>NC_054488.1:6902941-7522941 GCF_017639515.1 Carcharodon carcharias | reverse complement strand
GATTAAATTTGAATACAATGTCAGTTAACGTTTGAAATTCGCCTGCCTGTAACTGCCAAAGTTGCACACTGAGCTCAGTAAAATCTATATCAATGCTGTAGGATTAAATTGTTAAAAGGCTTACATTTGCCATGATGTGGACAACCAGTATCTCTATTTAATGTGGAAAAACAATGACCCAGAATGTTCATTTCAGTCTCTGAGCAATAGCTATTCCATGCAGCCTCTAAGTTTCCCATGAGAAAATATTTATAATTTTCCAGTCATTGAGGTATAAATGTTTTTCCGTAAAAAGAGCAAAGGATGAAAGCATATAACTTTTCCTCATTCAGAGCATCGTGTAAATACGTTTGAAATATTGTATAAATGTGAGGGAAATACAAGGCTAGACAATAACCGTAACATGAACTGGCATAACAAAAACAGAATTACCTGGAAAAACTCAGCAGGTCTGGCAGCATCGGCGGAGAAGGAAAGAGTTGACGTTTCGAGTCCTCGTGACCCTTCGACAGAACTTCAACATGAACTGGCATATCAATCTAGGGCTATGGAGACAATTGTAGTTTATGCAAAATAATTTAATTGGCTCCAAGTGGATTATTAAAGTTTATTCCAAGGATTACTAAAGGATAAATAAAAGAGTGTGAAATTCACCCTATCAATAATATTCACCCAAGATTGGGGCCAAGAGATTCCAAAATGAGTGCAAAATCGGCAGAAGAGCTGATCTGACAGCCCATTCTTATCAACGTGGAGATCTGGACGAACTTCAGATTTTGGCCTCATTTAAATGGCACTGGTGAGCTGCAGCACCACATGGGCAACCTACTGAAGCTTGCCGCTTCTTTCATTGGGATTATTGGCAGCTCCTACAATGGGTGGGCTGGCTGTGGGCAGGTCAGGGATGGAATGGGAGGAAGAGAGGCACTCGTGGTGGTCTCAGATGGGCAGGCAATGGGACATGGTTTCTGTTTGGCAGGGCCAGGAGGTTTCTCCTGGAATCACAAAAATAAAATTCAAAATTTCATGGGCTATCTTTTAAGCAGTTTCCAGGGTTCCCTTTCTGGATTGCTGATTGGGCTGCTCGTCAGCTGGTGCAACTCGGCAAAGCTTGAACAATGCCTGTTCCACCCATTTCTACCCGCATGTGCCACTTTGGGTCCCACAGTTGGTATAGAACCCGGATTTGCATATTGAGCCTGTTTCGGGCAGGTGGACAACTTGCCTTTTTGCAAGCCCACCTGAATATTTTATTAGACCAGCCTTAGGTATCAAATAGGTGGTTAAGCTGTTCCCTCCACCAATTTTCAATGCCTGGTCATCCATTTTTCAGTCACAAAACTGAAGAATGTTGAATTTCTCCCGCAAGGTGTTTTGTATTTAAGCCACTTCTTTTGATAATTTCAATTAAAAAATGAATTTTCACTCTCCCAGTCAGTAAAAATCTGATCCCTAGTATGATATTTCACTTCAGTTTGCAATGTAATAAGTCAATTATATCCCCCAGTCTGATGAAGGGTCATACGGACTCAAAACATCAGCTGCATCCCTCTCCGCAGATGCTGTCAGACCTGCTGAGTTATTCCAGGTATTTTTGTTTTTGTTCTTCATGATGTATCCTTTTCCTTATTTGTCACAAGAGAGTAACAATGGGAGCATTACAATTGACAGACTGAATAATGAACCGCATGACATATTAAAACCGCTGTTCAATTCCTAAAACCAAACATAGCTCAAACCTTAGCTACCAGAAAAAAGATATTTTAGAACAAAGAGTACTAAATATGTATTGGTTCCAAAGTTGATGCATAATTAATTTCAGAGCCAAAATTGGTCCTGTTTGTCCTTGACTTCTTTTGATGTTCTCTCCTAACAGCCACCTGGGTATCTTGTGCTGTTGAAAAGATTGAGCCATGTTCAGGGGTGTGAAATACAATGAAAGATAGCACCCACATAAGGAAAGTACAGAAGGATATTTAAAGGCCTCTTTGCAATGCTTTCAGTTCTTCATTATCTTGCATATGTTACAACAACAGGGTTATAAGGATATAAAAAATATATTTTATGTAAATTAAAAAGCGTCTTTATATCTTATAATCCTGTTATATCTTGGTCCAAACATGTTGGGTTGGATTTTAAGTTTCTGGTGGTGTGCGGAAAGCCCTGAAGTAAATGCAGCGCTTTATAACCTAGCTGTTGCATTAAGATATTATTTCGCAGCCAACTAGGCTGGGTGGGCATGATGACAACCTGCAAGAGTTGATTTCAACCCTAGTTTTTAAAGGAACATTGCAAACAGAAGGTTTAATGGATTCTGGAGTTGAAGCAGAACCCAAGGAAATGACAGATGCAGTGCACACAAGCATGCACACACACACAAAGGCTGCGTCTCATTTTAGTGATACCTCGTTGGGTGTAAAGCTGGGGATTGGAAGCACCCACAGGGAGATATTATTTCCTACTGACAGGAGGAAGAAACCTGCCAGTGAAACCATGAAGACATTCCTAGAGGTAGATGAGGAAGTCAGCAATTGTTATGTGGTGCCACACTCCTGGAGTCCATTGCCAAAAGCAGTTTAATGATCTAAGAAGGGCACTAAGAATGTAATGTAGCACATTCTAATGTGTGTATCATGCCAAGCCCTCATTTTGCCATCTGAAGCCTACTCTAGGAGATCACTCTCATCCTCATACCAATGTAGTTTTTAGGTGCACATATACTTCTCTGTCTCTGAGGATGTTCCTCACATTCCCAAATCTCTATCCACCACTGACACCCACCCTTATCTTTATGCAATTCCAAGCCCTTCTATTCACCCATTCAATACCCGCCATTGCTTTCATTCATAGTTCTCTTCCTACTGCTGTAAGAGATGGAGGCCTCGCAGCTACCGAGTGACAGAATTAAATATCAGACAACCGCACGGCACCTGACAATTATTCACATTGGCTTGATGTAAGTGAAGTATGATGATGTGTATAACGATCACCTAAAACGTTCTTACCCTGACAATCCTAAATCATGAGCTACAAAGCGGGTGGGCCGCCTCCCCCCACCCTCACTCCCACCCTCCAACACTTATAAAAAATATGACTTGATAACGTCAGGTTGGCAATCTGATGTCATCACGCCTGTCTCCGATGTTTCTGCTGAGATCAAAAGCCTGCCCACCCTTTTTAAAACCCAATCAAGGAACAATTGACTTTGTTAAAGACCCAATTGACAGTGATTTTATTCTGCCGCTCCATTTTTCATCAGACGCATGGGAAAAGCGCTGGGAGTGAGTTTTTTTTTATTCATTCAAGAGATGTGGGCATCGCTGGCTAGGCCAGCATTTATTGCCCATCCCTAATTGCCCTCTTTCAGGGGGCTTTTTATTAATGCCGCGTTTAAGGGCTGGCATAAAGGGAGGATGTAAAGGCTTGCAAACGGTACAATGGCTGCGTGTAGCAGCAGAGTCTCCTGGTGAAGGGGCACTGGTTGGATGCTACTAATTAATTATTCACTGTTTTTAAGCTGCCATAACAAATAAGGAGAGATTGAGAGGGCACAATGCCTTTAAATTGTTTACTGTGACCGACTTCCAGTTCACAGTCTAACCCCTCTCCTCCAGACATCCAGCTCTGAACGCTGAATTGCCTGCGCAGCACCCCTTCCCAAAGCCAGTTGGCCACCTTCCCACCAGGCAGCTATTAATTGACCGTTTGATTTGCTGTGGTGAGCGAGCAGGGGTGGGAGAGCGCAAACGACTCGCTTCCTGTTCTGCCGTCCTCACCCTGCCAGAAACCATAAAATCCAGCCCCGTATCTTTAATTTCCTATAAGGTGCCCCATAGGAGTTAATGCAGGAAGAAGATGATGATGCCTTCTCGCTCGCAGGAGATCAAGGACTCTGAGGGTGCATCAGCACAGGATGCAGGCCATGCACCAGTTCACACTTTGGTGGCACCGATGAGGAAAACAGTTGGTTTCTCGCCTGATGACTCACACATCACAACCGCGCAAGAGAAGATGGTGGAGACAGGGACAACAGTGGAGAGCCCACACCAGAGGACGCAGACTCTCCAAGCTCTGCTCTGCTAAACACAGATGCTGAATCTTCAGAGCTATCAATAAAAAGGATATTTCCAGAGCAGCAGGAATGTGTGATGTACGGGTGACTGAGTTAATTCCAACCTCACTATCTCACAAATCAAGAGACAAACTCTTAAAAATCAATTTGGGATTCAACTCATGAGTTGTTATTTTTATCAGACATATTGATTGAATGTTGGTTTATAAACATCATTAGTCATTTATTTAATCTCTAAATGATCAGAATTCTTTACAAAAACAATGGGCTGGATTTTATGGGCCACTGGGACCAGCATTAATTGCTTTAAGTTGAGACTTCCACCTCTCTCTTGGGAGGAAGTCCTGCCTTAGAGAACTGCTGGCCAGTCAGATGGCCGATAACTCTGTAGTCCCAGCAGCACCGCTGGGAGCCACAGCCGAGGAGCTTGGACTGACGGGTAAGCCTGAATTTCGGGGTCGTGACAAGGGGGTGAGTGCGGTTTAGCGGGGTGAGAGGGGAGATGGTGGGGCCAGGTTCAGGAAACCTGAGGGAGGGGTGGTGGGCGGAGGATTAAGGGAAGGTTGACATTGTGATGGGCGAGGGGTGACTCTGGTGGGCTCTGGGCTCCCCAGAGGAGTTCCCCACCTCCTCAGCTTGACACCAGCCCACATGGTTAGAACGACCAGGCTTCTTGCATGGCGTGGTACTCCCACCCCCCACTCCGCTGTGGGTAAAATACCAGCGGGGATGAAATGAGGACATGAAATGGTGCCTTCCCCCGTCCCCTCACCCCTATAAAATTTCAGACAGGTTGGGGGCAGGCGTGTGGGCGGTGGGACAGCAGGATTTTACTTACAACCCCGTCTTCAAACGTGTCAGCAGGGGAGCAGAAAATCCAACCCTCTATCACTGCATCTGAAAATGCTTTAGAAAAATCTTTTTTCAAACACCCTACCTGCCATCCCCACACAGATTAAAGCCTTTTTATAAACCAGTCACTATTAGCTGAAACATCTGCATCCTTACAGGCTCAAACCTAAACCAGGTGAGCCAACTCAAATGTATTTTTAATGCATGAATGCATTATCTACTGTAGAGTGACTGTTAACATCTCCAAATGTGAGTTATTCAAAATATATACTAGCAGTTAAGTTAGTATAACCCTGGAAAGGGTCAGAGGTAAGGAAGTTGGGGGCAATGGTGACTTTGACAGCCAACTGATACAGCCCGATCACCAGGTCCAGTTGGCAGTGGTCTTGTTCCATCAGGCTACCAATGTCTGCCCCCATCTGACAGGACACCCTGAGCCATCTGAGACTCTGAAATCTTTTACTCTGTCTTTAGACCATGTGCGCAGGGTATGGCCAGCTATGAGCTACCGCTCTCCGCTGATATTTTCTCTCCTGTGGAGTAACAGGTCTGTGAGGAGATGACCTAAGTTCAGGAAACCAGGCTGTGGAAATGGTTTGGGTAGAGATGACAAATGGTAAAGGCAAGAATTCACTAGTGGGAGTCGTGCACAGGCCCCCTACTGGTAACCACATGGTCGAATGGACCATAAAGGAAGAAATAATGGGAGCTTGTCAGATAAACATGGCAATAATCATGGGAGATTTTAATCTACATATTGACTGGAAAAGTCAGATGGGTAATGGTAGCCTATATGAGGAATTCATAGAATGTTTCCAGAATAGTTTCTTAGGACAGGATATTCTGGAGCCAACCAGAGAGCAGGCTATACTAGAACTGGTATTGGGCAACGAGGTGGAATTAATTAATTATCTCATAATGAAGGTACCCAGGGTAGCAGCAACCATAATATGATTGAATTTTACATTCAGTTTGAGGGAGAGAGGAGTGGGTCTGCGACTATGCTTTTAAACTTTCATAAGGGCAATTATGAGAGCATGATAGCAGAGCTGGCTAAGGTGCATTGGCAAATTAGGTTAAGGGACAGGTCAATAGAGGTGCAGTGGCAAACATTTAAGGGATATTTCAGAATACACAGAATAGATATGTTCTAACGAGTAAGAAAAAGTCCAAGGGACAGACACACCATCCATGGTTAACTAGAAAGGTTAAAGATAGTATCAAACTTAAAGAAGAGGTATATAATTATGCAAAGATAGGTGGAAGGCCAGATGATTGAACAGAATATAAGGAACAACAAAGGATGACTGAAAGATTAATGAGGAGGGAAATATTAGGGTACAAGAAAAAGCTAGCCAGAAATATAAAAACAGATAGTAAGGGTTTCTATAAATATTTTGTAAAAGAAATGAGTTAATAAAGTAAGCATTGGCCCTATAGAAAATTAGTCTGGAGAACTGATTATGGAAAACAAGGAAATGGCAGATGAATAGGTATTTTGCATTGGTCTTCACTATAGAGAATACAAGTAACATTTCAGAAGCAGTTATAGATCAGGAAATGTAAGGGAGGAAGGAACTCATGAAAATTACAATCATCAGGGAAGTGATACTGAGTAAATTGTTGGAGCTGTGGGCTTGACAAGTGCCTGGGTCCTGATGGACTTCATCCTAGGGTGTTAAAAGAAGTGGCTAGTGAGATAGCTGATGCATTGTTTTTAATTTTCCAAATCTCCCGAGACTCAGGAAAGGTCCCATTAGATAGCAAATGTAACTCCACTATTCAAAAAAGGAGGGAGACAGAAAATGGGAAACTACAGGCTCATTAGTTTAATATCTGTCTAGGGAAAATGTTAGAAGCTGTTATTAAAGAAGCTATCACAGGGCACTTGGGTAACCAGGCAAAGTCAACATGGTTTTGTGAAAAGGAAACCATGTTTAATCAGCTTATTGGAATTCTTTGAGAAAGTAACATGTGCTGTGGATAAAGGGGAACTGGTGTATGTACTGTACTTAGATTTGAGGAAAGCATTTGATTAAGTGCCATATCAGAGGTTATTGTGTAAAATAAAAGCTTATGGTATATGAGCATATTGGCACAGACAGAAGATTGGATGGCTAACAGGAAGCAGAGAGTAGGTATAAATCCATCTTTTTCAGGTTGGCAAGATGTAATGAGTGGTGTGCCACAGAAATCAGTGCTAGGACCTCAGCTGTTTTTTTCTTTATTCGCTCATGGGATGTGGGTTTTGCTTTCTAGGCCAGTATTTATTGCCCATCCCCAATTGCCCTTGTTCAGAGAGCAATTAAGACTCAACAGCATTGCTGTGGGTCTGAAGTCACATGTAGGCCAGACCAGGTAAGGGTGCAGATTTCCTTCCCTAAAGGACATTAATGAACCAGATGGGTTTTTATGACAATTGGTAATGGATTCATGGTCATCATCAGACTTTTAATTCCAGATTTTTACGAAATTCAAATTTCACCATCTGCCATGGTGGGATTCAAATCCAGGTCTCCCCAGAGAATTACCCTGGGTCTCTGGAATACTAACTAGTCCAGTGATAATGCCACTATGCCACCATCTCCCCCAAACTGTTTATAATTTACATGAATGACTTGGATGAAGGGATGGATGGAAAGGTTGCCAAATTTGCTGATGACACGGGTAGGAAAGATAGGTAGGGTATGTAGGAAAGTAAGCGGTGAAGAGGACATAAGGAGGCTACAAAAATATATAGATAGATTAAGTGAGTGGGCACAGATCTGACAAGTGGAGTATAATGTGGGAAAATGTAAAATTGTCCATTTTGGCAAGAATAAAAGGGAAGTATATTATCTAAATAGTGAGAGATTGCAGAGCTCTGAGATGCAGAGGATCTGGGTGTCCCAGTGCACGAATCACAAAAGGCTAGAATGCAGGTACAGCAAGTAATTAGGAAAGCTAATAGAATGTTATCATTTATTGTGAGGGGAATTGAATACAAAAGTAGGGATGTTATGCACCTAGGGGTCTTGACAGGGTGGATGTGGAGAGGATGTTTCCTCTTGTGAGAGAATAGAGAACTAGGGGTCACTGTTTTAAAATAAGGGGTCACCCATTTAAAATGGAGATGAAGAAAAAAATTTTCTCTCAGAGGGTCATGCGTCTTTGGAACTCTCTTCCTGAAAAGGTGGTGGGAGCAGAGTCTTTGAATATTTTTAAGGCAGAGGTGGATACATTGTTGGTAAGGAAGGAGTGGTAGGTTATCGGGGTAGGTGGAATGCTGATCTGAGGTTACTATCAGATCAGCCATGATCTTATTGAATAGTGGAGCAGGCTCGAGGGGCTGAATGGCCAACTCCTGCTCCTTGTTCGTATGTTCGTATTTATATAGCACCTTTAATGTAATAAAACATCTCAAGGCACCTTACAAGAGCTTAATGGAACAAAATTTGACATTGATCGTTAAGGGAACAGCAGATGGCAAAAGCTTGGCCAAAGCAGTAGCTGTTAAGGAGTGTTTTAAAGGAGGAAAGGGAGGAAAAGGAGTGGAGAAATATAGGGAGGGAATTCCAGACCTTAGGGCCTTGACAACTGAAGGCACGGCCACCAGTGCTGGAGTAATTAAAATCAGGAATGCTCATGAGGCCAGAATTGGCAGAGCGCAGAGATCTAGGGGAGCTGTAGGGATGAACGCGATCACAGAGATAGGGAGAGGCACGAGCATGGTATGATTTGAAAACGAGGTTGAGAATTTAAAAAGTGGTGCATTGTTTAACTGGGAGTCTATGTAAGTCAGGGAACACAAGGGAGATGGGTGAACAGGACTCGGGGCTGAATTTCAACCTGTGGGTAGAATCCGTCCACTCCAGTGAATTGGGGGGGTGGGGTAGGGGTGCTGCCTGCGCTTAACCGTCGAGCCTTTAATTGGCTTGAGATGGGATTTCTGCTCCCTTCCAAGAGGGAGTCCTTGGTTGGCAGCTCTTTTGTCTCAACAGTGCCACTCTGAGCAGTGGCCACTGCTGGAACTGCACTGAATGTCAGCCAAGATTTTGTTCTCAAGGCTCTGGAATGTAATTTGAACCCACAATCTTCAGAATCAGAGGCGAGAGTGCTATCAATGAATCACAGTTGACATCATGATGGGACAATGAAAGGGGTGCCTTCTAATGGAATAGTACAAGTTTAAAGAGCATTGGGACTGCCTTAGAGGGTCCTCAAACAATTAACAAACTTTGTAAAAAGCGGCAGAGGATTACAATGGCAGGCACAATAAAGGAAAAGAGCATCCAAAGTGCAGTATTGGCTTTGTAGGCAAGTACTGGTGCAGCCTACCACTTGAACCCTTGTGAGGAAGGTGGTCTTCTGTGCAACTCATAGCATCCTCTCCAGTAGGGAAACATTGCAGGATATTCAAATTCAGGTGAAAGCAGGTTTGAAAGTACATTTAGATAAAAGCAAAAAAACTGTGGATGCTAGAAATCCAAAACAAAAATAAAAATACCTGGAAAAACTCAGCAGATCTGGCAGCATCTGCGGAGAGGAACAGTTAACATTTCGAGTCCATATGACTCTTCAACAGAACTAAGGAAAAATAGAAAAGAGGTGAAATATAAGCTGGTTTAAGGGGTGGTGGGACAAGTAGAGCTGGATAGAGGGCCAGTAATAGGTGGAGATTGCCAAAAGATACCATAGGCAAAGGAAAAAGAGGTGTTGATGGTGGTGATATTATCTAAGGAATGTGCTAATTAAGGGTAGAAAGCAGGACGAGCAATGTACAGATAGCCCTAGTGGCGGTGGGGTGGGGAGAAGGGAAGGGATCGAAATAGGCTAAAAGGTAAAGATAAAACAATGGATGGAAATACATTTAAAAATATTGGAAATAGGTGGGAAAAGAAAAATCTATATAAATTATTGGGAAAAAAAGGGAGGATTGGAAAGGGAGTGGGGATAGAGGAGAGAGTTCATGATCTAAAATTGTTGAACTCCATATTCAGTCCTGAAGGCCGTAAAGTGCCTAGTCAGAAGATGAGGTGCTGTTCCTCCAGTTTGCGTTGAGCTTCACTGGAACAATGCAACAGGCCAAGGACGGACATGTGGGCATGAGAGCAGGGTAGAATGTTGAAATGGCAAGCGACAGGGAGGTCTGGGTCATGCTTGCGGACAGACCGAAGGTGTTCTCTGTCTCAATTTCTGGTGATAGACTGTTCACCAATATTCATTACAAGCCTACCGACTCCCACAGCTACCTCAACTTACAGCTCCTCACACTCCGCTTCCCGTAAGGACTCCATCCCATTCTCTCAGTTCCATCGCCTCCATCGTATCTGTTCTGAAGATGCCACTTTCAAAAACAGTTCCTCTGACATGTCTTCCTTCTTCCTTAACCGAGGTTTTCCACCCACGGTGGTTGACAGGGCCCTTAACCATGTCCGGCCCATCTCCCGTGCATCTACCCTCACACCTTCCTCTCCCTCCCAGAACCATGATAGGGTCCCCCTTGTCCTCACTTATCACCCCACCAGCCTCTGCATTCAAAGGATCATCCTCCGCCATTTCTGTCAACTCCAGCATGATGCCACCACCAAACAATCTTCCATTGACCCCCCACCCCACCCCCCACCATGACATTCCGCAGGGATCGTTCCCTCTGGGACAGCCTGGTCCACTCCTCCATCACCCTGTACACCTCAACCCCCTCCCATGGCACCTTCCCATGCAACCTCAGAAGGTGCAACACTTGCCCCTTTACTTCCCCTCTCTTCATCGTCCAAGGGCCCAAACACTCCTTTGAAGTGAAGCAGCATTTCACATGCACTTCCCTCAATTTAGTCTACTGCATTCATTGCTCCCAATGAGGTTTCCTCTATATTGGAAAGACCAAACGCAGACTGGGTGACCGCTTTGCAGAACACCTTTGTTCTGTCTGCAAGCATGACCCAGACCTCCCTGTCGCTTGCCATTTCAACACTCCACCCTGCTCTCATGCCCACATGTCCATCCTTGGCCTGCTGCATTGTTCCAGTGAAGCTCAACGCAAACTGGAGGAACAGCACCTCATCTTCCGATTAGGCACTTTACAGCCTTCCGGACTGAATATTGAATTCAACAATTTTAGATCATGAACTCTCTCCTCCATCCCCACCCCCTTTCCGATTCCCCCCTTTTTTATATAGATTTTTCTTTTCCCACCTATTTCCATTATTTTTAAATGTATTTCCATCCATTGTTTTATCTCTACCTTTTAGCCTATTTCAATCCCTTCCCTTCACCCCACCCCATCCCCACTGGGGCTATCTGTACCTTGCTTGTCCTGCTTTCTACCCTTAATTAGCACATTCCTTAGATAATATCACCACCTTCAACACCTCTTTGTCCTTTTGTCTGTGACATCTTTTGGCAATCTCCACCTATCACTGGCCCTCTATCCAGCTCTACCTCTCCCACCACCCCCCTCCTCCCCAAACCCCCCCCCCCCCCACTTTAAACCAGCTTATATTTCACCTCTTTTCTATTTTTCCTTAGTTCTATTGAAGAGTCATATGGACTCGAAATGTTAACTGTGTTCCTCTCCGCAGATACTGCCAGACCTACTGAGTTTTTCCAGGTATTTTTATTTTTGTTTTGAAAGTACATTTGATTTGTTATGTTTTCTGGATGTGCTAGCCCTATGTTGCATGATGTCATTGTGGGCAATGCCCTACCCCAAGAAAAAAAAATCCCCTTGGTCATTGGTAAGTATCTGCACCAAGGCCAACAGGTATGGATAGGGACTTTTTTGGCTGATGTTGCTAATCATTATGTACTGTCTATTGATTACATTGACACTGCATGAAAGAAGACATGTTATTGAAAACATGCTGTGGTTAGGTTGCTTCCAAAGAAGAATCTAGCACCATAGTTAGTCAGACATCCTTTGTGATGTCATCTAACCTGCTGCCTAATCTGAACCTACACCAACACTAATTGTCTGCTAAATTGACATCCATTCAATCCTCTCTGCAGATCTGGGTTTGTGGGTACTGGCCACTGAGCACAGAACATCATCGGCAGCTGCACGCAGTTGTTTATTGGTACTCACATGCAGCAAAACCTGAACAACATCCACACTGTTAAACGACAATAGGTTTTTTGCTAGGCAATGACCTATCTTCAAAAAGAGAGTCTAACCATTTCCCCATGATGTGGCATTACCAGCGCTAAGTCCCTCATCGTCAACATCCTGGGGGCCACAATGGACCAGAAACTGAACTGGACCAGCCACAGAAATGCTATGACAACTGGAGCAGGCCACAGGGTAGATATTCTGAGGCGGGAAGTTCATCTCCTCACCCCACATATCCTCTCTACCACTACTAGACACACATCAATTTGATAAAAACAAAAAAACTGCGGATGCTGGAAATCCAAAACAAAAACAGAATAGACCTGTTGAGTTTTTCCAGGTAATTCTGCTTTTGTTTTACACATCAGTTTGACACCATCTAAGACAAAGCAGTCAGCTTGATCAACACCTCATCCACCAGCCTAAACATCTACCCGCTCCACATTGATCCAGCATATCATGACTGCAATTTATTGTGTGGAGTCATGCACTAAAGCAACTCACCAAATCTTCTTCCACAATATCTCTATAACTCATGACGACCACCAACTAGAAGAACAAGGGCAGTAGGTGCATGGAAAAATTAACATCTGTAAGTTCCTGTCCAAGTCTCACACCATTCTAAGGATGCTCAGTGATACAGGGGGAATAAAATCACCAATAAGCACAAAGACTCATGAGAAACTAAGGTCAAGACAGAAAACACATTTTAAAAGCTGTTTAAAAATAGCCAAGATCCACTCACCTTTTATATATATTGCATTACCTTTCTGATTATTTTATAGAAGTTTATTGCCCCCTAGCAACCTAGGATGACCATTTAAAGTGGACATTCCTATTGGCAGACATCTTGCATACCAAAACACAAAAACTCATCTACATGTCCCTCTGTACATACTAAAAAAAGAGACTTTCAGCTATTTGAGGTGGGTGATCTAATAATGTTGGACCAGAAAAATCATCAGAAACAAAGCTTTGTGCATTTCTGTGCTGTGGGATTTCACCTAAGTTTTCTAATTCATCTGTCTTGATATTACCCAAATAGGTAATCCATCAGAAAGGAAGTGAGATGAGGAGGAAAACCTAGGCCCAATGTCTGATCACACAAATGATTTTCTTTTCTCTTCTGGAATGGTGATCTGCATTCCTGTTCTCAATTACCACTTTCCTTCACATTCACATTTATCTTTATCAAACACACAAATCAGAGAAGGTAAGACATGTCTCCTTGTTCTAGTATTTTTAAAATTCACTCTGGCAAGGCCAGCTTTTGCTGCCCATCCCTAAATTCCCTTGAACTGAGTGGCTTTCTAGGCCATTTCAGAGGGCAGCCAAGAGTCAACCACATTGTTGGTTGACTACATTGTTGGTAGGTTATTAAAGTCCCCAGAACACAAAATAGGACAGAGTGTTTGGAAAGGGCTAGGAATCTAATGTCAAGCACATCAGATAAAGGGACGACAATGAGAAAGGGGACGGGAAATACAGGACTGAAGGTGTTGTATCTGAATGCACGCAGTATACAAAATAAGGTAAATGAGCTTGTGGCGCAGATTGAAATTGGCAGGTATGATGTGGTGGGCATCACGGAGACATGGCTGCAAGGGGATCAGGACTGGGAGTTAAATATCCAAGGATATACATCCTATCGAAAAGATAGGCAGGTTGGCAGAGGGGGTGGTGTTGCTTTGTTAGTAAGAAATGAACTTAAATTGATAGCAAGAAATGACTTAGGGTCAGATGGTGTAGAATCTGTGTGGGTAGAGTTGAGGAACCACAAAGGTAAAAAAAACCATAATGGGCGTTATGTACAGGCCTCCACACAGTAGTCAGGATGTGGGGCACAAGTTAAACCAGGAGATGGAAAAGGCATGTAAGAAAGGCAAGGTTACAGTGATCATGGGGGATTTCAATATGCAGGTAGACTGGGAAAATCAGGTTTGTAGTGGATCCCAAGAAAAGGAGTTTGTGGAATGTCTACGAGATGACTTTTTGGAGCAGCTTGTGTTGGAGCCCACTAGGGAACAGGCAATTCTAGATTTAGTGATGTGTAATGAGGCAGATTTGATAAGGGAGCTTAAGGTGAAGGAACCCTTAGGAGGAAGTGACCATAATATGATAGAATTCACCCTGCAATTTGAGAGGAAAAAGCTGGAATCAGATGTAACGGTATTATGGTTGAATAAAAGCAATTACAGAGAGATGAGGGAGGAGCTGGCCAGAATTGACTCGGAGATAAGCCTAGCAGGAAAGACAGTGGAACAGCAATGGTAGGAGTTTCTGGGAGTAATTTGGGAGACACAGCAAAAATTCATCCCTAGGAAGAAGAAGCATACTAAAGGGAGGACAAGGCAACCGTGGCTAACAAGGGAAGTCAGGGACAGCGTAAAAGCTAAAGAGAAAGCATACAATGCGGAGAAGAGCAGTGGGAAACCAGGGGATTAGGAAGCCTACAAAGACCAACAGAGGACAACTAAAAAAGATATAAGGAGGGCGAAGATTAAATATGAGGGTAAACTAGCCAGTAATAAGAAAGAAGATTGCAAGAGTTTTTTTAGATATATAAAGGGTGAAAGATAGGCAAAAGTGGTAATTGGGCCGCTGGAAAATGACGCTGGAGAAGTAGTAGTGGGGAACAAAGAAATGGCAGAGGAACTGAATAGGTACTTTGCGTTAGTCTTCACAGTGGAAGACACAAGTAACATCCCCAAAGTTCAAGAGAGTCGGGGGGCAGAGATGAGGATGGTGGCCATTACCAAGGAGAAGGTGCTAGGAAAACTGAAAGGTCTGAAGTTGGATAAATCACCTGGAACAGATGGATTACACCCCAGAGTTCTGAAGGAGACAGCTGAAGAGATAGTGGAGGCGTTCATGGTGCTCTTTCAGGAATCACTTGAGTCAGGGAGGGTCCCAGAGGACTGGAAAATGGCTAATGTAACGCCCCTGTTTAAGAAGGGAGTGAGGCAAATGACAGGAAATTACAGGCCAATTAGCCTGACCTCGGTCATTGGTAAGATTTTAGAGTTCATTATTAAGGATGAGATTTCAGAATACTTGAAAGTGCATGGTAAAATTGGGCAAAGTCAGCATGGTTTCATCAAGGGGAGGTCATGCCTGACAAATCTGTTAGAATTCTTTGAGGAGGTAACGAGTATGTTAGATAAAGGAGAGCCAATGGATGTTATCTACTTGGACTTCCAGAAGGCCTTTGACAAGGTGCCGCACAGGAAGCTGCTCAGTAAGTTAAGAGCCCATGGTGTCAGAGGCAAGGTACTAGCATGGATAGAAGATTGGCTGTCTGGCAGGAGGCAGAGAGTGGGGACAAGGGGGTCCTTCTCAGGATGGCGGCCGGTGACTAGTGGAGTTCCACGGGGGTGAGTGTTGGGACCATAACTTTTCACTTTATACATTAATGATCTAGATGAAGGAACTGAGGGCATTCTGGCTAGGTTTGCAGATGATACAAAGATAGGTGGAGGGACAGGTAGTATTGAGGAGGCCGGGAGGCTGCAGAAGGATTTGGACAGGTTAGGAGAATGGGCAAAGACGTGGCAGATGGAATACAACGTGGGGAATTGTAAGGTCATGCACTTTGGTAGGGAGAATAGAGGCATAGACAATTTTCTAAATGGGGAGAAAATACAGAAATCTGGAGTGCAAAGGGACTTGGGAGTCCTAGTCCAGGATTCTCTTAAGGTTAACTTGCAGGTTGAGTCGGTAGTTAGGAAGGCAAATGCAATGTTGGCATTTATTTCAAGAGGCCTAGAATATAAAAGCAGGGATTTGCTGCTGAGGCTTAATAAGGCTCTGGTCAGACCACATTTAGAATATTGTGAGCAATTTTGGGCCCCGTACCTCAGGAAGGATGTTCTAGCCCTGGAGAGGGTCCAGAGGAGGTTCACGAGAACGATCCCAGGAATGAAAGGCTTAACATATGAGGAATGTTTGAGGATTCTGGGTCTATACTCGATGGAGTTTAGAAGGATGAGGGGGGATTTGATTGAAACTTACAGAATTATTAAAGGCCTGGATAGAGTGGACATGGGGAAGATGTTTCCATTAGTAGGAGAGACTATGACCCAAGGGCGCAGCCTCAGAGTAAAGGGAAGACCTTTTAGAACAGAGATGAGGAGAAACTTCTTTAGCCAGAGAGTGGTGAATCTATAGAATTCATTGCCACAGAATGCTGTGGAGGCCAGGTCATTGAGTGTACTTAAGAACAAGATAGATAGGTTCTTGATTGGTAAGAGAATCAAAGGTTACGGGGAGAAGGCGGTTGAGAAATTTATCAGCCATGATTGAATGGCAGAGCAGACTTGATGGGCTGAATGACCTAATTTTGCTCCTATGTCTTGGATCTGTAGTCCATACACGTAGGTCAGACCAGATAAGGTCAGCAGATTTTCTTCTCTAAAGGAGATTAGTGAACCAGATTAGTTTTTACACCAATCAATGGTAGCTTCAAGGTCACTTCATGAGGCTAATTTTGTAGTTCCATATATATTTTTTATTACCTAATTGAATTTAAACTCCACCAGCTGGTAGAGTGGGACTTGAACCCATATCCTCAGAACATTAACCTGAGCCTTTGATGTATTGGCCCAGTGACATTATCACTACACCACCATATCTACATTATTACCACTATAGGAGTAGTATCAAGCTGGATAAACAAATTGATTCAAAAGAAAAGAAATAGCTATGATTGTCTGATTATTGATTCAAAAATGATGGAGGACACTTCAGTGTGATTGCATATGCCATCAACCAACAATCTCAGATTATATGATAAGACCCTGATGGTATAAATATAAACAAAGAAAGCTCTCTGGTATGTTGACTCGACTCCTACACCAAATTCTACATTGAAACCCCTCACAGTATTCAAAATGCTCAGAGGAGCCATTTTTTTTTCATTTTCTCTTTATAGGCATTTTGTGTATAGAATAATGACATTGCATAAAAATTGTTGGAATGTGTTAATTGACCAAGAAAAATGTACTAGTAAGAGCACGCCAGCAACTTGTATACACAGTAAATTTTGAAAAAAGAGCTCACAATATAATATACCAGTCATACCTGTGGTGAGTTTGTGTTTGAAGGATCGAAGGAAGCACTTCAAATGTGCAGGAGCTGAAATTAACTGTTAATTTGTGGTTGGGATGTCATTCACAATGCATCTTGACATTCTGCTATGTAGGACATTGGCTCTAAATGATGCCCATGTGAAATGGGCTTTCAAAGTTGCCAGGACATTAGCTGTGAGTTGCATTTAAGTTAAAGGGCACAGTGAGTAAATTGATAGTTTCAAATCTGCAGAGTCATTGATAACTTAGTTTTTCTTTTCCTGACATTTATGTCCTATGCCGATTGTTCACTTTTTACCTCTCACGTGGTCTGGTGGGTTTTCCCGTTGGAATCCAATAACCTCAGGTTTTTTCCTTAGGAGAAGTGGAGGACCAATGGAGGAATGGTGGGCCAGGCTTCATGGAAGATACTCAACTGACCAGTACCAGCACATCCACCTGAATAAACACAGTACATGCAACGGTTTCTATTCCCCAAAATCTGAACCAACAACCCAGATGGCACCGTTAACATATGTGATAGAAACAGAAAATGCTGAAAATACCCAGCAAGTCAGGCAGCGTCAATAGAAAGAAAAACAGAGTTAATTTTTCAGGTCAATGGCCTTTCATCAGAAAAGAAAAGTTGAGGATATACAATTTATAAAGAATCATAGAGGCGAGGAAAGGGGCAGGTGGAGGAAAGAGCTAACAGGAAGGTCTGTGATAGGGTGGAAGGCAGGAGGGATGAAACGATGGAAGGGATGATGGTGCAAGGCAAAAATGATGATAGGTGGACAAGTAAAGAAACAAAAGATGGATCAAGAAGAGCTGTAAATGACAACAGCAGCATCATTAACAACACTGACTAAAAAAGTAGTAACAATGGTTAATGAACACAATATTAGTCTGGAAAGTTATAAAAGTGACTAATTGAAAAATGAGGTGCTGTCCCTTCAGCTTACATTGAGCTTCACTGGCATAGTGTAGAAGGCTGAGGACAGAGAGGCCAGTGTGGGCGCTGGACAGAGAATTCAAATGTAAAATGACCTGAAGCTCAGAATCATACTTGCATAACAGACAGAGGTGTGCAGCAAAGCAATTACCCAGTCCACTTTTGGTCTCCCACTCTAGAAGAGACTGTATTGTAAGCAGTGGATACAGTTACTAATTTGAAGAAAGTAACAGTAAATTAATTGAGAGGAATGTTTGGAGGACGTAAAAGGGCAGGTATTACATCTCCTGCATTTACATGGGAAAGTGCAGTGCCAAGGGGAGCAGATGTTGGGAGTGATAGAAAAGTGGACTAAGGTGTTGAAGAGGGAGCGGTCTCCGTGATTGCTGAAAAGGGAGGTGAGGGAGATTCCATTGCACTGGAGGAGGTGGAAATTGCTGAGCATGGTTCATGAATGTGGAGGCTGCATGTGGAAGACGAAGAAAAGGAGCCCAAATGCAGTTCTGAGCAGAAGGGGAAGGGATGAGGTCAGAAGTGCAGGGAATGGGACAGACACAACTAAGTGCCCTATCAATGAGTGGGAAAAAGTATAGTTAAGTTAGCTGTGGGAGTCTGTGGGCTTATAGTACATATTAATACATGTGAATGCTTAATTAAACATATTTTGTAGTTGGACATTTCTTCAGAGGCACCTTCATTACAAAGATGCAGTCAGTGGCACTGCGTGTAAGGATGGTCAACAGCCAACATACGTAATTGACCATACCCACCAAGACAGCAATAGGCTGTCATCGTAGATTGACTCCCAAGACCCAGTAGATGAATGAACATCATTGCTATGTTCATTATCCCATCTACTGCTCTATTGCCACTCATCTCTCTGGATGCACCCTCACTGTGGACTCTTGACCAGGTCCTTCACATTTACACAATGCAGTGACATAACAGTCTGAATAAGACAGAGTAAGCCAGTAGGGCTGTCAGTTGTCGTCACCTTGTCATGTCACCTTGGAGTGACAGCGCAACATACACGTCATCAAGCATGTGTGTAGAACCTTCCGCTCAAGCACACCATTAAGAGAATTCATAGATGAGATGATATAAATGGTTAGTGCATGTAAGCACACAAAAGTAAATTATAGCAATCTATTCTGATTGACTCATGACCCTTCTTGCCTTACATTTGCACTAATAGAATGTCACACAGATCTGCTGCATCTGAAGGGAAGGAACCAGCTGCCCCATGCTTTTCTGACTGGGGCTTGGAGGTCCTGGTAGAGGTGATGCAAAGGAGAAGTGACATCATCTACCCAGCTGGCCATCGCAAATTGCCTGCTACGACCAACAAGGCATGGGTTCAAATTGTGGCAGCAGTGAGCACCAAGACCATCGGTGATCGCAGATCCAGTGCCACAAAAGATTCAGTGACCTACCGACAGTCCTCGGACTTATGGCATGAAGAGTTCCTGAAAAGCGTGTCTTAAATCCAAACGTTGTAACTCGGAACTGCCTTTCCTATAAGAACAATGTTATAATTAGGAGATTGGTTCCTGACCAAGGCCCAATACTCAATTTTCACCAAAATAATCCAGAATTTTGTACTCAATCAATTATAGATGAGTAATGTAGCAACATTAATGTATTTATATTGTAAATAGTAATCATATTGACATTAAAAAATCACATAAGCTAAAAATGCATACAGAAATATAGTACAATACTGAACTAATGGCATCAGATCAGCAAGTGAGCACCCTCAGTCAGGGAGATGGACAGCGCAGAAGGTCGATGCACCCGTATGAACGTTTGAACTTGCTCGTTGGCACGGTTCCATAAAGTCGAAACTGACGTGGGAAAGTCAGACAGGGTGTCAATTTCTAAACGTTTTAAGTGCCTTTCATCGTAACTCAAACGTCGTAAAGTGGAGGACTGCCTGTATTGTATCCAGCAAGGTTAGCAGCTTCGTAGACACAGGGATCCAAGGGAAGGATCACTTCTGCATGCTGCCGATAAAATGTGAGATTTGGCACATACAAATCTCAATGCTGAAGTAGAGGAATGTGTAAGCAGCTCATTTGGCTGTGTGCAAAACAGATGTGAATAGGCAGTATTATGCACAGATGCACTGAAGAGCAATATCTCTGCATGCGCTATATACGAGGGTGACATAAATTCATATTGTGATTGCAGAACAAAAGGGTGAAGAATGCCAAAAAGATGGCCCTGACAGGGGGCTGGAGAGCCCACCTGAAACTCATGCGCTCTGTGGAGCAGATGGCCATCGAGATTGCCAGGGTGTCTGAGCTGTTGGTGATGGTGAATCTCCAGTAGCAGGTGATAAAGGAGGTGTTGAGATTGCCTTGGCACATCGTGCTAATGGTGGAGGTCATGCTGTCACCTTGCTAAACACGGTGGGACATTGGCATGAGAGGGGGTGCAAGGATGGGGTTGAGTCACGTGTACAGTGTGAACATGGTTAAGGCAATGCCGTGCATCAGAGAATGCATTCACTTTGAGAAGGGCTAGAATTAAATATGTCGGTTTGTGTCTCACACAGGTCCCAGCTCTGCCTGTTCTTCTGACCGCCCCAACACCCTCAGCCCGGTCCATATCATCCCTCGGGTATCAAGAGGAGGAAGAGATGCTGGAGGATGCAGCATCACATCTGAGTAACCCACACTCCGCCAACTCGGATACAGATACAACGGAGGATTGTAGCACACATTTAGAGTTGGCGGCACATGAAAATCACCACACCAGGGTGCAGAAGGAGGTGTCACAGAGAAATCGGTGCACAGTCCCCCTCGGAGGCGGGTGGAAAGTTACAATGATGCTCCAGTGGGCAGGAATGTTTAACCTTGGGAATCACCTTTTGGGGAGCAGTATTTGTCCAATCAAGAGCAGATGTGTGAACATCTGGCAGAGTTCCCTGAGGCAGTGGGAGCTCCAGGACTGCAAATGGAGAAGTCCATCACTGTCGTGAACTCTACATTGTCCCAGGGGCGCAACCCACTGAGCTCTGACCATGAGAGATCAGCCAGTCCCATGGAGAGACACTTGTAGCAGCACTCAGGGTGGATACAAGAACAGCGTCTCAGCCAGAAAAGGGTGCAAACCTCGCTCAGTGGCCTGGATCAGTCCACTCAAAGTGTGTGCGCTGACATCCACAGAATACGAGGAGCTGCGCACTGGACAGTCGCACTGTTTTCACAGCAGTTTCTGGATTGGGCGACTCTTGTGCACCAAATGCCAGCCCATCAACCTTCCTTGAATGCCAACCCCAGGTTGTGCAGGTCTCTGAAGAGGGTGAAGGTGCCATGAATGCCTCAGCACCATAATCTTTCTCCACCGCCCTGGCCCCTCCACCATGCCCTCGTCTGCTCCACATGTGCAAGCAGCAATGGCTGTCCATACAGAGATGCAGAAGGTGCTGTCTGAAGGAAATCCCCAAACGATATCTGTGAGACAAGGCCGGCCACCACACTCCTCATTGCCCTTTAGACCAAGAAGTGAGCAGCCTTCCTCCTCCTCCTCCTCCGAGGCAAAATGAGGGGCACTTCATAGGACCACGCGTAAAGCACTGTCTCACCTAGAGCACTAATGGGTTCACTATGTTTATTATATTCACATTGTATATATTACATTTGGGGACTTATTGAATATATTTCTTTTCACTTCTACATGACTCGGTGTATGGGCATACAATAGAGAGATCAAAAGGAATGATAAAAATGTGAGGTCACTTTTTACCAGCAATATTGAAGACAGCAGGCTCAGTTGCATCCTGATGTGGCTTCACCAGGAGCAATGATGTGGCCTGACCGGTGAGGCGTATGAACGCTTCCTCTTTCTCTGTTGTATCACATAAGGCTCCAGAGGTCAAAGGCTCAAACGCTAAGATGCTACTTGTATCTTTCAGGTTCCATCTAAGTGTGCCTTTAAGGGAGGCTTAATGATCCCACTCTATAACCAGATGCTGGTCAGCAAATGTATTTGAAGCATGAGTGCTGGGTGCTAGACATTCATCTACATTGCAGTGTTGCACTTGGTGTGGGCAGTGCGGCTCGGTGGGCCATGTATCGTCTAGTTAATATCGGTCATCTGCTGTCACCACAACAGTGGCTGCACTGTCATTTCCGGTGTCACAGGATGTGGTTTGTGCAGTTTGCAGAGGTATATGTAAGCCAGGACTGAGACATGTGGCACCCAGTTCTTAACCTGGACCATTGGCTGGAATGGATGTTGCAAAAGTTATTTCAATGAGCTGTTGCAGCACATTTGTCTGATCATCATAAGCGAGGTGCCATAACTACATGTATGATGCAATGTACACTTGTTTCAGCATGTATAGGGTTTTACATCTTCATTCTTGTCATTATCTGCATTGTGGACATGGCTAGATTATGATTGAGTTGGCAGCATGAGTGCCTCATTCACAGTCAATGGCATTCATGTGAGGGAGCCAGGGTGAAAGGGTCTTATTACCCTGTGTTTGAAAGATGCTGACAACCATGTTTATAATGGAGAGGATAGTTGCCATTTGAAAGTGAATGAATCAAATTTATTGATGTTAATTCACTCCCTTGTGGGGCTGGGCAGCACCTTGAGACACTGGTGTCAAAGCACAAGGATTTTCCTATGGAGATATGTCACCAGGGACTTTCTGATGGCAGTTGTTATTTTGGAGGAATCTTTGAAAATCTATTCTGGAGAAGGAACTATCTGGCAAGGAGTACCTCCTGCATGATATCAGCCGTGGATGCATGTCCATGCCTCACTGCTGCTCTGCCATGGCGAGCTTATCATCGTCATCTGTTTCAGAACGGCCTGAATGCACATGGCTTCCTCCTCCCTCTTCTTCTCCTCCTCTTCCTCATCATCTTCCTCCTCCTCAGAGGTTGGAGCTCTGCCATGGCCTCATCATCATCTAGTTGGAGGCCCCTCCACTGTGCAATGTCATGAAGCTTACAACAACTATATTTGAAACCCTTGCTGGAGTATTTTGAGTGATCAAGGTATCTGCATCTCATCTCTAAAATGCCAGTGGCCTGCTTAATGGTGCTCCTGGTGACAACACGGCTGCTATTGTAGTTTCGCTCTGCCTTGGATTGTGGGTTCCTAAAGGGGGTCATTAACCAAGTTCTTATTGGTTAGCTCTTGTCCCCTAGGAGCCATCTCCGGATCTGCATCGGTGGCTGAAATTTTATGGAGTTGCAAATTCCTTAGAGTGAAGGATTTTTGGCAGCTACTCGGGAATCTTGAAGAAAGATGGTATTGTGGTCACAAGCCACATTGATGGAGTGAAATGACTTGTGGGTCACGAAGGTGTCCACGTGCTGAGTTGGGGACTTTATTGCAACACGCGCACAGCCAGAGATACCCTGCACCTAAGGGAAGACTGAAATTTGAGCAAAGGCCATGGCTCTCGGAGCCTGAGACTCAAAATCCAAGGGGAGACTAATGGACTCGTCCACATGAGCGAACAGGGCATCAGTCACTTCCTTAATGCATCTGTGTGCTGCTGACTGAGATATACCAACCAGGTCTCCTGCTGGGCCCTGGAAAGAGCCTGAGAAGTTCAGTGTGATGGTTACCTTCACAGCCACTGGCAGGGTATGGTGGCATGGAGGGGGAGGGGGGAGGGGGTGGTGGGTGGTGAAGGATTGTGGCTCCAGTTGTTGCTGCACCATGTGTCAAATGTCTGTCACAACAAGTCTTCTCTGGCATTGGTTTTCCATCATGTTGAGGTTTGATGTTCTTGGTCTGTACATCCTTCCCACAGGGTGGAATCTGGTGTGCTCCCTCTCCTCCTCCTTCCTACTGCTCATGCCACGGCTCACTTTAACTGGTTTCTACTGCCTCCATATGAGAGGGTGCCATGCCCATTCTCTATGTTCCCTCAGTTGAAGAGTTATGCACACTTCTGAAGCACTAATTTCTTCCTTGAATCTGGGTGCAACAGTCAGTGGGGGCAACACAAAATTGCCCTGGGAAGCCAGCAGCCCTGCCCTCCCACACCATTAACACAAGAAAACAGTAGGTGTTAAGCTCTTGACACTTCTGGGCCACTAATTGCAAACTGAAATGTAGCTCTACAGGGGTACCTCACCGCTCCAAGGGGGTATCCAAAACAAACACAAAAAACAGACCTCCTCTGACCTGGTCTTCTCTGCACAACTTGGGATGCTAACAAATTGGATTGAATTTTTTGAGGAGGTGACCAGGTGTGTAGATGAGGGTAGTGCAGTTGATGCAGTTTATATGGATTTCAGTAAAGCCTTTGACAAGGTCCCACATGGGAGACTTATAAAGAAGGCAAATGCACATGGGATACAGGGTAATTTGATAAGGTGGATTCAAAATTGGCTTAGTTGTAAGAGGCAGAGGGTGTTGACAGAAGGATGCTTTAGTGACTGGAAGCCAGTGTCCAGTGGCGTACCACAGGGATCTGTGCTGGGTCCCCTATTATTCGTCATTTATATAAATGACATAGATGACTATGTGGGGGGTAGGATTAGTAAGTTTGCGGATGACACAAAGATTGGCCGGGTGGTTAACATTGAGGTTGAGTGTCTTGGGCTACAGGAAGAATTAGACGGGATGATCAAATGGGCAGATAAGTGGCAGATGGAATTTAACCCTGAAAAGTGTGAAGTGATACACTTTGGAAGGAGTAATTTGACAAGGAAGTATTTAACGAACGGCATGACACTAGGAAGTTCTGAGGAACAAAGGGACCTTGGCGTGCGTGTCCATAGATCTCTGAAGGCGGAGGGGCATGTTAGTGGGGTGGTGGAAAAGGCATATGGGACACTTGCCTTTATCAATCGAGGCATAGATTACAAAAGTAGGGAGGTCATGTTGGAGTTGTATAGAACCTTGGCGAGGCCACAGCTGGAGTACTGTGTGCAGTTCTGGTCGCCACATTAAAGGAAGGTTGTGATTGCACTGGAGGGGGTACAGAGGAGATTCACCAGGATGTTGCCTGTGATGAAACATTTAAGTTATGAAGAGAGGTTGGATAGACTTGGGTTGTTTTCGTTGGAGCAGGGAAGATTGAGGGGCGACCTGATCGAGGTGTACAAGATTATGAGGGGCATGGACAGGGTGGATAGGGAGCAGCTGTTCCCCTTAATTGAAGGGTCAGTCACAAGGGGGCATATGTTCAAGGTGAGGGGCAGGAGGTTTAGGGGGATGGAAGGAAATTCTTTTTTACCCAGAGGGTGGTGACGGTCTGGAATGCGCTGCCTGGGAGGGTGGTGGAGGCGGGTTGCCTCACATCCTTTAAAAAGTACCTGGATGAGCACTTGGTACGTCATAACATTCAAGGCTATGGGCCAAGTGCTGGTAAATGGGATTTGGTAGGTAGGTCAGGTGTTTCTCAGGTGTCGGTGCAGACTCGATGGGCCGAAGGGCCTCTCCTGCACTGTGTGATTCTGTGATTCTGTGCTTCAGTGATCCACAGGGCTGGTATGCAAAAATCAGAAACCAGTAAAGGCAGCCGACAATTTAAGTGGCCAGCTGCCTCCATGGGAAAAATTTTCCCCCCATCGGGGGGGGGGAAATGCGAGAGTGGGCGGGCGTGCCTCCGTTCGGTGCCCCCTAATCGGGGGCGCGCTGCTATTTTACATGGGTGAGCTAATTAAGCATGATGTCCACTCGGAAATGTGATGTGCTCCCTGTGTGGGTGGGGGGTGGGATTCCCTCAGCCGGGAGTGAGAGCACACAGACCTCCCAGAGGCTAAGTGCTGCCTCAGGTAGATCAGCTCCAAATTGAAATTTATAACACAAATGATAAAATATTTCCTGACACGTCCCCTCATGTGACACTGTCACATGAGTTGGGACATGTCCATAATTTTTATTGAAACCTTTAAGAAAAATTTAAATGCCCTCATGAAATCTCGTCCCACCTGTGGATTTTCTGAAGCCCGTCAGGGCTCCCTTAAGGTTGGACGGGCAGGTCCATTAATGACCTTAATTAGTTTTTCAATGGCCTCAATAGGCCGTTGCTGGGTCGGCGAGTGCACAGCTGATTCGGCTGCGCCCCCGCCGACTTGAAAATGGAAATGACGTGGGGTGACGTCAGGAGTTCCGCCCATGTCATCCCGTGTCATTTTACACATCAGCGAGCAGGCCCCACCCCCGCTCGCCAACCAGAAGATCCTGCTCCATGAATCGCTCATGCGCAAAATTTGGTCAGAGTTCAAACCAGCTCCCACTAAAATGGAACGTGCCACGTTTGGGGTGGAACTTAGTCCTGCTGAACATTCCTGCGATTTTTGCCGCGTCGTAGAGCTTCTCCATCGTAGCCAAAATCTGGGCCCAAGACTCCTTGCTTGATTTTTTTTTTAGTGATGAGAAAGAAACCTGACTTTTAATACTTTCTTCATAAATGATGAACAGAGTCTCCGACAGTCAAGTTACATGTTCTTTATGGAAAGGAGGAAGGCCAAGTCACTTTTCTGATTGTTACATTGAATTCTTGAAATGAATTAGCATCAATTTCCATGGGGCAAAGCATTGCAACAAATGTTCTTATATTACTGGCAGCTGCTCGTGAACCTTCTCCTGTACAGCCATTAGATCCAAAAAAAAAAGAAAATCTTTTCATTGGAAAAATTCTATTGACAGGACTGAATTTCATATTTTGTAAGTACGTGCAAATCTGGAATTCTAGACAAATTAAATAACAGCTTCTAGTAATGAAGTGTATTTTTTTAAATATTTA
Source organism: Carcharodon carcharias (assembly GCF_017639515.1). Classification (NCBI taxonomy): domain Eukaryota; kingdom Metazoa; phylum Chordata; class Chondrichthyes; order Lamniformes; family Lamnidae; genus Carcharodon; species Carcharodon carcharias. Next base: position 7,496,178 of record NC_054488.1, on the reverse strand, counting down.
TCTTCTTCTGGGTACCACCTTTGAAAGCTAGATTGCATATTGACAAAGCAAAAACTGAGGAGCAGTGGCTTTAGTTAGGTTAGTTTCACATTCTCAAAGGGGCTATTGTAAGTTTTAACAGTGCCACCAAGCCAGTGCTAACAATCGACAGCAATTCTGGCAAGAAAAGAAAGTTTACTTTGCAATTGCAATTGAAATAGTAATGTTTTAAACTTTATTTATGGTGGAATAAATCTTGGACCCCATAGACAGACCACACCACTCCCAACTCTGAGGCATCATAAAAATTTCCTTTTGAAACGCTGTCTTAAAATAGATTTGTCTCTACTACTTATTTACCCAGAAAGTTACCCAGACATTTGGGTTCCTTATTAAATGCTATATAAAGAAATAAGTTAATATGTAAGGTTAAATGTGAGAATAATTGTAGCATTAACCATTATTTAACCCTGAAGAACTGCAGTTGCATTTTTGCACTGTTTCTGAATTTTCCACAGTGTAACACTCCTTTTAAGCACACTCTAACATGTGCTCACTGCATTAATTATTCAAATCCTAACTGGAGCTTAGGCAGTAAAGTATTGCCCTCATAGGACGTGAAAGTGAACAAGAGTATCTTATGAAGCCTAGAGTCAAAAGCAAAACACATTACCATACTTTCAGGGCCTCTTGTTTTATTCAGTTTTCTGAAGATGGTCATTCATTCTGGGATCCAGCTCCAGTGGCCTGGTATCCTGGTCCGTGGGGATGAGCAGACATTATAAATGGTTCTCTCTTCTCAGAAACCTTTCAAAACTGCCATCATCACCTCTCCTAAAACACCCCCACTATCCTTGTAAACTACCACCCCACTTATACTGTCCCTTTCTTCTCTCAAGTCCTTAAACAGGTTGCTGCCTTCCAAATCTATGTTTCCTGCAATTCCATGTTTGAATCAGTTTTTAACCCTGTCACAACACTAAAGCAGGCCCAACACTGTGATGCATTTTCCTCCTCATTCTCCAATATTTTTCGGCTACCTTTGACATAGTTAACCACAAAGTCCTCCTTCCACATCTTTCCTCCACTGTCTAGATTAGTGGGACTTCTCATACTTTCTTCCTACCTACTTATCCATAGCCAGGGCATCTCCACCAGTGGCTTCCCTTCCTGCTCCACACCATTATCTCCAGAGTCCCATAATGATCTATCACTGGCCTACTCTTCCTCATCTACATGCTACCCCTCAGTGATATCCGTAGACATGGGACAGCTCCCACAGATTTGTTGACAACACCCAGTTCTACTTCTCTATCACCTCTCGACTGCTCCACTATCTCTGTTTTCAGACTGCTTGTCCAACCTCAAGTCTTGGATGAGCCACAAATTTCCTTCAGCTATTCAATGGTATAGCCAAAGTTAAAGTCATCAGCCCCCGCCTCAAACTCATCCCCTTGTGACTAATTGTACTCTCCTCTGGCCTCTGTGTCATGTTGAAATCACAGTTTGTAGACATATTGTCTTATTTGACATTGAATTGACCACCTGATCCCATATGCTCTCCATCATAAAAACTACCTGTTTTTACCTCTATACCATTGTCCATTCAGTGCATCTGTTGGTGAAGCTTTATCAATGTCTTCCTCACCTCCAAACTTGCCCTCCTAGACTCTCCTGGCTGCCTCCTATTCTCCATGCTCTGCAATTGAAAGCTCATTCAAAACTCTACTGCCTGTATTTTATTCCACAGAACGTCTCACTCACCCATCGTCCCTGTCCTCATTGACCTACCTTGGCTCCCAGTCCCCCAGGCCTCAAATTTAAAATTCTTATCTTTGTGTTTCAAACCCTTTCCTCTCTTATTCCTTGCTCTGACTGTCCTTTAGCCATACTAACACCTCCTGCCCAAACATTCCATTCATCTGGCTTCTTATACAACCTACCTCCCAAAACTCCTCCCTTCCTCCACTTTCGTTCTTTAAGACCTTGATAGCCTCACTCAATATCTGCTACTTTGACATGGTACCCATTTTATTTTTACACTCTTTTAAGCACCTTGGCCTGTTTCTTCTGTTCCTTCCATGTGATATAAGTGAAAGTGTAAATTTCCACAGTGGGGTTCACCTGCTCGCCCAGTGTGACTTCTGTGGAAGAATCATGGAAACCTTGCAAAAGATTTGCAATGCTGATTATGATGTTTTTTTCTGGGAATTCAGTGACTTTGTGGAATTTGAGACAGATGATAGGAACATAGGAGCAGGGAGTAGACCATTCAGCCTTTTGAGCCTGCTCCACCATTCAGATAAATCATGGCTGATCATTTATCTCAACACTATTTCTCCCCATTATGTCCTATCCCTTGATGCCATTAGTCTCCAGAAATCTACCAATTTCTGTCTTGAACATGTTTAATGATTAAGCTTCCATAGCCCTCTGGGATAGAGAATTCCAAAGATTCACCAGCCTCTGAATGAAGAAATTCCTCCTCATCTCATTCTTAAATGGCCTGCCCCTTATTCTGAGACTGCGTCTCAAGTTCTGGATTCGCCAGCCAGGGGAAACATCCCATCCACATGTACCTGTAACACCCTGTAAGTATCTTGTAAATTTCAATGAGATCACCTCTCATTCTTAGAAACTCTAGAGAATACAGGCTGTTTCCTCAATTTCTCCTCATAAGACAATCCCGCCATCCCAGGGTGAACGTCCGTTGCATTCCCTCCATGGTAAGTATCTGCTTCCTTAGATCTGGAGAATTCTCATGGAAATTTCCCCTCTATAGCTCATGTCTGAAATAGCTTCCTTGTCAGAATACAAAGGCTGATGATTAATTAAGGATTCATTTTAAAATCTGTACTTTACTGGCCTAATGGTTAGACTGCCATTATAGAGTTAATGAAATAACTCTCTCTTTGTAAGCAAAGTAATTAAACATTAAACAAGTCTGAATTGACATCTTAAAGTATTCCTTCTAATTACAGTAGTATACCAAATATCATTTACCATAAATGCAAACTCAACATGATCTGGCATGAAGCAAAGAATACTTTTGTCTAAGTAAGGTGTAATTGGTATAAACATTGCTTTCTGTGAATTGAATTCCTCCCTTGTATAGCTACAGGAAATTAATTGGTTACAATGACCAGATTATCAGCTTTCAGTTACATTGTATTTTTTCTTATTCATTCATGAGATGTGAGCATCACTAGCAAGCCAAGGATTTATTGCCCACCCCAATTGCCCTTGAGAAGGTGGTGGTGAGCTGCCATCTTTAACCGCTGCAGTCCATGTGGTGTAGGTACACCTCCAGCGTTGTTAAGAAGAGAGTTCCAGGATTTTGACCCAGCGACAATGAAGGAATGGTGATATATTTCGATGTCAGGATGGTGGGCGGTCTGCAGGAAACTTTCAAGTGGCGGTGTTCCTATGTGCCTGTGTTCTTCTAGGTGGTAAAGTTAACAGATCAGGAAGGTGCTGTTGAAGGTAGCTCAGTGAGTTGCTGCAGTACATCTTATAAATAGTTCACACTACTCCCGCTATGCGCTGGTGATGGAGGGGGTGAATGCTTAACGTGGTGAATGGGGGGCAATTGGGCTGCGTTGTCCTGGATGGTGTCGAACGTCTTGCGTGTTGTTGGGTTGAACTCACCCAGGCAAATGGAGAGTATTCACACTCCTGACTTGTGCCTTATGGATGGTGGACAGGCTGTAAGGAGTCAGGAGGTGAGTTACTCACAGTAAAATTCCCAGGCTCTGACCTGCCCCTGTAGCCACAGGACTGAATTGTCCCAGATTTACACTCAGTGCGGGAGCAGGTGTGAAAAAAGACATTTTACCCGCCAGCTACAATGGCGGGTTTTCATGCCGTATTATCCCCTTCCCACCTTGCCCCGCCTCATCAATAATGAATCACGGGAAACAGGATCGCTGGCGCGCAGGCACTGATTTGCCCACCACGCCGTGACCTCAGCGCTACCTCACTCCGAGCACCATATTTAAAGCACACCAGAACGCACTCTACTTCATGTCAAGAGGCCAGGATTGTTCCTGGCAACAGATGGCCCCGAAAGCAAAGGTGACAGCAGCCCCAAATTTATTGACACCTCAGTGGGGCACACACTGGTCACAGTGGAAGCCCGCTGCAATGCCCTCCACCCCCGCTCTGGCCGCAGGAGCTCCACCAGACTGACCAATCTGACCGGGGAGGTGGTGGCAGCGGCCGTCAGGCCATTGGAGAACAGAGGAGGTCAGCCATCCAGGGCAGGAAGAGGATGAATGATCTTAACCATTTCACCAGGGTAAGTCAACCACCTCATTACTCTCAACTCACACACTCACAAACCCATCACACATCCACAGGGATCTCACACCTCAAGGGACAACACCACTAACTCTCACACACCCCCTCACATCTCCATTAGCCTCATGCCCTCTCGAGTTTGCGTCCTCATCCTGTCCATGTCTCCGCTCACCACACAAACACTCCACGCTGTGCCATGCGTCCTGCTCACACTCTCCCCATCTGTTTTCATGCAGGAGAAGCAGCCTCACAACAGGACGGAGAGGTCCCAGACAGTTGGGGAGGAGGGGGGGGGGAGGGGCCCACATTAGGCCCCTCACTCACTTTGAGGAGTTGCCATCGTGCTGACTGGTGAGGACGTGGACTGTGCCTGAGGCAATGGTGAGGTCGGTGGCGAACACCCACCTGAGGATCCTGCACCACATCATCCCTCTCTCAACACAACTGTGAGTGCTTTCCCTCTCCTGCTTTTAACATGGCTACAATGCACTAGTTATCTCTACTTGGGTTTACTGGGAGCTCTGCCAAGTGACCCACGCCCTCAGCCAGTCAGTCCCTCAGCTCCATCCAGGTCCTCACCTCCAGCCAAGAGGACACCTCCTCCAGTAAAGAGCTAGAAATAAGCAGCCTGGAAGACCCGTCAGCTTCATTTACAGGTTTCATAAGGCCTTCCCCTGCAATCCCCCCCTCTAGCATGGAGCCGGACCACGATCGATTCTGGAGGGAGAAGGGTGTGTGTGGCAAGGCCTTTTGGAAACTCTTGCAAGCACTTTCCCATGCACAGGGAACCTTCATTCATCACATTCTTCTCACTGTCCTGTGTATTTTCAATGCTGACTGCTGGAGTTCTCTTTCAGTTGTCCATCTGAGCTGACTTGCATCTCTGCCCACCAACTGATCACACACCCAGGCAGCATCTGTGCCCATCCAACACGAGGCTCCACTCACTTTCAATTTGAAAGTGAAGATTTTGATCAGCTCTCCCATCGTTTCCCCTCCCCCAGACACCCATGTCCTTTCCCCCATCATAGTCCACCCCGGCATGACCTTCCGCTTCCCCAATGTTACCTGACAGGATGTCCAGGTGAATGCGCACATTCCCTATCTTCCTGAGAATCCCACCCCCATCCACACTGACCTCCCCGGCCTCCTTCCCATTCCCAGGGACCGTGTCTGCTTCTGAATTCACACCAACCACCCTCGCTGCCCCTTTTACTGGTGCTGATGCACCCTCACCCTCCTACCCTACTGGCTCCTCCTGTCCCCTCTCATACTCACCATTCCCTCCTACCATTCCCACCCTCAATTTTGCTCCCCAGGAGGCTTTCATTGAATTCCTTGCACATTCACCTAGATATTCCACCCCCACTTTACTCCTTCCTCCACCCCTACTCCTTTCTCTACCCTCACTCCTCTTCCACTTTTACTCTTTCCTCCACTCCTCCAGACACATTCTCCCCTCCGAAATCCCTACTCCCTCCAGACACTTCCCCTTCTGAAAACCCTCTTCCCCTCTGGACACTTTCCCCCCTCCGAACTCCTTCCCTTACACCTTCCTCCCCCCTTACACCTGCCTGCCCACTTGCAGCATTCTCCCCATTACGCCTCCCTCCTTCTGTACTCCCTCCTTCCGCTGTACTCCCTCCTCCCCCCAGACACCCTCCTTCCCCCTCCCAACCTCACACCCCACCCCCCCAAGCACCTTCATCCCCCCAACTCCCAACCTCATCCCCAAGGCCCTAAAGGTAAGTCTCAACTTCTGCACATCACGCTTGCCTAGACGTGTTCTGGTCCAGCATGTTTTCCTGCCAGTGTAATGGCATATCAGGCATGGGGGTCAATTCCGGTCAGGTTATCTTTGCATCCCCTTAGTGGGATGCAAACTGGGTTCACGCTGGCCTCCAGCGGGATTCATGATTCACCATGGAGGACACCATCGAATGAGCCTGCTGTGATTTCACGCCGGCGTGAAACTGATTTCTGTCCCTCCCGCCAAATTCTGCCCCCCACCACACCTGCCATCACACCCACCGCCAATGGGGAGAAGGCGATTCCACCCACAGTATTTATATGCTGATCCAGTTCAGTTTCTGGTGAATAGTAATGGCAGGATGTTGATTGTGAGTGATTCAGTGATGGTAATGCCATTGAACATCAAGGGGAGATGGTTAGGTTCTTTCTTGTAGAAGATGGTCGTTGCCTGGCATTTGTGTGGAGCCATTTGTTCCGGTGCAAGGCCAGTGGTAGAAAGGAAATACTTGAGCTTGACTTTGGAAGTCAACACAATTTGAAAAATTGACATTTTCCATGCTGTTAGATTATTAAGACCATAAGATCACAGATGCCTCTCCTGTACTGTGGCACTAGAAACTGCAAAATCATCCTAGTCAGAAAACTGATAAAGATTCCCACTGTACCAGTTAACCTGCCAGCACTATTAGAAATGATGAACACTTGCTTAGCCACATGACTGCCAGGCATGAGATCAATTAATAAAATGAACTAAGATCTCTAGAGAGTGAACATGAACATAGACACATACAGACAAACAAACAGCACATTTTAAAAATATGTATGTAAAAAATGCTAACCTAAATTGATTTTAAAATAGAATAAAAAAGGGAAATTAATATTTTTTCTCATTCTGTCGACCCGCCTAAAGGCTTAGACTCTAGCTTGATAAATATCACAGGATCTTTCTATCTGCTTGCAGTGTTTGGATATGCATTCATAGAATCAAAAAAATGGTATGACATTGATGCAAGCCAATTTATTGAGCATGCGGCGGCTCTTTCGAAGAGCAGTGCAGTTAGTCCCACCCTTTCTCAATATACTTACACTATTTTCTTCTTCAAATGTTTATCTATTTCTCTATTGAAGGTTGCTATTAAATCTGTTTCCACTGACCTATCAGACAATGCATTCCAAATGCTAACCACTCATTGTGTAAAAATGCTTTTCTCCATTCGCGTCTTGTTCTTTTGCAAATCATCTTACATCTGTGCCCTCTGGTCGTTGTCCCTTCAGCCACTGGAAACAGTTTTTCTTTATTTTCTCTATCTAAACACTTGGTGATTTTAAAGACCTCTTTATCAAACCTTCCCTGAGTCTTTTCTGCTCTAAGGAAAACAACCTCAGCTTCTCCCAGCTATCCATATAACTGTAAACCCCCATCCTTGGCACTATTCTAACATATCTCTTTTTAGAAACAAGAAATGCAAAGTTTGGACTGATTAGTCTACAGAATCATCCAAACTATTCCAACTCATTCTGCTCCATGCTCCACATCCCTCAGTTGTCATATTTTTATCCTTCAACTCTTTAATGCACCCTGCCACTCATCTTTCGAATCCATGAAAAAACAGATTCACGGAAAAAATTTTCACTGATGATTTTGAGATATTTTCGCATACTATGATATTTCTGGGCTCTGAATCAAATATTTTTATATTGAAGATCTGCCATCGTTTCCTCTGATCCTAAATTCTAATTTTCCTTGCAAGGATTAGCCAGACAGCAGTATTACATACTGATGGGTAAAAATAGAGAGAAGGGGTGGGGAAAAAGATGTGAGTCCATTTGTACTTTCAAATAATTTAATTTATAATAATGCTTACTTACACTTGCTTACATATTTATTTGATGTTGTTGATCAAACTTTGAATGCTATGCTCTAGTGAAATACAATGGTGTGGCTCATTTCTTTGGTTGGAGGGATTCCTCTACCAATGTCCAACAGAGTGTGCCTGATGGAACTCCAGCAACATCAAACAGAGGAAAATGGCTGACTCTAGCGCAGTCAGAGTTTCATATTTTGAAGTGTGGCTCCTTACATAATTATCGACACCCATAGCTTAGACTGGACAGCCATTATCTCCTACTAGCAAGAACAATCAGTGCAGTCATTTCAAAGGAATCCTTCTGTCTATCTATGTTCTCACTCCTATTCTACAACCATTTACTTTCTCCTTTAGTCATCTCTACTTGTCTGCAAACTGTTGTATCTTGTCCAAAACACCTCACTGCATATTCCTCCTAACTCTGCACTTTTGCTGTATTGACACAAGGATCTCCCCCAGGGTCTCAAAACTTTCTCAGTTAAAAATAATTGTAAAGATTATTACCAAGTAGACTGCCACCCTAAAAACCCAAATAATACTGACATTGTACATTGATTGCCATATATACAGTGAATATTGAATTTATTGGTTTTCAGAGAAATAACCTTCTATTAAACATATTATAACAAAATACACACTTATTTTTCTTTTCACCTCAGACATTAAAGGATAGAAATCCAACCCAGCAAAAACAGTTCCATCAGCAGCAATGTGAACAAGAACCATTAGTTTTGACATGCTGGGATCTTACTCATAATGGGGGCAAACCATTTCATGCTATGCAGTTCCTTTATGGGTTCATCTTTATTCACAAGTAATGGAAGCAAATGAGGGTTTTGCTAACCCCAGTGCTTGTATATTGTGTCCACCTTTTTAGTACTCACCCATGAATTATTTTCTGCAACCCCGTAGTGTCTCTCTGCAATTTGTCTGGTAGTAGCTTGGAATTGAAATGACCCTGTACTACCTTGTGCTGATTTCTGAGATGATTCTGTCCCTTCTTGTGCTGGGTCTTGAGATGGTCCCTATTGCTTCTTCTGTCACATCTGCTTCCCACTTTCAGACAAAACTCAAGTTCGCAATGATATTTTAAGATGATAGTTTATTCTTTAAAATATCCCTTGAAACCATATTCAGAAATTTAACACAGCCTCTAGGTTAGCAAAGCACTGATGAAACCTGCAGAAGTCACTCTCTTAGTGCTCCAAAGAACCATGTTTCCAAAGAACAAGCATTACATGTAACTCCCAGTCATCGGTTATCTAGGTATCATTTCATCATCATTACCAAGAATCTATAACAATGAAAACATGCTGTGTTTTATTAAATTTGTTAATAAATCATCACATCCAATTAAACATATTTGTAAGATTTTACCCAAAACACTTTACAAGTGGCTGTGCAGAGCAAACAGTCCGTTAAACAAAAGCTTTCTTTGATTAACAGTGAAGAATTAAGCAGCCCAGTTATGAGACATGGCTCTCTTTGATTAACATGTGAAGGATGAAGCAGAGTTTAGTCACGTGATATACATCAATTCATATCATATTGCGCAAAACTTACACACATTAATCAGCCAAGCAAGGATGGCACTTTTTTCAAATAAATGGTGCCGGTCAGAAGCTCCATGGAGCAGCAGGTATCAGCTTCACCACCATGAGTAATTTGAGTCTGATGATGTCTATGCCAACATCTGCTGTTACCGGGAAGGATAATGGATGGTCGCTGAGTTTGGAGATCATTGCAAAACAGATGAGATATGGAATATTCTGCATAACTGTTTTTCATTATCCAAACCCAAAGACTGTTAATTAAATTTATGCTAGTTTAATGCTAGGCAGATCTTATTCTTTGTCATCTTGGCATTTAACAGCAAATGAAATACAACCATTAGAGCAGCACCAGAAGCAACAAAGATAAATAACGAAGTAAAAACTGATCACAGCCGTCTGTCATAAAATTTAATTAATGCTGCCATCCTGTATGACATAACCAATGGATAAACACTAATACATTCCCTGGCCTTATGTCTCTATATTTCACTGAAGTATAAACGAACAAAGTTAGAAGTTGGATCAACGCAGGCTTTTTTTTTTCCACTGAAGCACTGAGTAGGAACCAGGGAAATGTATTTCAAACTGCAAAGCCTTAGCTGCTGATAAGTGTGCTTTGAGGCTGCCTGTGTTCTTTCCATGCCAGACAGTGAGGCAAGCTATGTGGCTCATTTGCTCTGCCACTCATGTTCCTGTGCTTCCTTCAAGCATTGGTTGGGTCGAATTAACCTCATGCGTCCCTTAGCCTTGCTGAACCTTCAAATTATTAGTCGTAAATTTGAGTATCATCTAGAGAAAAAGCAGCCAACACCATTTCAGAAGAGAAAGACATTTTGGAACTAATTTTCCTCCTGTTAATATCCTTTTTGTATCAGTGTAAATTCACGAAAAAGGTACACAGACCCGTGACACATGTTATCTGTTCTTTTTGTACATGTTGTGCTTTTATGCAGGTTGGGTATATAGAAATAATACAGAAGCAAATCAATCCTTTAATTCCATTTTTAATTGCTGTTGATAGAATACAGGCATTCAGAATTACTCAGCTGTACCTTAATACCTAAATTTTGCTCATGGGTGCAACCAGTAACTTGTACTTTGAATTGTACGATAGTTTTTCCGGTCATGTTCTGCACCATGCGCATCAACATGTTTGTTAGGTCACCTTTCCGGTTGCACTCGGGCAATTCCATCAAACTCCTTCACACAGTCGATTTCCTGCTAGGAATTTCACTGTACTTGTTACTTGTGAGCAGAAGGGATGGATGAGGAGGAGTACTGGAGTACTGAGGAAGTGAGGGTACAGCGCAGGAGCTTTGTTATGCGCAAGGAGCACTTGACAGCTCCTGTTAATCAATCCATGAACCCTTTGTATTATGACTGCATTTATCTGGAAGGCAGACCATTCTTTTGAACTACAATATGCTTCACAACCATCCAAGTACAACTGCATATTTTGCAACTGTAATGCCACCATATTTTATTACCTAGCTCAAAGGAAGATGGTTGTGGTTGTTGGAAGTCAATCATTTCAGTTCCAGGACATCAGTTCAGCCCTTCCTCTGTTTTATTTCACAATCCTTTAATCTCATTGTTTAAGGAGATACATTTCACTTCCAGGGAATCACTGCATGAATTTCTCAGGGTAGTGTCCTAGTCCCAACCATCTTTAGCAACTTCATCAAAGACCTTCCTTCCATCATAATGGCCGGAAGTAGGGATGTTCCCAGATGCTTGCACAATATTCAGCACCATTCATGACTCCTCACATACTGAAGCAGTCCATGTCCAAATGCAGCAAGACCTGGACAATATCCAGTATTGGGCTGACAAATGGCAAATAATATTCATGCCACACAAGTGCCAGGCAATGACCATCTCCAACAAGACAGAATCTAACCATTTCCTTTTGACATTCAATGACATTAACTTTATTGAATCCATCACTATCAACATCCTGGGGATTACCACTGACCAGGAACTGAAGTGAACCAGTCATATATTGTGGCTATAAGAGCAGGTTAGAGGCTAGGAATCCTGCAGCGGGTAACTCACCTCCTGATTCCCCAAAGCCTGTCCACCATCGACAAGGAAGAAGTCAGGAGTGTGATGGAATACTCTCCACTTTCCTGGATGAGTTCTGCTCCAACAACACTCAAGAAGCTTGATATCATCCAGAACAAAGCAGCCCGCTTGATTGGCACCACTTCCACAAACATTCACTCCCTCCACCACTGACTCACAGTGGCAACAGTGTGTAGCATCTACAAGATGCACTACAGGAACTGACCAAGGCTGCTTGGACGGAACCTTCCAAAGCCACGAACACTGCCATCTAGAAGGACAAGAACAGCAGAGGCAAGGGAACATCACCACCTGCAAGTTCCCCTCCAAGCCACTCACCATCCTGAATTGGAAATATATTGCCATTCCTTCACTGTCACTGGGTCAAAATCCTAAAATTCCCTCCCTAACAGCACCGTGGGTATACCTACACCACATGGACTACAGCAGTTCAAGAAGGCAGCTCACCACCACCTTCTCAAGGGCAATTAGGGATGGGCAATAAAAGTTGGCCTCGCCAGTGATGCCCACATCCCATGAATGAATTAATAAAAAATACCTAATTTGTGTTTCTTCTTGATACAATCCCTGTAACTGCAGCCTTTGAGAAGGCTGACAGTTGTGTCTGTGAGACACTCCTTGGTTCAGGTGCCTTTCAACCTTTTGAGTGCAGGATACAATGGTCCAGCTGCAAATTCCAGCTGTGAGTACCACTCTGTGCAGCCATTGATGGGAAGTTTTTTTTAAATCTTTTATGATGTGGGCATGCTGTCAAGGCCAGGATCTGTTGCCCATTCCTAATCGCCCTTGAACTTAATGGCTTTTAGGCCCTTTCAGAGAATATTTAAGAGTTGAACACATTTGTTGTGGGCCTGGAGTCACATTGTTATGACTGGTCCCTGGGCAAGATTCTCCAATTTGTTATGATCCCGGATGAGATACCCAAAATTATTATGCTCCCAGGTGAGGAGGAATGAGCTGGCTCTTTTTCTTTATTCAACCCCCTGAGTTGGTCGCAACAAGGTTAATTTAAAAAGGATCCCTTCCCTCCTGGATAACTTTTCCTAGTCCAAATGTACTTATGTTTTGGAAGGGGCCAATTTAACCAGGCTTTCTTGAGTTAAAGAAAGAGTGAGTTTATTAGTTACTAAAACGTGAGAAAAAATAATAAAAATGCAACACACATAGAAACAGATTAGAAATGTGAAGTTAATCCAGAAATAAAAGTTGTAAAAGCTACATGAATCAGTCTTTGGGCTTGTCCGTGAGGAGTAGATGGTGAAACATGATGGCCATTAAGTTGAATGATTTCGATAGAGCTGACTTTGGCAGTTGAGCAGTTGGTTTGGAGATTTTTGGTTCTGCAGGTTAGCTGAAAGGAGTTCTGTTTCCTCTTCAACTGTGGCTCTGCTGACTTCTGACTTGCTTCTAGCAATCAGCAAGTGACACTTTTTTACCTGCAAGCACAGGGATGCCTAGTTGATGTTCTTCAGCTGTGACCTTCACAGCACACACTGACATAGCACACACTAGAACAACAAGATTAGCACATTAGAGTTGCAGTTGGCTTTTAACCCCTTTTCTTGTGTATTCCCGGAATGGATAAACAAATATGTCTTTTGCCCAGAAACTGCTTTCTTTCAACTCAGTTCATGTCACAGTCTGGGATATAACTCAACAGGAGACAGTTTCTGCTGGGATGATAATCAGCCTCCATTATCTCCACAACCACAGGAGGTTACAGTTCAGTTTTTGCATTGCATCTCTTCCTTTGAAGTGTCTCTGTTTGAAGTACGCCTTGACACCTTTTAGGTCCAACATTCCATTCTCTTTGGACTAGTTGGTCAAGTGTAATCCACATAGGAATTTTCCAGCAAATGGTTACTTTACAGTCTCAGCCAGCTTTTTCTTGTATATCCTTTTTTAAACAACACGTCTTACTTAAAAGTTCAACATGTCTGTAAGTCATTCGGAGCTATGATCCATTGTCATGACAGCATGTAGGCCAGACCAGGTAAGAATGGCAAATTTCCTTCCCTAAAGGACATAAGTGAACCAGATAGGTTTTTACAACAACTGATGATAGTTTCACAGCACCATTACTAAGACTAGCTTTCAATTCCAGACTTCTTATTAATCAGCTGAATTGATTTATTAATTGAATTCAAATTCTACCAGCTGCCATACTGGGATTTGACCCATGTCCCCAAGGTAGCAGTCTGGGCCTGTGGATTACTATTCCAGTGACATTATCACTGCACCACCATCTCCCCATAACTGGTGGAATCTTGTGGATCTTTTTGGCAACAGGAGGGAAAACAAAATCATTCATTGCCATTTCCCAATTCCCCATGCTGCATGTCACTATTGATCTGTGAATGGGTAGACCATGCGGTACACAAATGTCATTGAAGCCCTGTCAATGGCGCTCTTCATTCATTCAGCAAACCCGCCATAGTAGGAGATGATATTGCATCCCAAGGCTTGTGTGCAGCATTCATTGGGAGATGCTAAGAATTACATTACAGTTATTGCCATAGAGTGGGGGAGAGGGAGAGCAGCAATGGGTATCCAGAATGCCAAGATGGAATGCATTACACATGCAAGTTGTAGAATTCTCCACATTAGCTGCCATGTGATAAAAGCTGTTAGGTACATTCTCCAGTAACAGCAATGATCTTCCATACTCAGAAAGCACTCTGTATTAAAAAGAAAGGCCCTAGAGGTCAGCATTTCTTTCCTTAAAAGCTTTGGTTGCATTCAATCTGACCCTCTGCTTCCTGTTCCTTCTGTTTCAGCTCCAAGTGCTCCTGCTCTTTTTTGCTCTGTTTCACCCAATGGACTCTCTTCAAACTCACTGTCTTAATCTCCCAGAGTGAACGTACTTTCCTGTTTTGTTCCAGAGCAAGATTTAGGGACAGGATGTGCAGTGATGTGAAATGGTTGTTCATGGCCACTAATCTCTTGGCTCGACCTCAGCCTCTTTTGCCATATTTCGAGAAACAGGAGAAGACAAAACATTACCAACAACAAATTGCATCGATATAGTACCTTCCAACATAGTAAAATGTCACAAGGTGCTTTATGAGGTCATTATCAGTCAAGATTTGACACTGAGCCATACAAGGAGGACATTAGGATAGGTGATCAAAGGCATCGATTGCATTGGAAATAAAATTGGGAATACTGCAAAATATGCTGCTGACCACTATCGCTCGTTTTACGTTATCGTACAAAGTCAAGATTCACTCCATGGAGTTGGGATTCACTGACAAGAATGATGTAAAGAATCTAGGGCAACAAGGGTAGAAAAGACACAAAAGAGTCACAGTCTGAAGTTTCTGCAAGTATTCTTCCATTTCCTCACAGAGCACTAAGGGAAGATTAGCAGAAATCATTTCTGCTGGGTTTCTACCAAACTTCCACCAATATTACAGTGGAATGGTGGAGGAAATAGCAAGTGTATGTTAATAAACTGAGTGTATTTCTAATAGCAAAACAGTGTAATGGCCATGCCAAATATCACTGTCTATATGGAGACTGTCAGCAAAGAGAAAGGTAATGTTTCAAAATGCTGAATAATCTGGTTCACAGACTGAATAATTAAAAACACCAGCTATAGTGACATCAGCTGTAGTCTCCCCCATCATTCACTTGCTAAGTATTCTATGTTCATAATAAAACAGGGCATGAGGGAAGATTTGTCAAAATTGAGAAATAATGGTCATATTGCTTTGAGACAGGATAGTCACTGTGGACACTGTCATTAGAAATGGCCTTCACTCTCTTAATAAATTGCAAAGCTGTTCCACAGTCATTGTCACTGTGCATTATAAAAACGCAATACACTCTGGCACTTTAATTAATCATTCACCAAACCAAACAGTTTGTTTAAGGTCGGTAACTATTGAAACTAGATGTCAAATATTGACGTGAGAAGCTTTGAATCAATCCAAGATGCAGTGTTAATCACTGATCATGAATGTGATTAACATCAGGGGCCAATTAGTTCCCACCCTGATACCATATTAATAATTGCCAAAATTGTGCGAGGTAAATGAAAGGAGACAAAAATAATTAAAATTTCTGATATCTTTTTTCCCTCTGACTTTTCTCCTGTCTTTCCCATTCTGCAAAATGTTCCAAGAAAACATCAGTAGACCTGACACCTTACTCTCCTGACTATTCTTAGCCTCCTGGCTATTCTTCATATGAGAAGCAGTGAGGGTTGGCAGGCATTATCCTTATATTTCGTTTGTGGCTCTTTACTTTCTCACACTTTCCTATTGTTCTCTCACCTTCACCTCTTTATATATAAAGTAGTTCAAAATGCTGTTAGCTTTGCTGATTGCCATTTTGCAATTGGTTGGATAGATTTAGTATTGAATTTACTAAGATTTTTAGGTGCCTTTCGATTTCATGTTTGGTTATTTCAACTCTGTTCATGAAGTGTGGGTGTATTATCCATTTTGCCTTCCTATGTGTAGCATATGTAATACTTGTCTGCATTACATTTATTCTTGCCTTATTTCACTCATGTGCATATTTTGTCCATGTGAACCTTAATTTCTGAGCTGCCTCTTCCATTTCAACCGCTTGTGCCTAGTTTGGTATCATCTGCAAATTTGATCAGTTTGCATTGCACCTTTGAATCCAGGTCATTCATAAAAATTAGAAACAATTGTGATCCCAACACTGATCCCTGGGTTATCCCACTCAGTACTTTCTTCCACTTCAGCAAACTCCTCAACTGAGTACTTATTTTTTCCTACCTTATTTCATGTTTTTTAAATTCATTAATGGGGTGTGGGCATCACTGGCTAGATCAGCATTTATTGTCCATCCCTAATTGCCCTTGAGAAGGTGGTGGTGAGCTTCCTCCTTGAACCGCTGCAGTCCACGTGGTGTAGGTACACCCACATTGCTGTTAGGAAGGGAGTTCCAGGATTTTGACCCAGCAACAGTGAAGGAACATCGATATATTTTCAAATCAGGATGGTAAGTGGCTTGGAGGGGAACTTCCAGGTGGTGGTGTTCCCATGCACCTGTTGTCCTTGTCCCTCTAAATGGTAGTGGTCATGGGTGAGAGCGTTCAGGACAAGAGGGCGTAAACTTAAAATTAGAGCAACGTCATTCCGAGCTGATGTCAGGAAGCACTTCTTCACACAAAGGGTAGTAAGATTCTGGGACTCTCTCCCCAAAGAGCTGTTGAGCTTAGGTCAACTGAAAATGTCAAAATTGCAACTGATAAATTTTTGTTGGGCAAGAGCATTCACAAGATACCAAACCAAGGTAAGTAAATGGTGTTATCATAGATATAAGTGAATGCTGAAACAAGCTCGAGGGCAGAAGTGCCTACTCTCATTTCTGTGTTCCTTTCAGCTGGTTCCTTATCCTTTCTAGGATTTAGCTGAATACCCACAGCTTTGAGTTTAATTAATAGTCTTTTGTGTGGAGTTTTATTAAAACCATTTGGAAGTTGTGGCGAACTGCAAATAGCTTTTAAAAATTCCCTAAGCACAGTGACTGAGCTTTTGATAAATTGGATACAATATTAGATTTAGAAAAGAAAACTTCTGTTTGCTACAGCTTAACAGGATATATTTGTGTTGTGCCAATATGGAAATTGAAACCTTGTTAAGAGACTTGGGACAATGTAGAGGAAACTTCACCCAGATTATGTAGCTAACTTAAGAAAGCTTTAGCTGAGACTAGGGGTGGAATCTTCTGCTCTCACTGTTGTCAAGCTTGAAGGTGGGAAGGGAATGTCATTAGGCGGGATGGTGGCATACCTGAACTCCCGCCTCCGCCAGAATTAAGTTCAGGGCAGGAAGGCCCATGGTCAACCTTCTTGTCCTGCTGCCAATTGAGGCCTTTAATTGGCCAATTAATGATCACTTAAGGGCCTCATTCGGCTGCCACTGGGATTAACCTAGCTGCAGGTGGGTCTGTCGCTATGTGGCATGCGCAAAAACTGAAATTGTGTGGGCCACTTATTACCTGGGGAAGGGGTGTCTCTTGATCAAAGGCAAACAGTGCATGATCGAGGGACAGGACATCAGGAAGAGGGGGGTCCTACTGAAAGCTACCACCTTCCCTTGCTTTTGACCAATCTGTCCCCTCTCCCTGCAACCCCCACCCCGCAAAACCCTTCCTCCTCACATTACTTACCAGTAACCTGGGCTCTCTGAGATCCTGGGGCTCCAGCTCCAGCAGCCATGGCTTCTTCAGTGGCACAGCTGAGTGCAAGAGCAGCCCTCCTCTGATTGGCCGGCAGCTCTCACTAGGCAGAACTTCCACCCCCGGAGTCTTGACTGCAGGGGAAGGCCCACCGGTGGCCGCACCACTGCCTGATTGGCTTATGGCTCACTGGGCCATCCCAAAAAGAGACACATAGGTCTTTCACCAGCTCTCCAGCTGAAAGGTGAGATCCTGATGCCTCAACAAGATTCTGCCCTTGATCAAAAATTTTAAAGGGTGTTATTCTTCCCCTGCCACTGTAATACCAGGATAAAAGTTCCCAAAATTCTAATTTAGAAGTCAACAAACTTTTGCTCTTGTAATTTCTGGGAAAGCTTAAAATGAACCAGGATTCCGTGTTAGACTAGGTTCACAGCTAAGCATCGTAATGTTTACAAATACTTGTTCCCTCCTATGACATATGACAAAATAAAAATTATGACTCATCCTACCTCTTCATCTTCTACTCACTAATTCATTCTTGCTCTCAAATACTTTCCCTCATCACTCAATTTCTACTTTGCTCATTCTTTTTTCCACTCTTGGTTCTCTGCCCTGTCTTTTCTATCCTCTATTTTTTATCTTCTTTATACCTCACACTTATACAAATCATGAGTACGTGTGGTCTCTCTCGGTCACTCCCTGTATGCCTCTCACTCTCTTTGTTCTGAAAGGTTTTTCACTTAGGTTTTCTCAGGTTAAGCTTTGGGACAGCTTTCACATGTTACAACAACACTGCTTCCACATTTATGAACTAAATTTACATGAACTGGGAAAAATGTGTAAACCTTTCTAAACTGATCTAAGTTAATTAATGCGAAATGTACTCACCCCTTCCTTCAAATCTTGCATTTTTCTTTATCTCCAAAGCTTTCTTTCCTTCAGTTGGCATTCTGTGTTTCACCCTTTAACAAAACTGAGCTGAGATTCAAATTTCAGGAATTGCCTAATTTGTCCTGTACTATACTTCAGATCTGGTCATATTATTTCAATTCTCTTTCTTTTTTGTTCCTGGTCCTCTCTTTGAGACAATTTATTTCTCTTATAATAAGCATTTTGGTAAAAATTTCATCCTTGTGAATGTTTTATTGAAAGTGGGCGAACAGAGGCCTATGTGTTTTGGAAGCTGGGAAGTGAGCAAGAGCAAGAGCAAGGGCAAAGAAAGGGGGTGGTGACCGCTTGGGATGTGAATGGTCCACTCCATCTGAGAAATGATGAAATTCTTTAGTTATTGCATTTGGTGCTCAAATTAAATTGGAAGGAAAAAGGGAAAAGTTTGAGTAGGTGGTTTATTGCAGAGAATAGTATTCATAGGTTGTTCTTTCTCCCCAATATAATCCAGAAGTAACAGGAGGATTCAGCTGAGGAGAATCAGGCACAACAGAGTTGAACAATAATGACAACACTCGCTGATTGGTCACTTTTTAGTAAAAAAAGATTCCAAGGTCTGCTACAGAGATGAGAGAAAAAAAGAATAAAGGAATGGACATTGAACAGTATTGGAAGGGCTGGGAGAGATGACCGAAAGCCTAGTTGAAAAGATGGCAGTTGACAGGGTTTTTAAAGGTGGAGAATCTGGCACCAGGTGTGCTCGAGTATGTGACCCTCAAACCTAAGGGAGCCAAGTCGTGAGTTGTACCTGGGAAATAGCTGGAATAGAAGATCGTGATTGATCTGTTGAAAGCAAAGGTATCTAACGTAGAGGTGAGAGAGAATTTCAGCAGGCCAACAGCAGCAGAGGTGTCAGTGGAGGAGGACCACAGAGCAAAAAAATCCAAAAGACACATCCTTAACCAAATGAGGAAGAATGATAGTAACAGGCATCTAAGGTAATCACTTCTGACATAAAATCATGATACAGTGTTTGTAAGATATAAATATGCTTGTTTGTTGAACATTTCTTTTATGGTAGTATAAATGCTACCATACTCACATAGTTAATCTCTAAACCTTTAACCAGATGGCACAAAAATGACAGCAAAACACAGCTGATGCACACCACCAGATCAATCTCCACTATTATTATTTTAAAGCTATAAAGTCAATTTTAAACTTCCATTTCTTCTATTCTGCCACACTTAGATATTTACCCCCGATCAGTCACTTACAGAAACCAGAATCTGGTTTGAATTATTCTATGTGCTCTTTTTTTGTGTGTTGTTCCAGCCTCAGGCTTTCTAGTAGGTTGGGATTCCCTAATGGCTATTGTAACTATGGCATAAATAGTATGTAGTTTTACCATTCACATATGATCCATCTTTCCTTCATAAACATCAAAGGGACCAAAAGATCTGCAATATAGTTATAAAACTTTCGGAGGTTTAATTACATGCTTCAGTTACATCTTTAATATTGATACATTAACCTAAGACTGAAATATTTTCTATGTTTAACCATCACAGATCTTTATTCTCCTCCTTGTGAAGTCCTATTTTTTTTCAGCTGCAGTACTTTTAAAGTTAAGGAGTTGAATGAAGCCATCTGGAAAATGAACCATAACAGCAATTAAAAACTGCTTAGATTTCAAGAACGCAGGAAACTTTGACCTTTCTTCATAATTAACCTGGACAGAACTCATCAAAAGCACAAATAATCAAAGGCGCAAAACAAAGGAGGAGCATCTCATTCTTATTTGCACTGCATTAACTGACGTTCTTTTCAAAAACTACACTGTCCTACATGCAAACCAGGTATTCTTCAATAGTTTTTTTAAGCAATCTTTTTCCTTGTGCTTCAGAATTTTCAAGATGGCTATAAAAAGCTTTTTGAAAAGGAAGTATGTTGATGCAATGATTGCAGTTGGATAAAGTACACACATTTTAATTGGCTGCCAGATGGTTTTGCTTGAACTCATGGAGCCAGCTGTACCACTGCACACAGACTTCTCCTTGTCTTTCATGAGCATCATTGATTACTCGATGGCTCTGAATGGGCTGCTGGAGACTAACAAGGGCCAGTGTCTAAATAATCCATCACAAAAGGAGAACTTAACTGAGGTATTCATGTAATAACCAAATATGGGTAATATCTATATAAATGCAAATATTATAAGTTAGTTAGGGCATCTGGGTGGAGGGGGTGGGGGTGGGGGGGGACATTTACATCGACTTTAACCAGCAGGTTTAGCAAAATCCTACAGTTACCAGGGGCTAAATGTTTTTTCAATGAGAAAATCAATGCAACAGCCTCAAGGACTGCTATTTCCATTGTGAGAATTGGGACACAAAGCATGTGAGATAGGCTTTCCAGGCTTCCAGCCTTTTTGTTGCAGTTTCTCATGCTGCTCTCTTATGGTTGAATTACATAAGACAAGAAATTACAAGATTTGAGGTCTTGGTTTTATCTCTCTTTTCACTATCTTATCTTAATTCATTTGGACATGGAGTGAACAGGTCGCAGACTGCAGCTGTTGATGTTACTCTTATACCAGCTCTCAGCTCCCAGTAACAACGCAGCTAATCTAGACAGCGCCAAGGCATTTAGTGTGTCCTATGTAGTGCAGGGCACCCTCCCAGGTAACCTTCCAAAAATGCTACTCCTTTGAAGTAAAATAAAGTGCACAATCGCCAATTCAAGTCACGTGGGAGAAACACTTTGGCCTGAATAAAACACCCCCAAATCGGAAGTGTTGCCAAACGTAATATTGGGCGTGATGACATTGGGTGGCATTTTCAACATCTTCACACTGGTTTGAAATAATATGTTATGTGGGCGGGGTAAAAGTTGAAAACTCACCCATGTTGTTTAAATGTCCATTTAAAACTAATTAAGGCCGTTAAGGACCCAAGTGAAAGCAATATTAATTTCTGAAGGTAATAATACACCTTCAGGGTGAGTATCATGCCACATGTAGAATTTGTTTTCTTACTCTTTCACGGCAGGTGGCTATTGCTGGCTAGGCTAGCATTTTTGTTGCCCATCCCTAAGTGCTCTTGAGAAGGCGGTGGTGAGCTAACTTCTTGAACGCTGCAGTGCATGTGGTGTAGGTACATCCACAGTGCTGTTTGTGGAGGAGTTACTAGAATTTAGACCCAATGACAGTGAAGAAATGGCGATTATGGTTCCAAGACAGAATGGTGTGTGGCTTGGAGGGGACCTTGCCAGTGGTGGTGTTCCCATGCACCTGCTGCCCTTGTCCTTCTAGCTGGTAGAGGTTGTAGGTTTGAAAGGTGCTGTCAAAGGAGCCTTGGTGAGTTGCTGCAATGCATCTTGTAGATGTTACACACTGCTGCTACTGTGTGTCGGTGGTGGAGGGAGTGAATGTTGGAGGTGCTGGATGAGGCGCCAATCAAGCGGGCTGATTTGTCCTGGATGGTGTTGAGCTTCTTGAGTGTTGTGGGATCTGCACTCATCCAGGCAAGTGGAGAGTATTCCATCATACTCCTGACTTGTGCCTTGTAGATGGTGGACAGGCTTTGGGGAGTCAGGGGTTGAGTTACTTGCTGCACAATTCCCAGCCTCTGATCTGCTCTTGTGGCCACAGTTTTTAATGGCCAAGCTTGTTTGGGAGGTTGAAAACCTTCGCAGAATCACAGAATCACAGTGCAGAAGAGGCCATTCGGCCCATCGAGTCTGCACTGACACGTGAGAAACACCTGACCTACCTACCTAATCCCATTTACCATCACTTGGCCCATAGCCTTGAATGTTATGACATGCCAAGTGCTCATCCAGGTACTTTTTAAAGGGTGTGAGGCAACTCGCCTCCACCACCCTCCCAGGCAGTACATTCCAGACTGTCACCACTCTCTGGGTAAAAAGGTTTTTCCTCACATTCCCTCCTAAACCTCCTGCCCCTCACCTTGAACTTATGTCCCCTTGTGACTGACCTTTCAACTAAGGGCAACAGCTGCTCCCTATCTACCCTGTCCATGCCCCTCATAACCTTGTACACCTCGATCAGGTTGCCCCTCAGTCTTCTCTGCTCCAATGAAAACAACCCAAGTGTATCCAACCTCTCTTCATAACTTAAATATTTCATCCCAGGCAACATCCTGGTGAATCTCCTCTGCACCCCCTCCAGTGCAATCACATCCTTCCTATAATGTGGCGACCAGAACTGCACATAGTACTCCAGCTGGGGCCTCACTAAGTTTCTATACAACTCCAACATGACCTCCCTATTTTTGTAATCTATGCCTCGATTGATAAAGGCAAGTGTCCCATATGCCTTCTTCACCACCCCAATAACATGCCCCTCCACTTTCAGAGATCTATGGACACACACGCCAAGGTCCCTTTGTTCCTCAGAACTTCCTAGTGCCATGCTGTTCATTGAATACTTCCTTGTCAAATTACTCCTTCCAAATTAGTCCTCCCTCCTTCAGCTGAGACCAGGGCCTCAGCTTTGCAGTTAACACATTAGTGATTGCAAGGAATGCTCATTTGAATGAGCAGGCTAATTTTCAGATTATTTGAGGTGGAGGTCTTTCCTCTGGTGTGGAAGGCTCTGCTGAGTGCTTGATTTTCTTTTCCTGGCTGTCTCCCAGGGCAATAAAGTCTCTGTGAAAAATGTGCATTGTGACCTCTGTTGGAGACACAACCTCCAGTGAGGAGAAGATAAGGAGGAGAAGGAGGGTGAGAGGAGCTGCATTGGGGGCCGCCCAATGCCTGTCACACTGAAGGTCACTGTGGTGCTGAACCTCTTCACAACAGGCTTATTCCAGGTGGCCAATGGAGACCTTAGTGGCATCACAGAGTCTGCTGCACACCACTGCATAAAGGTCTTCACAGATACAATATTCCAAAGCGCAGCAAATCTCCATCACACAGGATGTCTAGAGTCAATAGGATAGACCCTGAAGATTTGCAGCGATTGCAGGTTTCTCCAGTGTGCAGGGAGCCATTGATTGCACTCACATCACCATAAAGACTCCTGCAGGACAGCCCTGCACCTTCACCAACAGAAAGGGCTTCCACTTGCTGAACATCCAGCTGGTGTGCAACCATCATTGGCAGATCATGCAGGTGTGCACCGGGTACCCGGGCTGCAGTCATGACTCCTACATCCTTTGCAACTCACAGGTTCCAGTCCTCCCCTCCGGCCCTGATTCCTTAGAGGGATGGCTAATAGGTGACAAGGAGTATCCACTGAAAAGATGGCTAATGATACCTGTGGGAGTGGAAAGCAGGTAGAATGAGAGGCACGGCAGCACCTAGCCCATAGAGGAGAAGATTATTGGTCTCCTGAAGATGAGGTTCCAATGCCTGGACAGATGTGGAGGAGCTTTGCAGCACTCCCCCTCACGTGTCCCCAATGGTCATGGTTTGCTGTGCACTCCATAACCTCACAATCCAAAGAGGAGATGCTGGAAGATGAGGGCGTGCCAGATAATGGCCAATCCTCTGAGGATGAGGGCAATGAAGAGTTGAGGGCCCACGGCGACGCTCCTGTTGATGGCCCTGGCCATGATCGCATGGATGGCGATGACACTAGAGGTGCCTTAATACACCAGAGGTTTCAATAATCTGTGTCTCCTATGTGGCACAAGTGACTGGGGGTCATCTGGGCGCTCCTTTGCCCATGTGTCATGAGAGAGTCTTGTCACCCTCATATCCACACACTATCCATCTCCCTACAAAGCACATGATTCCTCCTGGCCTCCCTCAGCCTTTCCTAGCTTCCCTCAATCTCCAGACACTAGTCACACAACCACAGCACTTCACCACAACATCAGCATGAGGTTTTGTGAGATGTGTGTTTATCAACAAATGTCAAAGCACTAATAACAGCAATAAATAAGCAGCTCATCCATGTGTCCCCATTTTGACTATTGTGGATATTTAGTTAGGTGTTTATGGGTGCTCTGGCGCAGTGTTTCCCCCTCGCTTGCGACGGCACTAGAGAGAGGCAGCTGATCTGCTGCCTCCCTTGCCCTGGATGACTGCGGCAGGCATCCTCTGTGTGGCTGTGGTCCTGAGTGACCCACCACTCCAGGAGACTCTTGTTGATATGCAAGCAAGTCTTCGGTTGCTGCGGCAATGGTCGAGGACTGCGTCAATGGTTGATGGTTGGAGGAGTTGCTGCCCCCATCAGAAGTGCAATGAGAGGGACATCCAGGTGGAGGCAGCTGCTTCTCATCCTTTGCCACTAGTACCGGCTGATCCTCCCTGCCAACCGGTGAGGTTCCAGCAGCTGGGTGTGTGACCGAGCTCCCAGTTCCTCTGTCACCCTGAGAGGCGTGCTGAGAGATGATGTGATGCTGCTTCCTCCGGTGGTTCTTACTCCTCCTCGGAGCGAGGTGGCGGTACAGCTTCTAGCAGAGGTTCAGCGGAAGGGGATTCTCCTGTAACAGAGATAGATCAGTAAGGGGGTTATTGGTTATCAAAGACCTTGCCACATCAGCACTATCACATGACACTCACAACCATTTCACTGTCCGACATGAGTGATTAGATTCCGCAGACACAGTGTACCCTCGAACGATCATGTCAAAATTCAGAAGATGAAGTTTGTCAGATTTCCAATGTGTGAATTATATTCACCAGTCACATTGAATAATGCTCACTCTCCATTAAACCTCCACTTGCCCTCTCCCCTTTTCTATCAGTCTGAGCCTTTTGCCATCTCATCAGACCCAGGCCTTCCTCCAATCTCACCTCTGCCTATATCCCTGGAGGAGTCGGGATCCATGGTCACCAACATGTCCCCTTCAAAAGAAGTCAGGACTTCCAGGTTCAGAACTCCCCGGCCTGTACGGGCTTTCCCACTGGCGTTGTGTGTTTGCTTCTCCTAAAAAGATTTGTCAGAGAGCAGTCATCAACAATTTCAAGCAATCTCACGGTTTCCCTCCAACCCATTACAAGCTCAGTGCATGCCAGTCTGGAGGCTATGCACATGTGTCATATGCTCAACCTGCAAACCACCTGCCCTGTAACTAGAACATTGCTTCAAATGCACAAAGATATGGTCGAGGACAGCTGTGTCCTTGTGGAATTATGCAGCCTTTGAGGAGCAGCAACACTCAATCACTTCCTGAATTCGCAAGCGAGACCTGCAGCACACTGGACCAGGATTGCTGATATGAAGGCCATGCTTATTAGGTCATTGAGCCTTTTCTGGCACTGGAACCAAGTCACTCTGACAATGTCCACACTGTCAGCCATTTCGACCACCTCCTCTCATGCAGCACGTGTCTGGCTGGGCTTCCTCCTCTTGCCAGCGGTTGGCATAAGCTGCTCACCTTGCTCTGATACAGCACTTAGGAGGGCTCCGAGTGAGTCCTCCCTGAATCCAGGGGGTGGTTTGGACCTTCAGCTCCACCTCTCCCCTCGCTCCAATGGCACAGATATCTAAGTACAGAAACATGTCACAAATGTACAACTCCTCCATGCCAAGAAGTGGGAGGCTTGCTGATGCTTAAAAAGAATGCCACCTATTAAAGTCCGCAGAGAATAACTAAAAATTTGATTCTCTTACCTTGTAAGACTAGAAGCTGCAGAGATCTTCTATTGGCACAATGATTCCAGAAGATTAATCATCTGCTGGGTCTTCTGACACTGTCCCCTGGCAGGGAGCCCTTTAAACTGCTGGACATGACCTCGCTCAGGGTCACAGCCTATGACCTCCAATGCTAGAAATCCCACTCTCCAGCACTCATTGGACAGAATGAAAGCCTTGAACCCACCCTTGCCGTTAATTGCGATTAATTTACGCATTATCGGGCACGTTCCAATGGCAGATGCAGAAGTCAAAATGCTGCCAAATTCCAGGTGCACCGCCACATTATCCAGCTCTTTGTAGCAAATCGCATGATCTTATCGAAAAAGCTGGATGCTTTCATGATTCAAAAATGTGCTGAAATTTAAATAAGATGTGCCTATCCAGAAATATTACAGGGCTAAGAGGGCCTGCCAAGCCTCTTAGATGTAAGTGATGTGTGATCTGGGAAAACTAAGAAAACCATGAGAAATTAGGGGAATTTTATATCCTAAAATTTTTTAATTGTTACAGCATATAGACATAACACAAGTTACAGTTTGTTAAGCACACAACACACCTCAGCACCGACACTTTAAGATTACGTTTTCCGGTTCATGTGCTGGTTGATATGAAATAAGCTGATGTGTAATATATACTGTTGCTTTACATATAATTGTTGAGAAATTTAATCATGAGAAATGTGAAAGAGGAACTTGAAGAGTAGGGTTGAGTGGAAGAAAGAATATTTGACAGCAAGCTGATTTGCAAGTTTAAAGATTTTGCTAACAGTTCAGCTGTAGTGTCAGTGCAAGGTATGTCAATTCTGCAGTTATACTATTAATCTAGTCTGAATCCAGGACTATTTAAAGGAATGGATTATCCAGCTCCTTCAGACTGTTCCGCCATTCAGTTAGATCATGGCTGATCTGTACCTCAATTCTATTTATCTTTTGTACATCTGCATTAGCTTTTAATGCTTTGTGTACATGGACACCTATGCACCTTGCTCCTCCACAGCTTCTAATCTTTCACCAATAAGAAAGTATTCTGATTTGCCTAAGATCCAAAGCTGATTGCTTCACATTTTCCAACATTGAACATCATCTGCCAAAGTTTTACCCATTCACTTAAGTCTACTCACAGTTACACAATTTAACATTCCTCCCCATCTGCAAATCTAGATATACAACATTCCAATCCTTTACCCAGTCATTGACATATATATGATGAAAAGCTGTGGCCCCAGTGTTCTACCAATCTGAGAATATTCCCTAATAACACATCTCTATTTTTAACAGGATGGTTTTCTGTGCTCAGCAAACTTAGGTTGAATCATTCCTACCTAATCTGTCAAGGTTTAACTACATTTCAGTTTAAAGCAGATTAAATGCCTAGGCCTATGTCTATCATGTGCCAGAAGCAATAAGCTTTCATTTTAGTTACCAAAAGGAACCTTCAAAATCTCAATGTTTCTATGGTTAGAAAATCAGGTCTTTCTTCTCTGACAGTATGCTGATTCCTAATGGTGGAAGAACAGTGGCAATGACATAAAATGTAACTTTGTTTGATATTATGTAACTATAATGTTAGTTTCTGTTTAAACTGCATATGAGGATCATGTACAAATACAGGTATCAGGGTATTGCTTCACTTGTGCCTGACAGGCTACATAGCAGGCAATGTTGTATACTGTACTGGTGCCAGTTTAGTGGACTTGCATAAAACCAACTGAAAGTCTTTGACTGTTGTAAGGCATTACTTTCCATCCCCAGAGGCCAGAGACTGTAAACAGAACTTTCCGTTTGGAAACTTTTAATTAAATAGTTACAGAGTACTACACATGAAGGTTAGATTCTTTTAAAAGGAGAAATTCATCGGACATAGTGAGTTCAGGTGGGAGATTCCCATTTTCCATAAATTTCATAACAAAGTGAATGTTCAACATTTCAGCAAATTCTGTGTAAAATACATTATAAAGGCTCAATACAATTGCTACTTTGTACTACTTACTGGTGCCAGGTAGAAAGAGTGCATTTAATGAAAACTGTATCTCCCCTTTTCCATATTCATTAATTAAGACTTACCGACTGACAAAGGTCTATGTTTATGCAATTTACTGAAAGGTCCCAGATAAATAAACGTTACAACCTTATGATTTTTAAAAATTTCTTGCTTTTGAAAGAGCGGTGCATTTTAATTGATGTTATTGGCAGAGGGACCATTAATATTTTAATTGCACTACCAACACTCTGTAATTAAGGCAGAATTTTAATTAAAAAGTATATTTTGAGCAGAAGAGTACTCCTGGCACTGTTGTAAGGCTGTCAGATGTAGCCAGGCTGAGCAGCCTGTAGCTGGAAGTCCAGCTGTTGCCTGACCATATTTCTCCTATGTGCAAAATGCAATAGGTTCGCTACAGTACACATTGCTCCTTCCTTTCTCGAGGAAAGTGACAGTGGGCAGGTTGGCAATACACTAGACCTGCAAGTGTTATATAAATTTGTGTCACTGGTCCCCAGGAAGTAGCATTAAGAAAGATAACTATCTTCTTGGTGGCTACTTCTCATCACTTCTGACTTTCAAATAAATGCACTTTTCAGTGACTAAAGAACAAAATATATATGTGACCTATGTAACATGCAGATCTATATGTCACCCAGTTTTTTCCAACCCACATTTGTTATCCATAGCTTTTGCTAATTTCCATTTCAAAATAATGAATAAGACAATTGCATTTTACATTGTACAGTAGTCTGTCATCTGCAAGCTTTATTTGTTTTAATGCAGGTCTGAGAAAAGAAAAGGCACATAACTGTTGAAGGATTGTTTAGAATTCCACTGAGTTGATTTGATAACAACCTTTAAACTCCAACTCAGTGCAGATCAGTGCAATACAACCCATGTAGAATCAGGCCAAAATAAGTAATGGCATTGATCATTAAACAGTATAATTTACACTAATATGCAGAGTGACTCAATTTTAGAGAAGCAAAAATTATATTGTGGAAGACCTTTGTGCACTATTTTAAAAGATGAGTTAACTCTTTGATATATTGTGGCATACGAACATATGAATTAGGAGCAGGATAGGCCACTCGGCCCCTCTAGCCTGCTCTGCCATTCAATAAGGTCATGGCTGATCTGATTGCAACCTTAACTCCACATTCCCACCTGATAACCTTTCACCCCCTTGCTTATCAAAAATCTATCTAGCTCTGCCTTAACAATGTTCAAAGGCTCTACTTCCACTGCCCTTTGGGGAAGAGAATGCCAAAGACTCACAACTCTCTGAGAGAAAAAAAGTTCTCCTCATCTCTGTCCTAACTGGGCAACCCCTTATTTTTAAACAGTGACCCATAGTTCTACCCAGGCAATAGACCGTCTGTCTTGTGAGTCTTCGTGTCTGATCTAAGGCCATGTGTGAGTGATGAAGTTGTTGAAGGTTAACAAGTGATAAAGGACAAAATCGTCCCAGATTTGCACTAAGTGCGGTAGCGGGCAGGTAAAATGATTATTTACCAGCTGGCCACGATGGCGGGTTTTCACGCCATATCGTCCCAAACCCGCCACGTTATTTATGCATTCCTGGGAAACACGCCGTTTCCATGGTGGTCAGGTGAATGAGAGCCCGCCTGCCATCATCTCACTGCTTCATCACACTGGATGCCATATTTAAAGTCCAGCCGCGTGCACCACATCTCAGTGCTTCCAGCCCACGACTGCGGCAGGGAAGATGTCCATGAAAGGCAAGAAGACTGCAGCCCCCAGGTTTAGCGACACATCACTGGAACACCTTTTGGGTGCCTTGGAGGCCCACCACGATGTCCTCTATCCCTGTTCTGGCCGCAGGATGGGCAGCAATGTGACCAGTCCGGCTTGGGAGGCGGTGGCAGCAGTGGTTAGCGCCAACCAATGCCCTGCAAAAGAGGACAGCCACCCTGTGCCACAAGAGGATGAATGATCTCCTCTGTTCCACCAGCGTAAGTCACTCTTCTCATCACTCTCAACTCACACACTCACAAACCCATCACACATCCACTGGGCCCTCACTCACTGCCAGTTCAAGGGACATCACCATTCACTCTCTCACACTCACCGTCATTGTCCTTTTCATGTCCATGGGACCACTCACTATCCATACATGCCAGGCATCTGGCCTGGCAGGCATCCTGCTTACACTCTCTCCATGTCTATTGGTGCAGGATAATCTGACACACAACAAGAGGGAGAGGTTGCAGACTTTTGGAGGAATGCCTGAAATCAAGGTCCTCAAGGACTTTGAAAACAGAGCCATCCAGCCGGCCAGCGACATTCTGGACCATCCGTGTGCTGACGGTGAGATCGGTGGTGCTCTATCAAGTGAGGGTCCAGCAGTGCAACATTAATCAGACAACCATGCTGTGAGTGATGTGTCCTGATTCATAGACCACTACCATGCATTAGTTATCTCCCCTTGCTTCTGCAGGCACATCTGGGAAACAACCAATGGAGTCCATGACCCAGAGCCTACAATCAAGCTCTGAAGAAACCTCTGAAGAGGAATCTAGAGGCACCCTCCCTGAAGTCCCATCACAGTTCTCACCCACACCCTCCACCAGCGCAGAGACACACACCTCGGTGAGACCTAGTTTTAGAATAGCCTCAGGATCACATTCTGGTGGGCACATTGCACTGTCTGATCCACACCAGACAGCAGCATGGACTTCCCAGGTGTCCAGTACTCAAAGGACTGCTGGAGGCCAGAAATTTGCTGAGTCTGAGTCAGATGATGAGCCTCCGGACTCAGTCATGTCACAGTTGCTGGAGATGCAAAGGCAAGCTCGGGAACTTCAGGAAGGGATGTCCGCTGCACTCCTCAGATTGCAAGGCACGATGGAGGAGTCCATCCATCTTCAGGCTAGATGATAGTGCCGCCATGCCAACGCACCAAGGTCAACACTGGTAGGATGGCGGCCTCCATGGAGACCTTGGTCCAGGACATCACTCCTGCACTGCTGAGTGGGCTCAGCTCCATCGCTGATGCCATAGTTGGCCTCCAACAGTGTGTACATGAGAGGGTGCTGGGCAGCTTGATCTCACTCCAGCTACCTCTGCTCCTCAAGGAATCAGCCTGGGGCTTTGGGCACACATAGGGAGGAGGAACAGCAGGTGCACACCCAGGGGCCATCCCGGGTGACTCTGGGAGTGTCCAGCCCATCCGAACCCCGTCTTCCTGTGACCTCAACAGCTCCAGCTCCACAGGCAGAGGAGGGTTCCACTGCCACACAGCAGGACCCCAAAAGCAGCCGCGACCCTTCAGGCCTTGGCCCTCCAGAGGACGCCTGCCCAGATCATCACAGACAGGGCGTAGCAGTCAGCAGGCTGCGTCCAGCCCTGCTGTGGATGTCCAGGGAGCACCAAGTCATAACGGCAGGATTAGGAAAGTTAAGAAGAATTAGTTGCACAGTCAGGGTGTTACATTGTACATCCTAACCACTATTGTCAATAAATTCCCGAGAATGTCTCCCTGTCTATGGCTCCTTGTTCTGATGAGCAGTGTTCGTGTCATTCAGATGTGAAACCTTTCTGCACAAGATAAAAGCAGGTGATTCAGTCCAGGTCCTCTTCCCCGTGTCTGTGCAGCCTTCAGACCAAAGTGATGGTCCATTCTCACATTCCCTGGACACATTACTGATGCCTGCACCTCGATAGTGCTTGTCATTGCTGCCAGAATATTGTGGGCAGACGTCACAGAGTTCCCTCATTCTCTCTGTGTGCTCTTAGCACCTTTAAGGTGGGGATGACCCCATCTCTTCAGTATCTGTGGTCAATTACGCTGTGCTCCTGAAGGGCTCAGGTGCTGAATGCAGACAAAGGATCAAATCCTTCTAAGGTTTCATGGTTGTGCCTCTATGATATGATCCTGATCATAGAGCACAAGTGAGCTGCCCTCAGTCAGATATTCTCAGAGGCTATGTGAAGATCTATGGCGTGTCCTCCCTGTATGTCGTCATCGTCCTCCTGCAATTGAACGACTATTAGAGCGTCCACTATACCTCCATGACAGCAACATTATCACACGGGGTGTGTGTGCTGCCATAAGCCAGACTGGAGTCCAAAATTCACAGATGCAATGTGAGGATCTATGGGGTCACTTCACTTCATGTCGTCATTGTCCTCCATAACTCCAGCAGTTATGAGAGCCTCCCGAGCGTGTCTGCCTTGTCTAGCTAGTGCGAGGGCCTCATCCCTATCATCGTCGCCTTTGAGGACCTCCTCACCCTTATCTCTGTTGGCATCGTCCTCATTGGAGGAGACTCCAGGGATCTGTGACCAACTGAGGATGTAGGCATTGTGCACATTCCCTGGAAACCGTGCGCACACCTGCAGGATGTGTTTCTGGTGGTCACACACCAGCTGCACATTTAGCGAACGGAATTCCTTGCCATTGATGTGGTTGTCTGCATGTTGTGATGGAGACCGATCGCGCCCTGCACCTGTGTGAAACCCAAGATCTGGGCGAATCCAATCGCTTTTGCATCGTGACTGTCCTGGTCCCGGGCGAAATGCGTAAAGTTGTGTGCCCTCACAAAAATGGCATCTGTGACCTCATGGATGTATTTGTGGATGAGGGCTTTTGGGATCCCACAGAGGTTACTTGTGGAACCCTGAAAGGAGCCACTGGTAGTGGATGCGCTCCATGTCCCTATGGCGCCAAATCCTGACGCAGATGGCAAATGTAACCGACCAGCTTCCTTAATATGCACAGTCTTCAGCAGCACTGGTTGCTTCACGATTCCTTTGACTTATTTTTCTTTTTTTAAACATTCTAATTTAGTAAAGTGGTTTTTAATTCTTCCTGGTCAATGGTAGGTTGAGTTTATCTAGCAGTTTCATGGGTAATAGACTATTCTGCATTATTTATTATTCTGCATTATCTGGATATACCACATTTTAGGACTTCTGAAGCTGGACCCAAACTAGAACACAAAACCCTGTGTGCCTACATTGCTTTGTAACAAATTAACACCATGAAAGGAAAACCTTGCAGCTACATGACACCTTATCATATTCCTTAGAAACGTTCTAAAGTGCTTCACACACAGTGAATGACTTTGAAGACCTGTCACTTGCAATATAGAGACACGTAGCAACTATTTAACACACTGCAAGTCCTCACAAACAGCAATAACTAACCCGCTAGTCTATTTTAAATGGAGCATTGTGTACATCTGACATCTCCACATTAACATTTCTATTGACCAGGCCAATTGACTGCCATGGGGACTTCAGCTGTCTACAACACCTGTATTTCAGCTTCAGCTGCATAAAACCATTTTTGCTGCAGTAAATTTTCATACTTTCCTAGAATTTCCAATTCTTCCCTGAATAATTTTCTTTAGTTATATTTCCTTCAATTAAAACTGAGCCAGACAAATAGGGCAGAAGTTTAATTTCTCTAATTGTTGCTGAGGGTATTAAGTTTAGATATCCTCAACCCAGTTACATTGATTAGCTTTGTTCAATTTTAGTCATGCTTGTAACAGTATGTCACATTAAGCAACATCGTTTTACCTTTTGAGCTAAAACACTTTCCTTTCTCGCCTAAATCCTCAGGGTTTGAGCCTATGTCCTTGCAAATGGGATGAAAGACTCTCTGGTGACTATTAAGGGCATGATGTGAAAATTAGTTTGGGAAGTCCAAATTAAGTTTTGACTGGATGTGCGACCGTAGAACAAATCAGCACGTAATTAAATGATCAATCTCACTACACACCCGTCAGAAAAGCAACAGGCAAAATGGAGATATCGCACTGATGCTGTAGGTTATGCTCTTCAGGCTTGGGGAATTAAGGCACGTTGTTTTGCTAGCACGTAAAGAAATGTGAACTGGATCTAGGTCACGTGGAAATCCATGACATTGGCATATTTGGCGCAAAGACAAAAGCAATAAAATTTTGTTTCATAGCACTATCATCACCCTCTTTAATGACCAGCAAACTGACTGCAGAAAAACAAGTTAATCCAAGTAAAATTTGGTAGAAGATAGTTTCAAAACAAGACATTTTTCAATTTAGTTGGCATTGACTTTCCATCTGTCAGCACTCATGTTCTTCACACCATTCTTCTACATGTCCCAGGTTTGGCATAATATTTATGGTACTGAATGTAAACCCAGTCAAAAATGACAGGTGTACTACAGAAACCAGCTTCCATATTATTTACCCAAGAGACTTCCTTGCCAGAACTTTAATTGCACAGTATGGCGAATGTAACTTTTCAGGAAGTTTAAATTGGTTTATAATCAAGCTTATTTAGAACATGTCATAATGAGTTGCTTTAAACTACTGCCTTACATAAAAGAATAACTTCATTTTTACACTGGTAAGAATTGAAAATATTGGTCACAATTTTTTTTTACAGTATATTGCAATTGCAGAAACATTATATGATTCTTTGTATTTCATGAATTTTACGTGATATTCTACATAACATTTACCACTGTTTTTATACAATGTGAAATTTGAAATATGGAAAACTATTATTTTAAAATATAGCATCAATTAATTTTTACAGTTCCCGAGTACAAATTGCACAATTGGACAAATATTTGCATTGTGGAATTATTTTCCTGTGAGGTCCATTCATCTTGGGAGACGATGGAATGCACCCAGAGTGTCACTCCTGGATCAAACATTGTCTTGTTGCAGCTATAGAGGCCAATTCATGAGCGGCAGTCCCTGGCACAGATGAATAGCTTTGACCCAAGTCGACTGATGTTTTTTCCTTCCACTCTCTGTTCCACAATCCTATTATTTTGACTTAATATTGCCAGCTGCTATGGGGTGGTAGATAGGTCTCTGCCTACAACTGGGGCTCTAGTGAATGGTGCCAGGGTCCCAAGAGTCAAAATTTTCACCCTGTGTTCTTCAAACAATTCCAAATTGCAATAATGCCCTGGAACAAAACAAAACTGTGATGGGAAAGTGCTTCACATAAAGGAAAGTTGCCTGGGACACTTTTGGCTTCATCATATGGGTTGCAAAGTGTGAATGTCAGAAGCTTAGGAACAACTCAATCACTTGATATCTCAATATACGTATGGCATGAGATGCAGAGGCATCTAGAAAGAACCAGGAGGAAAGAATCACAGAATCACAGTGCAGAAGAGGCCCTTCGGCCCATCAAATCTGCACTGACCTGCAAGAAACACCTGACCTACCTACCTAATCTCATTTACCAGCACTTGGCCCATAGCCTTGAATATTATGACGTGTCAAGTGCTCATCGTACTTTTTAAAGGATGTGAGGCAACCCGCCTCCACCATCCTCCCAGGCAGTGCATTCCAGACCGTAATCACCCTCTGGGTAAAAAAATTTTTCCTCACATACCCCCTAAACCTCCTGTCCCTCACCTTGAACTTATGTCCCCTCGTGACTGACCCCAAGGGGAACAGCTGCTCCCTATCCACCCTGTCCATGCCCCTCATAGTCTTGTACACCTCGATCAAGTCACCCCTCAGTCTTCTCTGCTCCAACAAAAACAACCCAAGTCTATCCAACCTCTCTTCATAACTTAAATGTTTCACCCCAGGCAACATCCTGGTGAATCTCCTCTGCACCCCCTCCAGTGCAATCATATCCTTCCTATAATGTGGCGACCAGAACTGCACACAGTACTCCAGCTGTGGCCTCACCAAGGTTCTATACAACTCCAACATGACCTCCCTACTTTGGTAATCTATGCCTTGATTGATAAAGGCAAGTTTCCCATATGCCTTTTTCACCACCCCTCTAACATGCTCCTCCGCCTTCAAAGATCTATGGACACACACGCCAAGGTCCCTTTGTTCCTCAGAACTTCCTAGTGTCATGCCGTTCATTGAATACTTCCTTGTCAAATTACTCCTTCCAAAGTGTATCACCTCACACTTTTCAGGGTTAAATTCCATCTGCCACTTATCTGTCCATTTGACCATCCCGTCTATATCTTCCATAGCCCAACACACTCAACCTCACTGTTAACCACCTGGCCAATCTTTGTGTCATCCGCAAACTTACTAATCCTACCCCCCACATAGTCATCTATGTCATTTAAATAAATGACAAATAATAGGGACCCAGAACAGATCCTTGTGGTATGCCACTGGACACTGGCTTCCAGTCACTAAAACATCCTTCTGTCATCACCCTCTACCTCCTCCAACTAAGCCAGTTTTGAATCCACCTTATCAAATTACCCTGTATCCCATGTGCATTTGCCTTCTTTATAAGTCTCCCATGTGGGACCTTGTCAAAGGCTTTGCTGAAATCCATATAAACTACAGGAGAGGAAATATTTTTTTAAAAATCACTAAATCGTTTAAAAATAAAAAAAATATTGTAACGAGCTGTTCTTACTAACCTTGATTTGTTCTGAACAAAAATAAAAATGTGATCTGTCAAATGATATGCCAGGGAATATGTAAAAATATAGAATCTAAAAAAGGATGCAAGTATCCTAATGCACATTTAAGAAAAAAATCTCATTTAAAGACCACTTCTGCAAAGAAAAATTTATGTTTCAAAAAACTCTGAAGTCTAAATGATTATTATCAACCTAATTCATGTTTGTTTCCCCCACTGGGTAAAAACCTGTATTATTTCTAATACTAAAACAATAACTAATTGTCACCTTGTCTCAGCGTCTGAGTTAGAAGATCATTAGTTCAAGCCCCATGCAATACTTGAACATATAATCGCACTGACAATTCAGCACACTGTTGAGGGAGGAGCATCTTTCAGGTAAGACATTAAACCAAGGCACGGGGCAGAATATTACGGGGAGGCGGCTGGCCTGTCTCCCATTCCCCCTGACCCGGAAGCAAAGGTCGGTATGGAGCTGACCTGTTCCACGCTAGCCCCACTGCTATAAAGCACTGCGGACAGGCTAAACAGGGGAAGAGTGGGACTTCTGCCCCTCACCGGGGAGGAAGTCCCGCTTGCGGGAGCAGCTGGCCAATTGATTGGCTCCATCAGTCCCAGAAGTGGTAAGAGCGCATTAGTGGGCACTGCCGGGACTGCAATAAGGAAGCAGAAGGCGGCCCAACAGATCCCCGGAAACAGTTTAATCTGGGGTCTTGGGCAGGATAGGGAAGGGACGGTGGGGGTGGGCATGGTGGGTTTAAGGCAGCAGGCAGCTAGGAGGAAAGTGGGTATTCTATCTTAGGGGACCACCCCAATCTCCAAAGGGCAGGTCCCGAAGATAGAATCCCTCTTTCTTCCCACCCTTTGAAGAATTTTTAAATTGGCCAATTGACCCCTGATTATCTATTTAATGTTAATTAAAATCTGATGGGCGGGCTGCTGAAGTTGGCACCTTGTATTATGAGGCTGAGCTCGGGGGTGGGAAGGTGGTGGTGGAGTGGCAGCCGCCCTATTTTACATGCACCCCTGCCGAAAACAAGCCTGGCAGGGACACGTAAAATGCATTCCACTGTCTGCCTCTTCAGGTATTTGTAAAAGATTCCACGGCACCATTAGGAGAAAAGCAAGGGAATTTTCCTGATGTCCCGGCCCCTTAACCAATGTCACCAAAACAGCTGACCTGGTCCTGTATTATGTTGCTGCTTGCAGGGCCTTGCTGGGCACATATTGTCTGTCACATTTGCCTCGACTATAACATAGACCACACAACAAAAGTAATCTCGGATGTGAAGTGCCTTGAGACAGCCTGATGACATGAAAAGTTCTCTATAAATGCATGTCCTTTCTGACACTTAGCCATATTATTAGACATTCCTTCCAAGGCCTGTAAATTGCTTACTTTGCAATCCATTAGTGCATCTCAAGATTACTCTGACCTCCCAACAATAATTCTATATTCAGCAAAATAGACTTTGAGACCCTCCAGTACCCATCATCTGACCCATGCCTTTCACTGTGAGGTGCTTTGAGAAGTTCGGTTATCATGAAAGATGCCAAATAATGATGAATCTTTCTTGAAAACAGCCTCCTCTCGTAGATGAGTCAGGAAGTGTTAATAATGCAATTTTAAATTCCAACCTTATTTAGCTGTTTGTTTTGTTCAAGTGAATAGTCAGCGAATTCAAATGGACTATGGACAGTAGGTGATAAATAAACTTGTCTAAAAGACCTACTTCAGTGGACACTGTCGTTAATTGTCTTCTGGATGAATGTTAGGTGTATTTGATTTTGAAAGATACATTTTTCATTTTCATTGTTCTTGGCCACCTTTAAAGAATATAAGAGCTATGGGCGGGATTTCCCCCTGTGGATTAAGTGTGGTGGCGGGCGGGAAAAGAGGTTTTGTCCTCGCCAATCACAATGGCAACTTTTTGCACCCAATTGTCCGCCTCTCACCTCATTAAATAGGCATCAGCTGGAAACACGCCATTTCGCAGGCGGACAACCTTCTGATTTGACTGCCCCGCCATGACCTCAATGGATCCTTGCTCCGGGTGCCATACTTAAACCGCAGCCACACAAGAGTCTTTCAATGTCTGCAGCTCAAGACAGCTCCAAGCAAGAGATGGCCCCTAAAAGCAGGAAGAGCGCAGCCCCCAAGCTTACTGAAGCTGGGGCACCTTGTGGATGCTGTCAAGGCCCACTGTGACCTTCTCTAGCCTGGGGATGGCTGGCAGGCGTCCAACAAGATCACCAAACCAACTTGGGAGGTAAAAACAGAAAATGCTGGAAAAACTCAGCAGGTCTGACAGCAGCTGTGGAGAGAGAAACTGCTGTCTTTCCAGCATTTTTGGTTTTTATTTCAGATTTCCAGCATCTGCAATATTTTGAAGGTGATATCTGTGGTGGTGAGCGCCAACTCAGCCCGCAGGAGAACAGCGATACAGTGCCACAAATGGATGAACGATCTCATCCGCACAGCCAGGGTAAGTCAACCTTCTCATCCCTCTTAGCCCACATTCTCACAAGCCCCTCACACATTTGCAGGATGACAGTCCACAGGGATGTCACACACGACCAGCATAAGGGACGTCACCATTCACTCTCCTGCACACACGCTGACATCTCCATTTGGGCTCACATCCTGTGCAGTCGTCATCCTGTACACAGCTCCACTCAACACCCACACAAGGCAGGTGTCATGAATGTTACTTGCCACTTGTCAGCCCAAGCCTGGATACTGTCCAAGTCTTGCTGCATTTGGACATGAACAGCTTCAGTAATTGAGGAGTCACGAATGGTTCTGAACATTGTTCAATCATCAGTGAACATCCCCACTTCCGACCTTATGATGGAAGGAAGGTCACTGATGAAGCAGCTGAAGATGGTTGGGCCGAGGATTGAAGTCCTAGGATCTGTGATCTACTCAAGATATTGGAGTTGTGGCAGCTTCCTGGGTATCTCACACTAACTTGCATGATGTCTTTCTGGTGGTCACAGATCAACTGCACACTGAGTGACTGGCACCCTTTCCTGTTGATGTATTGGTGTGCCTGTTGCCAGGGACCTCTTATAGCCACATGTGTGCAGTCGATGGCACCCTGCACCTGTGGGAATCTGGGAGTCTCAGCAAAGCCCAGTGCTCTGGTGTCCTGGCTAGCTTGATCTCTAGCGAAGCGGACATAATTGTGGGCCTTGGCAAAGAGGGCATCAGTCATCTCCTGTATGCACTTGTGGATGGAAGCTTGAGTGATCCCGCAGAGGTCCCCAGTGGAGCCCTTCGTGTAGAAGTTAAGAGTGGCAGTGACTTCTGGAGTGACTGGCAAACGATACCTTCCCAATCTCCATGGCATCAACTCATAGAGAATGTTGCAGATGTGAGCCACCAGATCCCTGGACATGCCTGTCGCTCATCTGCAGAAAACAAAACACTTTCAGCTGTCAAGCCCACACTATGACTTGCCCAGCAGTCTCCTCTACAATTTGCTTCAAGCCAACACACCAACTCCACTGATTCTTCTTTCTGCAGGCTTCCCATTGGAGTAGCCAACACTTACAGCACCTTACAGTCACCCTCCACAAATGGTGTCCATCTCTCTTCTGCATACAAGCCATTATAAGCACTCAGCTCTCTGCTTTCTCTTCTTGCAGAAGAAAGGATACAACTTGGCGAGAGGCAGAGACTGGAAGGGGTCAGCTGGGTGGGATGGTGGGAGTGGTCTCTGGTGACAGACACCTTGAAGGCCACTATCAATGCATGCCCATCTGATCCACTGGTAAGGAAATCAGTTCCAAGCCTCCTGAGACATTGGTGCTCACACATGTCTAGAGCTGATCCCCTGCCTGTGGACCCTGCGTGGTGTCTCACCTCCTTCCAGTTAGATCTTAGTGTCCATTCCCTCTGCCCTGTGGAGGGGCCTATGGTTGAGGAAAAGGCTGCTTTGTTGCCAATTGTTGCGACTGCTGGAGCAATTGGCTGTGGTTTGGACTCTGCTTTTGTCCCTCAGCAGATGTGGAAGGTGGAGCTGTATAAGCTGCACCCATGGTGTGGTAAAGGCTGGCAACAGGCAAGTGCAGCTGCAGATAAACTAAGTGCTAGATAGGTGATGTGCCTTCCAAGCAGTTGGCAATCATCTGTAAAACAGTGAAAGCTCTCACCTGACCTTGGCTGGAGATCTTCAGTCTAACTGATCAAAGCCTTCATGGCTTATCAGTTTTACTGAAGAAGATCTTCCCATTTGGTTAAAGGCAGGTCAGGAAATATGTTAATGGCAGGGAAATTCAGGATTCAGGGCTAAATTTGCTTCTCAACTACTTAATTACTTACCTGACAGATGCAAGAGGGTTTCCTGCTCACCTTCAATGCCACCCTGGAGAAAATAGGAAGAGGGGGGGAATCAGAATCATGGCGGGATCCTGACCCGACACCAATTTCCAGAATTTTCCCATTTCACTCACTTTCAAACCCACCTCCAACTGGCTAGGAAAATTCTGCCCAATGCTTGTAAAGTTATGCTCTGGTTAGTAGGGGAGCAAAAGTTCAATTACATGAGTAAGTCAGTGGCATAGAACTTGAGAGAAATATCTAGGTAAATTTAAAAATATAAAATTATTGAAAATATTAAATCCTCTTCAAACAATGGAAAACAATTGGTTTTGTCACTTCATGTAGCTGTGAGTGCAGTAACTATTTTAATTTTAGACAGGAGGTGGATTTAAATTCTGACCTGCTGTGCATTTACAGCATTCTCAGTGTTTGTTCCAGATTTCCATCATTTGTAGCTTTTTTTTAGTGCAGGCCATTTTGATTTAATTGGCTGCTTCAGGTCTCCTGTTCAACAGTGATACTGTGGTAGGCTGGAAAAACGGTTGTTGCTTACCATGAAATATTGTAAGGAGGTTAAGGAAAAATAGCCATTAAAAGTTTAAACTTTGGGCATACTCTGTATACGGAATGAAAGTAGTCTAAAAATCGTATATCATGCCTTGTTATCTCTGGGGCAGAACAATGCAGCCCGCTGTGTAATTCCAGCTTTTGAGAAACCTCCTCACAGTTATATGGCTGAGTGGGCTATACCATTTACTTCAGAAAAAGGCAGGCACACTTAATATTTTCCTGCATGGGACTTTTTTCAAATGATTTTTGTCAGTTAAACAAAGTGCTCATTGCAAGTGGTTTGAAGAAATTAGAACAGAGCTATTGAGTTTTAAAATAAATATTTAAACTGTTAAATGAAATAAGAGGTCACCGATATTTCAGATTACACCTGAATCCACCCATTCATGTACAAGCACATTGCCTCCAATATATATTTTCACAAGAATAAGAAACCTTCTGTTGCATAAACACTGATCTGTTTAGCCTGTGGTGTATACTCTTGCCAGCAAAGGATATAAGAAAACTATAAATAAGTTTACTTTACCTTAGGTTTTTATGAATGTTAAACTGTTAGTGAGAAATTTAAGTCTGTTTACCTAATAATCGTTTAAGTGATAAGTACTTCTTCAAAGTCCATTGAAACCAAATGAAAAATAAATCTCTTGGGTTCAAAAATTTAAAAAGAACTTAGTCCATAATTTCTTGTAGTGTAACATCTAAAGGCATCTGCTGTTGGACAGACTTGCCCTTGCATGTTTAGGTTTTTTATATATTTTTTTGCTTGACATGGTGCTGAAAGCGCAAACTGATATTGTGGCAGCAGGGAAACAAGGCATCTGGAACCTGAGTGAATAAGGCAAGAAGTGTGAAAATCCCACCCCAATTGGGTTAAAGGATTGTGAAATACAGGTCCAGTACCTCGAATCTGGCTACCCAGAAAGCAGCGATGTCCGAAAACCGGACATCTTTTTAAAGCGGGCCGTGCATGATTAGCCATAAAGGGACAAGCGCGTAATTCTAAGTTTAATAGTTTAAGCATTCAGCCCCTGAAAGATTTGTTTTATTCTGCTAGTTTTACTTAATTAATTAACCACAACTCCGCAGCAGAAGGTAAAATACCAAATGTGCCCTCTGACCAGTGGTAGAATGAAGAACCAAATGAACATTTCATGCAGTATCGCCTGCCTGTTGTTTCCTGCAGTCGGAGTAGTCAGAGCGAGCCTTGGCCCCCAGATGACCCAGCTCCGCCCGACTGACCTGACCCTTAATGGCTCCATGGCACCAGTCTCACCACTAGTGCCCTGCTGCAGGAATCACTGGTGAATGAAAGTAACATATGGCAGTTTCCTCTGCGCGGTATCGTACGGACGTGAAAAAAGTTGTTTTGCCTGCCGGCCGCAAAGGCAGGGTTTTGGTCGTGTTGTCCCATTCCCAGCCCATCCTGCCTCATTGATAAGGCAATGACAGGAAACACTCTGGATCGCTGGAGGGCGGGCTCGAATTTGCCCACCATGTCGTGACCTCAACACTTTCTTGCTTCGGGCACCATATTTAAAGCGCACCAGAGCACAAGCTTTACTTGCTGTCTTCAGACCAGGCGACAGTTGCCCCTGAGAGCAAAGAAGACGGCAGCCCCCAAATTTAGTGCTGCCTCTCTGGGGCACCCGCTGGAAGTAGTGGAAAGCCACCGCGATGTCCTCTAACCACGATCTGACCGCAGGAGGTCGAACAGAGTCACCAATCCAGCCTGAGAAGTGCTGGCAGCGGTGATCAGCGCCCACCAGAGCACAGAGGAGGTCAGCCACCCAGGGCAGGAAGAGGATGAATGATCGCACCCGTTCCGCCAGGGTAAATCAACCACCTCATCACTCTCAACTCACACACTCACAAACCCATCACACATCCACAGGGATCTCACACCTCAAGGGACAACACCACTAACTCTCACACACATCCTCACACCTCCATCAGGCTCATATCCTCTGGGGCTGGTGCCCTCATCCTGCCCATGGCTCCACTCACTACAAAAACATTCCATGTCGTGCCATGTGTCCTGCTCACACTCTTTCCATCTGTTTTCATGCAGGAGAAGCTGGCTCACCACAGCAGGGAGAGGTCCCAGGCCGGGGGTAGAGTGGCCCACATTAGGCCCCTCGCTCATTTTGAGGAGTGCTGACTGTGAGAACGTGGGCTGTGCCTGCGGTAAGGTCAGAGGCGAAAACCCACGTGAGGATCCTGCACCACACCATCCCTCTCTCAACACAACTGTGAGGGCTCCCTCTCCTGCTTTTGATCCTGCTGCCATGCACTAATAATCTCTACATTGGTTCACAGGGAGCTCTGCCAAGCAACCGATGCTCTCAGCCAACCAATCCCTCAGCTCCATCCAGGTCCTCATCTCCAGTAAAAGGCACACCTCCTCCACTGGAGAGCTGGAAACGAACAGCCTGGAAGACCCATCATAGCGCTTACCCACACCCTCCACCAGCTCAAGGACACACATCACAGTTGGACCTGTTTCTAGAGCAGGCTCAGGTTCACAATCTGGTGCTCACTGCAGGGACACGTATCCACAGCAGGAGGCAGGCTCAGTCAAGGTCCCCGGCATTCAGAGGGCTGATAGGGAAGAGGATCTGTGAGGTCCAAGTCAGATAACAAGCCTCTGGATTCGGCCTTCCAACTCATTCTGAAGAGTCAGCAGAGGTGAGAGAACATCAAGCAGAGCTGTTGGAAGCCCTTAACAGAGTGGCACATGACTCAGAGGAGTGCATCCGCCTGCTCTCTGATGAAGTGGTGCCCACATGTGCGTGTATGGAGGTCTCCATGGGAAGTATGGCGGACGCTATGGAGACCCTGGTCCAGCAGAATACAGAG
This sequence comes from Carcharodon carcharias, assembly GCF_017639515.1. Lineage (NCBI taxonomy): Eukaryota > Metazoa > Chordata > Chondrichthyes > Lamniformes > Lamnidae > Carcharodon > Carcharodon carcharias. The sequence continues at coordinate 7,451,862 of NC_054488.1, read as the reverse complement.
ATGTGCACAGACCTGTATTCCATCGTGGTAGCCATGGATGAGTTCCTGCAGTGATAACGCAAAAGGGAAATGTGGCACCTCAATGTCTCTGCAGATGCTCCTTCCTCTCAAGGAGTCAGGCCAGAGCCTTGAATACCCGGAAGGAGGAGCAGCAGCTAGACAACCCCTGGGTCATCCATTCATGAATCTCAGAGGCTGTCCATTCCTTCCTAGTCCACTTTGCCTGTGACCCCCTCAACCTCATCCTTTGTCACTGCAGAGGGAGCAGTTGCCCACAGGACAGCCAAAGCAAACCAGGGCCCTCAAGGCCTCAGCTCTTCAGAGGACACACACTGAAGTCATCAGAGGCAACAAGGCCAACCATTGCACTGGCTGTCTGCACCCCTGCTGCGGATGTCAGGGCAACACCTAGAAGAAATGGTAGGTGTAGAAAAGTTAAGAAATTCTGATCAAAAGTGGTTGCACAAGTGAAAATATTTTGAAACTTAATAATCTGAAAATAGCTTCACTTTCACTGAATAATATGTACTATTATCGTTCAGCTTTGTCAACAGGTTTCACGAGTCCTCCCATTGTATGCTCCCCCGGCCCACTAGCAGTTCAGCCATGCGCAGCTGGATCACGAGTGATTCTGGAAGGAGTAGTCTGTGTGTGGCAGGGCCTTTCAGAGCCTCGTGCGATCACTCTTCCATGCATATGGAGCCTTCATCCATCACATTCATCTCACTGTCCTGAGCATTTTCAATGCTGTCTGCTGGGGTTCTCTTTCAGTTGTCCATCTAAGTTGACCTGCATCTCTGTCCACCAACTGATTGCATTTCCAAGCAGCACCTGTGCCCATCCAACACGAGGCTCCGCTCACTTTTGATTACGATAACCATTAAGATTTTGATCAGCTCCTCCACCCTTTCTCCTCCCCAGTCACCCATGTCCTTTCCCCCATCACTGTCCACCCCACCCCCCGGCATCACCTTCCACCTCCCCACCATCACCTACCAACGTGAACCCTTGTCTTTCCAGGATGTCCAGATAAATGTGCACGTTCCCTATCTTCCCAAAAATCCCATCTCCATCCACATTGAGCTCCCCACCTCCTCCTTCCCACCCCCAGGGTCCATGTCTGTCGTCCTGTCCCCACCAACCACTCTCAAGGTCCCTTGTACCGCTACTGACGCTCTCTCACCCTCCCACCCTTCCAGCTATCTCTGTCCCCTCTCATACTCACCATCCCCTCTTACCATACCCACCCTCTGTTTCCTCTCCAGAAGACAGTCATTGACTCCACTAATCCCTCCCTTGCTAATTTACTTGGACATCCCCCATCCCTTATTCCCTCCTCCATCCTTACTGCCTCCTCCCCCCTGGACACCTTCCTATGCACATACAGATGGCACCGCAGAACTTTGTGGAGATCATGGCCTGGTGAATCATGAGGCCAGAGGGTACAAGCGCCAATGTTGAACTCTTTCTCGAATCGATTGGTTGGAAATCCCTTGAGCTGAAAGGGAATGGCACTGAGGGCCAGGAGGACTGTGGCCATCTCCACTTGCCTTCACTTTACTCTTCCTGGGATCTGGTTGCAATTAAAGTGTCACTGGCACGACTCCCATGTCTTGCTTCCTCTATGGTGTTTTTGCCTTCAAAGTGACCCTCATCAGCCTCTTGAGGTTCCTGGGCTTCCTGATCTTCATCCTCTGACGAGCTCCATTTCAATCTCTGACAAGGGATCACCTCTTTGCAGTGCCAGGCTGTGAAGGGCGCAACACACAGTGATGATGCATGAAACCCTAGTGGGAGTGTACTGTTGTGCGCCACCTGAGCAGTCCAAACATCTGAAGTGCATCTTCAGAATCCCAATGGTTTGCTCTATTAGGGTGGGTGTAGAGCTATGAGCAGCGTTGTGCCTGTCATCGGAACGACTCTGAAGGTGACGCACTGGTGTCATCAGCCAGCGTTTCAATGGGTACCCCTTATCCCCAGGCAGCCACCCCTGCAGATATTCAGGCCCTTTGGAAAACCTCAAGCACCTGGGAGTGACTCAGAATGTGTGAGTCATGGCAACTCCCAAAGTACCTGGCACAGACATGCATTATATGCTTCCAATAATCACACACCAGTTGTGCATTAATGGAATGGTAGCCCTGAGGCTTTCTGAACATTAGGAGCTGCTGCCACGGAGCCCTTAAAGCCGCATGGGTACAGTCGATTGCACCCTGTACTCTTTGGAAGTCTGAGAAAGCTGCAAAGCCAGTAAATCTTGCAGCCTGGCTATCTTCTTCCATAGTAAACCTCATATAGTGATGTGCCTTGCTGTAAAGGGCATCCGTGATCTTCTTTATGCATCTATGTGTTGCAGATTGCGAGATGCCACGCAGGGCCCCTGTGACTTTCTGGAATGACCTACAGATAAAGAAATTGAGCGCATGGTCACCTTTAAAGCTGCTGGCAAGGAATACCCTCCAACTCCGCGGGGATTCAGGTCTTCGTGAAGAATGTGGCACATGGGATCTACCATTGCTCGGGACAAGCACAGATGTGCACGGCATTATCTCTCACCCATTTGTAAATAGGAGTCTTTTTGGTATACCTTTGGTCTGGCGATTCACCTCCGTTGACTGGGTCTCTCTTGTTCTTGCTCTGGTTCCCCATGAGCCTGGACATCAAGTGAGGCCTCCTGGTGATGCTGTATCCCTCTCCCTCTTTTGCCTCCTCCATTGCATTGGGACCCTCAAAAAGGCAGCATTGAGCCTTGGATCCATTTTTGCTTTTACCTTCTCTCTGAAATGAAACATTGAAGACATTAATGAGTAACGGGTCCAGATACTGAAGCTCATAATCTGTTACCTATAACAACAGTAATGGTCTGCAGTGGTTTCTGACCTACTTGCGTTGTTGCTGATGCTGCCTTATCTGTTGAGGTGACCAAGATGCCATCCCAGAAACGTTACATCTGAATCCCTCATTGCCATGGGAAAGTTTGAATGACAAGCGCTTCCTAACCTGGCTCAGTGCACCAATCTCTGATCTGGCATTCTAATGAACAATAAGTTGCTGATGATTAATGATTGGATGCCATTTGGCATAACAGGAATGCCAATTCCAGAAAGCACGTGATGGGTCTCCATTAAAAATGCAATGCCATATATGCTGCACCTGTGCCTCCTTACCATTTGCCTGCATTCCCAAATTTCACATTCTGACATGTTAATGCTGATATACTCTGAATGTGATGTTAAGCCATTGACTTCTGAGTATCCCTGTTACAGCGCTGCTAAAGGCTTTGACTTCCAATGGCTTTCTTCACAAGCAGATCTTCACAAGGAGGTTCCATCATTCAAAAACACTCAGAGCCTGATCAAGGAACCTGGCATCGGGAAGAGGGGGGCCCCCTGAGAGCCAACCCCCCTCTTCTTCAGACCCACTCCTCTCCAGCTAGTGACCCCCCTCCCTGCGAACCTCTAATTGGCTGGCAGCTCTCGAGTGAGGAAGTTGAATCTGTTTCAGTTGTAGTGCTTGTCAAAGTTTCCAACTGAAACCCGCAAAGTGACAAGTCTCAATGGTACACTGCACCCAGTCTGCAATCTGCTCACCCTGCCTGCTTCCCTCTGACAAGTGAGAATGAAATTTATTCAGCTCTCTTGGAATACAGATCTCAATAATCTTCCTTATTCAATTGTGGACAGCAAGTTGGGAAATGTTGCAAATATCATCTGGTCCAGCCTGGAAGGAGTCAGACACATAAATGTTTGCAGGTATCAGTAATGCCATTTTGGCCCTGCTTAGGGGCTACAGTTGAGGCTAGCACCCAGGACAGATATGACATCCTGCTGGGAACCCTTTTGCTGCTTCTAACCCCTCTTCTAGCAGCTTGTATTGCTTTATACCACCTCTGCTTATTCTCCTGGGTCATGCTGTAGCGCATGAGGCATAAAAACCACTGCCCCAATGTCTGGGAGAAAGTGGATTGTGCAGAGTCCTTGGAGTCAGCATAAAGTACTTCAGCTCAGGCTACACCGCTCTCTGCAGACTTTAGCATCTTTAAACTGCCAAGCATTCCTACAATCAGTCAGCAATAAACGTCTAAGTAGTTGTTTTAAATAGCATTGGTGGCAAGTCCTTGCTGCTGCTGAATGCATGTTCAACTGTACGAGGCTAAGAGAGAGTGTTAGGCCGAGTGATGAGCTCCAAAATGGCACCAAAACAGGGGTAGATGGTGGTGCAGTGGTAATGTCACTGAAGTAGTAATCCAAAAGCCCAGGCTAATCTCTGGGGACATGGATTCAAATCCCACCAGGGCAGCTGGTGGAATTTAGACTCAATGAATAAAACCTGGAATTGACCCTCAGTAATGGGACTATAAAACTGTCATTAATTTTTGTAAAACCAATCTGGTTCATTAATGCCCTGAAGGGAAGGAAACCTGCCATCCTTACCTGGTCAGGCCTACATATGACTCCAGCAAGGAGGTTGACTCACTGATATGGGCTTCTGAAATGGCCTAGCAAGCCACTCAGTTCAAGGGCAATTAGTGATGGGCAATGAACACTGGACTTACCAACGACACCCACATCCCATGAAAGAATAAATTAAAAGAAAATCAGCATTATTCTGAATCCTTCCGGCTGGGCACTCTGTGTGTGCCACTAACACCCTCACTAAAATGGCAACTGGAGTGCCTCGGACCAAAAGTATTTGCATATCTCATGACACCATTTTCAAGGTGAAATAACACTCGCAGCGCCAAAAGAACTGAGTATGAAGGAGGCAAAATTTGCAATCTTGGTTACACTGACTTTTGTGACACGTTTTAGTTTGTAAATTGTATTGCTATAGGATGTAAATGGAATCACTCCTTCCCCTTTAGAGTTTTGCCAGTAACGCAGTCAATGGAAACCAGCAGAAGCTGGGTGCCTAAAGCCTACCAGAAATTGGGACTTGATCTTATCAGAGTATCCAACTACCCATCTCCCAAGAATAGAATCTCAGAAGACACATGATGGCCTCACATAAATGGAATTATCCCCATTTTGATAAGTGTAGCTATTTTGTTCGGTCATCAAAGGCGAAAGATTGCTAATACCCCGAGACATTGAAAGTAACAATAAGGCTCATTAACACATCAAGACTTCCAAAATATGGCAGAGTTATATCACTTTAAGAGATAGCCCTTTTACATGTGAAACCTGGTTTAGATTCTAATGCAGACAGAGGTGATGACTTCCTTTCCTCTTCAGAGATATGCTTGAATTCAAAGTTCAATAAAGCTTGGATTACTTTTGCCATGGACTCAAGGAAAACAAATTATCTCCCAGTTCAATACTAATTTTAAAATCTGAAGAGCTTCATGACAGAAGTGCAACTTTTAGCATAATGGACAGAATCTTGCTTTTTTTCTCCAGTGCTACATGTTGGAGTAGAAGGTTTATACTTACACTTGGCCTGCTGCTATAATGAATCATAGTTTTCCATATATTTTCTGTATAGATAAATGTGGCTGCATCAGTATGGTTCATTTAGTTAACACGATTCTGATTTATTCAAATCCTTTTCCATATTATTTCATGAATAATTGTTATACAGGTTTCAAATGGCTATAAAAATGGGAACATTGGAGAGCCTGTCTTAAAGCTGTGGGTTCAATAATCTCTCTGGGAGCTGTGCATATCCCTATGCTGAGGGAACGCTGCATTGTTGAAGATGCCATCTTGAGATGAACATCTGTCTGTTCCAGTGGTTCTGGCGGGTACAAAAGATGTCGAGAACTATTGGAAGACTAAGAACTTTTCCTGATGTGATAAACAAAATTTTCTGCTCAACTACCCACCAAAAGCTGATTAACTGCTGATTCATCTCATTATGTTTTTGGAACCTTGCGGTGCACAAAAATAATTGCTACATTTACCTACTTATCGACAGTCACTACAATTGAAAGTAGTTAATTGCTCATGAAGCACTTTGACATGGCTATGTAAGATGTTATTTTAATGCAAGTATTTTTAAGCTGGAAATTCATTTTGAACTGCTTTCAAGCCTGAAATGGGTGGTGTACTCGAAATGTTAGGCAACATTTGGAAACCTGAAGATCATTCAAAGTTGGGTCTTTGGCCGTAGCACATTAATGATGCATCTGCAGATGCCATCTCATGATTACAAAGCTCTGTTGGCAGTCACCCCAGCAACAGTCATCAGGCAGGACCTGAGATGTGACGGACAAGTGGGGTGATCGTGCGCCAGCAGTGACCGTCAAGAATGTGTTGAAGCAGGGATAAGCACTCCGCCAACCACATCCCCAAACCTTACACACAGCCTCCATGTCCCCCACAAGTTGGCTCCACAGGAAGGTACATTTTATTAAATACCTTTGTTTAATTTGAGACTGCATATGGAACCAAGAAACTGAACACTAAGTGATTTCCCTGATAAATCCTTAAACATGTGTTAGGCCCCTCACTAACAAATTCAAGGGCACTACTGCCCACTAAATGTGGCTGACCAAGAAACATTAAGATTGTCAGAAGCCAATGTGACATCAGATGTTTTCAGGTGTCCTTGGGGCCCAAAAATATTGTACCCTGTCAGGTCTGGCTGAGTGCCAAATCTCAAAAAAAAAGTATTTTATTCATAATTTTGAACAGGTTACTGTTATAAACAGTCGGTGTCATTTAATAGTGATGCCTGAGGGCAGTGTTGTAATTCTAATCTAAACTGACTTTTTTTGCTGGGACTAAAATCAGTCCCTGTCTGCCTGTCCTGTTTTGATATTCGTTTATCAATAATTACGGGTCTGGATGATGAGAAACAAACTGCTCCCAAAGCTACTAAATGGCAACGACTCTTTACACTGCACGTGGGATTTTTGCATGTTGCTGGGATTAAATAAAAACATAATTCTTATGTCTTAGAATCACCTAAAATGTAACTGATAGTGACAGCAGCGTCTGATGTTCATTAATTGTTCATTGCTGAATGTGAAAATGGCAATCTTTGGATTATTCAAAATCTTCCTAAATCTAAGCATTACTGAAAAGAGCTTCTTAGTTCTGCATCCCATGTTTCCATCTTGGAAACTGACTGTCAGGAACCACAGTCTTGCAAGCTTGGCATTTTTGATGTTATTGTCCCTTTAAAACACTTGGTTATTTTGATTTTTTGTCAAATTAGTCATTCTTGATCTTATTTTTTTTTGCCCTTTCTGCTCCCTTTAACCTAACTCCCATTTCATTGGCGTTTGCCTTAGACATTCCCCAACTTTGCACAGATCCATTCAGCAAATTATTGGCACGACATACTGCCATAAACAGCAGTACAATCACGCATTTAAAGAGATTGTGGAGGGATGCAAATTTCACCAAGTAGTGAATGCCAGTCTCCAATATTACCATGTTTATAGTTACATGACATTAGTATGAAGGAAAAACAAATATTAAAGGGGATTTGATACAGTACTGTTAATATGCTAATATTGATATTTGATGACTTATGTGAGAACCACCTTTCTTTTAAAATTAATGAAATAAGTAGTAAATAATAACTAGAGGAACAAAAGTCCTTGTTGTTGATACTATTAATCAAAAGATAAATATTCCATTGATTAGCATTGTTATTCCTCAGCATATAAATTTAAAAACAGAACTTCTGCGTTGAAACAATATCAATGCTCTTAATTATGCTATTATTATTATTACAGCAACTTTGGAAGAAATTGCACAAAGCCCTGAATGGTTTATGACTGACAGCAAATGTAAAATAATGTTAAATTATGGTGTGATAAAGCAGGAAGCAAACAACTCTTCTACCACTCAAATAAGTAATTCAATTGAGGTTTGATGCCTCACGTTAGTTTCCATTGCTTCCAGCCAAGCAAAGCTATATTAATTGCCTGATTATACTGTCAATGTGTTTAAGGCTGTATTGGATCAGCAAGAACATTAAGTATTGGAAAATGATTAATTATTGTGCTAGGGTACAAATATTGTTCCCTGTAAGGTCTGGCTGGTCGCCAGGTCTCAAAAAAGTTTTTTTTTCTTAACTGTGAACAGGTTACTGTTAAGCATTTAATACTGATGCCTGAGGGCAGTGTTGTAATTCTAAGCTAAACTGATTTTCTTTGTTGAGACTAAAAGCAGTCCCCATCTGCCTGTCTTATTTTGGCATTCTTTTTTCAATACTTCTGAGTCTGAATAGAGAGAAGCAAACTACACCCAAATGGCAACTACTCTTTACACTTGACAAGGGAATTTTACGTGTTGAAGGGGTATCATTATCCTTTTGGGATGGATGAGGAACAGAATAATTATTGTTATGCCTCAGAACTACCTCAACTGAAACTGATAGTGGCAGCAACATCTGACGTTCATTAATTGCTCTTAATGCTATATTTGAAGAGAATCCGTAAATTATTTAACCTCTGCTGATACCAACATTGCTGAAAAGAATTTGACAGCTCTGAATCCAATGTTTCCGTTCTGTCAGGAACCTCAGTCTTGCAACCTTGATACTTTTGGCATTATTGTCCATTTGAAATATTAGTTATTTTGATCACCTGTTTTGTCACACCTTAGATCAGAATAATGCATTGTTAGGACTGGATATTCACTATCGAGGTGGGATGCTCAAGTCGGGAAATTTCCCGATTTGACAGACCCATCTTATTTTCAATGACCCCCGCATGCACCATTTTCACTCTGGGGAGGCAGAGACTGGATCAAGTCGGGCCCGCCGATGCCACCAGCAAGCTCAGATGTGGCCACAGGGGCGGGCGGTGCTGAGGCAAGCAGGTTACAAGACCCGTCTCAGTTCTCTGGGACCTCGTTCCAGTTATATTAAAGGTTGTTAGGCCCTCTGGCCCTCACCCTTCACACTCCCGCACCCTCTCCATAGAGCATGGGAATATGTAGGACATTTGAAACGTACCCTTCAAAAAGTTCCCAAATCCAGAGTTGTTCACAATTCTTTGAGGGACCGTGAACTACAAGCTAGTGAAGGTAGCCTCACGCTACAAAAATTGTGGGGATGCCTACTCCCAGACAGGAACTGGCCAGGTTGAGAGAGCAGAGTGCAGGCTTGCTGCACCTACCCTCATTCTGCACTCGTGAAAATTGCCGGTGCTGGGAGTCTGGAAATTGTATTGCACGCACCACGTTTAAAAGCCTTCAGTCGACCCAATTCCACAAAAATCTGACCCTTTAGTGTTTCTTTTAAAGCTTCTGCCTGGATCATATGGCTGTTAAAGTTGTATTGCTTAATAGTTACCCAGATGACGAATTATTTCAACCTATAAGAAGGCATGGAAGAAGCTAATCAGTTCTAAAAATGAGTGGCATTCATGGTAAAGATGTTCAGATTTTTAGACCAATTTTTTTTTGAATGCACACTGTTCCATTCTTCTGTCAAATTTCTTTTATTCTTCAAACAGTGTTCTAAATATTCACCAAAATAAAACCTAGGGCAAGGACAGGAGCTGACTGTGTGGACAGAATTTAATGGTCCTAATGGTAGGCCCGTCCACTGACTGGAGAGCCCTGGCAGGTAGTCTGCTGGCTGCCATCAGGGTTCCCAGTTCCTGCAGGTGAATCTCCCACAGGAGCTTCTCCTGCAGGGCAGATGTCTGGCCTTGAAGAGTTGCTGGTCAATCAGAGGCCAGCAACTCTCCAGTAGTGGCAGCACCAAGGGAAGTGTGGACACTGGCAGTACTGCAGTGGGCCCGAGTATGAGGATCATCACTGAAGCCCCAGGACGCAAGTAAGTGGGGCAAGATCACCAGGGGCTGTCATCAAGGTCAAGCAAGGGGGTAGAGGGGGTCAGTGTAAAGGCCAAGGGGTGTCTTCTGGCAGGTCCCTCTCTTGCCCACAGCAGATCCCTCCATTGGGCACAGCATGCCTGAATAAGATGGACCAACCCCCAACAGGCTGCAGGCCAGTGTTTGCCGGGTGATTTGCTGTTGGTAGAATACCAGCAGTATTGGGATGAGACCCTTAAGTGGTCTCTCAAAGGCCTCAATTGGCCTCTGAACAGAAAGGCTGCCCTTGACCCGGACTCAGTTTGGGGAGTCAGGAAGGTGAGGGGCTCTTTACCTGAAGCCTCCAATCCCATTATATATCCTCCCATCAACATCCCTTCTTGCTCCCAGAGGCAGCATTAAAGGAGTACACAAATAGCCATATCCTTTAAATGGTACAAAATGAACACTTAAATACCCACCCGATAGACGGTGCAAGAAAGTTTTTTGCCAAAGGTGGACTCCTAATTTATGTATTGGAAAATGCCATTTGCCATGCGAAGCTGGCTAATAGTGTAGTGTGCCGATGGTGCACTATTTCCCGTTAACAGCTTATTAGCATATTTGTTCAGAGCCCCAAGGACAAAATGGGAGGCTGAAAATTATGCTTCAAGTGAACTTTAAGAGGATGGAGGCATTTAATGATGTATTGTGGAAAGATTCCAAAGGCATTTCAGCCGAATGCCAGGCTTTGTCAATGTTCAAGGGGTAAACAGAAAGAAGGGGCTGCAAATAAGAATTAAAGGGAAAATTAATTTTGAAACTCAAAACGCAGTCTACAGTCAAGCATCAGATTTGCCTAATGACCATCGCCTATCTGACAGCTGATGAATTAGAGGTGGTGCTACCATGAGCTAGTTGTGAGCAGAGTGGCCTGTTAGCAGCCTCAGGACACTAATCCCAAAGGTCAGCATATCAGCATACGTAGAAAGAGATTTGAGTTTGTATCTGATTACTGTTACCGGCTGCACCAGTCTTCTGCTGCATTTTGGCTACAGGTTTCCTTGCAACAGATTGCACAGCATCACATCTGGTCTTCTGTGATGCCAATTTCCCACAGTCACTGCCAGAAAGGTAGTCCCAGGAGCTGCAGATATGATTGGGATGACAGCCAGTCCAGGTTTTCAGGCTCTGCTGGTTGTTGGTCACCTTAGTATTCCTTCTTCCGTCCAGTACTATCTAAAGCAAGAATTTACCCTCACGTAATACCTCTCATGACCTCAGGAAGCTCCAAAACATTTCACAGCCAATTAATTATTTTTTGAAGTATATTCACTGTTTTAATGTAGGAGCAGCCAATCTGTACACAGCAAGATTCTAAAAACAGCAATGTGATAAACGGCCGGATAATGATCACAGGAGGTAGAAACTTGAGATAAATGGTTGGAGTAAGGATGTTAAGATATTCGGAGAACGGCAGGGAATTAAGATTAACAAAATGACAAAATTAACAAAACTCAGTGGTCCAAATGGCCTATGTCAGTGAGAACAGTGAGCTGCTCTATTGCTATATCTTTTGTTATACTCATGATCAATACTGATTATATATGTACATTGTTTTAGAACTTTTGAGCAAAGCTCTATTCTCAATTGTGTGAATAATTGTGTTGGGAATAGAGAAAAGTGGATCTGACTCTCATTATACATTGCCAAAAATTGGTGGTGTATCACAGAGTTGTGATTGTCAACATTTGTCCTTCTAGGTACAGATAAGGTGAGATGAGAGTGACTGCCCTTAGCATCAAGGCTGCATCTAACTGAGTATGGCATCAAGGAAACTGAAACCAATGAGAATCAGGGGGAAAGCTCTGCGCTGGTTGGAGTCATCCCTAACACAAAGGAAGATGGTTGTGGTTGATGGAGGTCAATCATCTCAGTCCCATGACATCACTGCAGGAGTTCCTCAGGGTATTTCTGAAGCCCAACCATCTTCAGCTGATTCACCAACAATGTTCCCTTCATCCTAAGGTCAGAGTGGGGATGTTCGCTGATGAGTGCACAATGTTCATCCACAACTCCTCAGATACTGAAGCAGTCTATGCCCTTTTGCAGCAAGACCTGGACAATATTCAGGCTTGGGCTGACAAGTGGCAAGTAACATTCATGCCACATGAGTGACAGGCAATGACCATCTCCAACAAGAGGGAATCTAACCATCTTCCCTTGACATTCAATGGCATTACCATTGCTGAATCCCCCACTATCAACATCCTGTGGGTTACCATTGACTAGAAACTGAACTGGACCAGCCATATAAAAACAGTAGCTACAAGAGCAGGTCAAAGGCTGGCAATTCTGTGGATAGTGATTCATCTCCTGACTCCCCAAAGCCTGTCCACCATCTACAAAGCACAAGTCAGGAATGTGATGGGATACTCTCCACTTGCCTGAATGAGTGCAGCTCCAACAACATTCAAGAAGCTCAACACCATCCAAGACAAAGCAGCCCACTTGACTAGCACCCCATCCACCACCTTCAGAATTTACTCCTTCCACCACTGATGCACAGTGGCAGCAGTGTGTACCATCTACCAGATGAACATCAGCAAAACACCAAGGCTCCTTCAGCAGCACCTTCCAAAACCATCTAGAAGCACAAATGCAGTAGATGCATGGGAACACCACCACCTGCAACTTTCCCTCCAAGCCACACACCATCCTGACTTGAAAATATACCACCCATTCCTTCACTGTCACTGGGTAAAACTCCTGGAACTCCCTTCGGCACAGTGGGTGAGCCTAAATCTCATGGATTGCAGCGGTTCATGAAGGCCTCTCACCACCACCTCCTCAAGGACAATTAGGGATGGGCAATAAATGCTGGTCGAACCAGCAACACCTGCGTCCCATAAACAAATTTTTAAAAAATGATAAAATCACCATTGATGAGCAACACTGTGGTTACCCGATTACCCTTTGAACTGACAATGTCTGTATAGATTGGGATTCTGTGCCTTTCAACATGTTAACCCCCAATGAGAATGTGAAAGAAGCAGTGTTCTTTGCTTTGTCTATATTTTACCAGTTCTGCAAATCTCAAAAGAAAATGCACACCAGCTTGTAATTGCACCATATATCACCAACATTCACTTAAAGCAGCCAAAAATGAAGTTCCATTAATAATAGCTAAAATATCTGGGTGGGAACAAAGACAGGTAGATGGATCCAATCCAGCTTGTTGTGGGTTAGCTATGCCAGTAAGAAAATGGAAGGAAACACTGGGTTTTCCCTGATTTAAATAGTAAATTATGTTGGCACATTTTTTGTTTAAATTACCTAGAGCTTATTCTTTTAACAGCATTACTTATTTTAACCTATTTTAATATTTCCTATTGTTCCCTTAAATTACAGTTTCAAAGTAAATGAGCTGAAATGCCCATCACAAGTTTGACAGGAATACTTCCTAACTGTAGTCCTGTTTTCTTCTCCTTTCTATTTGTCTATTTTTCCAGATCACATGTTCATAACTCAGTTTTGTCACACACTTAAAACCAACAGATTTTATCTTCTTCAGTCATCAATTTTGCATCCATTCCTCAGTTGAACAGATACAGCTTCAATCATTTATACAGTAATTAAAAACGCTGGCAGATTGTGACAACCAAACAGGCTTTGGAAGTTTTTCAGTCATTTGCAAATACATCTAGAATTTCCTAATTAGATCCCACTCAAATGTTGCTGCTCTTGTGTTCAAAGTAATTAATCAGCCTAAAAATATGAATGCTCAGATGTTCTGATCATTAGGATTATCTGTGGCCTGACCACCTAGGGGTTTATTATACCCTTCAATTCAGATTATAAATGTGAATGGCTGAAAGCCAAATGTGGGAGAGAAAATCATTTTTGCAACTGGCTGCTAAATTGACTTCAGCAGAGTGAAGTCTTCCGTCAGTAATGCTCGAAAGCAATTGAAGTCTATTGCCATCTGATCTCAAGGGATAGAGAGTGGTTCCCGTTGGAGTCACACAGCAGGGACCACTACTCAGTTACATGTTACAAAAAACATTCCTATAATTTTCTTACAGGAGCATTCTCTTCGTGAAGCCATTATTTGCCTAAGTACGCATTGTGATCCTCACCAGTTACAAACAATATCACGGTAATGGAATTGAACCACTCTCATGTTCCTAAACTTATGTCTCTTTAAATTTAGGTTACTGGTAAAAGTATACATCTATTATATGTAGTGACCAAATTAAAAGCAGCTATTTAATTTAGTTTTAATGACAGCAGAAGGGATCTCAGTTTTAACATTTTCTTGAACACTACACTTCTAACATATTTAAAACAACCTTCTATATTTTCTAAGTATATATTCAAGTTATTATAATTTTCTAATTTCTGTATCGTTTCGCCTAAGGTAGTGAACATTATTAATGTACCACTGGGCAACAGCAGCAGCTCTTCAGCGTCTAGTTCAAGTGAGCATACTGCATGTATGTACCTGAGCTCTGGTATTCTATTCAATTGTGAGGGTCATCACAACTGAGATCAACCATGTTCTCACCTCAGACATATACTTTTCAACTGGAGTTAGCAATAGGAATCGTAACCCTGCCTGCATTCAACTATCCCTCACCTAGGCATGCAGAAGAAAAGTACATTCAGAGGGGAAAGAATTCCAATAACTTCAGCACTCAATCTTAATGCAGTTAAGTTTACAACAAAAATGGTTCAACAAATACCTTCCGAAACATTGACTTATTCAGATCAAGCATGAGATGCTTCAAAAATTACATTCAGACTTATCCTTTTTTTTATTCATTCACGGGATGAGGGCATCGCTGGCTGGGCCAGTATGTTTTGCACATCTCTAGTTGTCCTTGAGAAGATGGTGGTGAGCTGCCTTCTTGAACTGTTTCAGTCTTGTGCTGTAGGTACACCCACAGTGCTGTTAGGAAGGGTGTTCCAGGATTTTGACCCAGTGACAGTGAAGGAACAGCTATATATATTTCCAAGTCAGGGTGGTGTGTGACTTGGAGGGGAACTTCCAGGCAGTTGTATTCCCGTCTATCTGCTGCCCTTGACCTTCTAGATGGTAGTGATCGTGGGTTTGGAAGGTGCTGTCTAACCAGACTTGGTGAATTCCTACAGCACATCTTGTAGATGGTACACACTGCTGTTACTGTGAGTCAGTGGTGTAGGGAGTGAATGTTTGTGGATGTGGTGCCAATAAAGCAGTTACTTTGTCCTGGATGGGATCAAGCTTCTTGAGTGTTGTGGGAGCTGCACTCATCCAGGCATGTGGAATTATTCCATCACACTTTTGGCTTGTGCCTTGTAGATGATGGTCAGGCTTTGGGGAGTCAGGAGGTGAGTTACTCACCATAGGATTCCTAGCCTCTGACCTGCTCCTGTAACCACAGTATTTATATGGCTAGTCCAATTCAGTTCTGGATAATGGTAAATCCTAGGATGTTGATAGTGGGTGATTCAGTGATGGTAATGCCATTGAACATCAAGATAATGGTTAGATTCTCACTTGTTGGAGATGGTCATTGCCTGGTGCAAATGTTACTTTCCACTTGTCAGCCCAAGACTGGATTTTGTCTAGATCTTGCTGCAGTTGGACATGGACTGCTTCAGAATCTGAGGAGTCAGGAATGGTGCTGAACATTGTGCGAACATCCCCGCTTCTGACCTTAAGATGTAAGGAAGGTCATTGGTGAAGCAGCTGAAGATGGTTGGGCCAAGAACACTACCCTGAGGAACTCCTGCAGTGATGTCCTGGAGTTGAGTTGACTGACCTTCAACAACCACAACATTCTTCCTTTGTGCTAGGTCTGACTCCAACCAGCCAAGAGTTTTCCCCCTGATTCTCAATGACTCCAGTTTTGCTAGGGCTACTTAATGCCACACTCGGTCAAATATGACCTTGATGTCAATGACAGTCACTCTCACTTCACCTCGGGAGTTGTCCATGTTTGAACCAAGGCTGCAATGAGGTCATGAGCTGAGTGGCCCTGGCGGAACCCAAACTGGGCGTCAGTGAGCAGTTTATTGTTAAGCGAGTGCCGCTTGATAGCACTGTTAATGACCCCTTCCATTACTTTACCAAAGATCGAGAGTCGACTGATGATTGGCCGAGTTGGATTTGTCCTGCTTTTTGTGTACAGGACATGCCTGGAAAATTTTCCACTAAACCAGGTAGATGCCAGTGTGGTAGCTGTACTGGAACATCTTGGCTAGGGGTGCGGCAAGTTCTGGAGCACAAGTTGTCAGAATATTGTCAGGGCCCATAGCATTTATGCTATCCAGTGCTGTCAGCCATTTCGTGATATCATGTGGAGTTAATCAAATTGGCTGAAGACTCACATCTGTGATGCTGGGGACCTCCAGAGGAGGCCAAGATGGATCATCCACTTGGCACTTCTGGCTGAAGACTGTAGCAAATGCTTCAATCTTATCTTTTGCACTGATTTGCTGGGCTCTCCCATCATTGAGGATGGGATATTTGGGTAGCCTCCTCCTCCAGTGAGTTGTTTAATTGTCCACCACCATTCACTGTGGCATGGATGTGGCAGGACTGCAGAGCTTAGATCTGATCCATTAGTTGTGGGATTGCTTAGCTCTGTCAATCACTTGCTGCTTATGCTGTTTGGCACGCAAGTACTCCTATGTTATAGCTTCATGCCACATTTTAGGTATGCCTGATGTTGTTCCTGCATGCCCTCCTGCACTCTTCATTGAACCAATGTTGATCCCCTGACTTGGTGGTAATGGTAGAGTGGCAGATATGCAGGGACATGAGGTTACAGATTGTGGTTGAGCACAATTCTGCCATGATGACCCACAGCGTCTCATGGATGCCCAGTTTTGAGTTGTTAGATCTGTTCGAAATCTATCCCATTTAGCATGGTGGTAGTGCCACACAACACGATGGAGGTATCTTCAATGTGAAGGCGGGACTTGTCTCCACAACAACTATGCGGTTGTCACTCCTACTGATACTGTCATGGACAGATGCATCTGCGGCAGGCAGGTTGGTGAGGACGAGGTCAAGTATGCTTTTCCCTGTTGGTTCCCTCACCACCTGCCGCAGACCCAGTCTAGCAGCTATGTCCATAAGAACATAAGACCATAAGACATAGGAGCAGAAATTAGGCCAATCGGCCCATCAAGTCTGCTCCGCCATTCAATCATGGCTGATAAGTTTCTCAACCCCATTCTTCCGCCTTCTCCCAGTAACCTTTGATCCCCTTACCAATCAAGAACCTATCTATCTCGGTCTTAAATACACTCAATGACCTGGCCTCCACAGCCTTCTGTGGCAATGAATTCCATAGATTCACTACTCTCTGGCTAAAGAAGTCTCTTCTCATCTCCGTTCTAAAAGGTCTTCCCTTTACTCTGAGGCTGTGCACTCGGGTCCTAGTCTCTCCTAATAATGGAAACATCTTCCCCACGTCCACTCTATCCAGGCCTTTCAGTATTCTGTAAGTTTCAATCAGAACTCTCCTCATCCTTCTAAACTCCATCGAGTATAGACCCAGAGTCCTCAAACGTTCCTCATATTATAAGCCTTTCATTCCTGGGATCGTTCTTGTGAACCTCCTCTGGACCGTCTTCAGGGCCAGCACATCCTTCCTGAGATACGGGGCCCAAAATTGCACACGATATTCTAAATGTGGTCTGACCAGAGCCTTATAAAGCCTCAGCAGCACATCCCTGCTTTTATATTCTAGGCCTCTCGAAATAAATGCCAAAATTGCATTTGCCTCCCTAACTACCGGCTCAACCTGCAAGTTAACCTTAAGAGAATCCTGGACTAGGAATCCCGAGTCCCTTTGCACTCCAGATTTCTGAATTCTCTCCCCATTTAGAAAATAGTCTATGTCTCTATTGTTCCTACCAAAGCGCATGACCTCACACTTCACCACGTTGTATTCCATCTGCCACTTCTTTGCCCATTCTCCTAACCTGTCCAAATCCTTCTGCAGCCTCCCCGCCTCCTCAATACTACCTGTCCCTCCACCTATCTTTGTATCATCTGCAAACTTAGCCAGGATTCCCTCAGTTCCTTCATCTAGATCATTAATGTATAAAGTGAAAAGTTGTGGTCCCAACACTGACCACTGTGGAACTCCACTAGTCACCGGCTGCCATCCTGAGAAGGACCCCCTTATCCCCACTCTCTGCCTCCTGTCAGACAGCCAATCTTTTATCCATGCTAGTACCTTGCCTCTAACACCATGGGCTCTTATCTTACTGAGCAGCCTCCTGTGCGGCAGCTTATCAAAGGCCTTCTGGAAGTCCAAGTAGATAACATCCATTGGCTCTCCTTTGTCTAACCTACTCGTTACCTCCTCAAAGAATTCTAACAGATTTGTCAGGCACGACCTCCCCTTGATGAAACCATGCTGACTCTGCCCTATTTTACCATGCACTTCCAAGTATTCTGAAATCTCATCCTTAATAATGGACTCTAAAATCTTACCAACAACCAAGGTCAGGCTAATCGGCCTGTAATTTCCCGTCTTTTGCCTCACTCCCTTCATAAACAGAGGGGTTACATTAGAGATTTTCCAGTCCTCTGGGACCCTCCCTGACTCGAGTGATTCCTGAAAGATCACCACTAACGCCTCCACTATCTCTTCAGCTATCTCCTTCAAAACTCTGGGGTGTAATCCATCTGTTCCAGGTGAATTATCCATCTTCAGACTTTTCAGTTTTCCTAGCAACTTCTCCTTGGTAGTAGCCACCATACTCACCTCTGCCCCCCGACTCTCTTGAACTTTGGGGATGTCATTTGTGTCTTCCACTGTGAAGACTGACGCAAAGTACCTATTCAGTTCCTCTGCCATTTCTTTGTTCCCCACTACAACTTCTCCAGCGTCATTTTCCAGCAGCCCAATGTCCACTTTTGCCTCTTTCTTACCCTTTATATATCTAAAAAAACTCTTGCAATCTTGTTTTATATTACTGGCTAGTTTACCCTCATATTTAATCTTCTCCCTCCTTATTTCTTTTTTAGTTGTCCTCTTTGGTCTTTGTAGGCTTGCCAATCCCCTGGTTTCCAACTGCTCTTCGCCACATTGTATGCTTTCACTTTAGCTTTTATGCTGTCCCTGACTTCCTTTGTCAGCCATGTTTGCCTCATCCTCCCTTCAGTATGTTTCTTCTTCCTAGGGATGAATTTTTGCTGTCTCTCCCAAGTTACTCCCAGAAACTCCTGCCATTGCTGTTCCACTGTCTTTCCTGCTAGGCTCATCTCCCAGTCAATTCTGGCCAGCTCCTCCCTCATGCCTCTATAGTTGCCTTTATTCAACTGTAATACCGTTACATCCGATTCCAGCTTTTTGCTCTCAAATTGCAGGGTAAATTCTATCATATTATGGTCACTTCCTCCTAAGGGTTTCTTCACCTTAAGCTCCCTTATCAAATCTGCCTCATTACACATCACTAAATCAAGAAGTGCCTGATCCCTAGTGGGCTCCACCACAAGATGGTCCAAAAAGCCATCTCGTAGAATTTCGAAAAATTCCTTTCCTTGGGATCCACTACCAACCTGATTTTCCCAGTCTACCTGCATATTGAAATCCCCCATGATCACTGTAACCTTGCCTTTCTTACACACCTTTTCTATCTCCTGGTGTATCTTGTGCCCCATATCCTGACTACTGTTCGGAAGCCTGTACGTAAATCCCATTATGGCTTTTTTTACCTTTGCGGTTCCTCAACTCTACCCACACAGTTTCTACATCATCTGACCCTACATCATTTCTTGCTATCGATTTAATTTCATTTCTTACTAACAAAGCAACCCCACCCCCTCTGCCAACCTGCCTATCTTTTCGATAGGATGTATATCCTTGGATATTGAGCTCCCAGTCCTGATCCCCTTGCAGCCATGTCTCCGTGATGCCCACCATATCATACCTGCCAATTTCAATCTACGCCACAAGCTCATTTACCTTATTTCGTATACTGCATGCATTCAGATACAACACCTTCAGTCCTGTATTTCCGGTCCCCTTTCTCATTGTCATCCCTTTATTTGATGTGCTTGAAGTTAGATTCCTAGCCCTTTCCAAACACTCTGTCCTATTTTGTGTTCTGGAGACTTTAATAGTCTCTCCTGGGCTCTCCTTTATTTTCAGTTTTTTCATAATTTTCCATGAAGTTGAATCCACCTCCCCCACACGTTAACCTGCTGCTTTGTTTCCCATTAGTCATACATCTTGGAGTTTGACCCTTCCCCCCTGCCTCCACCACCCCCCACCCCCCCACCCCCACCCCCCCACCTTCTAGTTTAAAGTCCTGTTGACCACCCTATTTACCCTTTTCGCTAGAACATTGGTCCCAGATCGGTTCAGGTGGAGACCGTCCCAACGGTACAGATCCCTCTTGTTTGTCCTTTAGGTCTAGACCAGCTCAGTCAGTAGTGGTGCTACCGAGCCATTCTTGGTGATGGACATTGAAGCCCCCCCACCCAGAGAACATTCTGCACCCTTGCCACCCTCAGTGCTTCCTCCAAGTGATGTTCAACATGGAACAGCACTGATTCATCGGCTGACGGTGGACGGTACGTGGTAATTAGCAGGAGGTTCCCTTGCCCATGTTTGACCTGATGCCATGAGACTTCATGGTGTTCAGATTCAATGTTGAGTACTCCCAGTGCAACTCCCTTGCGACTGTGTACCACTGTGTCACCACCTCTGCTGGGTCTGTCCTGCCGGTGGGACAGGACATACCCAGGGATGGTGATGGTGGTGTCTGGGACATTATCTTGAGATATGATTCTATGAGGGTGACTATGTCAGGCTGTTGCTTGACTAGTCTTTGAGACAGCTCTCCCAATTTTGGCACTAGCACCCAGATGTTAACAAGGAGCACTTTGCATGGTCAACAGCGCTGAGTTTGCCATTGTCATTTCCGATGCTAGGTCAATGCCGGGTGGTCCATCTAGTTTCATTCCACTGAGTGGCTTGCTAGGCCATTTAAGAGCCAACCACATTGCTGTGTGTCTGCAGTCACATAGAGGCCAGACCAGGTAAAGACAGCAGATTCCCTTCCCTAAAGGACATTAGTGAACCAGATGGGTTTTTACAACAATCGACAATGGTTTCATGGTCATCATTAGACTTTTAATTGAATGCAAATTCCACCATCTGCCATGCCGGGATTCAAACCCAGGTCCCCAGAGCATTACCCTGAATCTCTGGATTACTAGTTCAGCAACAATACCACCACGCCTTTGCCTCCCTATACTCTATTGCCTGACCTAATCATGTAGCTCCTCCTTACCCATAACTCCAATAAATTTGTTTCTCGGAAGTTGATATCTCACTACAGAATAAAGCTAGTTGATCTCCTGAGGTTGCACTTTGCTTCTTTTCCTTCTTCCCTTTTGTGGCTTTGCAATCACCTGTGTCCCTAATAATGCTGACATCTTTTCAAAGTTCATGCGTAATTTCATCCTACCTTACACTGTCTCTCATTCCAGGGCCATCATTATTGTTTTCTTCGGCACTATTGTCACTTTGTCAGATAGATACGACTAGTATCAAAAGGCATCATTGCTTCCTGGGGAATTGCTGATCTTTCAAAAAGACCTACATTTCGTTGCTATGATTAATGAAGAAACAGTCCCCTGTGTAAATTTTAATCTTCCTCACTTGCACATAAACCAAAGTACACATTAGAATATAGTAATTACAAGAAATTGAACATACATTATGCTCTGTATACTAGTTATACATACGCTGTATTGTGGCAAAGAAAATTGATTTTGTTTTCAGAATTGAGAAGATTAAATTCCGCCCTCCCCTGGATATGAGCCAGTGGTATTACACTCCAAACTGAGAGTTTGCTGGGTTAATGTTTTAATAATTTTGATGCAATAAATACGCAACCAAGAAAAGAACCTCGTATTTCACTAAAATACAACCTTGAGCTAGCCTTCTAGCAGTTATCCAGGGCTTTATTATATAATAAGTTTTGGTAATGAGGAACCTAATAACTTACTGGAGTATTTGGCTACTGTAGATCAATTATTGAAAAATGAGTGCCACTCTCAAAGAGTTTTATAGGCAGTGCTCCCATGATAGCATTGTTAATTTAATGCATCCTGTTGATCTGAATCGTCCAGACCAGGAAGTTTCCACTTCTATCTCTGGTCCTTGGCTAATCTCAGCCATGACATTAAGGTTCACTGCACCTGCATTCAGCTTCAAGACACCTAGGCTTTGGATAGGAATTTTAAAATGTTAGCTCCTGTTCACTTTCTAGTTATTTTGAAAATGTGGACATTGAGCAGGGAGAACCTTACTTAATTTTGGTTACCTCCCACATATACATCAGCAAACAACCTGCTGCCTTTTATGTAAGTTCATGTATGAAGGGTGGTCATCTGGGCATGGCAATGGAGGGCAGCTTCTATCTGTGGAACTATATTACATTTTAAAAATCATTCTTTGAGCTATGGGTAGAGAAACATAGAAAATTGTGTGCAAAAACAAAGCCCACCCAATAAAATCCAGAGGGTACAGATTACAATGTGAGAAAATCATTTGGTGCAATTTCTTAGAGCAGTATACACAATTAAAGCAGACCAAAACTGTTGTTCATTCTCAGTAATTCCTCTAATCCAGGTCCAACTGCATTGTCGCTGTTTAGAGGAGATTCAAAAACAATAGAAAAAAATCAGTGTTAATTTTTATTATAGTATGCATTGTAATCTCATTATTATAACCTAACCTGGAGGGCAATCATAATCCACTTGAATTTAACTCATTATTTATTGAGATGGTCTCAAACAGTCAATTACACTATTTGTTTAAATATTATTAAACATTGTATTCATTTGAAATAAACACTGATTATGAAATGTTTTTAATGTATGTTTACATTTGGTTTCACCGTGCACTATAACGTCTGCAGTTGAGAAATCTATTGTTTGGAAACACCAATTTTCCAGAAATTTTTTGAGCTGATCCAAGCAAATTGTGGCACCATTTTAGTGCAGTACTTTGGTAGCAGAAACATCGAAGATATTATATTTGGATAAGTAAACCATTTTTTCTTACTTCTGTATAATGTTTTACCAGTGTTTAATGCTTCAGGTAAATATTTATATCTAAGGGGCGGAATTATCCGTGCCCGCTGGTGTCGAGCGTACTCGGGAGTGTGAGTGGACAACATGGTGAAAAAGCCAAAAATTGGTTTCACAATGTCGTGAAACCAGTTTGCGATCATCCGCTCAGCCCGTCAGTCGGGGGGGCCACATTTCCAGCCATCGGGCATCAGGAATCTCATTGTAATACATCTGCATATCATTATAAGGCTAGCCCTCCGGACTCTTTCCCGCACCCTCCCCCCACCCCCGCTGTCCCACCGCTGCTAGATCGTCTGCCCACATTGGTGGGTTTCACAACTGCACATAAGTGATGTGCCCCTGGCGAGCTGCACTTCATTCGTGACTTTGAGGTTTGTTTGCCTATCTTGCTTCAGGCAGCCTTTGCAGTCATCAGTGCCAGGCTTCGCAGGCACCACCACATCACTTTTAGGGAGGTTCACGGGCAGGTCTTTACCTACCAGACCAGCCATAAGATGGGGGTGGCTTTGTATGGCTGCAGGGCTAGGGCTTACTTGGGGACAGGGGAGAAGTGGCCTCAGGCAAGGGAAGAGGCTGCAGGATGAGGCCTGTACTGAGGATGTATGGAGGCACAAGTTGATTTGTATAAGTGGCCTCAAGGTGGTCAGGGCTAAGGAGGCTGTCTCCAGAGCAGCTGAGGTTAGATGGAGATGTGAGGGTGTGTGTGAGAGAGTGAGTAGTGATGTCCCTTGAGCTGACAGTGACTGAGATGCCAGTGAATGTGTGATGGGCTTGAATGTGTGAGTTTAGAGTGATGAGATAGTTGCCTTACCCTGGTGGCAAGGATGAGATCATTCACCCTCTATCTGCACTGGATGCCAACCTCTTCTGTGCAGCATTGGCACTGATCACCACTGCCATTGCCTACCAAGCCGGAATAGTAATGTTGCTGCCCCACCTGCGGGCAGAGTGGGGGTAGAGGACATCAGGGTGGGCCTCCATAGCATTCAAAAGATGCTTGAGGGATGGGTCACTAAACCAGGGGGCTGCAGTCTTCTTGCCTTTCAGGGTCATGTCTTATTTGCAGCAGTCCTGGGTTGGTGTGCACGCGGCTGTACTTTAAATGTGGCGCCCAGTACGATGAAGCTGTGAGGTGATGTCGTGGTGGGCGAATCAGAGTCAGCCTGCCATGGAAACGGCGTGTTTCCAGGGAATGCATAATTAATGCAGCAGGTTTGGGAAGATACAGCGTGAAAAGCTGCCATTGTGGCCTGTGGGTAAAAAGTTGTTTTACCCACCCACTACCGCACTGAGTGCAAATCTGGGATGATTCCACCCACGGTGTTTTCCAATTCACACACTTGTAGTTAGACATCTTGATATCATTCCATAATCCAGAAAATTCCGAAATCTGGAAATGACTTGGTCCCAAACATTCCGGACTGGAGAGGTTACTGTGTATTAGGTTTATGTGATTGCTATAAACAACATTTAATTTTCATTTCAGTTTGAATTTTGAAAAAGGGCTGATAAATAGCAAGTATTAAATCAGCCATTCTTCATGACTGATCCATCTGTAAATATTGACACACCCTGAGAAATTCCATTCCCAACATCGGAAAGACATGCCCGCTATGCAAAGAGCTATTGTTGCACATGATATATCTTATCATGCGTAACCTCAACATCTCAATGTGGACTTCCAGATGTGCTTTTTGGAGCCAAAACCCTTCCCATCATCCTCTCAACAACAAATTCTTGCCAAATGGCACACATTTCCTACCCACAACAATCTTATTGCTGTAACATGCTCTTAAGGCTTCCCACTAAGATAATACTAGGTAACGCCTGGTGATAAAGCTGGCTGTAAAATTCCAATAGGAAAACTGAAAAAATGAAACTGTGTATACTGTATAGGGAGCATGAGTGCAAGTTACAAACACATAGCGTTAGGCTCAGTAGGAAGTTCCCTTTTTCAAAGAGAATCATTGAATTCTGGAATTAGTTACCGGTACATGTGAATTTGCCGTAAGTGATCAAAAGAGAACTTGATGAGATCTTTTGAATGGAAGGCACCTTGAGTTAAAAAGGTAGGCAGTTAAAAGTCACAGTGATCTGTTGGAGCTTGTTTAATTGCCAGAGAGAAGGGGTTGGCAAGAAAATTCCCAGAGATTTTTTCCTATATTGGTTTAAGGCTTGTTCTTTGCCTCGCCTTGAAGATTGTGTCCATGGGAATTAAGAGTGAAGGTTGAAATGGGATGTGTTTAATGGTAACTGTAGATTCCATCACAGATGGCAGCTGAACTGTTTCAGAAAATTTTTGTAATTCTATATGTTCATAGTTTAATTTCTGCATTAAATCAAAGAGTAACATGTTCCTGATTTGGAATGTTATAATTCCGCTCTGTAACACACTATCCGTTATCAGTTTCACTATATAATGAGAAAGTTTGATCTTTGATGAGTAATGGTACATAGGAACATATGAAATAGGAACAGAAGTAGGTCATTTGGCCCCTTGAGCCTGCTCAGCCATTCAATAAGATCATGGCCGATCTGCTTGTATTTCTGATTCCACATTCCCATCTACCCCCAATAACCTTTGATTCCCTTGCCTAACAAGAATCTATCCACCTCCGCCTCAAAGATATTCAATGAATCTGCCTCCACTGCCTTCTGAGGCAGAGTTCCAAAGTCGCACAACGCACTGAGATTAAAAAATTCTCCTCATCTCTGTCCTAAAAGGGCACCCCAAATTTTAAAACAGTGCCCCCTAGTTCTAGATTCACCCACAAGAGGAAACATCATTTCACCATCCACCTTGTCAAGACTGTTCAGGATCTTATATATTTCAATCAAGTCACTGTCACTCTTCTAAACTCCAGTGGAATCAAGCCCAGCCTGTCCAACCTATCCACAAAACACAACCCACTCATTCCAGGTATCAATCTAGTAAACCTCCTCTAAACCACCTCCAATGCATTTACATCACTCATTAAATAAGGAGATCCAAACTGCACACACTATTCGAGATGTGCTCTCGCCAATGCCCTGTATAACTGAAGCATAACGTCTTTAATTTTATGGTTAATTCCTCTTATAATAAAGGATAGCATTCCATTAGCCTTCTTAGTTACTTGCTGTACCTGCGTACTAACTTCTTGTGACTCATGCACTAGAACACCTAGATCCCTCTGCAACTCAGAATTCTGCATTCATTCTCCATTTAAGTAAAACTCTTTTTTTATTCTTCCCACCAAAGTGGACAACTTCACATTTTCCCACATTATACTCCATCTGCCAGATTTTTGCACACTCACTCAGCCTATCTATATCTGGCTGCAACCTCCTTATGTCCTCTTCTCAACATATTTTCCCACCTATCTTTGTCATCTGCAAATTTAGTTATCACTCCCCTCATCTAAGTCATTGATATAAATTGCAAAATATTGAGGCCCCAGCACAGACCCCTCCGGGACTCCACTCGTTACATCCTGCCAATCAGAAAACGACCCATTTATGCATACTCTCTGTTTTTTGCCAACTAGCCAATCTTCTATCCAATTGCTAATATGTTATCCCCAACACCATAAGCTTTTATCTTCTGCAATAACCTTTGATGTGGTATCTTATCAAATGCTTTCTGAAAATCCAAGTACAGTACATCTACAGGCTCCCCTTTATCCATGGTGCAAGTTACTCCAAAGAACTGCAATAAATTGGTTAAACATGATTTCCCTTTCACAAAACTATGCTGGCTTTTCCCAATTACCTTGAGTTTTTCTAAGTGCCCAGCTATAACCTCCTTAGTGATCGAATCTAGTACCTTCCCCACGACAAACGTCAGGCTAACTGGCCTATAGTTTCCTGATTTTTGCCTTCCTCCCTTCTTGAATACAGGGGTTATATTTGCTACTTTCCAGTCTGATGGAACATCAGTAAAATGCTGTAACCAACTATTGATTTGCATTCAAGTGCCAGAGGATTCCAACTTATCCAAAAATCCAAAAAAATAAGGAACATTAGCAAAAAATTTTGAAAAAAAGGAAAATTGTAAAAAAATGCACTAAAAATAGCATATGCTTGTAACTTGTATTATTTGTGAACATTTTGCATTGGTGGGAGCCAACAATATTGTTTAAAAACACTTTCTGTGTGTTTTATTTAGTGATTTTTAAAATATATATTTTTGTATTTATTAAATGACATACAAAAAGTTGTAAATTCAAACATATGTAAGGTACTATTTACTAAAAAATGTTTTAAAAAATTGCAATTTTAGTTAAGTGTCCTCAATGATAAATATCTAAACTAGCTCAGTTCTTGAAAAGATTCTTCATAGACAACACAAATGAAAGATCTCTCCTCTTCCATCGGTGATAGATCTGTTTGCTGCAAGAGATATTTCCATGTCAGGAGAAACTTTGTGCGAACCCAAAATGCCAAATGCTTATGATGGGGCCTACAGCTGAACAATTATAACCCATCTTATCTCTTGAAAGATGTAGCCTAGCTTACTGTATGATTGCATTTTGTATTTTTTATTGGATATGTTGTATGAACAGTTACTTACCTGGGTGACCTTGGGACATGGGCAAATGTTCATTTGAAGGCCCTTCAACTGGTGGAGTGTCTTACAGATGCTGTTAACAAAATTGTTTTAATTGGGAATGTTCACTTTGCTTTTGTCAGAACTTTGGTTGCTTTGAGTTTCTTTTAGTTGAACATGTTTTGTTTTCCTATATTAGCGATGCCCTAAATGCAGGGTTGCCAAATCTTATGAAAGAAAATAAGGGACACTTCAATCGTGGGACCGAGAGGCTACAGGGTTTGCTGGTGACCAATTGAGCAGGGTGGTGAGTGGCGGTTGTTTAAAGCTATCAAAACTCACAACTTATCTTGTGGAGTCACAACATTATCATCCCTCTGTTCTGAAGAACCATGTTGACTTAAAACATTCACTCTGTTTCTCTTTCACAAGGGCTACCAGACCTGCTGAGGTCCAGAACTTTCTGCTTTATTTCATATTTCCAGCAACCACACCATTTTGCTTTTATTGTCATCTCTCTGCTGGGTGACTCACAGACTTGCAGCACTGCTGAAACCACTCAACCACTGAACTGAGATTCCCAGGCTCAGCGGCCCACGTTCTAGAAATACGGGACAACAGGTGTCCCTTCAGCAGGGTGACCAAGCATCCTGGATTTTATAGGATGGTCCTGTAACTGGGCTGATTGTCCCATGTCCAGATTCCTTGTGGCTGGAACACCGTTTATCTTGCAATTTTGCCCCTGACCTCACAGCTCTGGCATCACCCTCTCCCCCCTCCCCCTCTGCAGATCCACACCCTTAAATTTTTCACTGCGAGTTGGTCACCCTGCCCTTAAGGGGGGGGGGGGGGGGTGGGACAAAGAGTCAAAATAAGGGACAGTCTCTTAAAATAAGAGATAGTTGGTCACCCTGCCCTAAATGAAATATTGGTGGTGCTGGATCTTGTTGGTTGAGACTAGGGAGCAATCCAAGGACACTTTGTGGTCCATCCAAATTGACCTAAACAAGGAGCAGCTAGATTTATTATTTATATTTATTATTATTAGATTATTATATTTATAGTAATATATTATTGTATTGATAAGGTACCAATTACAGTGAATGGTCCAAAAACCTCCCACCTGGATGGAGCTCTGAGGATGGAACAGGGACTTGACTCCGCAGGGCTGGGCCCGGTTGCCATAACAGCGCGGCGCCAGCCAATCCCCCAGCTCCAACTGCGACCGGAAACGGAAACCCGGAAGTGCTCGTGGAGCCGGCGGGGGGGTGGGGGGGTCAGGGAGCGGTGCAAGATGGCGGCGTGCAGTACGTGAGTGTGAGGGGGGCCGGCACCCGGGCCTCTCTCCGATAAAGAGACCATGTACAGTGTGTTTTGTCGGCTCTTACCAGGTACGTGTCCGGTTAGCAGGGCGAGAGGGATGATCTGCAAGTTGCCTGGAGCGGAAAGCAAAGCAAAGGACAATAAAACTGTTGTGTTATTCCCTGCTCCCTTTCCGGTTGACCCTGTTAACCTTGAATTGAGGAAGACGAAACCCTGCGACCGACCGCAGGAAAAGTTCGGTTCTTTCACCCTTAAATAATGTTTAACGTGAAGTCCCCTGGGCGGAGACTTTATCCTAAAGGCCGACTTAAACCACACACAATGTGAGGGTTAAAGTAAATAGGCCCCGGAGTGAGGGTCTCCTGTGGATTGGATTGAAAATGACCTCTATGATTAGATTTCCCATTACTTTAAATGCATCATTCCTGAGAACAACCCATTGCCACGCTTCCCCCCGAGGTTTCTTTAAAATTGGGGCTTTCTGTATTCATTGCACATTTTCTTTTCAAAGGGAATTAAACTCTGGTTAGCATTAACAGACTCGTTTTTGTTCCGTCAATCGCTGGTAATTAATAACCACAATACATATTGATTACTGATATATATTTTCTTTTTAAGTGCTCGACAGTCAAATCTGATTTCTATTTTGGTTATAAGTTCAAACATTATTCCTAAATAAATAGCAGATAACTGCATTTAAAGATTGGGCTTTGAAGTATTGGAAATGATCAAATTTTACAATTATTAAAATTCTATATGGGGAATGTCTCATTTCTCTTTTCATCTTGTCTTCAGTCTTTCACAATACCACAAGGAATGATTCAGCAAATGATAATGTATATAATCTGTCAGAGACTGATGTAGCATAATGAACTCCATTTTATTGAATGGTTTCCTCTTGGGCTGTATTAACTTGCATTTATGTAGTCAATTTATTAGTATATTGGACAACCTTGTGATAAGATTTTTCATAACCTGATGGCAATAAGCAGCTCTGGTTCACTTCCTATTCATAAAATTATTGGAGCAGACCTTCACGGGATCACAAAGGGGAGCATTCCATATTAAATGTCTGTTATTGGACACTGCTTCCATGCAACAGTTTTAAGCTATTACTCAAACCATGAACAGTGTGAGTGACATATTGATAACAGTACATATATCTATAACATTTGCAGAATATGATCATTTAGTAAAATACAATTCCCTTTTAAATAATGTTCTAAGATTCAAAAGAAATCAAAAGTCCACATTTTCTATAACCCGAGATGTTTGTTTACATTTAAAATTTGTAGCACCTATCTAATATTTTACTCGATATTAAGCATTTGTTTCTTGAAAAGGTAATTTTTTTAAAAACAGCATCCAACTTAAAAAAGATTGAAAGTGCTATAATTTCTCAAAGCACTATTTTCTCAGCAGTTCAAATGTATTGGCATGGGAATGCAAACTATTTCCCAGTATAACTGAGCTCGTTTTAATTTAGGGCCATTAACAGAGTGGAATAATGCATTTTAAACTTAATGCATTATAGCACTGTGTTTTCAATTAGTATTTGTTTTCAAACAGTACATTTTAAATACAGTTTTGTATATAATTGTGGCTGACATGCAGTACAGTGCTTTTAATGCCTCAGGCTCCTGATTTGCCCTATTATCTAGTACTCTATCTGCTGCTCCACTGAGCACCTGATGTAGTGATTAACGAAGTTGTGATAACCAGGAAAACACAACTACTGACTTGAGCCTGTAATTTCTGCATGGGTAAGGTAATTAAAATTTGTAGATGACACAAAACTTGGAACTATTGTGAGCTGTGAGGGGGATAGTGATAGATTTCAAGGGTGCTTAGGCTGATGAAATGGCGGAAAGGGGAAACACATGGCAGATGAAATTTAATGCAGATAAATATGAAGTGATATATTTTGGGAAGGGAGGCAATATAAACTCAAGGGTACAATTCTAAAGTGGGATGAAGGAGTAGAAGAGGTGTCTGGAGCTATATGTGCACAAGCTGTTGAAGTCATATGGGATCCTATACTTTATAAATAGGGACACAGAGTTCAAAAGCAAAGAAGTTATGATGACATTGATTTGGCCTTAACTGGAGTATTGTGTCTATCTCGGCACCACAATTTAAGAAGGATGAAAAGCCTTAAGAGATGGTGCAGAAACGATTTATGAGAATGATTCCAAGGATGAAGGACTTCAGTTACATGGCTGAATTTGAGAAACTGGGTTTGTTCTCCTGAGAAAAGTTTGAGAGGAGATTTGATGGGGGTGTTTGAAATAATGAGAGGTCTAAATGGAGTAGATGAGGAGAAACTGTTCCTATTAGTGGAAGGATTGAGAACCAGAGGATACTGAACCAATGTTGGCATAAGGAAGAACCTTTTTGATACAATGAGTGCTTAGGCTCTGCAATGTACTTTCTGACTGTGTTGGAGCTACCAGTAGTTTCAATCATGGCTTTTGTAAGCGAATTGAACTAGCACCTGAAAAGGAAAAAGTGCAGGACTGTAGGGAAACGGTAGGAGAGTGAGACTAGTTGATTGCCCTTGCGGAGAGCTGACAGGGACACATGAAGCCCAATGATGGTCTCCTATCCTGTCACCATTCTATGATTCTAAGCATTGACAAATGACTTTTTTGGATGAGATGTTAAATACGGGACTTGTCCACTGTCTCCTGCATGTAAATGATCCTTTAATATTACACAACGGAAAGCAGGGGTGTTTCCCAGAGTTCTGACGGATGGTTATTTATTGTTTGTCAGGCCTTAATGTGTGCACCTTTTCTGATGCACTTGCCTAATTTACAACAGTAATTGTACTGTAAAAGCACTTAAAAATGGAAATGCTGGGGATATTCAACAGTTTTGGCAGCATTTGCGGAGAGAAACAAAGTTAACATTTCAGGTGGACGACCTTCCACCAGTTCTGATGAAAGATCACAGACCTGAAGCATTAACTCTGTTTGTCTCTCCACAGATGCTGTCAGACCTGCTGTGTATTTCTGGCATTTTCTGTTTTTATTTCAGATTTCCAGCATCTACAGTATTTTGCTACCGTTTTAAAAGTACATAATTGGCTGCATAGTGTTAAATGTTCCAAGGTCATAAAAGGGGCTGTATCAACATCCTGAGTGTTACCATTGACCAGAAACTGAACTGGACTAGCTGTGTAAATACTGTGGCTACAAGGGCAGGTCAGAGGCTGGGAATTCTGTGGAGAGTAACTCACCTCCTGAATCCCCAAAGCCTGTCCATCAGCTTCAGGACACAAGTCAGGAGTGTGATGGAATACTCGCCATGTGCCTGGATGAGTGCAGCTCCCACAATGCTCAAGATGCTTGACACCATCCAGGACAAAGCAGCCTACTTGACTGGCACCCCATCCCCCACCTTAAACATTCACTCCTTTCACCAGCGATATACGGTGTCAGTAAGGTGTACCATTTACAAGATATGCAGCAGCAACTCACCAAAACTCCTTTGATTGCACCTTCCAAATCCTTGAACTCTACCACCTGTAAGGACAAGAGCAGCAGATGCATGGGAACACCACCAACTGCAAGTTCCCCTCCAAGCCCCACATCATCCTGACTTGAAAATATATTGCCGCACCTTCACTGTCACTGGGTCAAAAGCCTGGAATTTCTTCCCTAACAGCACTGTGGGTGTACGTACACCACAGGGACTGCAGCAGTTCAAGCAGGCAGCTCACCACCACCTTTTCAAGGGCAGTTAGGGATGGGTAATAAATGCTGACCGAGCCAACAATCCCCACATCCCATGAAAAAATTTCAAAAAGCAAGTTAATGTTAACTGAAGTGTGAAATGTAGTGGAGAAGAATATCGTATGGTATTTCCATGCTTCTTACACACTGAATCAGAATTGCTATATGTATTGTCAAATTGAACTCAACAAAATTTTCAGGAAATGCGATAAAATCTCAGAACTGAAGGAGCTCAAATTGCATTAGAGTAGGTTTTTCTCATTCTCTTTCAATTCTGTTTCCAATGAATGTGGCCTGCTGATTGGAAACTGTCAGTGCTATTCTTAATCTTCCTGCTTAGATATGTGGTTTGTTTCCAGTCAATTTTGGGGGGCAATTTTCTTTCGTGGGAATTTGCTAGGCCTGCATTCAATTCTTCAATATTGATTCTATAATAATATATTTGATAGCAACTGACCATTATTAATACTGTTCTAGATGCTATATCTCATTGTACACCATAACCCTGGTAATGTCCTGAAGTTAAGTTTTAATTCTTTTTGTTTTTGG
Source organism: Carcharodon carcharias (assembly GCF_017639515.1). Lineage (NCBI taxonomy): Eukaryota > Metazoa > Chordata > Chondrichthyes > Lamniformes > Lamnidae > Carcharodon > Carcharodon carcharias. Next base: position 7,418,890 of record NC_054488.1, on the reverse strand, counting down.
AGAGGCAAGAGTGAGGCTTTTGTGCTGTTCATTCCATTCTCTTTTTCTGACAGACTGGATCAATAAACAGCTATTAGGTCTGTGCCAGTGATATTCTCAAATCTTGCCTAAGAAATGCTGTGTGTGGTCCAGGTTGATTGTTCTAATTTTCATTTTCCGAGCAGTTTAAATTATTATTTTCAATCTTTATATTATTTTCAATCTTTATATTTTAAGAACAGTGTGTTATTTATTATAGTAATGAATATGACGATCTGTGATGAAATACTGTATTGTGGCCCATATTCTGTACCCTGTTGCTCCCCCTCTAAAGGTACTCTTTCCAAAGATACAGCCAAATTAAAATCATGATTTTTTTCATGTGGGCAGTCCACATACAAACACTTAATGGCACAAAAGGCTGCATCAACCTTTTAATCCAAAGAGACTAAATAGAATGATGCAGTTTAAGATGGATAGGAAAGCTCTTCATTTTCTTTTGTGTGTCTATGTTTGAATGGGATAATCTGATTCTGATTTTATCTTTTATCCTAACATTTTACGATATGTATCCAGCTGGGTGCCAATGCTTACCACATACATTTATTAAGATTTTTGTAGCAATTACATGGTATAAGGTGAAGAAAACATTTTCTGGGTTTTAGTTTACAGAACACTTTCCCAATTTAGCAATATTTAGCCAAATTTAATTGCAGTGTGTTCTCCGAAGACTAGCCATTAAATCATGATGATGCTAACATAGAAGAGATAGTAAAGGACAGTGATTATCACACTGTCCTTTCACCTATGGATTAGCAAGTTAAATTCAGACCAAATTGATGGGCTAGATGTCTCATTTCTGTAACAGTTATGAGAATACAATTTAAAATAGATTTGGGCTGCTTCAACCCAGTTACTGATAGTATAGGTTTTATAATAAGGTTGGCCATCTAGTACTATTTGCACTAAATTAGTCTCACACAAAAGGCCATGAGAATGCTTAATTTGAGAAATGAAAATGTTGTTCTGATGAAATGAGGTGCTTGGTGATTGGATATGATAGGTAGTTAAACCTTGGTTGTTTGTGTCTAATAATTGAATGTGTGAAGGTCTAGGATATAGCCTCTTGGTATATTGATGTGGTAAATCTTGGTGATGAAATTTCAATTTTTGAATGTACTGTGTCATGGAAGTTAGCAACTAGACCATGAAAAGGAGACCAATTGGAGAATGAGTCATCTCTCTGATGCAACAAATAGCTCCTTGGCAGTGGTAACTGCTGGCTGTCTGCCTGGTCTTGTCAACAGGAAGTAATTCAAGGAAACCTGAACAGGGGCAAAAAAACGAATGCAACAAAGTTGTGGAAAACAGGGTGAGTGAGTTGCAGTTGGTATATAATGTCACAATGTATGTATTATCTGATTGTGTTTTAATCCTTTTTTAATTTTGTGAGGAAAATAGCAAAGATACTCAGTTTAGAGCCTGGATGCAACTCATTAATTCCTCTATGTGCTGGAATATGCAGCTGTCTTGGCACTTCTGATGACCTGTAAGGTACTGGATGTCTAGACAATGGTTAAGGATAGCTTTTGTGAGTCACTGTGTATATAATAGTTTGGCTTCTAATTGGCTGTCATTTTAGTTACTCACTTCTGTGATGTCCAGTTGCCTAATGATCAATTTTATATAAGATTTTCTTTGCAGATAAGTATGTGTAAAGAGCCTATTTCATTCTTCTTGGACTATGGCTTTAAAATTAGACTGTGGCTTTAAAAACTCCCATGGCTGCTGTTGAAAAACATGTTCACTGGAATAGGATGAGGAATATCTACAATGTTGCTATCTTGGAACACAGTGTGCCATAAAAGAACAGAAAGGTGCCGGAAAAAAGCCCTAGACTAAGGGGAACAGACTGATAACAGCATTTTAACTGGTTCCTGACCAGGTGGATTTTGTGTGGTAACAATGCAGGCAGTACTACGCTTCAAAAGTAAATTCAAATGCTGTGAAGCACTTTAAAACATCCTGAGAATGTGATAACAGCGCTTTATCATGCATGCTCTTTTCTGAAGTCAAGTAGAGGGAATAGCTGAGTATATTGTTCCTGTCCCAGTGTAACATGCTGCCAAGGAAATGGGGTTAGACAGCAGCAAAATGGGAACTTCAACTGCAGCCTTCTGTCCTGGCTCAGCTCCCAGACATTATAACGATATGTAGCAATACGTTAAATTTTCCTTTCTAAAACCAATTTTTTCCGGAGTTTCTGGTTTGGCAGCATTGGAGTTAGAATAGCTGGATTAAATATTGTACTGTTAACAAATGAATCATGGCAGGATGGCCCTTTCATTTCCCACATCACTTTTGAATGTCCAGTTTTCTAGCATGTCTGTGTAATTGGTGCCAAAAGGCTACATAGGCACTCAGAATTAAGTACTGTGTTTGTGGTGAGCTTCTGCTAAATATTTGTGTGGAGCATGAATAATGAAAAAATTGATCTGCATTTGTAAGATTCAAAACAAATCCCCCTTGAAATCTTTTTTTGATGCGTTTGCATTAAAACAAGTGCATCAGTGTTCTGGAAAATTGAGTAAATTGTTGTTTAAGTGATTTTTTTGTGATAAATGTGCAGGACATTAAAGTAATGCATCAATGGTCTAATGATTTGTGAGTTTTCTGTTAAAGGAAATTAGGTGTAAATATCTTAATTGGTTACTTGAATTAATGTTTTCTTAGGTAAGGGAAATGTCTGAGATGGAAGATGGATTATCTTGTCACATATTGAATTAAGTCACTGGTATGAAAATAGCATTTTCTGTGCTGGTTACAGATTATATTTACAAAGGGCAAAAGCGAATTGTAACCATCTGTTTTTTGGACACTTCTTAGTCCATGCAATTAATTGTAATGTTTTATATTTATTATGGATAGGAGTGCCACAACTGGATGGTCATTTTTTTTTTGAAATTATGCTTCTTAGAATGTAACAAGCTGCAGAAAAAGAGTTTGTCTATCCTTGAATTAATATTGTAAGCAAACAGCCAAAAAATGTTTTGCCTGCAAACCCCAGTGGTATTAGGTAGTTCTAAGGTAATGCATGTTTGTTATTGTTTTATTAAAACATCAGTTTAAAATCGTATCATCTGCCTTGGTATCATGCATATTTAATTTGTAGAAGAGTAATTCTATTAATTAGTGTTCAATCCTTGATTGGTTGTCACAGATGAATATATGTGCAACTCATATTGAACTCATATTGAATATTAAAGAATATTCAGTAGGTGGCACTAATCTGCAAGGCTATAATCCATTTACCATGGATCCAATAATATCTCATACCAAAGTTGGGGGCAGCGGAGAGAGGAGAATGTAGCTTGAACATTAACCCTGGAAGTTCTCAACATTGACTCTGGACCACGTGAAGTCCTAAGGCCTCAGGTCAAACATAGGCATGAAATCTTCTGCTGATTATCCCCTACCACCCTGCCTCAGCTGATGAATCAGTCCTCCTCCACGTTGAACACTACTTGGAAAAGCACTGAGGGTAGCAAGTACTGGATACAGCAAAGACTGGGCCTGGCAACATCCAGCTGTAGTACGGAAGTCTTGTGCTCCAGAGCTTTTGCACCCCTTGCCAAGCTGTTCCAGTGCAGCTACAACACCGGCATCTATCCGATGATGAGTAAAATAGCCGAGGCATGTTCTGTCATCAAATGAAGGACAAATCCAACCCAGCCAATTAATTCCCCAGCAGTCTATATGCCACCATCGGTCTATATGCCACCATCAGTAGAGTAATGAAAGGTGTGGTCAATGGTGGTATCAAGCTGCACTTACATAGCAGTAACTTGCACATCAGTGCTCAGTTTGGGTTTGGCCAGGACCAGTCGGCTCCAGATCTCATTATAGCCTTGGTCCAAATATGGAAAAAGCTGAACTGAAGAAATGAAACCAGAGTGTTTGCACTTGCAGCATTTGACCAAGTGTGGTATCAAGGAGCCCGAGCAAAATTAAAGTCAATGGGAATCGGGGGAGAAAAGTCTCCACTGGTTGGAGTCGTATTTAGCACAAAGGAAAGTGGTTGTGCTTGTCGGAGGCCAATCATCTCCACTCTGGAACATCGCTGCAGGAGTTCTTCAGGGCAGTGACCTAGTTCAGCTATCTTCAGCTGCTTCATAGAGGACAACCCCACCACCATCATAAAGCCAGAAGTAGGAGTGTTCGCTGCTGATTGCACATTCAGAGCTCCTCAGATAATGAAGCAGCCCATGCCTGAATACAGCAAGACCTGGATAGCATCCAGGCTGGGGCACACAAGTAGCAAGTAATATTCATGCCACTGTTACAACCAGGTGAGGAGGAGTGAGCTGGCTCCCCTTCTATTCAGCCACCTCAATTGGTCGCAACAAAGGTTTTAAAATTTCTTTTCCCTGTAAATGCCTTTTCCAGTCCAAATGTATTTATTTGTTAACAAGTCAATCAAACCAGGTTTTCTTGAGCCAAAGAGTAAGTTTATTAGTTACTAAACCTGAGAAAAGTTATTAATAAAGACACAATGATACACATACACAGATATCAGGAGTAAGAAAGTTAGAGTCCAACAGTAGTTAAAAGAATATTTGATTAAGCCCTTTGCTTGTCTTTGAGGTATACATTGTTGAACATTGCAGTCATTTGAAGTTAGTTGGTTTCCTGTCGAATCCTGGAGTTGACTTGGTTCAGGTCTGTGCTTTGTTGAAGACACTCTTTTAGCATGAGAGAGAAAGATCTTTTCTGCTCTCCTCCAGCAGTGTTTTTAGATGACTGTGATGTTTGATTCTCCTCCTCCTCCTCCTCCTCTTCCTGATTCTGTTTTGCAGAGCAGGAGTTTTTAAACCTCCTGTCTGTATATTCCTAGAAAGGAATTTGGTCATGCTTTGCAGTCATTGTTGCAGGCCAAAATAATCCCATTTTTTGATCTTTTCATCTCTGAAATTTTTGACACATTTCAAGATAGAAATCAACAGGAGATGGTGATTTCATCCTCCATGGGGAGCTTTAAATGTCTGAGTATCTGACTGGTTAGCAGTTCCCATTGTCTTGATAGAGCTGCAGTTGAACAAAGTCCAGCACTTTGCATTTTTAATGCCTTTCTTTCAAGAGATCCCCTGTTTGGAGTGGACCTTGACAAACCCTAGGTGTGAAATTCCAAGCAACAGGTCTGCAGTGCAGTTCATATAGAAAGTTTCCAGAGAAGTGGTCAGCTTTACAATAGCAAACATCAAGTGACTCGTGGCAGCCATTTTTGATCAGTGTCTTTTCTTGTATTTTTTTAAACCAGGCTTTTAAACAGTTCAATATGTCTCTGGTTAGCTGGTGAAGTTGTAGGTAGATCTCACTCAGTCACAATTTCCTGTTGTGGCACCACCCAAGTGCTAGGCAATGATCACCTCCCAGAGGGAGAATCTAACCTTTTCCCCATCGCTTTGACTGGCATTACTGTTGCTGAACCCCCCCACCATCAATATTCTGGGGTCACCATTGGCCGGAAACTTAACTGGATCAGCTATATTAATACTGTGGCTATAAGAGCAGGGCAGAGGCTGGGAATTCTGTAGCAAGTAACTCACCTCCTGACTCCCCAAAGGCATAAATCAGAAGTGTGATGGAATACTCTTTACTTTCCTGGATGAATGCAGCTCCAACAACACTCATGAAGATAGACACCATCCAGGACAAAGCAGTCTGCTCGACTGGCACCCCATTCGCTACCTTATTCACTCCCTCCACCACCAGCACGCAGTGGCAGCAGTATGTACCATCTACAAGATCCACTGCAGCAATTCAACAAAGTTCCATCAACAGCACCTTCCAAACCTGCAACCTCTACCACCTAGAAGAACAAGTGCAACAGCACATGGGAATGCCAATATGTGCAACTTCCCCTCCAAGTCACACACCATCCTGTCTTGTGCTGTTCCTTCACTGTCGCTGGGTCAAATTTCTCGAACTTCCAAACAGCACTGTGGGTCTACCTACACCACATGGCCTGCAGCAGTTCAAGAAGACGGCTCACCACCATCTTCTCAAGGGTAATTAGGGATGAGCAACATATGTTGGCTTTGGCAATGAGGTTCATATCCCATGAACAAATATAAAAAGGCACTCGGGCTATCTCAGGAGTGACTAGCAATGCTGTGCCTAAGGGAATTTTGAAGGCAAAACTTAAACTACAACAGTGTTACTGTTATATTCTAGAATTTTTTCATTGTTCCAGGATGCCTTTCTTCCTTTGTGCCATTTAACTTCACGCTCATTGATTTAACACTGAGGATGTGAAACAGTTTTACAAGCTTGATGGGCCTTTTGCAAACAAAAACCCTGTTTATAGTTAGTTTGTCCAATGGACCAGAAAAAGTGAGTGAATGTTCTGAGTTTAATGTTTCACTTTAAATTGAGTGGCCTACTTGAATGATTGCAACAAATCTTACTGCCTGATACAACTGAGTCAACTACAGGAGTCAGAATTAAATGGTTTGTGTCTGAAATGGTGACTGTACAACATATATTGAACAAATGATGAAGCTACAAGATGAGTTATTTATGCTAACGTTGCTTTATATAATAGCCTAGATTTTTCAGTCATTGGTGAAGGAATGACACTTGTCACTCATTACATTTTACAGCTTCCCAAATACTTTTCATGAGCTTTTCAATGGCAACTTATGCTTTTTAGTGAATTTCTTCAGTGTGGTGTGCTGTACAGGGGATTAGCCATGTGTATAAGTGAGAGCAACAGTGTGCTTTAACCAATCAGATTGAAGCAACCATGCTGAAACATGCAGTATAAATTAGAATAATTCAATGTAAAGTCATGTACAAAAAGTGAAATAAAGATTGAGAATGTAAGATGTGATTGAGAGAATGAGATGAGACAGAAAGGAAAAGTAGAAAAGAACATCTCCAATGGTAATTAAATTGTGGAGGAATGAATCTCCACACTTTAAAAAATTAAACTTTCAGGGTCAGAGAGGTTGCTTGGGAGTAATTAAGATGTATCATGTCATTAAAATCTCACTTAAACCTGAATGCTTGAACAACTTTTAACTTTTCCTGGAGTTTAGTGCACAATTAGAAGACAAATACAACTTCACACCTGTCATGTGCTTTAATGTCAAGTTTCTCAGAGGTACTGGTTTAGCAAAGATTGCACAGAAGCAAAGAAAATTCGGCAACAACTCTGAATTTCTGTGTTTAAATGTGCATGTGTAGACTCTGCAAGCTGCTCTCCCATTTACTCCATAATTGTAATGTGAACTCACTGTAATCAGGGCCACCGTGTTCGTTTGATGTTTTCACTGTGGAATTGTGTTGTGTATGATCCCCATGGGGGAACCGTAAAGCAAAATAACTAAATTTACAGAACGACACCCAGTGGTAAGAAATAATCAACAAGATTACTTCTGTAACTTCCACTTTAACACAAATCAAAATCAACGTGAATTCACTTGAAATAGTCTATATAACAAAGTGACATCTTCCACAAGCAGTTTCATCATTCCCATGTGACTTGTGGCACTACGTATCAAAGGTTATGGGGGGGTAGGAGGAATGTGGAGCTGAGGCCAGAATCAGATCAGCCATGATCTTATTGAATGGCGGAGCAGGCCCAAGGGGCCGAATGGCCACCTCCTAATTCGTATGTATGTAGCTACACAGTTCCACAATATGGTGTTCTTTATGACGTAGGATAGATCAAGAGTCCTATCCGAAAACACCTTTCACCTCCAAGTTTCACTGATATGATTATCATCATCAAAGCGCACTTCTATAAATCCCCTCTCCCTCTGGTCATGGCAGTCCTGATGGTGTAGTTTTCCAGAATTCCTTTTCAGCCTACCAACCAACAACACCCTGGAACACGGTTTGGCCACTTCTGGTAAAATACCCAACTCGTTAGTGTCTCCAAGCTATTCACACAGCTCCCAGCTTTTTAGTCTGCCCACGCAGTGCCTCTAAGAGCTCTTGCATCTGTGTGCTGATCATCTTCTGCCTGCAGCTCTCCTTTATGCCTGTTAGCTTCACAGCTTTCATATCTTAGCCTGCTTCCTTGTACTCTTCCAGGTCAAGACTCATCAGGTCACCTGGACCAGTATTTATTTTTATTCAAGAAAATGCCAAATGATCCCTTTACAATTGATGCAAACTCTTAAAAGTCCTTTTTAAACATTCTTAAAAACAATTATAGATTCCACAGTCATTTTAAATAAATTACAAATTTTTGTTACTGTACTGCCTTCGGGTCAAAGGCCACCACGGTAACTAGAATTGTAGCTTGAGAAGACATGGGGAATCCTGGAAAAAGTAATTAAATGAACGTGGAGCCATTTTTTTGTTGGAGGAAAAGTATTTTGTGTGGATGCTTAATTGGCTGTTTTCTGGTAATATCTTCATGGAATGCTTATAGGTCAGACATCTGTGTCTGATTATTTAATAACAAGTTTCAGGTTCTTTTTAGTTGAATATGCAGCATCATGCCTGTTGTAAAAAGTTGGTGTAAATCATTTTTTAGTTTTTACACAATACAACATCAATCAGCAAAGTCATTGAGTTTTGAGTGACTCAGGACTTGCTGCATGTAATGACACAAATGATAACATCCATGCTAAGCTGATAAAATTCTCCCAGAAAGAGTATGTAATGTTTCATATTTCATATATTTTCATATATCACATTACATCACAGTTCAGAAGTTGTATTGCAAATAAAAAATCTTTATACTGGAGAACTCATGCATGTTTAACATACAAATCTCTAGATGGTTACTGTGCACCAATAAATACATTGGCCTAAGGGTAATCACTGTTTAGTGTATAAAATAGATTAAGGAGATTAATCTAGTATTCTGAAGTTAAAAGTAGCTATAAATTATGATAGTTCTAACATTAAATTATATAGAAAGCTTCTTGACTTTGAGAACTACCCAAAAGTTATTGGGTAGCAGGTCCAAACTGGTATAGACTCATGGAGAGGCATTGGAGATGTTTCTGCTTGGTATATTGGCTTTACTCGGCTATTACCTTCCAATGCTTGATTCTCCTCAAACTGGTTCTTGACCCAAAGTAAACTTGCCGCATTTGCAGTGCCAGCGGCTTGGAAAGACCGGATCCTTCTGACTGTCAGCATTAGCAAATCTGTCACGTTAACATTGGAATTACTGCTGCTTGTGCGGATTCTACACATTGGGAACCAGCGCACTAGAAATCCAATTAATCCAATGAGAAAGCAGCTGGTTCTCAACTATCTACAGTTCACGGCATAAACAATGTGTATCTAACAAAAGGAAACAGTGGTGCTGTTTGAAATATTACATGGTGAAACCATGCATATTTAAGTAATATGTGTTTTCTGAACTGGAATAAATATCTAACTCCATATTCTCAAGTACCGATTTTTCTGATGAAAAGGCTAGCATATTTTAACTCTTATTAAAACTCTATGCCCTGCAGCTTTTAACGGTTTGCTTTCTTTCCCCTATCTCCCTAGGCCGGTTGGGTGTGTGTGTTTTCGAAACTCTTCAAAAAGTTACAATCATAAAGCAATTTCCAAAGGTTATTGTCCGTCATTACAGATCAGGCAATCGTGAATGGCTCACATTTCAGCATTTTACCCTTCCTAAATGCCAGGTTAGTAAAAGCATCTTGAGCGTTTAATGATTCGTATATTTTTGGCGACACAAATACATGTTTTTTTAGCACAGTTGGTCCATGTAGGAAAGAAGGTTGAGTATAAAGCAAGTGGGAGGGAAATAAGGACAGTTTAATTTATCACCCAGTTTCCACAAACTTCATAAATTTTAATCGTGATTTTTGTAGGATTCCTTTAGCACTGAATGGTATAAATGATGTTGCCTGACCAATCACTGAAGGGTTTTACTGTACCGAAAAGAAACAAGCACCTAATAGTCAGTTGAGGAAAGGCAGATATCCTGAATCTAGAGATAAAGGAAGACTTAAGAAAGCAGTTTTCAGGATAAAGTTGAATTCCCCGTGTGAAAAATTCACACCGACTATTCTCTTATCTTGGGTAGATAGTGTTATCTTCAATTTCACCTTGATCAGGTCTCCTAGAAAAATCATCATTTCTTGAACAATGCAAAGGAAATCATTCAGGGCAGCTTTCAGTGGACTGGTTCCCTCCTTAACTATTTTTAAAGTATCTCCTTTTCAGGTTCCTTTGTTGAACAGTTGCTCTACAGAGTACAGAAAGCAAAGAGACCCTCATATGGTTTGTAAAGTTGAGCTATTTTAACATCACTTTTGTAGGCAAATGAAAAACACAGTGCTTTCTTTGTAACAAACTCCCTTTTCCCTTTTGCGTTTCCATTCTGCGGAAGGTTCTTCACTGCATGGTTGCACAGAAAAATTCCTATCCGCTCTCTGTTACCTTGACTATTTGTGATCAATGTGCTTGACACTTGTCATTGTTCCCCTCTGGATTAGTTCCTCACAGTTGTGTTCACAAGTTTAGTACAAACACAAAAATGTGCATTTGCTTTCAACACTGAGCCAGCTCTCAGAAGGTTTTTATTGCCAGTCCCATTCCTGGCCAATTTGATTCCAAATTGTATTTTCTTCCCTTCCCTCTAAGTCTTTTCCAAAGGCCATGAACTGAAACACAGACACTGCTGTGGTACTTGTGGCAATGAATGCAACTCTTCTGTAAGTCAGTTGTAGCCAACCTTTCAAAGCTGAAGACCTGGAAAAGGAAATGGTTTGGTGACACACCTTATCAGCATACAGAGCCACTAAAATTCTGCAGCAACAGATGTATATTCTACTATATGTTACCAAATGGTCTGGATATAAGTATCTTAAAACTTTAAAAGTAAATTTTAAATGAAATCTAAAGCAGCACAAACTTAGAAGACAGCACCCTAAGTGTAAAGTTACAGCTTGATGTGAAACTGTGACTTGGAGCAGGTACATTTTTAGCAACAATATATTTTAAGAACTATATAACCTTGCATTGATATTGGGGAAGGGGCATTCACCAAAAGTTACTGCACTTTAAGTTTTTTCCATTCAAACTTGGTGGAAACAACTATTTCTTTTAGGTCAGTTTGAAGTAACAGCTGTGATCTTTACCCACACTAATCTAGCTGTGAAACTTCAGTGGTCTTTATATTTTGTACTGCACAAGGCCTAGTCATAACTGAAGATCAGAAACAAATGGCCAGGTAATTGTAGCACAGTACCAAGGAATAATGGGGACCTGTCAATCAAGTATAGTGTAGGCTTACTGAAATTCCTACTGTAGCTATGAGTACAGTATACCAGGCAAGAGCTTTTGAAACCTACCTCATCAATGGGGCTTTAATGTGCACTGTTTCCAACTGTTCTCATACCTGTTCCCTATTTCTGAATTTCCCGCTTCCTTTGTTTCTTGTTCCTTGCTTCTTTCTCTCATTTTTCTTGCTGACACTCATCGTCTCTTGCTTTCCCCTCTCTCTTATCCCTTCTGCTTTGCAGTTACTGGCAGTATCTCTTTGTCTCACAAATCTAAGCAGTGCTTCTATTCCAGGCTCATTTTACTGCTGCAGAGCTAATCATTTGTGCCTGTGGCAGTAGCAGTAGTGTCGCTTCCTATTTTCTCCTTTGTCATATTCCAGGAGGATTAACTATATGCTGTGTTAGATATCAAGTGGGTGTTATTGTTTAATAGCTGAGCAGTACACCAGGTCTCCCACTTTGAGTTTAAATGATTTAGTTTGTATTGTGATTGATTTAAAATATTAGCTAGTTAGGTTAGAAGAGAAGTAAAGCTTTTTATTGTATTGCCTACTTGTGCTCTAAGCCTGTCATGTCGTGATTGAGTGCGTGAACAGACAGTGTATACAGTATTCAAATAATTGTACTTTAGTCAGAGTTGATAAGTAGCTCTGGTGGGCTGCTCTTGCTTTAAATTCCAACTGGGCAGTTGGTAATTACTGATAATATAATTTTTACATCCATCAACTTCATGCTTTTGTGCTGCAATTTATCTGGTTGACCATTATATGTGAACAAATGATAACTAATGTGACAACTGGGATTGAACAAACCATGAAAGTTTTTTTTTAAAGTTGTTTTGAACGTAATCAGTAAACTTGGTTACCTGATCAGAATTCCAACCTGAAGCACTGAAGTTAATCCCTTTCTATTTATAGATAGAGAAAACAACATAATGATTATAAATTTCAGCAGTGCTCTCCAGTTTGCAAACGTGATCTCCCCTTTGATGAAAGGGGAGATCTGTTTGATGAAAATGTTAGTCATTATGAGGTCCATAGACTTTGTTAGGTAATTAACTTGGTAACTCTAAATATACAGTTAGACTTCTCAAGTGTGAGCCTAATATAACTAACTATCCCATCCGTAAGTCAAACAATTATTTGTTCAATTCCTTCCATGGCTTGAGCATATATTTTAGGATGCCTTTCCAGTGCTGTACTGGGGGTGTGATGCTTTGATGGAGGTCCTGTGACATTAAAACAAGGGCCCACCTGCTCGTTCAAATGTACAGGAAAGATCCCATAACACTAAATAAAGAAGAGCAGGGAGTTCTGTTGAAGGGTCATGAGGACTTGAAACGTCAACTCTTTTCTTCTCCACCGATGCTGCCAGACCTGCTGAGTTTTTCCAGGTAATTCTGTTTTTCTTTTGGATTTCCAGCATCCACAGTTTTTTTGTTTTTATTTTAGTTCTCCCAGTGTTCTGGCCACCATTCCCCTCTCCATCAATATCAGCAAAAAAGATTAGTCATTGATATCATTTGCTGTTTGTGAGACCGAATTTGTGCAAATTGCTTGCCATGTTAGACTGTGTGACTATGCGTAAAAAAACAATTATTTGTCTGTGAATACCTTTGTTACTTTTATACTTGGCTGTTCAACACACCTTGGCTAGCCTCCCATATTCCAGTGCCCATAAACGAAAGCTCATCCAAAATTCTGCTGCTCATATCCTAACTTGCACCAAGTCCCATGCGTTCATCACCTCTGTACTCACTGACCTTACATTGGCTCCTGGTAATGCAACGTCTTGATTTTAGAATTCTCACCCTTGTTTTCAAAGCCCAACGCTGTGATCTATCCCAGCCCCAGAACCCATCTAAATATCTCTGCTTATCTAATTCTGGCCGCTTTAGCAACCTTGATTTTAATTACTTCACCATTTGTGGCTGTGCCATCAGCTGCCTGGTGCCTAACCTATGGAATTCCCTTGCTAAATCTCTCCATCTCTCTACCCCTCTTTCCTCCTGTATGACACTCTTTAAAACTTAATTCTTTGACTAAGCCTTTGATCATTTGCCCTAATATCATGTAATGTGGCTCAGTGTGAAATTTGGTTCAATAACACTCCTTTTTAAGTGCTTTGGGGTGTTTTACTTTGTTAAAGATGCTATATTAATGCAAACTATTGTGAAGCATTTTGGAACATGAAAGGTATTGAATAAATGCAAGTCCATTGTTTTTATTATAGTAACAATTTTTCAAAATAAACATGCCTCATGAGAAGAGTCACTTGGTCAATAGCATACCCTCGTTTTCTTCATTCTTTCACATGATGTGGGTGTTGTTGGCTAGGCCAGCATTTGCTGCCCACTCTTAATTGCCCTTGAGAAGGTGGTGGTGAGCCACTAACTTGAACCGCTGCAGTCCATGTGGTGTAGGTGCACTCATAGTGCCGTTAGGAGGGTAGTTCCAGGATTTTGAGGGAACAGGTGGCATTGAGGGAACAGCGATTTAGTTCCTAGTCAGGATGGTGTGTGACTTGGAGGGGAATTTGCAGGTGGTGGTGTCAGGGGTGATGGTTAGATTCCCTCTTGTTGAAGATGGTCATTGCCTGGCACTTCTGTGATGGGGATGTTACTTGCCACTTATCAGCTCAAGCCTGAATATTGCCCCGGTCTTGCTGCATATTTGCACAGCTGCTTCAGTATCTGAGTTGAACATTGTGCAGTCATCAGCAAACATCCCCACTTCTCATCTTGTGATAGGTGTGAGTAAATTTCCTGGTTTGTGGGTCTCTGGAAGAAATCAAGTGAAATATGAGCCGCTCTGACATGTGAGTTACAGTTTATCTTATCACTTCGATAATTAGGAAAAGATTCTTTCCCATATTCTGCAAGATTACGATGAGAACTTTTCTATGGAAAAATAAACATTGGATTTACCAGTTACTGGAAAACGAGTTCATCAAATTTCAGCCTGATTGCTCCCAGGGTGGTGAGGAAATTGGATGAAGGGAAATATATCATTCTACTCTTTCATTGCTCAAGCAACAATGTAAACCTACGTAGTACCATAAATAAAGAAAAACATCCCAAAGTACTTCACAATATTGTAATCAAAAAAGGAAAGAAGTAAAGAAACAAGTAAAGAAGGAAATATTAGTGGGATGATCAGAAAATTTTTAAGGGGCCTCTTTATGGGAGAGGAGCGGGATGGAAAATTGGATGAGAGAGTAGATTCCAGAACATGGGACTGAGGTGACTGAAGGCAGAACTATCAAGGATAAAGCAAAGGGAAGAAATGATGCACAATGATGTTAGAGTCAGATATATGGAGTGTTGGGATGTGGATAGTTGTAGTACCGGAGATGGTTACAGAGATGGGAAGGGGTGAAGCCACAAAGCAATTTTAAACACAACAATGAGAATTTTAAATTTTGAGCCCAGGTGGGTTACCAACAACATTGGTGATGGGTAAGTAAGACTCAATGTGGGATATCATACAGTAGCAGAATTTTGGATGAATTTAAGTTTATGGAGGATGGGAATTTGGCCAGGGGGAACACTGCAATAGGCAAGCCTGGATGATAGCATTAGGAACAGATGTACTTAGGATGGGTAAAGTTGACATCATAGATGGTCATTGTGATGAAGAGGATTGCAGGGTCATATGCTAAGCTCGGGATCGAATTGTTTGAAACAATGGCTGGGCAGGGGATGAAGTCGGTAAAGGATTGTGGCAGAGCCTGAAGAAAATGGCTTTTGTCTTCCCAGTGTTTGGCAGGGGGAAATTATGGCTCATCAAGCCGTCTAACAAAGAGGCAGTAGAAGTGTCAAGAGATGTAGTGGAGTTAGGTAACACATATGTTGAACCCCATGGTGTGAAGATGTGCATGAGGAATGGAGTGAAGAATGATTCTTGGGGAGCTTCAGATGCAATGATTTGGGATAGGAAGAGAAACCATTGCTGGAGATGCCTTGGTTCTGATTTGAATAGTTAAGAGGTGATGACCGTTCCAGCAAGATGGACAATGATGGAGGAGGACGATGTGGCCGACTACGACAAAGGCTTCAGCCGGTTCAAGGAGAACTAATGCACCAAGGTCATTGTCTGAGAGAATGTTGTTTGTGACTTGGTTAATGGCAAAAACTTAATTGGAGACTGTTAACAGGAGTTATAGCAAAGGGGGGCAGGGATTTTGGCTTTTTCAAAATATTCATGGACTTTGGAGAGGGAAAAGACAAGTTTCTTACTAGCTTGCTTGTACGGAAGGGGAGGGTGATAGTCTACCCTTTCTGAAAACTATTTAAAAATAAGCTTCTTTCAGCCCACATTTTAAGAAGTTTGTCATAAAATGCCACAATGGGTTTCCGAGCAAATATGAAAAGTATTTTAGATACATATAAGTTAAGATTTTGCCTCTCATATATTATCAGATCAGTGGGAGATAGTATTTTGTCCCTTCTCCGGATTGAGATAAATAAGAGAAGGGATTGAGTGACAATAGCTCTATTCAAAACATAAACACGAAACTGGTGCTGTCATGTTTTGACTTGTATGTTGTGAGAAAATGTGTTGTATAGTAGTACTTTGTTTCACCTGTGGCTTTAAGCAAGTATTTTGAGTTTCGCATTATTAAGAAGCCTATGTTTTACTACAACAAGGCTATATTTGAAATTTGAAGTAAATAAACCCACCTACATTGTGTAATCTATTATTTTTATGTAACTAATTATTTTTAATTATTTTCTTTCATGACATGTTCGTATTTGATAACTTAAATTCTTTGATGTCTGAGGAATCTCTAAGTTTTATTATTAAAAAAACACATACTTTGGTGTTGCTTTTAAGATTTTGCTTTCATTTGTGCTCAGAAAAATTTGACGAAGAGCAATACTTTGGCGATTTAGTGGGCTAATTGCATGGGCTGCTGTTTAATTGATGTATTCTATGATCGCTGTAATAATAGAAACCAGAATCAATGCATATAAACTCCCAGAGATTTGGATAAAATCTTGAGTGTTGCTTTTGCTGGAAAATGGAGAAAGACTGAGAGACAAAGAAATTATAATTTTACATAACTATCAATATAAGTAGGTTTTTGTAATGATTACGATTAACCAATTTAGCAACAGATTGATGTAATTTTTCCTTTTAGCTGTACATTAAATATGCTGTACATTGGACCAGATACAAGATGACCTCTCAAAAATCTCTAAACAAGTCTATCACTCTTAAAGTACCAACGTACAGAATAGGAGTGGATGGAGGCCATTTGGCCCTTCAAGCCTGCTCCGCCATTCAATAAGATCATGGCTGATCTGTTTGTGTTTCAAGTTCCACATTCCCATCTACCCCAATAACCTTTCATTCCCTTGCCTGACAAGAATCTATCTACCACTACCTTAAAAATGTTCGGTGACTCCGCTTCCACCACCTTCTGAGGCAGCGAGTTCCAAAGTCGCACAGCATCTGAGAGAAAGAAATTTTGCTCATCATGAAAGGGTGGTCCCTAATTTTAAAGCAGTACCCCCTAGTTCTGGACTCAGCCACAAGAGGAAATATCCTTTCAATGTCCAACTTGTCAAGACCATTCAGGGTCTTATATAAAAGCAAAATACTGCAGATGCTGGAAATCTGAAATAAAACCAGTGGTACAGCACAGATACTGCTAGACCTGCTGAATTTTTCCAGCAATTTCTGTTTTTGTTTCAGGACCATATATAGTTCAATCAAGTCATCCCCCTCCCTTCTAAAGTCCAGTGTAAATGAGCCCAGCCTGTCCAACATAACCTCATAAGACAGCCTGCTTATCCCATGTATCAGTCTAGTAAACCTCCTCTGAACTGTCTCCTTCACATTTACATCCTTCCTTAAATAAGGAGACCAAAACTGCACACAGTATTCAAGATGCATTCTCACCAATGCCCTATATAACTGAAGCATAACATCCTTACTTTTAATGTCCAATTCCTCTCATAATAAAGGAGAGCGTTCCATTAGCTTTCTTGTTTATGTGCTGTACCTGCATTCTAACTTCTTGTGACTAATGCACGAGAACAGTCGTTCCCCATTTAAGTAAAACCCTGCTTTTTATTCTTCCTGTCAAAGTGAAAAACTTCACATTTTCCCATATTATATTCCATCTGCCAGATTTTTACCCAGTCATTCAACCTATCTATATTCATCTGCAACATCTTTATGTCTTCTTCACAATATGCTTTCCTACCTATCTTTGTGTCGTCTGCAAATTTAGCTGCCATGCCTTTACTTACTTCATCTCAGTCATTGATGTAAATTGTAAAAAGTTGCGTCCCAGCACAGACCACTGTGGGATTCCACTCGTCACATCAGACAATGACCCATTTATGCATACTCTCTCTTTTTTGCCAGCCAGCTAATCTTCTATCCAGGCTAACATGTTACTCCCTACACCATGAGCTTTTATTTTCTGCATAACCTTTGATGTGGCACTTTATCGAATGCCTTCTGGAAATCCAAGTATAGTACATCTACAGGCTGTCCTTTGTCCACAGCACGTGCTACTCCTTCAAAGAACTCTAATAACTTGGTTAAACATGATTTCCCTTTCATAGAGCCATGCTGACTCTTCCTGAGTCTCTACCTACCAAATTCTCTCTCTCTCTATTTTGATGGACATCCATAAATACATTTCCTTATTGTTTCTCATTGCAAGCAATAAGTTCCTAGCTACTATTGCTCCAATTCTCTAGTGCAGTGATATTTGAATGACTGATCTCGCTCCATTTTCTGCGCTGGCTCCCACCGCAGATTTTTAAATCCCTCCCTGTAATTTCTCCCTGCTGGGTTGTCTCTAATTTTCAATCAGCTATGAGAGGTTGGCTGGGAGTCAGGAAGGACAGTGCTATGGCAGCAAGTGAAGGACCAGTTGATGTCCAAGCTAATATGAATGCATTGACAGGGTGTCGCTGCTGGTCCCACCATCCTTGGTGAAATTATTTCAAAGGAAGAAAACCTGCTTGGAGCAGACTCTGAGGGATAATATGGCCCATGTAGCTGAGAACCTCTTCCAATCCCCTCACCTCCAGCTCCATCCACTTTTACATTCAAAATTTTTTCTAATCTGCTATGAGTATATTCAAAAGGCTGCAAATGTGTTTACTTCAAAAATTCTGTCACTTTTTGAGCCTGTTTTTGCAGAAGTGTAGTTTTGGGTCAAATGATTGAATTTATTCTGCAGAAAATAAAACCTGCTGGTTAGATTTACCAGCAAACTGGCCAGTGCCGGGGGCAAAGCACCTTTCGTATCCTGAGGATGCCCCAAAGCGCTTCACTGATATGAAGTACTTTTGAAATGTAGTCATTGTTTTGTAAGGAATTTTGACCATTTTATAGTCTCTTTTAAAATAAAACAAATGACCAATAAAATAAACAAATGCATGGGGTGACAGCCCCTGATGGAGCACTGTAACAAAAAAATCAAAACTTTAGAGGAAACTTACAAAATCAAATTAAAATGGTGTTACCAAGGCTGCTGATGCTATCCAGTTGCCATTTTGTATGGTTGTTCTATCAATGAAGGGCACATTAGTTGGTTCTTTGTTCTTGAATAAGGTTTACTACTGTAGATGAAAGCACTAATATTTTAACTCATACTTTATAATTATCTGGAGATTGACTATTGAGGGGAAAATCTAACTCAAATAAACTGAAGATTATTCAGTGTCATGTCAGCGAGATATTCATTATGAATTTCAGCAAGAAGTGCTGCAGTTTTCACGGTGGTTTAATATGTCTGAATTCTCAAATTAAAATTGAGTAAATCCCATTCCAAGAACAAGTTTGCTCCAGGCAAATGGTTTTCCCAATTTGTTAAGGGCTGGATTTTCTACCCAATGACTTGACTGCCCAATGAAATCTAGCCCTTAAAGAGGATTATGTTCCAGATAATTCCAAATGTGCTTTAAACTTCAGTTCAGATCGACTCCAAAGCTTGATGGAAAGGAGCTTCTGTGAAAACTGTGCTGTGCATCATAGGGTCCTTTGCAAGAATGCATGCGTTGGGAAGCAATTTATTCCTTGGAGTTATTGAGTATAGTGAAAAGGTAAGTTATTTGTGGAGCAGTTCTTGATGTATGCTTAGAAAAGTAAAATACTGTGGATTCTGGAAATCTGGAATAAAAACAGGAAATACTCAGCAGGTCTGACAACCTTATGTGGAGAGAGAAGTAGAGTTCATGTCGATGACCCTTCGTCAGAGCTTATAAGTTTGTTCTGTTCCTTGTAAATTATTCTGTGTAAGATCCTACTGTAAATCTTTTATACGAATAATCATTTGGGACAGGCCTTCTAGAAATGCTATTGCAGACTGCACAAGTTTCACTTTTATGTGCAAGTTCACTTTGGTAATGGCAAATCACCAATCTTCTGTATTTACAATATCTTTGTCTCACCTAACACTGCAGATAAGTTACTGGTTTCAATACTGTAGTTCTAAGGGCTTGAATAGCCCATTGTTTTCTGTTTCTTTTTGTTAAATGATTAGGTATTACTTTATGTGCCTCGTTCACACAGGTGGCTATATAATTCTATCATATAATTTCAGTCTGACGCACTTTGGGTTTTGTTTGCCAGTGAGTGCAGCCCAATTGTAACAAGCTCATAACCAGTTTGCAAAGAAAGTTAATGCTTGGTTTCATGTTTTTATTATAACTGCAGACAAAAATAAGCAATTTGCAAACCCGTATGCAATTTGCTTCTGCACATAGCAATCAATTCAATGTTAGCACAAAGAAAAATAGATAACAATTAACAGAAGTGTACAGGTTGCATACATTTGGCTTCACCTGTATGTGTGCTGCAGTCCACATGTGAAATTTGAATTGACTGTTTAGTGAGCATTAAATGGACAAATAATTGTGCAATATTAAACTTGAATGACTAAGAGTGTAAATGATTGCTTTTGGAACTTTCAAATTCTGTGCTTCAATCTGAAATGTGCTAATCCACAGTCCATTATTGCTCCATTTCTTCAGTAATTGTGTTATTGAAATGTAGATTTGTTGAGGGAAAGGTGTTTCCATATGGCAGTTTTGATTCCTGAGTTCTGGGTTTAAATCCAACGTGGAAAGATGTGGAAAAAGCTTCCTGCCTGCCAGATGTAAAGTTTCTACGTGAAATGAATGGATATGTGTAATCAGGTTCACAGTGGACAAAATTGTCTATAATTCAACACTGATTAGAACTAAATTGGCGATCTTGCTGAAAGAGTTTGAGAAGAATAACTTTTGTGGAAGAAAAAAATTCCATTGGTACAGTAGAGAATACTCTTTAGGGAAAGGAATTGCAGTTAACCGATGGGGCACAGTAGAGGGAGCTTTACTCTGTACCTGCCATATGCTATTACCTGACTTAGATTTCATGAAAGTGATGGAGTAGCATTTCGCCACTTAGTTTTGATGTCACTTACTTTGATGGCCGCAAGGTTTAAAGAAAATCTTTTTCAACAGACTTAAATGTAGATCCAGGCTACTCTTTAAAACAAATTTGGTAAGAAGAAGCTCAGTCTAGGTTTACCACATCCAGTTACCTACAACACAAGTTTATATGTACATTTCCTTTTTGGGGTATACTTCACTGTCTGCAGTGTAGCATCTCATTTGAATTTGATTTGGGTGCAAAATATAAGCTTGTTGATGACAGTCACCTGTAGTGAATAGACCAAATTCAATACTGTTTGGCTTGCCTAAATTATATGATTCCACTCATCAGCTTCTTAGCAGCATCCTCAATGTTATAATCACCTGCTGCAAGGATGCTTTCCAAAATCTCACACTGATCTTGATAATTGCTTTTTAGACTATCCACTTTGCATTGTCGCATTTTATTCTCTTTCCATTTTGTGACTTGGTTGTTATATGTTGTAATTATTATGTTTCGGGGAGTTTTAGATTTTGCAGGAGGACGGTCTGCTTTCTCCGTGTGCAGTTCTTTATAAAGTCTCTCTGTAATGTGCAGTTAATGGAGTGACTTGATGACCTTGCCAAGTCAACTAATTTTAAATTATATCTTATGTCATGCCCAGTGAAGGCGTGTCCTATTCATAGCTTTAAACTTAGACTGCACTTAGTATATAATTTTCTCGAACTGTCTTTTATTTGAAAATGGACAGCAACAAGACTGTTAAGATGGCTGCCATGGGTCAAGTGGATTTGCAACTTTGTACAGACAAAGGATTAACTCATGTTTGAAAATGCCTTCGGAAAGTTCTCAAATGCGAATGGGTATCTCGGGTGCTAAGGGGTCATCCTGAACAGGTCAATGGAAGAGATGTAACAAACAATGACTGACAGGCATGTTGGAGCTGTGAGAATCTAATATCATATAAGGTATTCCTGTGAGCTAATTGTAGCTTATATGTTGATGGGTTACCAATTATTCCCCCATTGTGTATCAATCACCCTGGCTTCAATCCATCATGTAGACAATGGAAGGTATTAAAGCTTTCCATCATGTGACTAAAACAAGCTTCTGATATCAAGTCCTTTATTATTCCAAGAACCAGAGAGAAGTCAGTCAGTCTACACAGACCACTAGTTACAAGATATCAGCAGCAGACCCACACCTTTTCAAACCTGGAGACTGTTACACCCAGAAAGTCTCCCTGCCTGATTCCTAATCCAAGCCCACTGATAAAGATACTTGATCTCCTGGTACGAAAACTGCAAGTGCCTAACTTTTGACTTGCGAACATTCATCTCTTTGAGGGAATCCTGCAGCAACTCTGATATTCGACCAGCCATCTGAATTTACCTGGACTAATGCTTCAGGAGTAAAATGCCATTTTTTAATAGGCCTGCAAAGACTGCTTAAGAAATGTTCCTTTGTTTGTAATTGGTAAAAGTGCACTATTCTCTTGAACTGTATCTTTCTCCTGTGTGCGTGACTGCCTGAGTGACATAACGTTTAGACTTTTGGGGTGAACCTACGGAAACTTGCTGCTTTTATTTAAATTGGATGCAGACTGTCAGTGGGGCTAAGAAATATGCAAACCTTTCTTTCCAAAGACACACTGATTACAGACAAGAAAGGAAAAGGTAAAAAGGTTTCAGTTCCTTCCTGACCCTTAGTTGGAGCATACAGGTTTGTTTATGAAACTAGTTGCAAAATGCTGGAGAGACTTGCATTCTAGTTTAAGAGAACTGTAGAGGTGAAAATGCATTTTAATTGAGATGATGTTTCTTTTAAAGGAAAATTATTTTCCCCAAAAAGCTCAGATTAAGTCAAAATTTTATGTGAAAAGCCAGATAATTTTCTCCCTTCACTCTTCTGCTTCATCAGATGCATCAGGCTATCTTTGCTGTAATAGCCTCAATGTTAGTGCGCAGCCACTTTGAATCTCTGCAATTCTCTTCAGTTCTGGTTTCCGAGAGAGATTAAGAAGGTTCTAGCAGCCCTTGACATGCAATAGATGTGACACTGTTGTGTTAAAAATAATAGTCTTTGTTTCAAAAATGTAACTTAAAACGGGTCCATTGGGTGTGTAATTATAGTGTTCAATGTAACCTCCAATATGTATCCTCAGCATTTTACATGTTGCTTTATTTAAAAGTAAATTGCTAAGAGTAACTTAAATTCTGTGTAATTTAGGATCAAGTTGCAACCATTGAAAGCTGAATACCAGACAGACCAATTTAGATTGAGTAGAATACCTTTTCAATTTGAAATATCAACCAACACTTAAAAGCAATCCACTATAAATTTAATTTACTCATCCTTATTCTAATGTATAAGTATAAAACACAAAAAGATGTTTAGGTGTCTAAATTAAGACTCACTTTATTATTCCTTTCTCTTGCAGTACGTAACGAAAGTTGATAAAGGATTGTACCAACGTGCAAAACCCAAAGCTGAACCAGAAAAACAACCACTGATCAATGATGAAACTGTCCTCCGTTCAGTGCAACAAATTCCTGCAATTATGCCTCATCCGCCCAGTCTTCAAGAGCATGAAGACAACACGACAGAGAAGACAGCGATGGCTGAGGTAGCTGAGGATAAAATGACTGTCCAAGACATCAGGGAAGCAAAACATTGGAAAGAGGCGAAAGTGCAACTGTCGGATCTACCAGGGATCTATGCAAGACTGTCTAAAATAAAACTCACAGGTACTGTATGATGTTTGCTTTTGTGCCTGATTCTATGGAGAACACTGTAAGGAAGCTGATTTCAATCTTGAGACTACATTTATAATGCCATTGTTTCATCAGTGCAATGTGATTTTGGGCACTTGGCAACACAAAAGTGGCAGTATAATGCAGTAGACTTACCAAGTGCATTAAAGCCCTGAGGTGTGAAATCTCTTCCAGGAGACGCAAACACACAGTTAAAAAAACAGTAAAAAAAAATGTTCTAGGCCTTCCTGAACATACACCGTTTTGGATTTTTTTATTTATATATAAATATATATAAATATATATATATATATATGCATTTTTTTCTGGGTCAGATTATTCAAATAATTGTTCACGGTTTTCAGTGCAGCTTTAGCTTAGTACAGAAAGCAGGCTTCATGGGGTGCTTAGAAAATTGTAGGTGAAATTTAAAGTTAAGTGGCTACATAGGCAAAAATATTTCTTACAGATTTTGGAAAGATTCAGAAGATATTTGAAGCCATTGCCAGCCTTTTGCAAGAGAGAAGGGGATAGAAATTCTAAGTAAAAATAATGTGAGAGAAATCCCAATGTCATGATAGAGAGCTTGGGGAACTACTGACTCCACCACCCCGGCCCTTCCCATTTCATGGTTGGTGAAGGGAGCATTATCCTGATTGAGGTGAAGGTTAGAGGAGCTGTCCTCTTCGGCATTCCAGAGCATCTTTCCCATAGGGCAGCAATGCAGCATGTTTGCAATAACTTGGGATGTGAAAGACAACATGAATTGATCTACAAAACCATTGTCAGTGCTGTCTGGTATTGCATAATAGCTGCAGGTATCTGTGGAGAAAATGGTAAAGCTCTGCAATTGACTCACAGATGATCTAGAGTTTGAGGAGAAAGCTATTCTCAGGTAGACATGTCATGGTCTGCAAATGTGGCTCATAGCAAAATAATAGATCTGGCTTGGTCAACTGCGGACCTTCCCAGCATGCCTTTTTATACTTATTACATCCTCAGAACATCCCAACACATTTCATATTCAATAAATTACTTTTGAAATGTAGTCAGTGTTACATTGGCAATCAATTTGCACACAGTAAGGTCAAACAAATGGTAAATGACCAGTTAGGTGTTTTTTGGTTAAAGGGAGGAAATGTTGGCCAGCACACAAAGAGAACCCTCACCTCTTTTTTTGATTTTTAAAAATTCATTCACGGGATGTGGGCTTCGCTGGCTGGGTCAGCATTTATTGCCCTTCCCTAGTTGCCCTTGAGAAGGAAGGTGGTGGTGAGCTGCCACCTTGAACTGCTGCAGTTCATGTGGTGCAGATACATCCACAGTGCTGGTAGGGAGGGAGTTCGAGGGCTTTGACCCAGCGACAGTGAAGAAACGACAATATATTTCCAAGTCAGGATGGCGAGTGACTTGGAGGGGAACTTCCAGGTGTTGGTGTTCAATCTATCTGCTGCCCTTGTCCTTCTAGATGGTAGCGGCCGTGGGTTTGGAAGGTGCTGTCTAAGGAGCCTTGGTGAATTCCTGCAGTGCATCTTACAGATGGTACACACTGCTGCCACTGTGCGTTGGTGGTGGAGGGAGTGAATGTTTGTAGATGTGGTGCCAATCAAGCGGGCTGCTTTGTCCTGGATGGTGTCAAGCTTCTTGAGTGTTGTTGGAGCTGCACTCATCCAGGCAAGTGGGGAGTATTCCATCACACCCCTGACTTGTGCCTTGTAGATGGTGGACAGACTTTGGGGGGTCTGGAGGTGAGTTACTCGCCATAGGATTCCTAGCCTCTGACCTGCTCTTATAGCCACAGTGTTTATATGGCTAGTCCAGTTCAGTTTCTGGTCAATGGTAACCCCCAGGATGTTGATAGTGGGGGATTCAGTGATGGTAATGCCATTGAATGTCACGGGGCAATGGTTAGATTCTCTTTTGTTGGAGATGGTCATTGCCTGGCACTTGTATGCTGCAAATGTTATTTACCACTTGTCAGCCCAGGCATGGATATTGTCCAGTTTTTGCTGCATTTGGACATCAGCTACTTAAATATCTGAGGAGTCGTGAACGGTGCTGAACATTGTGCAATCATCAGTGAATATCCCCACTTCTGACTTTATGATGGAAGGAAGGTCATTAATGAAGCAGCTGAAGATGGTTGGACCGAGGATACTATCCTGAGGAACTCCTGCAGTGATGTACTGGAGCTGAGATGACTGACCTCCAACAATCACAACCATCTTCCTTTCTGCTTGGTATGACTCCAACCAATGGCGAGTTTTCCCCATGATCCATGTGCCTTGGAACCGTCTTTGCCTGCTTTCACAGCCAGGCAGAGTCTTATTTTCACACCTCATCTGAAAGATGGCGCCAGCAACAGTGCAGCACACTCAGTATTGCATTGAGGTGTCAGCCTATGTTATGTGCTAAGACCTGTTACCACAACAGCCAAAAGCAGGTGTGTTTTGGGTACATCCAGACCAGCTCCTGTTATAAACTTTGCTTTCACTTGTTGTCTGCCAAGGGCACCAAAATGCCTTGTGACTTCTTTGAAAAACCTGTAGCGGCTGAACTAATGTTGTGCTCTCCTACACCAGTTCCTATTATGCTGAAGCTATGTGAATGCTCCATTTAATGGTTTTATTTCCATTGATTTAGGAGATTAAAATAGACTATTTATTTTAGGACATTTAAAGACTAACCTGCATTAAAGAGTAAGTAGTGTGCTCCTTGTCTCCAGGCCTCTGGCAATTACAGAAACTGTCCCCAGGAGAAATTTAAAAGTGGATGGGGGTAGAAAAGTCTCAAACTTCATGTTGAAGTCTGAGAATGATTATTATTTTCAATAACAAATGTAGTTTGGCCCTGCAGTGATTCAGAAGATTTAATTGAATGTTTCAATCTTTGCTGAAATAGTGTAATATAACTAAAATATTTTTCATTTGAAAGGTGCCAACTGTATTTTGGGTTAAACTGTTACTGAAACAAGTAAAATTAGGTTTTCCCTTAACTACTTCCGTCTCTTTTGTTCCATAAAGTTTTTGGAGAACACAGTTTTCCTATCTATTTTGATTTGTTTGTTTTTGTAGCTTTCCTTGGTTGCATTCTTATTTCTGGAGCACGTTCTGGATCAACAAGAACTAGTTAGGCTAGTAACTGTTGCAGAGTACACTTTTATGACTACACAAGTCTTTCATTATATGGCATATATTATTAAAGGCTGGGTCAAATTACAGAGAAATCTAGGCTACAATGAGGTGTTGCCACTGTATTAAGAATTTTGATGCCTCAGCATAACCACAAGAGTAGAGATCAGAGGCTTGTGCTACCTCATGTCACAATTTTAAAACACACAATTGTTGAAGCAAAACTAAAATCATCTGTTACTCACATTCTGAAACTGTGTAAACATTGATGACAAAAAGGAATATGGTACTGCATTAAATAAATTGTGCCATCCCTGCTGTTGTGCATAGCACATGTAATGCTTGGGAATGTGCTATAAGAAAGAGTTTGGATGAAGTTGTCAGTCTTGCCACTGTTTGAGATCTTTGCCAATATCCCTTCTTTGTTCAAACTGTCTTTTCAGAGTTTTCTGCAGAGAAGATGGTGCCCTGCTGTTGCTGTTGAATTTTTCTTTCTAGCTCTAAGTCATGTAGCTGGAAGACAAGGGTGTTTTACAGCATGGCCGACTGAGATAGCTGGCACAGCTTACAAGAAAAGAGTCTTAACAGGAACAAACAAAATAACTTGCACTCATAGCACCTTTTTAATCCTCAGAGTGCCCCAAAGCTTTTCAAGCCAATGATTTGCTTATGAATGTAGTTAGTGAGAAGTTGTCACTTTTCCCCTCTAGGATTTAAATATGAATTTTGCAACATAATGCACTGTGCCTGTAAGAATTAGACTCTTTAGTCTCTGGCATCATCTGGTTTACACCAGCATGATGAGGGGGGGAACCAAATTGTCAACATGTTAAAAGGACAGGCCTTGCATTTACAGTACATAGCTCCATTTGTGACCTCAGATGCCCCAACACAGTTTTAAAATCAGTGGCGTTCTTTTGAAATGTGGTCACGGTTGTAAGGTACAGAAATGTGGCGTCCAATTTACACACAGCAAAGCCCCAAGAACAACAATGAGGTGCATGACAAAATAATCTGATTTATTGATGTTGGTTGAGGGTTAAATACTTCCCATGTCAATAGCAAGAGCAGAAGAGCTCTCCTGCTTTCTGCCATGGCATCCTCTTTTCACCTGCTTGAGAATACAGTTGCAGCCTCGGTTTAGTGTCTCATATAAAAGCCCGGCATAGGTTGTCATCTTGGGGAGAAAATTTGTAGCCTGTTTAAATTTTTCATTGTAATATCCTTTCAAACAAATTAATTTCTATATTAGGACTCATAAACCGTGAGGAAAATGATCTGTTCAGTGGAGAATTTTATTTCTTTGGCTTGAATCAATTTAAGTACCCTAGGATTGAAAATGTTCATTTGACAGCGATTTGTCCAGGCACCAATTCATTTTTTGCTTTTACCAATTCTTTTTCCTTGCATTTCAAGGTGTTTGTTTAAACACAACATCTGGATATAAGGAACATTTGTTTTCCGTAACAGTGATGCCATTTAAAAGAGTTCCACTTACGATCTTTATACCTATTGAGTACGATTAATTCGTTTTTTATTATTTGTTTTTAATTCACTGCCATCATTTGAATCAAGGAATGCCATACAGTTCATTTCCGTGACATGGGAAGGGATTGTTTTGTAACTTTCACTCATTATGGCACTAACTAAAGTATACAGGGCTTCTGTTATTTTACTATTTATAATAATTAACTAAAAGGATCATTAAAACAATTTAATTGCTATTGGGGCTGTATTTATGGGATGAAATACATCTTTTCAAGGTCAGTGATGGTAACTAAACAACTCACTTGTTCTCCATTGCCTTTTCTACAAATCAGTTGTGTAGGCAAAATTATTGTAGCAAATGAGCAAAGCAATTCTAAGTTTGACATTTAATGAACTACCCATCTGTTACCGGCCACTTCAATTACAGCACAGCAATTAATTTCCCATGTTCAAGGAATATTAATGGAAAAGGCCAGTTTCATGATGTGACTTTTTTGTTTTTCAAGTCATTTTTATCATTTGTTTCAAAACCAGCACTCTAACCTGTCTATTTTCTGCTGTTTACTTAACAGTTTGTTAATGGTGTTTTGCACCCAACCCATAATTGGCACAAAATGAAAATGCCTTAATTTTTAACTTGCCGTTTACAATCAGAGGTGATCTCATACCCATCACACAGAAGGGATTCACCGCTGGATAATTGAAACGGAAAGTGATCATAAATCCAGAAATTTTAGAAGTAATGAGCTGGGAGGAAAGGCAGTGCTCCCTTCCTCTACATTCGATCAGCAGAGGATCAATGGAACAGAACAGCATGCTCTCCTATAGTGCTTTCAGTACAATCCACTGAAAGCTTAGTTGATGCGGAAATGCTGAGACTTGGAATAACAGTTACCGAAGGTGCTACCTGAAGACTGTATTTGAGAACACGTGCGCATGTGTCCAGCATTTGGTGCCTCCTTTGACTAGGTTTCACAAAAGCGAGCAGCTTCCACTGAAGTTATGTTTCTTTTTATGGTAGAGCTATTATTTAATAGGTATGATGTATGTCCAATGCTGTGGTCAAGAGGATGGTGGTAGTGCACCCATACGTTTCCTGGTGTGATGTGCTACTTATTGTTTTGCTCATGAAGTACACCCTACTACTTCCTGCCCATTTAGCGAAGAGTCAAACCTAGTTGTCCTAGCTGGACAAACAAGGGGAAGATTATTGTTATGTCGCATATGGCCAAGAGGCACAAAGTTCTGGGTTCAAGTCCCACTCAAGGACATGAGCACAAAAATCAAGGCTGACGCTGCAGTGTAGTACTGAGGATATGCTGCACTGTCGAGTGTGCCATCTTTTGGATGAAATATTACAGCAAGCCTGCCTGTTCTGTTGGACGTAAAGGATCCCATGACACTTTTTCGAAGTAGAGTAAGGAAGTTGTCCCTAGTGCCTGGTCAATATTTATCCCTAAGTCAACATCACAAAGATAGATTGTATGCTGTTTGTGGGAGCTTGCTGTGCAAAAAGATTGGCGGCTGTGTTTCTTGCATTACAACAGTGGCTACACTTCAAAAGTATCCCATTGACTGTAAAGCGCTTTGAGGTGTCCAGTGGTGATGAAAAGCATTATATAAATGTAAGTTTTTTTTTCATTTTATCATTGTTCTGTATTATCAACTTCTGAAATTTTAGCTGGTTGAATCCCAACAATACAGACTTAGGGCCTTCCTGCCCCATCTCCCCACCCCCACCTCTTCATCGTTTAACCTTAGATCTCTGCCTAAACATCCTGGTCTTGTTTGAGGATGCACCTAACCTACCAATTTTCACTCCATATTGAACAAACAGAAATTCTACATTAGTACAAAAGCAAAATACTGCAGATGCCCAAAATCTGAAATAAAAACAGAAAATGCTGGGAATACTCAGCAGATCAGGCAGCACCTGTGAAAGAAAAATAGAGTTAACATTTCAGGTTTATGACCTTTCATCAGAACAGTTTGAATGAAAGGTCATCGACCTGAAACTTTAACTCTGTCTCCCTCCACGGGTGCTGCCTGACCTGCTGAATATTCTCAGCATTTTCTGTTTTCTACAGGAGTAATTTTGTTTGTTTAGCACAGTGACAGGTTTTTGCAGGCATCAACTGTGGCTAACCAAAAAATACATAATGGGTTTTTATTTTAAACAATCTTTGAAACATTTCACTCTTCTAGTTATTTGTCCCATGCCTCCAAACTGATTATGCATTTAAGAAAAGGATTTTGGTGTTACATGCTATGTGCAGCCAGAACATCAGGACCCATATGTTAATACTATATTTAAACTATATAAAGGAATCCATTATGAGGGTATGCATTATGAACCTGGAAGCTAGTGAGCAACCGTTACTAAAAATTATGGTATTAGATGACATCTGATATTTAATGAACTAACTGCACCCTATTCTATTAGCTTGGTAGTAAAAAGATGCTAACAACTGCATTTTATGCATGTAAATAATAGTAAATTACGTCTGTTGAAGGGAACTTAGTAATTCATCAAATGATTAATCTATACTGCAACAAAATATTTGGAGCCCAGAAATTTGTTGGTATCTGCAAAAGTCCAATTGAACAAATGAGAGAGTTATTTGAAAAAAAATTGTCTCAGCAGCTTGGCACTCAACAACAATGAGCATACTAACATGCTGTGGGGTTTTTATTCATTCTTTCATGGGATGTATGCTTCAGTTGTACTGGACACTGGTGAGACCACATCTGGAATATTGTGTATAGAACTGGTCTCCTTATTTAAGGAAAGATGTAAACAGATTAGAAACAGTTCAGAGAAGGTTTACTAGACTAGTACCAGGAATGGGCATGTTATCTTATTAGGAAAGATTGGACAGGTTAGGTTTGTATCCACTGGAATTTAGAAAAGTAAGAGGCAACTTGATTGAAACCTTTAAGATCCTGAGGGGCCTTGACAGGGTGGATTTGGAGAGGATGTTTCCTCCTGTGGGAGAATCTAGAACTAGGGGGTCACTGTTTAAAAATAAGGGGTTGCTCATTTAAGATAGAGATGAGAATTTTTTTCTCTCAGAGGGTAGTGATTCTTTGGAACTCTCTTCCTCAAAAGGTGGTGGAAGCAGAGTCTTTGAATATTTTTAAGGCAGAGCTAAATAGATCCTTGATTAACAAGGGGCTGACAGGTTATCAGGGGTGGGCAGGAATGTGGGGTTGAGGTTCCATTCAGATCAGCCATGATCTTATTGAATAACAGAGCAGGCTCGAAGGGCCGAGTGGCTTATTCCTGTTCGTAATTCATATGCTCGTATGTAGGCATCACTGGTAATGCCAGCATTTGTTGCCTATTCCTAATGACCCTTGAACTGAGTGGCTTGCACAACCATTTCAGAGGCCACTTAAGAGTCAGCTGCATTGCTGTGGTCCTGCAGTCACATGTAGGCCAGATCAGGTAAAGGTGGCAGATTTCCTTCCCTAAAGAACATTAGTGAACCAGATGGGTTTTTACGGCAATTTATGATAGTTTCTTGGTCACCAATACTGATACTAGCTTTAAATTCCAGATTTTATTAATTGAATTTAAATTCCACCAGCTACCATGGTAAATTCGGTTTAGTCCTTGTAATTTCACAAAGGGACTTTTGGGGAAGGTACTTTGTCAGACTGAGAGGGGATAATTTGCAAGGCAAGTAATGGCTCTCAGTTCTTCCACAATTTCTACTGCCTTGTTTGTAAGGTGGCAGAAGCAGACTTAGCCCTCATGCACAGTATTGCATAACACTGGGGTCTGAAGGAACACTAAAAGATATCAGGAAAAAATGAATGAAACAGGCTAAACCTTTAATGTTCTGGGTTCTGTGTGAAGTAGCGCCACTCACCATTCACCTCACTGACAGCTGCCTCTAAAATTTTCTTGGGCCACAGAGTGGAGATTTACTCTAATCTGGCATCTGATCCTGCACAGTCCTCTCAACTGGGCTTCTGTGAACAGAGAATGAAACAACATGTCTCTTAAACCAATCAAGTTGAAAAATCTTTACTGACATTCATAGCGTCTGAACCATGAAAGTATAAAGCAGGAAATATAAGTTAGGTTTGAATGATGTACAGAAAGCAAAATAAAGGCTGTGAAACACAGATGGGATTTAGGGAGAGAGGCAGAATGAGTAAAAAAAAATTAAATCTCCCAATACAAGTTTTCTTCTGGGAGATTGAGACTCTATATATGTAAAATAAATTTTTCAGGGCCAGAGAAGCTGTTCAGTAATTATTACTTGTGCTGTTGAAAACTCACTCACTCCTGAATTCACCAGCGCTAACCTTTTCAGCTATTACTAGTGGGTAAGCACAGTAAATTCATGCCATTACATTCATTTCGATGCCAAGTCTACTGGTGAGGCCTCCTACAGCCCACCTTCTGGAGGAGCAGGGTATCTCCAACGGCAGCTTTGATATTTGCATGGTAGTTGCACATGTATGGATGCCAGAACATGCTGCCTGGTCTACCCTGTTTTAACACACGTGCTGTTAGCCTCACTTTGCATATAATTGAGACCAACATGTTTAACATTGCTGGAAGCAATAAATGTCAGTTTTGTAAAGCCTGAAAATGCTTCCCAGAGCTACACCCTTGTATATCAGAATATGAAAATAATTTAACCTGTGATTTTCCATTTTCTGTAATCTATAATTTCGTCTCAGCAACATTTTTGATGTATTGTTTTGTTTATTCATAAATGCAGTCACTCACTTTGATGTTACATGAACCACTTGTAGAAACTAGCAGGGTTGAGAAAATTGTGTGTATATTGCAAAGTGGGAGATGACTGTGGGATGAATTTCAGAGGAGTGGAAAGTCCTGAGTTGACTTGGACTTATGTTTACACAAGTACCCCCATTTATTGGCAAAACAGATTAAGTATTTGAACATTGTACCAGCTCGATACAACATAGGTTGTTGTTTTGGTCAAATATGTTCTAACCAGAAACTATTCAAAGCATTCTGTGCATTGCTGCTACTGTATAATCAATGAAAAATAATATTCAGAGGAAGTAATTCATAAAAGACGCATCATGGATCTCAGTTTGTAACCAGATGTAACAGATACAGCCTAGGTAATATAACCACAGATGTTATTTCAGGTACTGAGCTAATTCTGTATCTTGAGCAGTTTGTGCTGATTCAGCTGGCACAAAATGGACAGCTGACAGATAAGCTAAAAAGAATGATGAGGGAATGTGCTGGAACAAGCGTTTACCTAAAACAGAGTCATTCTTGGCAAGCTGGCCCTAACTTAAATACAGAGAGTTTTCTTTTGCCTTTGTCTTGCAAACTTACTGAATTTCCCTTTTTTGGGGCAAAGAGGGAGAGAGACCTTTTGGAATGAAGAGGCAAACAATGAGCAGGTACATCTTGGAAGGCATGGAAAACAAAAGTATGACAAGATTCTTTTTGAAATGAGGTGAAAACATTTTGAGTGCAAGGATGGAGGTCTTCCAAAGAAGGGGCATGACACTGTTGTGAAGGTTTCTTACTTGCTGGGATTGATTGCTATTGGAACCTGACAGATCCATATTGTAAAACTATGCATTTTCTAACTCCCACTAAGCAATATCATGAGAGATCAACTGGTTAAATCTGAACTTAGAATCTGGCTGATCCCAGCCTGTGGATACTTAACATCAGTCAGATTTTGTGGCTTTGACGGAACACAAACTGTATATATAAGACAGAATGCCAGCCTTATGAGATCTGGCACAGAAAATCCCTAATATATGAAAAAAACAGTGCATAGGTCATTCAAACCAAATTAAATAAATGCCACTTCTGAGCCAGGTAATTAGCATTGGATGTCTCCAGCGAGATCAGTGGCCCACGCTATCATTCAATAGCGAACTCCCTCACCTGA
Source organism: Carcharodon carcharias (assembly GCF_017639515.1). NCBI lineage: Eukaryota > Metazoa > Chordata > Chondrichthyes > Lamniformes > Lamnidae > Carcharodon > Carcharodon carcharias. The sequence goes on along the minus strand of NC_054488.1, from coordinate 7,384,980 downwards.
TATACTAAGCTGAAAGACTGATCAATGCAAAGGAAAATTTGATGGGAACTTGATCAATGAATTTGGCCAATGAGGTGTTTAGTTTTGTTTTTCTGCAGTGTTGACTGTTCTCTGCCTCCCCTCTTCCCAGAACTACTTTTGCCTTAAAATTACTCGGATCCTTTGTTCTACAACATTTTTCACCTGTTTCATGCTTGAAAGGAAGAAGCTTTGATTTAAATGAGGTAAGCTGTACCGTGGAAGATAGAAACCTAGCACCCAGGCATTGCCTTTGCACCAGTCCTATTGACCAGGGAAATTACTTTGAATTGTTGAGTATGAGGGCACCTTGAATAGCTGACTACAAAACAAATACAGATAGAAGTAAAGATTCAATCAGGCTCCCTCAATCTTAATCACTGGATTTAATTCAAGCAGATCTCTCTCAGCCTGATTTTAATTATCTTACTTGTGACAATACTCTTTGAATTTATAACCATCTCTGAATTCCATAAAAGTGGTACATTCTCTTGGGAGCCTATTTAGCTGCCTCAAATGAGCTTTAATATTTGAAATGTATTTTTTTTAGTCTGGCACGGATGTCTTGGATTGTTTCCTGGCCTTATTGTCATCACTACTGCAATTTTATTTTGGGGGCCTGGGGGCCAGGGAGCTGTGGTAGTATTGTGGTAATTATCAACAATTACAATAATAAACTTTTACACAACACATTTTAGACTTTGTACAGGTTAATGTACAGCGAGGATCTATTAATTTATTGATTTTGTGAATACATTGACATAAAATTTCAAGAGAATAGATCAGCATTAAATCATCCAGACCGTAGCCTGTCTAGTCCTGACATCTTTTTAAAAGGAAAGTCTCAGTACAGTGACTGAAAACCCAATCCTCCTCACACTTGGCACCTCTATAAGGCACAAGATGTATGAGTCACATTAAAGTGATATAGCCACTAAAAGTGGCATAAAGGATGTTTGATTTGTTTTTCCCAACCATTCTCAAAGGCAGAAACTTCTTAAATTATGACCAGAAAAGCTCTCCATAATGGCATTTTTGGAATTATAAATGATTTCCTTTCTTCCTGTTTCTTGTTTCTTTCAGCTTTAGTTGCAACAACTGCATCTGCTGGGTTTGCAATGGCACCTGTACCCTTTGACCTGAGCTGTTTCCTCCTTGCCACTATTGGAACAGGCCTTGCTTCCTGCGCTGCCAACTCCATTAACCAGGTGAGTTATTCATTTTAACACAAACCAGGCCAAAGGCTGAGCACATTTGCACAGGATGTGAGTTTCACCACCTTTCCTGAGTAGAAAACATTTTACTAGCGCCTGGTAAAAACACTTGCAAATGGGCAATCTCCACTAGCAAAGTAAAATCTTCATTGCTTCATCAGTTGGAATAAAGATAATCTTATAACCATGCTGTTGATATGAAAGTAGCAAAGAAAACAATTATAAAAAGCTTTGAAATTCTGCCAGAAGTTAAATAAATAAATGTATACGTATATCAAATTGTGTAATCAACTACAAGGGTTTAATTTTTATTTTTAAGTTGATTAACAGACATTATACACCAGATCATTTTAAATAGAGAACAGATTGTGCCTGGGATGCTGCTCACTCATTAGGAATCTGCTCACGTTTATGAATTTCACAGTATAACAATTCATGCACTTTGAAGCAGTGGTTTATCTTTGTTCATAACTGGTACCTTTCTGTCTGCTGAAGGCTTGTAGCCTTGAGCAATGGGGCCAAATTATATCAATACATATTGTAATATATGTTTTCAATTCGCAGATAATCAATGTTTAAGAAGAACATTGGCATGAAAGAAGAACTTGTGTTTATATAACATCTTTTATGTTCTTTCTATGTTCTAAGATGTTTCAGCACTGATGAGGTACTTTTGAAGTCAGTCACTGCTCCATAGCCCTATGCGAGAGACAGTTTACGCCCTGCAAAGCCCTACCAAGAGCAAGTAAGATAAATAGCTAAAACAAAAACAGAATTACCTGGAAAAACTCAGCAGGTCTGGCAGCATCGGCGGAGAAGAAAAGAGTTGACATTTCGAGTCCTCATGACCCTTCGACAGAACTGAGTTCAGTCGAAGGGTCATGAGGACTCGAAACGTCAACTCTTTTCTTCTCCGCCGATGCTGCCAGACCTGCTGAGTTTTTCCAGGTAATTCTGTTTTTGTTTTGGATTTCCAGCATCTGCAGTTTTTTGTTTTTATTAGATAAATAGCTAGTTAGTTTAGTACCAAATACCTAAGAACATAAGAATTACGATGAGGAGTAGATCATATGGCCCCTCGAACCTGCTCCATTATACTACCATGGCTGACCTTCTGCCTTAACTCCACTTTCCCACCTGCTCCCCATATCCCTTGATTCCTTGAGCGATCAAATATCTAGATGAAAACATCAAATTCTCTGATCAACTTTGAATAATACCATGAAATGTTTTGCGTCCAACTAAATGGCTGGATGGGACCTCTGTAAAACAATTCATTTGAAAGATGACATGCAGCACTCCCTCATGATTGTAATGAAGCCAACCTAGATTTTTTGCTCAGGTCCTAGAGTGGGACTTGAATGATGGCATAATAATGCTAACCGAATCCAGCTTTCTGTTACAAGTTTTGGATTTGCTATGGATAACTTGGATTCAGTGGCAGTGGCTACAGTAAGGGCTGACTCACATTGTCCTGTATTTACTTGCATAAGAGTAACTTGGGAAGTGACAATTGTACCACTTTGTGACGTGAACTGAACATATTCATGCCCTGAGCCTGTACACTTCTTTAATCTCTCTGTGCAAACTTGGTGACACCAGGCTTAATACAAGTCAGTAAATTGCTTTGTTTCACAGGTGATTACATAGAGCAGTAGTTCTAATCAAACACACTTAATTCAATCTCTGATACTTATTATGTAAAAATACAAAAATATCTTACTTCTGCGCATTAGTGTGTCAATTTAATTGACTCAACAAGATGAGTTCTAACTATCCTTCAGCATTTCTAACTTTTTAGTCTTTGTAATAGCCATTAAATTTCCTCCTTTTAAAAAGGACCTGGTGGACCGCCTGAGACTGTCGCTGTGTTTTTATCTCCCTCTCTTTACAGCTAGAAGGGAAGGTCTGCCAGACTCCCCGCTAAATATCTGGGACCATTAAGTTTGCCACTTATTTGCTCATGTAACTATTTGTTTTGCGGGAGTCACCTTGCATCAGTACCGTGTGTAGCGGTCTGCATTTTTGCTTTCCCAGATGCTAGGTGACAAGTTAAAGATTTCCTGTTTACAGTAGAATTCACCATATGACAGCTTTAGTAAGAATTAAAATTCTATAAATTATTTGAAACCTGAAAACATTTCATGGGTGTGCCAGTTCTAGACCAATATAGAAGTTGAATGAACTGCATTTAACTGAATGTAATGTTCTGCAGCGTAAATGGGGGTTACTTTTGTAGGCTTCATAAACATTTCCATTTTAGTACTTATGCTTTGGGTCAAAACCTGCAACTGGGTGTGTTACACCTTCTTGCCATAAATGTGTTGCATGTGAAGAAAGGTACAACTGTTTTTTTTCATGAATGGTAGCATCCCTTTATTTCCCTTGCTGTAGGAGCTACTCTGGCAGATATGCAGTTGACTTGTTCAGTGTTATTTTTTCAGCTGTTGGAGAAACAATGGTCACCAGCAGGACTGCAAAGCTACAAATATAGATTTATGTTTTTCAAGGCATGAGGAGTCGTTTTGACAGACTTTACTCAATCTGCACATGTGCTTAGAGAGCAACATTCCAAAGCAGTGGCGTATAAATACCTGATCGGCCTCTGTGATGTCTGCTTGGTTTTAGTGAGGCAGGTTGCCTTGAGCAGTGATGTTTCCTTTCATCTCTTGGTTGATGAAGTAATTGTGATAGCAACATGTCAAAATATTCCTTGGTGGTTTCATGATGTTGTTTTAGAACCACATATGAAGATATTGCTGCCATTTACAATTTGAGTTGGTACAGTGCATGTCTTTAGTTAGTAATAGATGAAGCTTTTTGATAAATCACGGAACACTTCAAACCAGGGAATAAACTTGTGAAGGCCAGTAAACCACTTAAATCAGAGTTAACTTTATTGCAAACCTAGTAAAAGTTAATACTATCAATTGTTGCTAAATTATCAGACTGCTTCTCCAACATACAATACTGAATAAGCAGAAGCTTTCTCCAATTAAGCATTGGGAAGATCAAAGCTATCGTCTTTGGTTTCTGCTGGAAACTGTTCCCTTGCTACTGACGCCATCCCTGTCCCTGGCAACCATCTGTAATTGAACCAGACCATTTGCAACCTTGGAGTCACATTTCACCCCGAGATGAAATGCTGGCCACACATCTGTATCATCATTATAACTGTCTATTACCACCTCCGCTCGACTACCCTGCCTCAGATCATCTGTTGCTGAAGGCCTCATCCATGCCTTTGTTACCTCTAGACTTGACTATTCCAATGCATTTGTGGCTTGCTTTCCACAATCTACCCTCCGTGATCTTAACATTATCTAAAGCCTTGCTGTCTATCATAACACACATTCAAGTTCTGCTCACCCATCACCCCTGTGTTCACTAACCTATATTGGCTGCTGGTTAAGTCATTCCTCAATTTTAAAACCCTCATCTTTATTTTCAAATCTCTGCATGGTTTTGCCCTTCTGTATTTCCGTAATCTCTGCCAGTCTCACAACCGTCCGAGATATCTCCACTCATTTAATTCTGGACTGTTGAGCATCCCTGATTTTAATTGCTCTGCCATTGATGGCCATGCCTTCAGCTCCCTAGGTCCTAAGCTCTGGAATCCCCTCCATAAGCTTCTCGACCTCTTCTCTCCTTTAAGAAGCTTCTTAAAACCTATCTCTTAGACCAAGCTTTAGCCATCTGCCCTTATGTCGCCTTACGTGGCTTAATGTCAAATCTTGCTTTATTATGCTTCTGTGAAGCACCTTCAGACGTTTTATCTACAATAGAGGCATGAGGGTTAGAGCATTTAAGTTGACCAGCGAAGCCTCAAAATCCCTCCAAAAATGACTTATGTGGTAAGTATAAAAGTGAACTGCAGGCATGGTTGTGGATGGTCGCCATTTTGAAATGTCATCAGTATCTGATGCAAAGAGTGGGCATGTCTTAAACTCCCAAGCTTCTTCGTACTGCCTGCTTGATCTCTTTCACCTAGTTACAAGGTAAGTAAAACATGCATTTGTGGGGTGATAAATCAAGGCTGACTACTAATGTGAGTATAACATGTCGTGGCTGAAAAGGGGGAGTCGACTTATATGCCGAGTATATGCAAAAACATGATTCTTGGGGCCAGAAAAATTGGGTCATCTTATACACGACGATTTATCGTATAGAACTATAAGTTATTGTAAAACAAGGATTAAAAGTATATGATAAATCACAGAATTTTAGACCACTGTTTAATTCCACTGCTCAACTAACAATCATGAACTCCTTAATTTTTTTTGTCTATAATGCTGGTCAATCCATTTGATTAAATTTATGGGTTGGTTATCCTGTTGGTGTTACTCAAAGCAATAAGTAAAATTGCCACCTTTATGAGTAGAAACAAATTTTTTTTTCCCCTCTGATTTTACAGAAAAAACTGTCATGAGTAAAAAGATGGCGGGGGAGCGTGTATATTTTTTTCTCAATTCAATTGGCTAAATTCCAAGAATTCACTAAGTTTATTTGACAGAGCCACAGCAGACAGTTTACTTCAGATTGAATGTATAAATAATAAGATAGTCCCTCAATGACCCAATTTAGCACAATTGCTGCAAGCACATCACCTATAATTTTTACTTAGTTGGAATTAGTGTATGAATAGCACAAGATCAAAGTTTGAGCCTCATAATAAATATTGCTTAATATAGCCATGGATTTTTTTTTAAGTAAGACAGGTGAGTTTGAATTGATACAAGTACTTTGCATTAGTGACTGGTTCTCTGGCTGAATCATAATTTTAAGATTACATGGATGCGTGTGCGATTGATCTGAGCAGCTGTATGTAAAAGTGATGGATCTCTTGCCAAGGTCTTGGTTCACGAATAATCATCACACTGCGAATAAAAGCATTCCAGAGTGATCAAAATGAGAAAAGTTGTTAAGGAATAGAACGAAGGAAAGACTATCATTTAAGCCATCTTTTTCAGGTTTGTCTGTGAGTTATACTTAAAAGTACAATTGTTGTCTTTGACTTGTCAAGCTAGCTTTCATGGACTAATCCAGCAGCACTCTGAAACCCTGTTATTTTCTTTAAATTTAGCCTCATACTGTTTAAATTGTTCTTAGCTTTTAAAATGGATGTATTGTCGCTTGTTAGTGCCACAACATTCATTCTTCCCATTTCATTTCCACCATGGCTCAATGACAGCTTCTCATTTCTGAATCAAGATCATGGGGTCAAATATGACCACAAGAAATAGGAGCAGGAGTGGGCCATTCAGCCCGTCGAGCCTGCTCTGCCACTCTGTATGGCTGGTCTGATTGTGGTCTTAACTGCACTTTCTTGGCAGCCTGCCATAGTCCTTGAATCCTTTGTCAATCAAAAATCTGTTCAACTCAGCCTTGAATATATTCAACATCCCAGCCTCCACTGCTCTCTTTGGGAGAGAATTCCAAAGACTAGTGACCCTCTGAGAAAAGAAATTCTTCCTCATCTCCATCTTAAACGAGAAAACCATTTATTTTTTAAACTGTGCCCCCTAGTTCTAGATTTGCCACAAGAGGAAACATCCTCTCAGCATTTGCCCTGTCAATCCAGCTCAGAATCTCTTATGTTTCAAAAGATCATCTCTTATTCTACTAAACACAAATGAGTATAGGCCCACCCGGCTCAACCTTTCCTCATAAGACAAACCCTTTCATCCCAGGAATCAGTCCAGTGAGCCTTCTCTGAACTGCTTCCAATGAAAGTATATCCCTTCTTAAGTAAGGTGATCAAAACTCTGCACACTACTCCAGGTGAAGCCTCACCAGTGCCCTGCATAGTTGCGGCAAGCCCTCTCTACTTTTATACTCAATCCCCTTTGCAGTAAAGGCCAACATTCCATTTGCACTCCTCATTACTTGTTGTACATGCGTGCCAACATTTTGTGTCTCCTGTACAATCCAGATCCCTCTGCACTGCTGCGTTCTGCGTTGTCTCTCCATTTAAATAATATTCTGCCTTTCTAATCTTCATGCCAAAATGGACGACCTTACATTTTCCCACATTATACTCCCATCTGTCAAAGTTTTGCCCAACCTATCTATATCCCTTTGCAGAATCTGTATCCTTCTCACAAATTGTTTTCCTACCTATCTTTGTATCATCAGCAAATCTGACCATGGTACAGTCTGTCCCTTCATCCAAGTCATTCGTGTAGATTGTCAATAACTGAAGCCCCAACACTGATCCCTGTGGCATTCCACTCGTTATGGTTTGCCAACCTAAAAATGATTCTGTTTCCTGTTAGCTACTCCTCTACCTATGCTATTGGATCACCTCCAACACCAAGAGCTGTTAACTTATGCAGTAACCTTTTATGTGGCACTTTATCAAATGCCTTTGGAAATCCATGTTAACTATCTACTGGGCCCCCTTCATCCATCCTGCTTGTTACATCCTGAACTCTTAATAAATTTGCCAAACATGATTTTGCTTTCACAAAACTGTTGACTGTGCCTGATTTTATTATGATTTTCTAAATGTCCTGCTTCTACCTCCTTAATAGATTCTAGCATTTTTCCAATAACAGATGTTGGATGAACTGGCCTATAGTTTCCTGTTTTCTGCCTCATCCTTTCTTGAACAGAAGTGTTCCATTTGCAGCTTTCCTATCAGCTGGGACCTTTCTAGAAACTAATGAATTTTGGAATATTGCAACGAATGCATCTGCTATATCTGTAGTCACTTTCTTTAAGAAGTACAATGCAGGATATCAGCTTCTGGGGATTTGGCCCCATTAGCTTTCTAGTACTTTTCCCCTAGTGATCATAGTTTTAGGTTCCTTTCTCCTTTTGCCTTCCTACTATTCTTGGGATGCCTTTTGTATCTTCTGCTGTGAAGACAGATATAAAATGTTTGTTCAAAGTCTCTTCCATTTTCCTGTGTCCCACTATTAATTCCTCAGTGTTCTCTCTCACAGACCAATGTTCACATTCACTACCCTTTCCTTTTTATATGCTTGTAGAAGCTTTTACGGTATGTTTTTATTTTTCTTGCTCATTAGATACTTTAGCTGGCTTTGTTTTCATTAACAACAGGAATGTGAGTTTAATAAATTTATAATTATCATGCCATCCTTAACTTCCTTAGTTATCCATGGATGGGACATCCTTCTTGTTGAGCTTTTCTCTCTCAGTGGAATATATCTTTGTTGAGAGTTATGAAATATCTCCTTAAATGCCTGCCATTGCTTCTCCATCTTGTTATCTTTTAACCTATTTTCCCAGTCTACTTTAGCCAACTCGGTCTTCATACCCTTGTTAATTGCCCTTATTTAAGTTCAAGACTCTTGTGTCAGACCCAAATTTCTCACACTCAAACTGAATGGCCAACTCTACATTGTTATTATCACTCTTACCTTAGAAGATATTACCATGAGGATATTTATTAATCCTGTCTTATTACCAGGTCTAAAATAGTTGTCCCCTGGTTGATTCTAGAAAGAATTGTTATCAGAAACTCTCCCAAATGCATTCTATGATCTCATCCTCCAGGCTACCTTTGCCAATACAATTCGCCCAACTTATATGTCTATGATTATTGCAGGACCTTTCTTACAAGCCCCCATTTGTTGATTTATTTTGATCATCCAAATCAAGATAATTTCTCACTACCGTACTGATCTCATCCTTGATTAACAGAGCTACCTCACCTCCTTTTCTTCCTGTCACTCCAAAATGTCAAATACACTTTAATATTCAGGTCCCAACTGTGGTCACTTTACAATCAGGTCTCTGTAGTGGCTAGCATGTCATACTCAATTATTTCTATTTATGCAATCAATTCATCCATCTTGTTGCAAATGCTGAGTGCAGAACTTAAAAGCCTTCAATTCCGTCTTTTTATCAATTTTCCCCACTCTGACCTAATTTGCTGGTGCACTCTTATGTTTGTACATGCTGCCTCTTCCTGTCACAACTTAATCATTGTCTGAAGTGCCACACTGCATTTTAGGCTTTTCCTCTTTAATTTTCCAAATCTCACCTCACCTGAGTCTTGCCCTTACTGTTTAGTTTAAACCCACTCGATAGCCCTAGTTAAATGACTCGCTAGTAACTAGTCCCAGCATGAAGGCCGACTCAGTGGTACAGCTCCCTCTTTCCCTAGTACTGGTGCAGGTGCCCCATGAATCAAAACCTATTTCTCCCACACCATTCTTTGAACCACACATTCAATCCTGTGATCAAGCCTGTCTTTAGACATAAGTGCAGCACTGAGGGAGCGCTACATTTTTGGAGTTAATATCTTTCTTTCAGTCACTACCCACCATCAAGAGCAAGTAAAAAAAATGCTGCATTTTATCTGGAGTTGGCAGGGCTGAGAGATTGATTGCTATGTTTTTATTTTTATATATTAATGTTGCCTTTATTGGGGTGGGGAAAACTGGGGGAGGAGGAGACTGGTATGACTGGTCCCAGACAACTTGTTTGCCTATCCCATAATAACAAGGATAATTTTCTAACCAACTCTTTCCACAATGTTGAAAGAAGAACAATGATTGTAAGAGGCACTAAATGAGCAAGAAAAATTATACAGCACAAACTGTCTCTTAACCCAAGTTGCTGCTGCACATGTTTCTGACATTTAGATTAAAAGTTTTTAGCCACTGCACTTAATATCTTATTGGCATCTACCAGGAACTTCCCACATGTTCTGGAATGTCTACATATGAACTTGTAAAATGGGAGGGTCTTAAAATAACGAGGAGACAACAGACATGTTCCTGTTTCCTGTGTTTCTAAGTTTGCATTTCTGGTCACTTATGCACTGCATCAGCTATTCCATCATGCAACCATTCAGTTACCTATTAATACAGTGTATCCTGGACTCTCTAAGTTATTACTGCAAACTGTAGATTTTTCTTTTTGACCTATCAATGTATTGGAAAATCTGTCTTTCAACGGCTATGAACTATCTCCTTCAGTAGAATATTACTGTTAAATAGAACTATTTTTAACGTGCTAATATTACGTTTTGATTTCTCTTGACTTTCTTTCTTATGCTCCCTTAAATTACCTTTGAAAAATTGATATCACTATCGGTACCCTATTTTAAAATCATACTGTTGTACTACTTTACAGCGCAATGACTATCCTTCAAAAGGAACTTCATTGTCTATAAAGTGCTTTGGGACATCCAGAGGTTATGAGAGCCGTTATTGCAAGTTCTTTCTCATTGCCGTGCAGAGTAACAAAGATCGTTGTTTATTGAATAATCAGGGCAGCAATATTACTTGGTTTTAATATCTGAAAATGCTTCTCTGAAATTCTCTGCTTCTCCAATTTGTCTTGAAAACTCTCCTTAATACCAAACTTTTGATGAAACTTTTCATCACTTAGATCGTTATCTCCCACATGCCAGTGAAGCGCCTTGTGATGTTTCTATGTGTTAAGGTGCTGTATAAAAAGAAGTTTTTTTTAAAGCTCTTTTATATTGGTGCTGCTATATTTTTGATTCAGACAGGTTTTGAACATCTGGATTTCAGGAGACTGGTGTCAACAAGCCAGCTCCCAACATTTATTTTAACCTCTCATCCCAGCACCAGACACATATAACGATGAAAGACAGGTCCACAAGTCTGCTGTCAGGGTAAGGGAGCCAACTTGTGACCTGTACCTCCTGAATTCTGAACTTGAAAAGCAGCTTGTAAAAAGATAAAAGCAAATGAATACCTTGCAAGTACTAGTACTATTTTCAAGCAACGGCTTAAAAGAAAAATTGCTCATTTGCATTTTTGACATACACTACAGCATCATTGTTTTTTTTGTTTAATTTATAAAACGTTTAATCCTGGTAACCGGCCATTGATTTGTAATCAGTGGATCTTGTTGTCAGACATTATGGAGTGTTCTATTCCAGAAACCCTGTTGGTGAAGGATAATGCTGGAACCAATCTTTTTTCAGTTCTTTTTTTACAAATTGAAACATTACAAGTATGAAACTCCTAACTGAACCACCCTTCCCCCTGCCAGTATCAGTAAGTACCCCTTTACATGTGCTCAAGTGAAAACTCAATTAATGCCCATCACCTACATCTAATTAAATACAATTGAATAACAATTAGCGCGGAGTGTCCTTGAAATAGAGCAGAGGGAACCCTATACATATTAAAAGGTTTTCATGAGAGATTTATTTCTGAGCTTCCACTCCAGAAAATGCGGTATGTATTTTTGGAAATGTACATTAAGTGAAACGTACCTGTGTACATTTCTGAAGACCCAGGGCAGGATTTTTAGCCTGCAAGGAGGCTGGCCGGCATGCCAGTTTGACAGTACCACCCCGCCCCCGAGTCATTTTCCTGGATATGGTATGGGGGTTGGCAAGGTTACCCACCTGCATTTGTCAGGTAACCAATTGAACTAGTTTAAGGCCTATTAAGACACTGGGGACTAAACCAGCTGCCTGATTGCTGCCTCTGGGTGGCAGAGCACTGGGTGGGCCAATGCTCCAGACAGACTTTTAGGCCTTCCTAATTGGCCAGTTCGGGGAATATCGCTACCAGGTGGTTGTTTCCCCCACAGTGTGGGTTTTGACCCCCATTTGACCCTCATGTTGGGCTCAACTTTAAAGGGCAAATCCTGCCTCTAGTTTAATAGCAATGTGAGAAGTGCTGTCTCTTAGGTTTTGCTCTACAAATAAATATGACTTGAAACCATTCATGCAGATAGCTATTGTAAGCTTCTAGACTTTGGGCTGTGGGGGCAGGGGGAGCAAATCATAAAAATGATCAGAGGCAAAAGGTTTGCATTGGAAAATGGAAAATCAAGGTCAGAAATGGTCATTGCATTGTTCAAATCCATCAGGTAGTTTAATCCTTCACTGTTGAATATGGTCACCTAGTGGCTACGTTCATGCTGTGCTGCAAGAACGGAGAGTGCTTATTAACCACCAATATCACTGGCATCTTTGAGAGTGGAGGCTAAGCAGCACTAATTATTTTAGCAACAATACATAAGTGCAGTATGTTTCAAAAGGCTTTCTTTTTTTTTAAGGATATGGAATGTCCTAGGCTGATGTGGTCTAATGAAAAACCTTTGCCTCCTTTTGTGCTTGAGTAAATCTTACTATTGAGTCAAATATCAAGGCTTGTAGAAGTAGCTGGCATTAAATTTAAAAGAGCACTTCAGCTGAACAACATAGCTTAGCAGGAGCTCATTGTGGAAGGACAATTTTAAGTATTTTAATTGTTGCATTTATATGGGATTATTAGCTAAATGTAGTCAGATAATGGACTCCAGTACCAGAAACTGAAGCACCAGGTGTTGGTGTCAGATATTTATAGTGGAAATGATGTCTAGTTTGTTATAGAGTAATACAAGGTGATATATGTGTTTTATATTAGAAAAGGAAGTCTGGCTTGTTAGTCGTGCAACAGTACACTTTTTATAAAAGAATAAATAGCACTTATTGTGTTGATTGGCACGAGCTGTGTTCTAGTATTAACCATGTTTAGTGTCTTGGCTTCAGCTGTTGGCTTCACATCAGTAAGGATCCAGGTTCGAGGTCATTTGTTTATTTGGCCAAAAGTTAAATGGTAAAAAAAAAAGTTATTTATTTGTGACAATGACAGTTGGCAACAATCTGAAGCCTTTGATTATGCCACAATAATTGCTTTTACCTACTCTATAAACATTAGCAAGGGATGTACTGATTAAAAGAAGACCATTTAGAAAGTGTATTCTTGGCATTTTTGAGTGCTCTGGGATTTAAAGTCCATGGAACTTTCAAGTTGTGGGCTTACCTAGTTTTGTATTTGGGCTGATGTTTTGCAGTGTTTTAAAGTGTAGTTTACATTCTTGTTTGTTCAGTCCTACTCATAATGAGCTAATCTATGTCCAAGTGGAGGTTCAACCATCTGCGCTTTTGTCTCATGCCACCTTTGTGTAAGGACTCTATAAAACTTTGATGGACCTATTTTACTGTAATAGCTATTCCCTGTTTACATTCTAATGACATGTTTCGTTTCTCAGCGGGTTTAAAGTAAGAACTTTCTCAGATAGTAATGCCCACCCAAATTCAATTTTGTATTTGGTGCAGATATGGCACATTTATCAAGAAGCACTTTGGTCACTCATGATTGCGCATCTGTTCAAAACCGTGCCAATATTCAGTGTGCACACTGCTTCTTAGTTATCTTGTGGTACCCGACCCATGAAGGCAGTAAGGACTCAGTAACTGGGTGCAGCATTGTTGATGGTGTGTAGATTCCAAGCTATAAAAGGAGGTGCACTTCCATTTCACAGGCAGTGCAGTCTACTCCCCCTTTCCCACCCACACCCCCAAACCTTCATGTATTCTTTGCTATGCAAAAGGGTTTAGCCAAGCTGTGCATGAATTAAACTGAATGAACAAATTTGGCCAATAAATTTACCAGCCTGACAGTGTTGGTCCAGAACATATGAAATAGGAACAGAAGTAGGCCATTTGTCTCCCCCAGGCCTGCTCCCTCTTTCAATAAGATCATGGCTGATCTGTTTGTGTTTCAAATTTCACATCCCTATCTCACCCCAATAACCTTTGATCCCCTCGCCTAACAAGAATCTATCCACCTTCGCCTTAAAAATATTCAGTGACCCCACCTCGATTGCCTCCTGAGGCAGTGTTCCAAAGTCGCACAACCCTCAGAGAAAAAAATTCTCCTCATTTCTGCCCCCCTAGTTCTGAACTCGCCTGCAAGAGGAAACATCCTTTCCAAGTCCACCTTGTTGGGACCATTCAGGATCTTATAGACTTCAATCAAGTCACTCGTCATTCTTCCAACTTCCAGAGGAAACAAGCCCAGTCTCTCCAACCTTTCCTCAAAGGACAACCCATTCACCCCAGGTATCAATCGAGTAAACCTCTTCTGAACTACCTCCACTGCATTTACATCTTTCCTTAAATAAGGAGACCAAAACTGCAGGTAGTATTTGAGATGTGCCCTCACCAATGCCCTGTATAAATTAAGCATAAGAACCTGTACTATTATATGAGAAATTGCACAGTTTCCCTCTTATTGAGTTCAACCTGCGCTGTCCTTGCCTGCATGAGAAAATAAATTCTACTTTAGAACAAGGCAGATTCTCTTTCCCTGTCATGATACTATTCTTGTCAAAATACAAGTAGGTGTATGCTATACATTCTGACATTAGAATGCAAATTCTGTAATTTAGCTTCTCCTGAGCTCTTTGGAGTTGATGCGCTGACTGACCCAGTCACTATCATGCGTATTATTATTACGTAAAAGTCAAATACATTAAATTAATACATAAAATATGTTTTTAATCTAAAAATTACAGATCTGGAATGTAATGCACCCTTATTACATGGTTTCTTATGGGAAAGTGATTCTCTTTTAGCATGTTCTCCTTTAACATGCGGTTTTTCATGAATAAGTTAAATGCACTGTATAAGGGATAAGCTGCAGTTTAGAGGAGCACAAAAGCATTCAGTCTAGCATTATTCCATCATCAGTTCACGAATTTCAGCATTTTTCAGTTAAATTACATTTAAACATGATTTGATCATTAATCAGTTAATATGTTTTCAAATAAATAGAAATTGAACATGCTGAAATGTTTTGCGCCTCATTGTGGTGACCCTTGCTAATAAAAAGGCAGCAGAAAATTATTCAGTTCAACCAATGATTCTCTTTTCAGCTCTTATTACTTAACTTGTTATGTTTAAAGTCGAAGTTATGTGGATCTTTCTGTATTTTTTTCCTTGCTTATTGTATCCCAAGAAGAAAATAAAACACAATATTTATAAGATGCTGCGCTTTCCTGTAGTATGCACTTACAGTCAACCGGGTTAAGTATCCACAAACCCAGCCATATAATTCAAGTATTTTCAGGTCTGATGTCACTGCTATAAACATCCCCAAACGGCAAACAGAAAACAAATATATCAAATAAATAATGTTAACAGATCGAGGGATACAGAATGATCTCAAGATTCAGATAATGTGCAGGCATTTCTACAGCACCTGTTGCGTCCTCAGGATACAGCCAATGAAGCGCTTTCAAAATGTAGTCATTGATGTAGTGCAGCAACCAATTTGCACACTTCAAGGCCTCATAAACATGAATGATGTAAATGACTGGTTTATCTGTTTGGATGGTATAAGCTGAGGGTAAGTTTTATCCCAGACACTCAAGATTAAACTAACTCCCTAAATCAGTACGTCATGACATTGCTACCTATAGGTCTGTCTGTAGTCTTTCACCCGTCCTCTTTCCAAGGGTTGGCTGCTCTATGAACAATCTTGCTCCACTGATTTCTACGCTGCCCCCACTGCCTGTCCCATAGACAGGCCAGTCCATGTTCTGTTATTATCCATCCATGCCAGCTTGGGACTTCCTTGTGCACGTTTTCCAGATGCCTACGGTTCATCACCTCTTTTCCAAACACTCCCCTCCTGTTCGAATCACGTGTCCAAAATATGTGAGCTTCTTTCAGGTCAGTGCCTCAGACAAGTTCCTCTTAACACTGGCTTTCTCAAGCAGCCATTCATTTGCCTGCTTTGCCAGCCATGAAGCACGTGACATCTGTCTGAGTCCCTTCATGTCAAATGTTCTTATTCGAACCTCGTCACTCTTCTTGATGGTCCAGCTTTCACAGCCGGACATTGCCACCAGCCACACAAGGGCTTTCAGAGGACAAATTTCAGTTGTAATCGAGGTGCTGTGTGTGTACCTTTACAAGGATGGCAGAGAGTCAGAATTTAAAGACCAAGATGAACATGAGCCTCCTCCACTTCGAGGTGGGGCTCAGCAAGCCATTCATCAGGTGGCCAGCAATAAGGCCACAGGCACTGGCAGAATTACTTAAGATAGGAGGAGAATTGGGAGTGGACAGGATCTATAGAATATTGGTAGCACTGTGGGAGACTGGTGATTGTCTGGAGGATTGGACTGATTCTACTTTTATGCCTCTTCTAAAGAACGGTGACCTGAAACAATGCACAAATTATAGAACAGTTACTTAAAAAAAAAAAAATCTTGCTCCGGATCATCTCAGAATGGATCCGGAAAAAGACAATGAGATTGCTGATGAGCAAGCTGGATTTTGATATGGAAGAGGAACTGGAGATCAAGTCACTGATCTTAGAATCATATTGCGCAAAGTCCAAGAACATCATCCACTATACATCATTGATTTTGAAATGGCATTCGATTCGGTATCACACGAGAAACTCTGGTTGACAATGTTAGACATGGGATATCCACCGTATTTAATCGACCTGCTAGCCAAGCTTTATTGCAAGCAACAAGCTAGCTAAGATCAGAGTTGCTAGCACCATCTCAGAATGGTTCAGAGCCTGAAAGGATGTTAGACAGGGGTATGTCCTCTCACCATATTTATTCAACATCCTAGCAGAAATGGCTATGAGAGAGGCGCTTGATGGATACAAAGGTGGGATACTGATTGGCAGGCGACAAGTTTCGAATCTTCAGTATGCTGATGACATTATTTAGAGCTACAGGAGTTGGCGGTCATCTTGATGAAGTTAACCAGGAGTACAGAAAATGCCAGAAAAACTCAGCAGGTCTGACAGCACCTGTGGAGAGAGAAACAGAGTTAACATTTCGAGTCTGTATGACCCTTCTTCAGAGATCTGAAGAGGGGTCATACGGACTCGAAACGTTAACTCTGTTTCTCCCTCTGCAGATGCTGCCAGACCTGCTGAGTTTTTCCAGCATTTTCTGTTTTTATTTCAGATTTCCAGCATCCTCAGTATTTTGCTTTTAACTAGAAATACAGTCTCCTGATCAATGCTGACACAACAAAGGTATTCGGGAGGGTGGAAAGATCTGCAAGATTTATCTATAGGTACCAGTTTAAAAACAGCACCTGCCTCAAATGAGGTAATCCCAGCAGACGCAAGTTGTGTTGGTGATTCTATAGCATTCTCTGTCCAGGAAAATCTGAGTGCTTCTGCAGAATTCCACTTATTGGTACAAAAACGTTACTTAAATATTAGCAAGGGCAATCTATCCTGTCCACTCTCAACCAACACTAGAAAGATTAAAATGAACTTTTAAGAAGCTCCCCAGCAGTCACTTTAAGCTTTGCTTCACACTGGAATGCAGTTATACTTAAATTGTGCGAGAATCTCTTGTGGTGGCCTCTTACCAAATGTGTCTCAGGTTACTGGTGTCTGAACTACATGAAACAATTTTCATTCATGCAAAGCCAAAACCATTTTACATCAACATACTTTGTATGATGTCGCTGCCCAACAGTTGAAACTTTAGCTTTCTGAACAAAATTGTGTTCATGTAAAAGAGATCCTGGCATAGATTTCAATCCCATAACATGCTTAGCAGAAGACATATCAACTAATGATTTTTATAGTATTAGAACAGAATCTTGCGCTGAACCACCACCTCAAAAACTTATTCCAGAATTATTTTCCAGCAGCTGGTCATAGTAACAAATAGTTCTCAAACTGGCAACAGTACTGTTAGTCAAATAAACTGCTTATACCTAACATGTGTATTGCCCAGATTCATGCATACTGCATGCATTACCTATGAATTCTCTGTGATGTTCATAATTAGAATGCATTATATAATCCCAGAGTTTTCTGTTCTAGGCAATTAAATATGTGTGCAACAGTATTGAGATTGCTCCACTGTCTTTACTGTGAACAGGGATGACTGTTTGTTTCCCACTTTACAATAAAAAATAACTGTCGCCTTTATCAAAGTTCTTGAGTGTCCTTTTTTACAGTTGGGGGACTCATAAAAGCAGAACCAAGATTTACAAGTCACTTATTTCTAAAGTACTTGAGCTCTAAATACACATTTATTTTTGGCTCAAATTTCTGCAGTAACCCTGCAAAAATCAATGATAGCAATCTATGTATTTTTAAGATTCACTTTAACATTGCTTCATTATTTTAATCCCTGTGCCATTTTAGAAGTGCCATTTTAATAATAATGCAAACAATAGATTATAAGGCATTACTGCCTTAGCGACGATGCCGGCTGAGACAATAGCTGGAATTACACACAATCGCAGGGAGAGGGTTATTAAAGTACCTTTGATTACTAACCGTGTTCTACTTCTGCAGTTGCAACGATCTCTCTCATGTTCTAGTAGCTGTTCCATATCTCTCCTCTCGATTTGATGTCAGCACTCAACTATTTGGGAAAAAAAATACAGATTGAGCTTGTGGTGAATCGTTATGTTTTAACTGCTTCAAATTATGGCGAAGAACATTTTTTGTGAACTATTTTTGCCCTTGCATTTGGCAAACTCATGCAACAAAACAAGTGCAGTGACTGCTGTTTTAAAGAACTCACTTAGAGAATTCAGGCACTAAAATATACAGGTAACTGATCTCAGGTCATCACAACCTTAATGTTCACTGGAATAATCTAGGCATCTTCTCTTCTCCACCCACGTCAATCATTGTGTCAGTGCTGATAAGCTCTGACATGGCGAAATGCAATTACATGTTTCCACCAACAACAGCTTTCATCTTTATGATTTATTTGATGTAGGAAAAGGTCTAAAGGTTTTTCACAAATGCAGAATCAGAGAAATCTAAGAACTGTGCCATGGGTGACTTTTGGTAGAGTGACCAAAAACATGGTCAATTGGATGGATTTTAAAGTGGTGAAGTTCAGGGAATGAATTACGCAGTGTGGGGCCTAGACAACTGAAGACACAGCAGCCAATCATGGAATGATGTTGAAAAGATTTTGGAAGGGAGGAGGACAGTACATTTATAATGTCTAGTTCTAACCTAGTCCCTTTCTTCCAGATATAATAACTGCTATCTTTTAATAGTGTGAGAAAGGAGAATGGCACAAGATTTGTGAATACATAAGTTATTACTTAATTTACAAAAGCTTCAGGAGATGTTTGTGGAAACTATGAATTCTGATGCCCTAATATCAGCTTTATTCTGCCTGGAAGCTGATTAATGTCCCTTTTGCACGTTTTATGTGGAATCTTTTAAACAGGAAATACCTTGTAGAATTCATCAACATCCAAATCAAAGTGCTTTTCAGCCAGAATCTGAGCAGGGGAATGAATGAGTGAGACAGGGCATTTAGCTTGGTATTAGCCTTTTTTATTTGAGAGCTTATGGTATTTGTTTTCCTCTCCTGTCTTGGCTAGATTAATCTCATACCGAGTCGCTGCAACTCTTCTCAGGCGTCGCGAACAAGATATTTTGGACTTGGTTATTATCCTCCAGGATCTGTTTGGATTTTGGTTAAGAATGAAGTTTTCCCCGTAGTCAAATTGAGTATGTAATTCTGACTGACTTGTGCACTCCTGATTTTGAGATTCTCAAGCTACTAAAACAAAGTTTCCATGATGGGATTCACCGACTGATTATTTTAATGCATTGTAACAACTTTTTAATACATTTTAATTAAAGTTTGACCTCTGTGATAGGGTAGCTTTCTTTTTATTGTTATTGTTCATTTATATGTATTTTTTAATAAACAAGCAAGGTATGTGAAATTAATTTCTGTATGGACATTAAAGTGAAATTGAATTGAATTAAAGCACAGAGCCTTCTGCTAGTGGCGCTAAAGGGGAAAAAGGTGTTGAAGTCCAAGCCTCGGCCCTGTCTTCAGTCTAGAAGCCAAGAATAGAAAGTGTTTTTTTATCGGAAAAGTTTTGTTCTGTTTCTTTAAAAAGTTACATAACCCATAAAATGTATTTTTCAGAGTGTGCAAAAACTTTGAAATTTGATCAAAAATAAAGCAGAAAATGTACAGCCCTAAGGATGATATGAAATGTTGGCAAGTGGAATGTGCTGATGGTTGGTTCTATTATCGTTATTCCTAAACTAATCCTGCTTAAGATTACTCACCAATTATTATACACTGTGCAGTGGTGAGACTTGGTAACGACCTGTCAGACAGCTTCCCAGTCAAAAGAGGAGTGCGTCAGGAATATGTTGTGTACCCAAAACTGTTCAACCTGTACACTGAAGCTATCTTCAGAAACATAGAAGGTCTATTAGATTGCAACACTGATGGTTGAACTTCAACAACTTGAGATATGCGGATGACACTGTACTGATTCCAGAGTCAGAAGAGGCACTAAAGGAATTGTAAATAAAGTGAAAGGGAGTGAGCAACATGGATTAAGAATGAATGTGAGGACCAAGACAATGGTGATAAGTAGAGACCTAACCCCAGAAGTGAAAATTGAAATTATTGGATAAGTCCCGGAGCAAGTGAAAAGGTGCACTTACCCTTGGGCAGATTATCACAGACGCTGGGAGATGTGATTGAGAGATCCAATTGAGAATTGAGATAACCAAAGACCAGCTTTGTCAGAATAAAGGACATGTTAATATCAAAGAAACTGAATCTAAATCCTAGGGTAAGAATGCTGAGGTGATACATTTTGTCATCTATGTTACATGCCTCGGAGACAAGGACAACAAACATAGAGACTATTGATAAGCTCAGTGCATTCAAGATTGGTACGTTTAGGAGAATGTTCTGCATACCCTACAAAGACTAATGTGGAAGTGCTGGAAATGGCTGGAGAAAAGAGGAATTTAGTGCATAATATCAAAGAGAGGAAGATACAATACATCGGTCACATCATTGAGCAAAAGGTAGACAGAGACAGATATTGAAAGGGAAGATCAACAGAAAACAGAGGGAGGCAGAGGACAAAATGGATGGTGGATATAACGAACTGGATGTTGTTGACTTTTGCAGAATGTTTAAGGACAGCACAGGACAAACAGGTGGAGATCCATTATAGTCAACCTTCTGGGAACACCAACAAATAAACAAAAATAGACTTTGTTCCACATATTACTGCTGGATCTGTGGTCTTGTCTGTGTTCACTCAATTTCACCACATAGAGAGGCATCTCAAGATGAAGTGTCATATATAACACTTTTGAAGTAGAGCAGATCAAATTATTGCAATTAAGCTGTTCATCAGCTTTAGCAAGAGCGTCGCAGTCCTAAAACACAGCATTCCCAAGCTCCATTCTTGCCATTTAAAAAAAACTTGACATTTTCCATGACCGTGTCATTTAATATTATTGTGAAACAATTTATCACATCTTTTCCACATTCGTTTCTTTCAGATTAAATTCTGCTTTCGAGCAGATGTTTGGTTTGTTTTCGCTGTTGTCAACAGCAACAATTCAAATTCAGTTTGAGAGCAAGCAACTCGGGTCTCAGGCCAGTGTCCTCAGAGGTATGAAGAAAGAGTTGTCGAAAGTGGGCTGGGAAAATAGACTAAGGGGAAGGTCAGTGGATGAGCAGTGACAGACGTTTAAGCAGATATTTCATAAAACTCAGCAAAATTTATCCCGGTCAAAAAGAAGGACTCGATGAGAAGGATGAACCACCCATGGTTAACAAAGGTGGTCAAGGAGAGCATCCAACCAAAAACTAAGGCACACACACCGGTGAAAACGAGTGGTAGGCTAGAGGGTTGAGAATTTTTTAGGAATCAGCAGCAGATGACTAAAAAGTTAATAAAGAGGGAGAAAATTGATCATGAAAGTTAATTGGCAAGAAATATAACAACAAATAGCAAGAGCTTCTACAGGTATATGAAAAGAAAGTGGCTTAAGTGAGTGTGGGACCCTTGGAGGATGTGACTGGAGAATTGATAAAGGGAAATGGCAGATAATTTAAACCAATATTTGGCATAGATCTTCATGGTGAAGGACACTATAAACCACCCCAAAGATATCAGATAAACAAGGAGCTAATGGAAGGAAAGATCTTGTAACAGTCTTTATCACAAGGAACAAAGTATTTGACAAACTAATAGCAGACAAGTCACCAGGACCTGATGGCCTGCGTCCAAGGGTTTTAAAGAAAGTGGCTGCAGAGATATTGGTGGCATTGGTTGAAATATTCCAGAACTCCCTGGATTCCAGGAGTTTCCCAGCGGATTGGAAAACTGCTAATGTGATGCCCCTATTCAAGAAGGGAGGGAGATAAAAAGGAAACTATAGGCCAATCAGCCTACCATCTGTCATTGGAAAAATACTAGAGTCCATTATTAAGGAAGAAATAGGACATTTAGAAAAGCTTAACACAATCAGAGTCAACATGGTTTTGTGAAAGGGAAATCATGTTTGACAAATTTGCTAGAGTTCTTTGAGGACATAACAAGCAGAGTTGATAAAGGGGAACCGGTGGATGTAGTGTATTTGGATTTCCAGAAGGCATTCAGAAAGGTGCCTCATAAAAGGTTATTGCGCAAGATCGGAGCTCAGGGTATTGAGGGTAATGTATTAGCATGGAGGATTGAGGATTGATTAACACACAGAAGACAGAGAGTTGGGATTAATGGATCTTTTTCAGGTTGGAAAGATGTAATTAGTGGAATGCCACAACGATCAGTCCTAGGGCCTCAATTATTTACTATCTATATTAGTGACTTGGAGGAGGGGCAGAGTGTAATGTATCCAAACTTGCTGACGATACAAAAATAGGTGGGAGGGCATGTTGTGATGAGGACACAAGGAATCTGCAAGGGGATATAGATAGGTTGAGTGAGTGGACAAAAACTTGGCAGATGGAGTTTAATGTAGGAAAGTGTGAGATCATGCACTTTGGTAAGAAGAATCAAAAAGCAAACTGTTACTTAAATGGAGAGAGACTCCAGAAAAGTGCAGCACAGAGGGATCTGGGTGTCCTTGTGCATAAAACACAAAAAGTTAAAATGCAAGTGCAGCAAGTAATTAAGGCAAATGGAATTTTGATAAAAACAAAAAACTGCAGATGCTGGAAATCCAAAACAAAAACAAAAATACCTGGAAAAACTCAGGTCTGACAGCATCTGTGGAGAGGAATACAGTTAACGTTTCGAGTCCGTATGAGTCATACGGACTCGAAACATTAAATGGAATTTCGATCTGTATTGCCAGGGAGTTGGAGTTTAAAAATAGGGAAGTCTTGTTACAACAGTACAGGGTGAGTTGGTGAGGCCACATCTGGAGTACTGTGTACAGTTTTGCTCCCTGTATTTAAGGAAGGGTATACTGGCATTGGAGGCAGTTCAAAAGAGATTCACCAGGCTGATTCCTGGAATGAAGGGGTTGACTTATCAAAAATGGCTAACCAGGTTAAGCCTTTATTCATTAGAGTTTAGAAGAATGAGGGGTGATCTTAGTGAAACGTCCAAGATTCTGAGGGGGCTTGATAGGGTAGATGTTGAGAAGACTTTTCCACTAGTGGGGGAATCTCGAACTAGGGGACATAGTTACAGAATAAGGGGACACTCATTTAAAACTGAGATGTGAAGGAATTTCTTCTCTGAGGGTAGTGAATGTCTAGAATTTTCTCCCCCAGAGAGTTGCGGAGGCTAGATCACAAAGTATTTAAAGAGGAGGTAGATAGATTTTT
The DNA here is from genome assembly GCF_017639515.1 of Carcharodon carcharias. Taxonomy (NCBI): domain Eukaryota; kingdom Metazoa; phylum Chordata; class Chondrichthyes; order Lamniformes; family Lamnidae; genus Carcharodon; species Carcharodon carcharias. Next base: position 7,361,377 of record NC_054488.1, on the reverse strand, counting down.
GAAATATTGGGGAGTTGAGGGTAATGAGAAGCTGGCATGCTAGAGGAGTTGAGGCCTGGGGCAGATCAGCCATGATCTTATTGGATGGCAGGGCAGGCTTGAGGGGCCTACTCCTCCTATTTCTTGTGTAACATCTAAGGTGACCTTTGAACCCTTTTATGTAAGGCAGTTCTCCAACTGAGTTATTTTAACAGTTTAAAAATGATTCATTATATTGTACTTTACAGGTTGCACTTATATTCAAGTGTCCCAATAGCTTAAAATGCAAGATATTTTGGAAGCTTGTGGCAATGAATTCCTCATAAGAACAATAAGTTGACCTTTTTTTATTAAATCTCAACTGCTCTCAAGACAGCATTAACCCTCAGTTAATGTGGTACTGTACATTGTAAGGAAATCAGGTGCTGTTTTTAAAACTAGTGTTGAGGCTGTAACAATGTCGATATTTATGCTGAAGGGTTTCATTTGGAATTGAGTGCAGTCCCTTTCAAGGTCAGACCTTTTTGATGAAGAAGCCAGGTTAAAGTCTCATGATGAAGCACCTAAAGAATAGATGGGAGAGGCAGATAAGAGAGTTGGCAGGAGATTCTGCAGTTTATTTAATGGATTAAACCAAGCATTACCTAATTCATCTCAGATGCTGTCACATTCAGCCTGCATAGAGATGCTGCGAATTAAAATATTAAAAGAACACAGAGCAAACATTTATCAACTCTTTTCCTTGTGTTTTCTGGATATGCATCTCAGTTTAGATGTGCAGTTTGAATATTTTGTTCCCTTTCCTTTGTAATTCTCGTGCCAACTGCATTGACCAGACTTCTTTCCTGATTAGAATAATACAACAAATAGGAAGACATTCAGCCCATTAAGTTTGTGCCAGCTCTTTCAAAGAGCAATCCATTCACCCTGCTCTTGCCCTATATCTTTGCATTTTTTTTTCTTTCAAATATCTGCCCAATTCCCTTTCAAAAGCTGCTATTCATTTTGTATTCACCATGTACTCAAACAATGCCTTCTAAATCCTAACCACTTGCTGTGCAAAAGTTTTTTTTCCTCATGTCTCTGGTTGTTTTGCCAATCCCCTTAAATTTATGGTCTCTTGATATCGACCCTCCTGCCCTGTTGCTCTTAACTGTCACCCCTAATCCACGGGACCATTCTTGTAAATCTTTTCTGCACCCCTGCCTTTATGTCTTTCCTAAAATGTGATCCAAGGTTGGACATAATACTTAGCTGACATTGAACTGGTGTTTTATGTAAGTTTAGCATTACTTCCTGGGTTTTGTACTTGATACTGCCTCAATTTATAAAGCCCAGGATCTCAATGCTTTATTAGCTGCTTTGTGGACTTTGCTGCCATCTTCAAAGGTTTGTGCCTAAACACCTCCAGTTCTGCCTGTTCTTGCACCTCCTTTAAAATTGTACCATTTAATGTGTGTATGCATGTACACACATCAGATCATGCATTCTGCAACTGCCACTTTCCCACTCCAACTGCCTCCATGAAACTATCGTCGATTGTTATAAAAACCAATCTGGTTCACTAATGTCCTTTAGGGAAGGAAATCTGCCATCCTTCGTTACTCAGTCTTGCCTACATGTAATTGACTCTAAACTGCCCTCTGAAATGGCCTAGCAAGCCATGCAGTTCAAGGGCAATTAGAGATGGGCAACAAATGCTGGCCTTGTCAGTGATGCCCAAATACTATGAAAGAATAAAGGAAAGGACCTATCAGCTATAGTTCCTTAACTGTTGTTTTTCCTGAAATGTGTACTTCATTGATGACACCACAATTGGCCTTAATTTTCCTCAACTTTGGAGAGCAAAATAAACAGCCTGAAATAACATTCTTAATTTTTATACAGTGTCTGTGTGCAAATACAACCTGAGGGCAGCCTGGTCACTAGATTACGTACAAAGGACAAGCAATCTTCAAGGCTTAGAAGGTTGCTGGTACTTGTGGAACAATATCCTCAGCATGTGCCACTGTAGTTAGGACATAGTGGGGTAAAGGGAGATCCTTTAAAAACTACTGAGGTTGAAGTCAACCTTCCCTGCTTTTTTTAAAAAAATCACATGACATACCAAAATAAACCTAGCAGCGTCATTAACATCAAAAACAGAAAATGCTGGAAAAACTCCTAATAGGACTCGAAATGTTAACTCATTTTTTTCTCTCCACAGTTGCTGTTAGACCTGCTGAGTTTTTGCTTTTAGCATCATTAATATTCTGCCTTCCTGCTTATTATGCCTTGGCCAGCTATTAGATAGGCAGAGAATGGAGCATTGTTCCAAATGATCATGTGTAACATAGCTTTAAATATTCCAATTTTAGTTTTACTTCTGTTTCCAGAAACAAATTGAAATTTTAAGTAACAGTAATTATTAAATTCAGCATCCTTTCTTCCCAAGAACTCAATGGGTTTTAATGTGATGGAATATGCAGCCTCTGCAGCTATCCTTTTGTACCTTAGAAGATTATTTACGTATAATCACAGTATATTAATTGCATATGACAACACTAGTGGTCACATGGAAGTGCAGTCACAGATCTGACATTCCTATTAATCAGTCTGACCAGACTTCTGTGAAATAAGCAAACGGGTGGGGTTGGTGGAGGCTAAAGAAAGGAAAGCAGAAGACTATGAAGGGATTAAAATGCAAGTGGAAAAATTTTACATTTGAGGCACTAGGTCATGGAATGGCAGTGATGATCAAGCAGCACCTGGTGCAGGATAGATTCATCAGTGCAAAGTCTTGGGTGAGCTGGTCAGGGCAGCATGAGAGAAATTGAGTCTGACAAAGGCACGTATGAAGATTTCAGTAGCAGAAAGGTTCAAGTAGGAACAGAGCCAGCTAATAGGGAGCTGTTGCAACGGAGGGGATACATGAAGCTCCATTCAGGCTCATTTACAATGTTGAGGTTGCAAGCAGTCTGATTCGGCCCGAGATATGCGAGAAGGGGATTGGAGTGGGTAGCGAGATTAAAATATTTATTCTGGGGGCTAAAAAAGATGATTGAGGTCTTCCCAATGTATCAAAATATTTCTTCAAAACATTTTGCTAGGGTGCTTGTTTTGGCAAGACCTTTACAGTCCTAAGAAATGCTATGTAATCTCAGGATTGTAAAGAATAGCAACACAAAAAAACAATTCCTATGATACATTAAATAGTGCAATCTTTTCATTGAACGGTTAAGAACTGAATGATTCGGAGTATCATTGACTGAAGCTGTTCAATAACTCGGGCTGCACTTTGAACAACTGGAATGCACAAAAATAAAGCTGTGTTTGAAATATAATCTCAGAATCACATTTAAGTCTATGTAGCATTAGTTAATTCATTGTTTGCCTCTAAGGACTGTTGTTTGATAAAATTATGCAACTCTTTTGGTAAAATTTAATAACATATCAAATAAATTAGGTATTTGGTACCAAGTTCCAATTATATTCAAAGTTCTCTGTTGTGTAGTTTTTTTAAGAATGAGGAGCAGAAAATAAGCACTTTGCTCATTTGCCTTCTCTTCCCCCCACTCCCCACCCCAACAAGGAAACGACACATTAGACCTGGTTTTCCTAGAAAGAACATATGCATATATAAACGTGTTTCAACCACTTTCAGGGAGTTCCTCCAGACAATGAAACATAAAACAGTACTGCCATTAGAATATGTGAAAGATTATATTCTGGTTGTCTACTCTTGCCATCACAGAGACAAAGGCAGTGACAAAATGTCAGACTATTTCTCAGATTAATGACTGACCTTTCTCTTTAAATCTTTTCTCCCTATTTGTGCGCTCAAATGAAATGTCATGTTGCTGGTTTTGTTGTCCATGCCATGGTTATTTTTGTGTGTCACTTTTGTGTTAGGAAGTCATAAGTCCAAACCATCAAGTTAATCTGTACATAGACAATTTGCAGCAATTTTGAAAGCGCAGGTCAACTTTAACTAATTCTGACAGCCTCACTAATCATATTAAATGCAATCTCCTAACACATTTTGAATACATAATTAATCTATTGTATGAGTGGTGCTAATGTATCGGTCAAGGGCAATTTCTTCATGCATCATTTGCCATATGTTTGAGAGTGGCAACCGGTGTGTTATCCCAGCTATAACAATTCAATGCACCAGTTACTAAATCTTATTTGCCACGCCTCCAATATTTGCAAACCTATCTAGAAATCAATATAAATGTGTTTGTTGGGAAGTTCAATAATTTTGTTAAACATATGCTAATTACATGCAAATTGCTAATTGGGTTTCACTTCTGTTTAAAATTAATCAGTGAGATGTTGTGGTAGGTTACCATGAATAAAATATGTTGTGACACTGAAATGCAATTGTTTTTCAAAGAAGGTTTTTAAACACGCTCTTAAAATGTTAGTGCCTTGACTTTCTGAAAGAATTGCCATCGCTAATTCTTGAATTCCTGAATACTATATTTGTCTTTAATAAATATTCACACAACTATTACCGGGAGTGTTGTGTAGAAGAATTGATGCTTGCTTTGCTAGATCAGATGTTTAATGTATGTATATGGGCACTTAGAGCCATGTTAAGATCCATTACTTGGGCTTCTTCCTCTCCCCTTCTGGCATAAGTGTTTTAAAATGCTTTGATTATAATGCTATTACTTCCAAAGGCAGTGAAGAAGTATGGAGAAAGTTTGTTATAAATTGCACTTGTGGAATCTGTTTAATCAGTGTGCATGACTCTTATCGAAGTGTACAGTATCTGGGGAAAGAATTAATTGAAGGAATCTGCATTAACTGCATGATGAATGTGTGTGCACTGTTTTAAGTCTTTGTGTGTAATTTTCTTTCTGGCAGTACGTGCTGCAGTTAATGGAAGTATAATCAAATAGGCAGCATAGGTTTGGATTGTAGATGAACCCACTAGAAATAACGGTAAAGTAGCCAATCCCATCAAGCTTTTAAACAGGAGAGGGGGAGGTCCAGAAATGTGAGATCTTGAAGAGAGAGTGGGACAACGACATACACAGTAAGATCAATTAGAAAAACAAAGCACACATTTATTTCATTTCGCTGAAGGCAGAGGTTTGTTTATCTCCATTGTTTAAAAAAAAAAATCTGCCAACAGTTAACAATTAACTAATGTAGGGAATAGACAACTGCCTGTACCAGACTCGAGCAGTTGCAATGGTCAGTGGATGGCTGCATCAGAAAGCGTAGCACCCAAGTGGGATTTCGTAGCAGGAACTGCATTCTTAGTCTTTGATAAAGCTTGAGCAAAGCCACAGGAGCCCTACCACCTATAACTGTTGAGCCAAGACATTGCCTTACCAGGAAATTGTGGAAGATGGATGAGCAAATCTGGAAACAAAAAGTAACTAAAGAAGCAACACCTGTGGCATTGCTCATGGTGAGTTGATTAGAAAGGAAATCTGATGCACCTTGTGAGAAAATTACGCTGACAGAAACAGTTAATCTACTGTTGGGCCTCATATCTTGATCAAGCCAATTAGCTGAAAGGACAATACCTCCTGCTGGAGGCAGCCCAGCAACACTGCTGTCCAACATCATACATATTCACAACTTAATAACAGATTTTGACACTGCCTCATGAAATGGAGTTTGATCAAAAATACTTTGTGTTTAAATCAGAATGGAAATTAGCTGTTAACATGTATTAATAAAGCTTTATTTTACTTAGAACCATAGAAAAGTTACAGCACAGAAGGAGGCCCATCTTGTCCATGCCAGCTCGAGGACGCCCAGGTGCCCTTTCTAATCCCACCTTCCTGCACCCGGCCCATAGCCCTGCAGCTTACAGCACTTAAGGTGCAGATCCAAGTACTTTTTGAAAGAGTTTAGAGTTTCTGCCTCTACCACCAACTTGGGCAGCGAATTCCAGACGCCCACTACCCTCTGAGTAAAAAAGTTTTTCCTCATGCCCCCCCTCCACCTTCTGCCACTTATCTTGAACCTATGTCCCCTGGTTCTAGAATTCTCCACCAAGGGAAACAATTTTATCCTGTCCACTCTATCTATTCCCCATATAATTTTGTACACCTCAAGCAAGTCACCTCTCAGCCTTCTTTGTTCTAAGGAAAATAACCCCAATCTATCCAATCTGTCCCCGTAGCTACACTTTTCTAACCCTGGCAACATTCTGGTAAACCTCCTCTGCACTCTCTCCAGAGCTATTACATCCTTCTTGTAATATGGTGACCAGAACTGCACACAACACTCCAGTTGTGGCCTCACCAGTGTTTTATACAATTCCTACATTATATCCTTACTTTTATATTCTATACCCCTGCTAATGAAGGAGAGCATTCCATATGCCTTCTTTACAACCTTGTCTACTTGAACTGCTGCCTTCAGGGACCTGTGTACTTGTACACACCAAGATCTCTCACTTCATCTACCTCTCTTAGTATATTGCCATTTATTGTGTAATCCCTGTAACTGTATGACCTCACACTTCTCTATGTTAAAATCCTTCTGCCACTTTACCGCCCACTCCACCAACCCATGTATATTGTTTTGGAGATTATGGCTATCCTCTACACTACCCACTACTTGGCCAATCTTTGTGCCCTCTGCAAATTTCCCAATCGTGCCCCCCACGTTCACGTCCAAATCGTTAATATATAACACAAACAGCAAAGGTCCCAACGCCGAGCCCTGTGGAACACCACTTGAGACAACTTTCCATTCGCAAGGACATCCATCGACCATTACCCTTTGTTTCCTGTTACAAAACCAACCTTTTATCCAGTTTGCCACATTACCCTGAATCCCATGGGCTTTTACTTTCCTGGCCAATCTGTCATGTGGGACCTTGTCAAGTGCCTTGCTAAAATCCATGTACACAACATCCACTGCACTACCTTCATCAACCCTTCTTGTCACTTCCTCAAAGAATTCAATCAAATTTGTGAGGCAAGACCTTCCTTTAACAAATCTATGCTGACCATCCCTGACTAGTCCATGCCTTTCCACATGACAGTTAATCCTATCTCTCAGGATTGATTCTACTAATTTGCTCACCACTGATGTAAGACTAACTGACCTATAATTGTTTGGCATTTCCTTTGATCCCTTTTTAAACAATGGAACTATGTTTGCATTTCTCCAGTCCTCCGGTACCTTCCCTGTATCTAGTGAAGATTGCAAAATCATCCTCAGAGCATCCGCTATCTCCTCCCTGACTTCCTTCAGTAGCCTCGGAAACAATCCATCTGGCCCTGGTGACTTATCAACTTTCAAGGATTTCAACCCTTTGAGCACTTCCTCTCTTTATGACTATCCCATCCAATATCTCACAGTGTTCCTCTTGGACTACTATATCTACATCCTCCCTTTTCTTTGTAAACCCGGAGACAAAATATTAATTCAAAACCCTTCCCACAGCCTCTGCATCTGCACACAATTTTCCATCTTCGTCTCTGATAGGTCTCACTTTTTTCTTAACTAACCTTTTAGCATTAATGTATTGGTAAAACATCTTTGGGTTATCTTTAACTTTACTTGTTAATCTTTTTTTATGCCCTCTCTTTGATTTCCTTAATTCCTTTTTTACTTTGTCCCTGCACTTCCTATATTCGTCTAGGCTATCTGCAGTATTTAGTTCTTTGACTTTAGTACACTTTCTTTTTCTGTTTGATCTTCCCCTGTATTCTTCTAGACAACCTGGGGAGATCTAGATTTGGCAGTCCCACTCTTATTTTTGTAGGGGACATGTAGGGGACTTTGTACAATTTGGATCTCGCTTTTTAGTGCTTCCCACTGGCTTTCCACTGTTTTATCCTCCAGCAGTGCTGTCCAGTCCACCTCAGCCAAGTCCCTTCTCAATTTCTGCAAAATTTGCCTTCCCCCAGTTCAAGACTTTTACTCCTGACTTATCTCTGTCATTTTCCATGGTAATGCTAAATCTAACTGAATTGTGATCACTGTCCCCGATATGGTTGCCAATTGTCACTTCACCCACTTGCCCTCCTTCATTCCCCAAGACTAGGTCTAGAATTGCATCTCCTCTCGTTGAAAAAGTTTTCCTGGACACACTGCATGAATTTTTCTCCCTCAATGCCCCTTATATTGCTTGAATCCCAGTTGATATTAGGATAGTTGAAGTCTCCTACTATTATTGCCCTCTTGTTCTTACAAGCAGAAATTTGCCTACATATTTGTTCTTCTATCTTCCTTTCACTATTTGGGGGTCTTTAGTATATTCCCAGTAGTGTGACTTCCCCTTTTTTATTTTTAAGCTCATTCCATAAAGCCTCGTTTGTTGACCCACTTAGTATATCATCCCTTCTCACAACTGGAATTGATTCTTTAATCATTAGTGCTACCCCACTCCTTTTTTATCTCCTACTCTATCGTTTCTGAAAGCTCTATAACCAGGGATATTAAGCTGCCAGTTTTGTCCCTCCTTTAGCCAGGTCTCCATTATAGCAATGACATCCTGCTGTCATGTGCCTACCTGTGCCCTTAACTCATCTACCTTGTTTGTAATAATCCTTGCATTGAAGTATAAACAGTCTAACCCCATCAATTTCCCTTACTGGACACTTCTTAAACTTTGCTTCTCCTGTAACTCCATGTCTATCACAACGGCTCTAGCTAACGTTCTACCTCCATTTTTCTGATCTGAATCTGACCTATCTGATCCTACTCCTGGGATCCCATCCCCCTGCCACAGTGGCTTAAATACTCCCCAACAGAACTAGCAAAAGCCCCCGCAAGGACACTAGCCCCGGCTCTGCCTAGGTGTAGCCCGTCCGGTTTGTACAGGTCCCATCTTCCCCAGAACCGGTTCCAGTGCCTCAAGAATCTGAATCCCTCCCGGCTACACCATCTCTCCAGCCACGTGTTCATTTGGTCTATCCTCTTATTCCTGCTCTCGCTAGCACGTGGAACTGGGAGGAATCTTGAGATTACTACATTTGAGGCCCTGCGTTTTAATTTATCTCCTAACTTCCTGTACTGAGCTTGCAGGTCCTCATCCCTTAGTTTACCTATTTCGTTGGTACCAATGTGAACCTTCCCTCCCCAGAATGTCCAGCAGCCGCTCTGTGACATCTGGACCCTGGCACCAGGGAGGCAACATACCATCCTTGATTCACGTTTGCAGCCACAGAAGCGTCTACCTGTGCCTCTAACTATTGAATCCTCTATCACTATAGCCCTGCCACCTGTTTTCCTCCCGCCCCCTCTGAGCAGCAGAGCTACTCATGGTGCTGTGAACTTGGCTGTAGCTGCTTTCCCCTGAGAGGCCATCCCTCCAGCAGTATCCAAAGTGGTACATCTATTAGAGAGGGGATGACCACAAGGGACTCCTGCACTCTCTTCCTGAGTCTTTTACTGTTCCTGATAGTCACCCATTCCCTTTCTGCCTGTGTAATCTTCACCTGCGGTGTGACCACCTCGCTAAACATGCTATCCACGACTTGCTCAGCATTGCAGATGCTCCACAGTGAGTCCACCCGCAGCTTCAGCTCCGAAATACGGTTGGCTAGAAGCTGCATTTGGATACGCCTTCCGCACACATGGTCACCAGGGACGCTTGAAATGTCCCTCATTTCCCACATCCTGCAGGAGGAGCATATCACAGGTCTGAGTTCTCCTGCCATGACGCCCCTCTTGGTTAAGCTAGTTACTCCCTTTAAAAATACGCTAGCTCTGGGCCTTATTTATGTTAGCTAGGAACCTTGTTTCTTGACTAATTACACTTGTACAGTACTACTCTATAACTTTTTTTTTAGCTCCTACCTCAATATTAAGCAATGATTCCAACAGATTGAAAAAAAAGTTCACCAGGATTTACTCACCAATCAGCTGCTTTTTTAAAAATCCACTTTCAGAAAAGTGTCCCTTGCAGGTCTGGTGCACTCCTGAAGGTACTGCCTCTCCCTCTCTTTTTTTGGTTTGAAGAGGAGGGAGGGATGGAAACTACAGCAATGTAATGTTTGGGGTTATTCCATTCTTTGACAGTGGGTCCTCCTCAATCCCCTTCTGAGTTGCAGTGACTGCGCTGACTTCTCCTAGAATGCTTCTCAGTCACTTCTCACTACCGCCCTCTGCACCAAAAAGATCTCTTAAATGGTCCAGTGTAAATACAAGTATAACTTGATTGAACATCCCTTTGATTCAGGTATACAGTTCTAATGTAGATTTGGATGATCTCCTCTTGGATTTACTTTTCCTGGGGTCTTATTCCCTTCCCTCTCAAAATTGACCCACTCTCCAGATCCCACCTCAAGCTCTTTGTCCATGCAAACTACATCTCTATCTCCAAAATCCACTTCCTCTCCAAAATCCTTCGAACTGTTGTTGCCTTGCAACTCTGTCCATCTCTCCTACAACTTCCTGTTTAAATAGCTCCCTCCATCCACCTCCCCTACTATAACAGCCCTAGTCGAAGTCAATAATTACTACCTGTAACTGTGGTTATAGTGCATTAACCCTCCTTGACCTGCAGTTATTAACATGATCAACCAAACCATCCACCTACTACTCCTTACTTTGTTGCCTAGTTCATTGAGACTTAGTTTCCCTTTTAACTATCCAGATGGCAAAAGCATCTTCAGCAATGGCTTTTCTTTCCACCCCTATAAAGAGTTCCCCAAGGATTCACCATTTCTTTCTTATCTATAATCTACCCTATTGGCCACATCGTCTACCTACATTGAGGTCAGCTTCCATGTCTAAAGTAGCACCCAGCTCTACCTCTCCATTTCTCCTCTCACTACCCCAAGCAGAAACTCTGTTCTCTCACCACTAATCCTTTCCCAAAGCTCTCGAGCTGAACGAGCATATTTGTAGCTTCAGCATCCTCTTTGATCCTCCACACCATCCACTCCTACCTGTGAAACATCACCTGCTTCTGGCCCTACTTAACTCTTCCCTCAGCTCGTCTGACACTGAAAGCTTCAGTCTTTCTCACCTCCAGATCTGATTTCTCCAATTCTGACTTTTCCAGTCCCCAATCTTTGTCCCTCCATAAATTGAATCTCATCCAAAACTATACCATTTTAGTTCCAATCCTTTCAGCCAAGTTTAAAATTTCTGTGCCTGCCCTTCCCCACAATCTGTCTAACCTTTTGCAGCCCTAAGCCCCTAACACCGCCACCATCACCACGACAAATGCACCATCCCTGTCCTGCAGAGAGAAACTCACCCCCTGACTCCCCAAAGCCTGTCCGTTATCTACAAGGCACAAGTCAGAAGTGTGTTGGAATACTCTCCACTTGCCTGGATGAGTGCAGTTCCAACAACACTTGAGAAGCTCGACACCATCCAGGACAAAGCAGCCCACTTGATTGGCACTCCCTCCACCACCGACACAAAGTGGCAGCAGTTTTACAAGATGCACTGCAGCAACTCACCAAGGCTCCTTCGACAGCACCTTCCAAACCCGCGACCTCTATCACCAGAACGACAAGGGCAGCAGATGCAGGGGAACACCACCACCTTCAAGTTCCCTTCAAGTCACACCATCCTGAATTGGAAATATATCATCGTTCTTTCTTTGTCATGAGGTCAAAATCCTGGAACTCCCTTCCTAATGGTACCGTGGGTATACTTTCAACAAGTGGACTGCAGCGGTGCAGGAAGGCAGCGCACCACCTAAACAGCAATTTGGGATGGGCAATAAATGCTGGCCTAACAGCGATGCCCACATCCCATGAACAAGTACAAAAAACACCTCTACATCTAGCCTCTTGTGCTCCTCTTGTCCTGTCACTCATGGTCATGTTTTCTCACCCAGGTGCCATTCTTTTGGAACTTTCTCCCTAAACCTTTATGCCTCTCTTTAATACACTCCAAACATGCCTTGTCAGCCAAGCATTGGCCCCTCCCTTCCAGTCTCTCCATCTTTGATATTTTCAGCATGTGCCATAAAGCGTATTAGGACCTCTTTCCACATTAAAGATGCTACAGTGATCTCTGTCTCAAAATTGAACCCACATGAAATGTTCTCAAGTAATACTATTTTCATGTAATACTTGCCAGCATTTTAAATAAACTACATATAGATGTTATAAGTATGTTCTTTTAAGTTTTGGCTGAATTTGCAGAATAGAAGATTAACCAGTGTGGTAGAACCATTGAGAAGTTTTTTTTTCAAATCTGTGATTGAAACTGAAGCTGATTCAAACAAAAGTTCTGTAAGTTTGGCAGCATAATCTCTTATAAAGTGTGCAATGTGAGGAGTTTTATTCTGTCCAGCAATTACTGTTAACATGTATTGAAACCAGGGGCAATGTCCAGTAGGTTCACATAATGATCTTTTGCTGTTCTGACAGTGAACCTTGAGTAACACAGAATAATAGGCTGCTAGTATATTACATTTTAAATCACAGAAACATGTTTCTCTGTGGAGATTGACTCTTTGTGGGTTGTGGTATTGACACATCTACTGCTTCAGGGCTGGAATCCACACCATTGAGCCATTTTGCCCATTAAAAAGACAAATGATTGATTTCATGCCTTAGTGAAGCAACATGATTGTACAAATATGTACATTTTTGTCCCTCTGATTGAGGGTATTTGAAGTGAGTCAAAGTGCATTTTTTAATCTACAAAGAAAATTGCAACTTATGCACTTACATAAATAGGGAGCTCTAAAGGTTGAAGCTAGTTAAATTGTTTGTGTAGAATTATGCTTATAGAGGAAGTTTAAACGATAACAAAGGATAACCCTTCTGTCATACTACAAATGTTGGATCAAAAATTAAGGGACAAGTCAGCCTAGGTTATGTTAAATCCAGGATTCTGTATTCAATTAATCATTCAAATTCTTGTGTATAATCATTTTATATAAAAACAAAAGCCCATATTGGATTCACAAAGTCAGAGTAGCAGAAAGCTGGTGACACTTTATTTTCTCCCTCAATTTCTTTCTTCCACTTCATAATCATAATAGGAGATAGTATTGAGTAAATGCTTTTATGATGTCTTCATTTTCATTATATTGCGCAGCACACACACTTTGGATCTTACTATTGTGCCCAATTGCACATAAATTCTCTATTTGTGTCTTTGCTGTATGGTTGAATTAACACTAACTCAAGTGGAAAATGGTCACTTGTCAAAATGGATGCTTTAGCTAGCTCGATATCTGTTAATGCTTGTTCACTGTATGGTCTAGTCCTATTGCAGTTCAAGTATCTTACACAGTTGGTCCTTTCAAGGAAACAACTTTGAAAGATCTGCATGTGTATTGACTGCAATTGACAGTGGCATGTATTGTTAATGTTCCAGACAGGTTATTTTTTAGTGCAAAAAGCTACAAAGTTGTCGCTTTGAGCTCTTCAGTCTACTGTGACACCAGCAAAAACTTAAGATGCTGCCTGCTGAACTTTGCTGGCTGTGTTTTATCTGTTTATGAGAAATCTGATTAATACGCAGAAAGGTGATGTTGTCATTTGCTAAAGCTACATTTCTAATCACTGCTGAAGCACAACGCAGAAAAGAAATTGAACCCATTTTGTAGTATCTTGCATAAGGGAGTTGTAATTAGAAGGATGCATGAATGGTGTGTGCTATTCCCATAATAATTAGGGATGACAGCGTGGGGAAGTAATTGAGAAGCTCTCAATGCCCTCTGCTCCATCCAGGATATTTCTGTGAACATTTTCTTACATTTATCTTTCTTCTTCTCTCCATCTCACCAGTACTCTTGAATTGATGCTGTGAATTCCTTTGCTTCTCACAGCAATAGACAGCAATTTAAACAAAATAAAATGTTTTATTTTATGCATGAACTGTCAGGCAGCGGCCATAGCTTGCATATCTGCAGGCCATGTAAAAATTAAGTCATCACTGAGCCCTTGAGTGGCATTATATTTTCTTCAAAATGGAAGTTTACACGATAGCTAATTTAAATTATGTGGCTGTGTTCAGTGTAAATTTAAATAAATAGACAATATTTTAAAGTCCTGGTGTGCAGGCATCAGCTGAACTGTTAAAAACAGTCTGGCCTAATTGTGCAAAGCAGTGGTTGTTTTAGACTGTGAAGCCTTCTATCAATTTACTCACCTCTGACTATCCACAAATGATGAAATATTGTTTATGTAGTTGACACATCTTTATTTTTCCCCTTATTACAGCAGACAACCTGATCTTCACAGTGCACCACATTGCTGGCCAAAACTGGTCAATAGTTTGACCAAGACTAATTATTTGGGTACATGAAAGACAAAGCACAATTATTTTCTTGTTAAAATTTGAATGTAGATGACAATACATTTAATATGTTAATTTCTCCCATTTTAAGGCTATGCACGTTAATACAGGCCTATTCTTCAGTGACTGATGTCCATAAATATCTGGAACGTGATAGACTTGAGAGTACGCATATATGTTGTTTGAGAAGAGGTACAAGGAAAGGATTTATTAAAAAATAGTTTTTCTATTACTGATCATGCTTTTAAAAGCCATTCAGGCATGTAGTCTGTATAACTATCTGTATTTTTAGTTTAATTTATTGTAAAGAATATGCACCATTTTACGTTGACAAATACATTCAAAACCCAAGCATGTTTTATCTTTACATGGTGTACCAGCTGACGGGGCAAAGTGATGTTTGAATATTTTATTTCAACAGACTTTCCAACAATAAATGCTCAAATTAATTGGTTTTAAAGACTGAACTAACTGTTGTTCCACACTAAGATGTTTTTAGAGAATATAGTACAATGAATAATGTAATAAATGTTTGAAGTACATCATGTTTGCAGCTTTAAAATTTGCATTGTTTTTCATCTTGGACGATAAATATAATTGTAATAAATGTGTATATCGAGATTATGTAGAGGATGGGAACAAGTGTATTTATTTAGTAGTCTTAACTATAAATGGGACCAGAAGAAGTAGTGCATATTGACGCCATTCTTAAATTCTTTAGCTGCTGTGTTATAATAATTTCCCTGCTGGAATGTAGGTATTAACCTCACTGTCTAAAAGTGACATCTGGTCCACCCTGATGGCCAAGTGAACCTTCTATGGAGATCTCAAGTCTGGGGTGTGCTGTCATGGCAGTCAAAGGAAGCGCTACAAGGTCACGCTGTAGGCTTCATTTAGGAGTTTTGATATTGACTTCGCATCCTGGGAGAAGCTCACCCAGGATCACTGCACCTGGCACAACCAAATTAAATATAGTGCAACCTCCTTCAAAAGTAAATGCATAACAGAAGCTGAGAGAAAACAAAGAGAAAATCCTGTACCAGTAATTCGCTCAAAACTCAGTCATCTGCGATATCCTGTCCGATTTGCAGCAGAACCATCTGGGTGGAAATCGGCCTTAGCAATCACCTAAATACCCACTGGCACCCTACCAAACACCCCTGATATTGAACATGGTAACCTTCACCTTGAAGAACGAAGAAGACATTTGATGGTAAATAACGTTATATAAAAGAGTGTAAGGACTGGAGATGTTAATCTACACAATTTATAAAACAGCCCAGAAAATTCAAGGTCTTGACAGGGATTTTGCTGTTAAGACTTGTTGCCACTTTCCAAGTCCCCTGTTGTTCTTTCTGTGTATGGATAAGTCTGCTGCCGTTTCTTTTTGTGTTTGATTTACCCCAATGACTTGGAGCAAGAATATATCTTGACTTTTGTGAACACTGGAGAGCACTTGTAAGACTACTGCAGTTTCAGTATGGTATTTGAGTAATAACAGTGGTGCCCTTTGAAATATGTTGGATTTTGTGCTGACAGTTTGTGTCCGTAGCTGCCATTTTGTATTAACTTTGGGCAACCTTTCTAGCTTACTAAGGAACTGGCCCAAAATGGTAAAGTATATTTAAAGGAAGGATATGCCTAATCCCTTCTAATAGCTAAGAGGGAAAAGTGATGTTTGAAGCATCTTATTTCAACATGTAATAAATGTTTGAAGTACATCATGTTTGCAGCTTTAAAATTTGCAATGTTTTTCATCTTGGACGATAAGTATAATTGTAATAAATGTGTATATCAGGATTACTTAGAGGATTGGAACAAGTATATTTATTTAGTAGTCTTAATTATAAATGGGACCAGGAGAAGTAGTGCATATTGACACTATTCTTAAATTCTTTAGCTGCAGTGTTATAATAATTTTCCAGCTGGAATGTATTCATCTTTGTTAGCTTTGAAGTCATCACTGTTAAATAAGCTTGGCAATACTGGCCATAAGACTAATTACTATTGTAATTAAAGCTTATGTCCATTACAGTGTTATCAAGCACCAATGCAGACATTGTATTGTAAATTTATACTACTGCTTGACTGAGTCATGTGTCAACAAATAATAGCGTGTTTGTAGCTAATAGACCAATACATGCTTTCTTTAAATTAACCTGTTCATTATAGTGGCAAAGCAAATCTATTGAGTTTCCTTCTATCATACTTTAAGAACCATATTGCATTTTGAACCCTTTCAGGAATAACCCACTTTCATTCCCTGCCCCCAAACAACCCCTGTACATATAAATAAATATATTGTTACCTCTAGTGAATAGTTGGACTGCAAAATGTTTAATAATTTTTCGGGGAAAACTATGTATCTGTTGTCTGTGTATTTTTAATTTATTCGTTCATGGGATGCGGGCATCGCTGGTTGGGCCAGCATTTATTGCCCACCCCAAATTGCCTTTGAGAAGGTAGTGGTGAACCACCTTCTTGAACTGTTGCAATCCATGTGTTGTAGGAACACCCAAAGTGTAGTTAGAAAGGGAGTTCTTGGATTTTGACCCAGAGACAGTGAAGGAATGATGAAATAATTCCAAGTCAGGATGGTGAGTGGCTTGGAGGGGAATCTCCAGCCCGTGGTGTTCCCATGCATCTGCTGCCCTTGTCCTTCTAGGTGGTAGGGGTTGTGGTTTGGAAGATGCTGCTAAAGGAGCCTTGGTGAGTTGCTACAGTGCATCTTGTAGATGGTACACACTGCCTCTGTGAGTCAGTGGTGTCGGGAGTAAATGTTTAAGGTGGTGGATGCGGTGCCAATCAAGCGGGCTGCTTTTGTCCTGAATGGTGTCGAGCTTCTTGAGTTGGAGCTGCACTCGTCCAGACAAGTGAGGAGTATCCCATCACACTCCTGACTTGTGCCTTGTAGATGGCGGACAGGCCTCGGAGAATCAGGAAGTGAGTTACTCTCCACAGAATTCCCAGCCTCTGGCCTGCTCTTGTAGGCAGTACAGCGTATGCATAGTACACAGTCAAGAAATTAGGAGAATTTGCTTTTGAATTAAGGCACAGTGTTATCTTTCCCATGGAGAAATTGCAAAAGAATGACTGAACATTTGAAGCTGATAAAAATTAAATATCTTATCAATTGCAGTGTGCTGGCAGCATGCAGTCGCCATCCTGTCACGTTTATGAGTGAGGATAACAGTTTAATGTAAAAAACTATATTCTAAGTAAATTATACATTGACCTGCAGATTCCACAGGGCCAGTAAATCAGAGATCTGGTCATGCTTTCAAATCTGAGGTCAGTCTGTATTGGCTTGCCAGCTTACCCTGCTGTCTCGTTAGTTGCCCCCTAACCACATTGCTTAATTCTGCTCCCAGAAGCAGCTTCAGCCACCTTTCTTCCAGACTTGGGCATTGACATTCCCAGATTTCGTTAGATTTTATGGCTCCACCCAACTTCAAGTGCTTATACAACAAACAGGCTTACATCACTCCCTACCCTGGCACTGAACCAGGCGTCAATCCCCTAATCCTGCTACTACACTTCCCAATTCTACAGGAGAAAAGCAGCAAGTCTGTTGAGAGGGAAAGAGAGCCCAGTTTGAGAGAGGGGTGGCAACATAGAAGGTGAGAGCATAGGTCTTGTAGCCTGACCCCCAGCAGCGTGGACCAGCCAGCTTCCAGCTGTGGAAGTGAAGTGGGAAGATCATCCTTCATAATCAGTGCGTGAACATTCTTTTCTCTGGATAAGCCATCAATATACACTCTCCATCCCTTATTTACCGATTTGGGGGCAAGGAGAACCTAACCCCAGTGATTAATGGCCCATGTCCCACCCCAAAAGAACTCTTGTGTTCTGGGCAGCACTTACTATTTTATAAAAATGTAAAGTTCAAATTAAGTATCAATGATGTAATGAGAATACAAGAATTTAACCAGAGGTTTGCTTTGGAAACAAGTCATTTGTTTTTTAGCCTTCAGGGCAGATAATTATTTACAACCAACAGTGAGAGGACGTGATATTGTTCTGTAAAGTTTTCAATCAGCCAGGATACTATTACCCCCAGTGTGATGGCTGAGCGTTTTCTGAAGTGCATTTTTTATTGCACTGTGCAACTATATTAATGACTCCCACCTGAAAGCTAAATTGAACTATTAAAGTCTGGCATTGTGAAAATGTCACCCATTGTTACGATTTGAATAACGTTTCCATATTATACAATGGAAAGATACCATTAACCAGTCACATTGTAGTTATTTTCCTGATGGGTGGAGATAAACATAGGAGTACACAACGGACGTTTAGTCCCTTGTATGTTCAGCATTCCGGTTTTTGAAGGGATTGTTTCCTCAGCATCTGATGTGGAAAACAGAATTGCATCTGTTATCAATAAAATCAACAGGTGCTTAAGCGCTGGGTACCCCCGAGCTGATTGGCCGTATGCCTGGAGACACACAGAGGGTATATTGTGTGATCCTGTAAATGTTTGTGTGTGTTCAGCAAGTCCCTAATAAAATATGAAGGTTTGGGCCGATCCGTTTAAAAAGAAATACATAGTTGAAAGCCCAAAGGATTAGACTGTTTCCTTGAATCTGCAGGCCAAAACTTCATCACACTGATGTTTTGAAGTTCCCCAAATGCTAAATGCTTTCCTTCACCCCGATGAGCATGATTTTGAAACCTATAGCTTTGGTGACCTATTTTCATAATTACTTTAGCTGGTAACACAACTTTGGGTATTTACTTCAGAAGCCACGAATCATTTGCATGAACGAAGAGCATTTGCGATTATCTGTTCAGCTCACCCTTCCTGCCAGCATTGACTAACGATTAAAAAGTGATTTACAGCAAAACAGCATTATTTCCTGTTAACTTGGCTGCCATTTCCCAAAAATGTGCATGTGGTGTGGGAATTAAGTGTGTAATGTTGAAACAAATTTCTGTAATTGTGGTTGTCTGCTGACTACCACTGACCATAATTCTGCATCCACTGGGAATGTGAAGGAACTAAATCCAAATGAGTGTTTGGTTCAATAAATTCTTGTTACATATGGTCAACCCTCATCATTTCAATCATTTTTTCAGCATCATTGTTTACTGCCATCTTTTAACATTTTCTGGTTACATTTTGCTTTGTGTTAAAAATCATCTGTATCTGCCAATGAGCTACTGTGAGCTGAGCTTGACATGTAACTATTGTTGCTTTGGAAGAAAAGATAAATAGCATTTGGCAGTTGAACCCTGGTTTGGCTGCATTTGTTACCTCCAGCAAAAAGTTGTTAGTGAAAACATTTTGACTTGCAGTTCTGCCTGGATAAAAAATAGCAGAAACATGGAAGGGAAGTCCTTGCACTGAATGTACAGTGTACTTAATGCAAAACAGGAATCTTAACATCAGTTTTTATTTGTTAGAGAAATAGTTGATGAATGGGACTTATTCTTAGCAGTATTAAAAATTAGGTAACAAAAATTTGATATCCAACCACCTCTTATGTGATTTTTCAGAAGGCTTCCAAAGTACGTCACGTCCAATGGCACCAACCCCTTCGGCTCTGAATTTAATTAGAATCGTATTGTGATAACTGCATCAGTTTGCCACAAAATTAGTTCTTGACAGTTTCCTCTGGGGTTAGGAGATCAAGCCAAGATTTTGAGAGAGCCTGTACTAACTTAGATCAGTTTCGTTTCCTCTGTCACGTCAGAATGTAACCGAAAAAGAGCAGCAGGGTTGATCTAAGGCATTAAAGGGATAGACTATAAAAAAGGATTTGAGAGGTTCACAGGAATTTATTGGAATCTAGCAAAGATTGAAGTTAGAATGCATAATCGGAATAAGAAACTTTTTACTGAAGGAATACTAAACATTTGGAGCAGTTTACCAAGAAAAAGGCAAAACACATTGAGGTCATTTAAACTACAACTCGATGCTTTATACTAGAGAATAAACTTTGTTCGGGCAGAGCTTCTTTATGTCCTTCCATGTTTTACACGTGCAATCACTGTTTAATGAGGAAAAGACCATATTTTGCCAAATTTCATTGTGGGTTCCATCTGATAATGCAAAGTTTGGTCAATAGATCTGTCTGTGCAGCACTAAACCATCTCCCAACTCTCTGATGTAGCAGACAGGAGGTGTATGCTTATTAGGAGTCGTAAATGTTCCATCCACCATATTGGATTGCCCGGAACACACCCGGCCCCTTGCTGTCTGCACTCAGGGGACCATTGCACGTTGCAAACAACAAGATAAGTATTTAAAATATACTTATCTGAGTGTGTAACTAGGAGGAGTAGGAGTGCTTCTCCCAACCTCACATTCAAATGACACCAGCTATCCCATTCACCCTGCAACCTCACTTCTACCTTGATTTCCTCTTTTGGCTACATACACTTTCCGATGAGCGCTACAGTTCACTTCCTCCTTGCCACCTCTTCCCTCACAGCCTGGTTGCTCCCTGCCACTGTCCCCTTCAGTGATTCACCTGAGTGCTGCTGCCTGCACCGCAGCAACCCAGTCTTCAATTCCATTTCACCGGTGAGCTGCCTGGGGTGCCCACAGCTCATCAACGCAATAGTGCAGTCCAAGCTTCAGACCTATCCCTTAAGACCTGGGGGTTGTTCCCTGTGCCACCCTGTGTTTTGTGGGCGGACTCAAGTGAGCAGTCAAAAAACTCACAGCTGACTTAATCTGGCAAGAGTTGTGGTGCAAACCTGCTTCCCAAATATGACTTAAGTTAAAAAGGCATTTTATCCCGGACAATCTTTAATTTGTGATACATAAGTTTTCTCTCTGCCTTTTCCTGAGCCCTCGGGCAAGATTTTCGAGCTGCACCTTCTTCCGCCACAGTCAGTTCTACTATCCAGATCCCCACAAACCATGAAACCTTGCGAATCATTTGGCTGCTTGTCTCGTGTCCAGAGCTGCCATCAAGCTTTCTGCCTGAAGCTGCCATAGCCTCAATCAGGAGCTGGAACTCCAGCTGACTGTCCTGAAATCCATTCACCCAGGAACACTCTTCTTAGTCGAGTAGTAAGGCTACTACAAATAGTCTCAAATAAATCAGCGGACTGGGAATCAAACCTAAGATTTTCCTAAAGGACTTTCCTATATGACTTAATGGGTGGTGAGTTTATTCATTAGGCTGCTGGACACAGCTTATTATGCTGGCCGGAGGTAACTCGTGCATAGACCTACAGCAGTGATAAGCTAACAGTGCAGACCTTGCCTATTCCCGCAATCCAGAGTGACGGTAGAGCAGAACTTGGTGCAGGCATAGCTTGTACAAAATACCTTCTCTTGGATTACATCATCGACATTGGGAACCTTCACAAATATATTAATATTTCTCTTAATAAGGATATTGCTGCATGTCAGCTGGATAAAGATGAAAAGCTCCTGGCAGTTGACACCCCAATGCAATGTGCTCCGTATCATGCATCCGATTGCACTTGTGCTTGGTTCTTGATTTCCCCTCTGAGATAATGAAGATGTGAATGGAAGGGAAGGCACTTCTCACAGGTTGAGAAAGTTAGAGGGCAAGTTGTGCAGAATGTAATTTGCCCACATTCTAGGACCAGTTACACAGTAGCATTTGCAAGCATCTAGTTATGGGTTGTTTTCCTCTTCAAGTCATGGAGTGTTGTATAGCAGAGAGGTGGGAAGGAAATTCAAAACTCTTAACAAAGAAAGCAGGTCGAATTGCTTTACGCCGGAGCTAAGCACTCTCTGAAGTGTTTGGAATCATATTGTGTTATAAATATCCATTTGTGAATATGGCACTGGGCATCTCCACACTTTATTCCTGTGTTCAGCACAAGGTGCCTTCACATGAGATTTGATCCTTTATTTCCACAGAATGTGACCCTGCAGAGCCTAATGCAGAAAAAGAGCCATAAAGAGCACAAGAGTTTTAATCCGAGTGTCTACGGATACCATTCTGTCTTGCAATGTACAGTTACTCTGGTACATCGTAAGACAGTACGGCAACCCAGAGCGGCATGTTAACACCTTCAAAGCCTTGTACCACAACGCTATGTCAAGACCAGCATGGGCACCGCAGACTCCTTTAACATCATCACAGGAGGACTTTCACCATCCTAATTCCTCTTGCTTATTGATTTTATCATGAGGAAGGCGATGGTGGGTGCAGACTTTGGAGTCCCGTGGCCACACCACCGGTTGACGGACCTGGATTTCATAGATGGCATTGCCTTACAGGCCGAAGAATCACGCATGTGCTCTAAGTCTTGACAATAGCGGTGCCAAGGTTGGTCTACACATCAGCCGAAAGAAGATGAAGACAATGATGGCTGAATGGCATCAAGGCTCTTGTATCACCATCGGGCAACAGAGCATCGAGGACATTGACCACTTCCCCTACCTAGGAAACAACATCTCCAGGGAGGATGATGCAGGGATCGACATCAACACAAGAATCCCCAAACTGGCATCAGTTGTCCAGAGGCTTAACATGCTCTGGGCATCCAACACCATCAACACGACCATGAAGCTGCAACTCTACATGTCAATAGTAGTACCAGCTGCAACCTATGCCAGCAAGCCACGAAAGAGAATAGCAGAAGTGGCACATGAGTTTAGTGTGTGTCTTCAGCATTGCCTAAGAAAGATCCTGAGCATCACATGGCGAGAGAACATCACCAACAAAGATTTGCTACAGAGAACTGGTCAGAAGCGCCTGCGGGACATCATGACAGAGAGACAACTGAGACTTGCAGGGCATGTATTTCGTTTCCCAGATATATGCCCCATCAGAGGGAAGTAGAATGGACACCACCAGATGGAAAAAGAAAATAGAGTTAGCTAAGGAAGACCTAGTGAAGTACGTTTAAGAAGGAGCTTCAAAAGCAGAACACCACCTGAACTGGGACTGGTGGCGGAGTCTTGCTGCCCATTGTCCCACATGGGAAAGGAGGAACCAAGTCTAAGTAAGTGAGTATACTGATACATTGTGTGTCACCACTGCCATTGCTTTTTGTTAGTTTTGCCCATGCATATAATGTTAGACGTTTTAAGATGCTCCATTCCTTTCATCATCTGCTTTCATGTAACTACAGGTATTTTGGCCCATTCGCCCCTTTTGTACTTTGTGCTTACGATTCCAAATGGGCTGGTTAAAGTCAGTGGATAAATTTGTCTTTGAACACTGCTCTTGTTTATCAATTTATTTTTGCATGCTCAATGAGAAGCAACCTCCAGAGTGCCCAAAATGCCAAATGCTCCTTTGGAGCAGATAATGGGTCAAAACTTAGTCCCTAACTAAATGCTTGAGCTGGTGTGTCCCACCTCAAATGTGTTTAGTGCTCCAGTACATGTGGGTATTAAACAATATTCAAAGAGAAAAGCTGATTGGCAATGCTGAGTTTGTTAGAGAGAAAAAGAAAATAAACACATGTAAAGTAGGCAAGTGTAAGGAATATTGCTCTAAACTGTAATCAGACAATAGTTTCTCAATTTGGTGTCAATGAGTGAAATTTAGAAACAAGTAGCAATTTTCAAAAACGCCAATACAAAATCAAAAAGTAAAAGGAAAATTTGCATTTTACAGCACCTTTCACAACCTCAGGCTATCCTTAGCACTTTACAGCCAGTTATGTTCTTTTGAGGTAAAGTCACCAATTTGCACACAGCAAGGTCCCACAAACAGCAAAATCATAATGACCATATAAACTGTTATAGCGCAATGGTTGGGGGATGAATCGTGGCCAGGGTACCAGGGAGAACTCTCCTGCTATTCCTAGGATAGTGTCATGGAATTTTTTTATATCCACCTGAAAGGGTGGAATGGGCTTTGGTTTAACATCTCATCTGAAAAACAGCACCTCTAACAGTGCAGCACTCCCACGGTACTGCACTGAGGGGCAGCCTGGATTATGTGCTCAGTTGTCTGGTGTGGGACTAAAAACTCACAATTAATAATTGTAATAAAAATGAAACAATGTCTTTTGTATATTAAATGTGTACCCTAAAATTATTTTGTGGAAGTCTTTATACTATTGCATTGAGCAAATCGCCTTTATTGTGTACCATCATGTTTGCACAGAGATGTACTAATGAATGATATGCCATGCATCTGCGTGTGTGGTACACTGAGTTTTGGAGGACGGTAGAGAAAATTTTGTAGCTACATGTGAAATGCATTCACCTTACCTTTTTTTTCCCAAACTCTACCACTATAAATCTATATGACTGCCATTTCTCCCTGCCTCTTTCTACAAAATAAAGCTTCTTTCATGTTTCACTAACTTTGCATACAACGGCATAACACTTGTACAGAATTAAGATTCCAGCGGAAATTAAATCTGCCACTCTGATATTGTCTGCTGTAGACTATACATAGATTCCTATCTGCCCACCATGGCTCTTCCTTCACTGCTTGTCAGATCTTGCTGCCAGATGAGATTGTAGCCAACTTTTTGGATCAGAGCAAAGTTGTCAACAACTTGTCTTTAAAATGGAATAACTGCTGTCTATCAGGGCTCTTAAGATTTTATGGAAGTTTTATTAAAACTATCTGTTCATACTAAAGGGGTGTTTGGTGTTAAATCCAGAAATAAATTACACAACCCAAAATAACAGTAGCCAGGATTTTAAAGATACAATGCCTTTTGATGTGAGTGCTATGATGTGATATTGCAATTTATAGGAGCTTTACTTCTGCATCTATTTGTTGAAGTCCATTATAGAATTATGAAAACCACGAAAACCTGGTCAGTTAGCTCCTAACCATGTTAACCATTTGAACTAAATTGACTATTTTTAGCATATTTGAGTCGTTTTGCATTTAATAAACCAGCTGCTGCCTCTACATGCAGAACAGAAACTGAAATAATGAAATGTGTGTCAAAAGCATATTTTTATATTGTGTATATGTTCTTGCCATTTACATTCTCGTCTCTACTTGTTGCTTTTTCACGTGAGAAGGTAAGTTGGTCTGGGCCACAGCTATATTTAGTGAATTTTTTAAAATTTGCATTCTGAATGGAGTTCAAAAAAACAGTTCAGGCTTAAGCATTAAGCTTGGGACCCGAGTTTTTTTTGGAAGGTGCTTTCAAAGGAACCTTGGTGCATGGGAATTTAATATACTACTACAAGACCAACTTAGTCCCTCACTAGATATGTCTCTGTTGTCCAAAGTTTGTGCAGAAGTAACAAATCCTTTCAGCACAGTTATATTTACTTGCAGCAATTCAGTATATAACAATGTTGTTAATTGTACAGTATTTGTGCAGCCCAACCACTTATAAAACCACTTTGAACAGCTACCTACAATATAATTGCATTATCAAGTCAACATATCTTATTGAAAAATTCAGAAGCACCCAAGGAATCCACTAAAAGTTTTCACGGTAATAAAGAACGAATAGATAAATCAACTGCTGGTGTTTGCCATCTGTTAACACTACAAAAAGCCGCTGGCATTTGAGTACTAGCAAACAGAACTCTGCAAGTGTTTATGGATGCATGCACTGAGCTGGCAGAATAACTCAGTGATGCCATTGTGCAGTATTTCTAAAATGATACCAGTAGCTACAGTAACTGAAAAATTTGGTTAGCACCATATATAAGTTATAATTATCCCTGGTTCATACTGTACCCACATACTTTTGAGTCCTAGACCAAAACAAAATTGATATGGATAGTTACCTGTATTCAGACTCCAGTCTGCATAGCTGCAAGGCAACAAAGACCTTTAATGAGCAAAACCTATCAGCTTTTTCTGTACTTGCTTTTCACAATAATGCGATTAACAAATAGACTGAGATAAGTAGCCACCAGGCTTTAAAAATGGTTGCTGATTGTGGTATGTGAAGAATGATTCTGTGTGTTTACTATATATGTCCTGTGTTCTTCTGTAAATACTGTACTTTGAGCAATATCAAAAGCACTTTGCTATCGTTGGAATTTGACCCAGGACTACCACCAATCTTTACTGATGACTTTCCAATATATTACCTGGAAATTCAGGTACATTATGTAGGTTCTATTAACTTTAAAGAAGTGTCAAGAAAAGTACTCTATATTCGCACAACAGTTGGTGAATGGCTTTTCAGAACTTACCTGATATTCATTACAACCAAACCATTTGCGAGTATATGATTTAAGCTAAAATGATAGTCTTTTAGGGCCGTTTTTTTAGTTGGTTACTTTAGTCAGTTTCTGAAGTCCATAATGCAGGAACCAGCTCATGGTGTTTATGCAATTAAATCAGTTTTCCAAAGATGGGTGACCTTATCTGTATCTACAGGTCTTTTGCTATTCTAAAGAACAATGCATAAATGCTGGAAGCTGGCTCACAACACCAGCATCCTGAAATCTGAATTGAAAACCAAATATAAAAGCAGCCAAATGCCCTTGAGGCAAATAACAAAAGCCAAGTATTAACTGAACTGTTAAATTGCACAGGGGAAAATGTCAACTGTTAACGGCATGTTCCTTTAATGCCCATTTGTACTGCACCTTCCATTGCAATGGATCTCCCAGCAGCTGCCTGTATTCCAAGTTTGCCTCGTTTGTGCTGATGGGTGTATTCAGAGACTAGAAGTGATGACACATGCATAATTGCTCATACATTGCATTTCTGACTTGCATTTCTAGTTACAGAACTTTCCAGGTATATGAGCCAACAATATGAAAGCCACAATGGTGATCCAAGTGCCAGCCGCCACTAGTGTTAAGATTTACCTCAATTGTTACCTCTGAAAGCAAGACCACCTCTTGAGGCACTCCGTGTCTCTGGAGTTGTGTGTATTGCCTGAGTTAAATTGCAGCAGTGCTGTAATATAAGTGGGGTATCAATTTCAAAATGAATTTTTGAACCCTTCAAGTTAAACATTTTGCTCAGAAATATTGGCGGTGTGAAGAGTGTAACATCTCCTAACACTAAACCGCAAGTAAGCACCATGAGTAAGCTTGATGATGTACTATGACAAGAATGCATTCATTGATCAGATAAATGCCAATGTGATATTATGAGCATGGTTTTCACCCAGGTGATGTTTGTACATTTTAGTGTGGCAGGTAAATAAAGTACCACAGAATGTAATGTTTTACATTTAGAGTTCAGACTGGCCTTTTGACCCAGCAGGTCTCCGCCGGTGTTCATGCTGTACACAACCCTCTTCACATCTAACTGTATCAACATTTTAATGAATATTTTGAAACAAAAGCAATGGTTCATTAAGCTTTTTAGGGTAGAAAGAATTTCTTCTCGGCACATCATAGCTTTCGCAGAGTCTATCTCCAAAAACGTTTTTTTTTATTTAACTTACACAATTATCACATAATTAAGTGGGACAGGTCAACACAAATTGCAGACTTTCTCTGGAGCCTCTAACATTTCAAATGATTCCACATGGAGAGGCTTGTTGAGATCTACTTGGAGAATTCTACAATTTCTTTACTGTTAATAACATAGAGAGGGTTTAAAGTCTGTTATTTTGGGTCAAATAATGTTGAGTAACCTGTAAAATATTATAGCTGTAAGACAAAATATTTTTGATGAGGCCTGTAGCAGAAAAATAATGTAATTCATAAACTCTCAAAAAGCCCTGTCAAATTCAGATAATTATTGCACTAAATTAAGGCATTATTTTCCTGTAAGTGTTCTTGGAATTCTGCAATCGTACGATACAGAACCTGATATTTATTGCAAATGAATTTTCTTGGCAAATCAAAGTTCTATGTAAGAGGAATATATAAATGGAAACATGCTTTGAAATTGGGGTCTTGGTGTATTGATTAAATAGATGAAAATTAAATTTGTAATTGCTGATATGGGTGAGTAATTGTACATGCTTTTGGGAAAAGAAATACAGTGCATAAATGTTTCCAGTATCTCCTTTGGTTTTTCATTTTTGCAGTGAAATATTTGTAACAGTACAAGTTTCAGGAGCTTTTATTATAAAGTACACTAGGACAGTTTGAGGCACTCATGTTAGCTTTAATTTCCCGAAAGTCTGTCCAGGTACACTGACTCAAATCTGGCTATCTGAAAACAGGCGTTGACTAAAACTTCCAATATCCAATTTTTTAAGCTGCCATACATGAATTATAATTCTTATTAAATGAATAAATTAACTTACCGGCTTGTTCAACTAGGTTCTGCATTGGCGGGGTAGTATGCCAACTATTTATCAGCTTTGCTCACCTGTATTTTCCAGCACTCCAAGTAGTCCGAGCAATCCTTGACCCAACCTGGCCCAAACCACCCCACCCCCACCTGAAAACCAGCAAGATCCAAAATCTGGTACCGACTCTGTCCCGAGGTTAATGGTTTTAAGACACTGTACCTGAACTGACCACCACAGACTGGCAGCTGACCTGAACATGATCAGCCCTGTAATTCAGAATAAATAGCTATTTAATCATTTCATTCACTTTTTATTTGAACTTCCATTTAATTTAAACTGCCTGAAGATGAACATTGTACAAGCACTTAACGTTCCAAGATTCTGCATGCTAAACTGGAATTACAGTTCCAAATACCAGCAAAGACTGATGCACCTTAATGGATCTTCAGTTTTGCTTGTTTTGACAGCTTGTTTAAGGCAGGACTCCATCTTCATTGCAGCCACCAGGCTAGTTGGCTCATGGGTACAGAAGGTGAATGTATTGTATTGAGCTCCTTTTGGTTGTGCTTGTGCAAGTATGTATATTGTAGCTTCCTGGATTCACACTTATAGGAGCGCAATGGGTTAAATGATGTGAACCCTGAGAAAAAAACAAGAAAACCAGGCCAGTTGTTCAATTTTTATAAATTGCTGTGGTTTGAACATCTAGAGTAAGTTAATCAGAATTTATAGGACTTGTCAGATCTTTGCATTCTTGCAATCATTTCAAATTAAAGGAAACATATCCTTTGCCTCCTTTATTACAAAATATGGTAACAGACCTGGATGTATAAAGAATCCCCAATAATAAATGTTCACCTATTGCCACCAACGTGGTCTGGCCAGCAAAATATGAAAGGTCACAGGCCTGAAATGTTAACTCTGTTTCCCTCTCCACAGATGCTGCCAGACCTGCCGGGTATTCTCTGTTTTTATTTAAAGTATAATAAAAGATGTTTTTTCAAATTAGTGCAAGAAATAAAAGTGTTATTACATTTAGTGTTCTGTTGTATTATTTGTGCCTTTCAAAAGAAGTGCTGGAGGAAAGCATTGCAAATGAAGCTAATGCATTTATAAAAATTGGAAAATGTAAGTACAATGCCCTATGTTGATTATTGTCTTTTAACAGTATTCCTCACTGTTTGTGTGCAACTGATTATTTGGAATACATTAGAGGAACCCATACCATCAGTTGGAACAAAAATGTATTTGCGCTTTTATTTTACAATAGGACTTACCTGTAAATTAATTGAATATTATTTACACAGTTGGACTCTATAGGCAGTAAATAATAAGAGTTTGAATCAACATGGATAATTAAACAGTTAACAGAGTATTGGTTGAAAAGATGTGCATGTGGGCTGCTATTAATCTGGTATTTTAAGTGCACATTACGTGGCTAGACTGTTAAGTGCTGCAAATGTGGATTGTATGGAATTCAATGAGAGGGAGCTCTAGTGGTTTAAAAGGAACCTGTACGATCAAGCAGGGTTTTACATTTAATGGCTAAAGTATAAACATGATGAAATTGACCTTGTACGTGTGGTGTGTTGCTGCGAATTACAAACTGTTACTTCAATTGGATATTTTTAATGACATCATGAGCTGAAAAAGCGAAGTTCATTTATCAAAGGTCAACAGAACCTTACAGTAGAATTTCTGCCTTGAACTCATTTTCCGTTGGTGCAGAGGGTGTGTTACATCATCAG
Source organism: Carcharodon carcharias (assembly GCF_017639515.1). Taxonomy (NCBI): domain Eukaryota; kingdom Metazoa; phylum Chordata; class Chondrichthyes; order Lamniformes; family Lamnidae; genus Carcharodon; species Carcharodon carcharias. Next base: position 7,331,381 of record NC_054488.1, on the reverse strand, counting down.
AGCAACAAAGAAGTTATCATTAGACTAATGCGTTTGTTTGGCTGGGTGAGGGGGTGATTGCCGTCTGTTTACAGGAAAACACTATTATTTACAAGGGTACTCGGACTTACTCCTTTCAACCTTCATCTGCATTCTGGGCCATAGTCTTCAATTAGGTTTCTCAAATTTTTAAAAAAAAGAATACTTACTGTTCTATGAATGTATGTAAAGTAGATAGTTGCTTCCTAGCCATTTTGGTGCCCAAAAAAGAGTCCTCTATACTTTTACAGGCTTGTGAGTACCGCAAGCCAACAATTAACAGACCATTCTCTATATTCTCTCAGACAAAAAACCAGAAATTAGTTGAAATTGAAGAAAAAAGTCTCCATCTTTTCTAAAACATGGATAAACAGTGAGCATGGTGTAATTATCAACATCTTTGCTCTCTTTATGCTAATTACTGCTTCAAAAAGCAAGCTGTTTGTGACAAACCAAAGGCTTCTGAGACTCAAAGGGGTAAGCATACTGCCTGCTTGGATTTTGCAGTGGAAATAACAGTGAGACCATCGTTGTTATGGGGTGGCTGGGGCAGCAACTTTCTGTGTCTGCACACGTTCAGTTAAACATGGAAGTTGTCTGCGTTGCGCTCCTTCTCCAGAAGCTTTGCAACTCTGGTACTTCATTAAGAGACTAAACATTCAAAAATAGGAAGGCCATGGCTAGTAGAAGGTTGTTGCCTTTGAGCTGGGAAAACTGCAGACGACCTTGCAGGTCTGGGCCTTGACCACTCAGCTTCGGATTGCACCACCTCGACATGGGAGGTGACAGCCTGAGCTGGCTGTCTAACAGCCAATAGTAGGGGCACAGGAGGAGTGACAGTAGTGAGAGCATGAATGCATCCTGAGAGAGGACAGCAGGTTTATGCATGAGGGAGCCACTTCCTTCCTCCTGGATTGCGTCTCATATGTTTCTAGTAATCTGCTGGAGCATAAAATATTGGACTGCTGTGTTGAGCATAGGTATCCAGAGCCATAATGACAGCAGTCAAAGCCTGAGTGGCACCAATCTGGGCTTGCATGCCAACAAGCATAGATGCCACGATGTTAGTCTGAGCTTGCACAGCAGCATTCAGACATTAGGTGACTTCTTCCTGTGCTGCAGTGGAAGCTGAGACATCAGACACTGCACCACAACTGGGTCTGCAAGTGCTATCATGGAGTTGTGTATCATTTCCACACTAGAAGGGATGGTCTCCAAACTCTGCACAAACCCTATGCAGAGTTGATGGCAGTCTCCTCCATGTTCCTTGACAGTGACAGCAGGCTCTGTAATAGTCCTGCCAATTCACCAAGCATTTTGGTTTACGTGTTCATTAACCTTTTCCCAATCATCACCTCATCAAAGCCCTTATCTACGTGTGACATCCATTGTCCCTGGCCCTCCTGCAGCCCACTTGTGCCCGGTGACTCACCATGTGCAGATCACCCTTCTCACTACCCTCGAAAGTATGCACATTGCCAGTATCTAAGCTGTTGCCTGTGATTGTCAGATCAAGTGACGATACTTACTCATCAGGTGTCTGCTTCTCGCCTTTCGTCTGCAGGCTGCATTGGCTGGCCGGGCAGAGATTCTTGAATATCTGAAAGCATAAATGCAAAAGAGGAGGATTGGGCTGAGGGAAGTGGAGTGGCAGTGGGCAGAAAGCAAAAGGTGCATGCTCACATTGTCTGCAATTTGCACTTAATGCCAGATTGAGGGACAAGGGTCAAATGGTGTTTGAAAATGTGCATAAGGCAGGAACATTGTCATCCTGTATGTCCTGAGTGGCATGTTTGCAACAGTTTTATTATGTGCCTCTGCAATAATTCTGAGCACCATCTCCTCCAAGGGCCTCAGGAGATGCAGCCATTTCTGCCCCTACAATTTCTCTGCTGCTCCCTCTTGTTACGTGACAGCTTGTCCTGCAAGAGATGGGAAAGAATGTGTTGCAATGTGTTTGGGTGATGTGAGTCATAGTTCCAGTTATTCAGCTATGTGGAAGCTGCGAGGTGTGTGTATGAGGCTTGCAGCATTAGTAACTGAGGATGAGGTAGAGCAGCAAGCCAGAGAGAAGGTTCCCATCTTCTCCGATGTAGCACTGGAGGCCTTGGTGCAGGAGTTAGAAAGTAGGAGAAGCATCATGTTTCTGCAGAGGGCACTCTAAGCATATACTGTGAGGAGAATAGAAACAGACAGGTGAATGTTAGGCATGAGGGCTGATTGCTCGAAATTGTTGTAGATGAGTGATAGTGCTTTGAACAGTGTAAGAGTTTGCTGGTGTGGTGTGTAGAGCATGGCGTTTGAGGATATGTTCACTGAGCTTGACCACTCATATGAGGTCATTGAACTTTCATCAGCTTGGTGTCCTAGGGGCCAGATTCCTTGCACTGACCTCATGGCTATCTGCTCCTATTTCATTTGCAACGTATGCCTTGAGGACCTCCTGGCTGTCTGCAGAAACATGATGTTTCTCCTCCTGTCAACCTCCTGCACTAAGAACTCCAGTAAGAAAATGTGAGAGTGACAAACAGAAGAGAGTTCATGGAGTCACAGGGGGATTTATATAAAGGGAGAAGATGAGTCAGCTTCACAGATAAAGATACAAGACACTGCTGGGGCCGGAGAAAGGAAGGAGAAGAAACGGAAAGCAAACCGAAAGAATGCTCTGTCTGGCATGCTGCTCCATCCCTTTTCTTTCAGAGCTGTTCCAAAACCTGCAGCTAGAATGCATCTTCTGTTTAAGCAGTGTAGGCGGGTTCAGACTAACTTTAACTCGTCTTAGCCTCACTCAAACCTCCTCCTCCTCTCCCCCCCCCCCAAACACACACAAGTGTGCAGACACTCAACTGCGCTTTCAGTATTGGGCTACACAGTCATGATGTTGCCTGCATTACCTCTATTGCGCATGGGGCATTGAGATCCCTACACCCGCAAATAAGCTATATCCAATTTTTAGCCCTGCACCTCAGTAAAGATTCCACAGTCTGATGGTTGAAGAGACACACAGTTGATTGCCCTGTTCACAGATCCCAAATCCCCAGTAGTCAGAACTGCATTGTTTCCGCTCTCTGGCTACTGAAAATTTGCGGTGTAAGAGCCCTCAGAAAGTTTATAAGCAAATGTAATGTATGGTGAGCGTTGTTCATTCACCATTGACCGCAAATTCTGAGCCATTAGGTATGTTACCTAGCTTGTTGTCCATCATAGCCTGTTCCCCAATTGCAGCCTAGTGTAGTCAGCTACAAGCCAAATTTAAAGTTACCTCAACTTACTAAATTGTTGTCGGGAAGACTTATTTTTAGCAAGATCCATGCTTGGGAAACCCTTTAGCCCCTTATTATAAAAGTATCAAGAATGCTTTTCTTCTACTTCTGTGGCATTGCTCAGGGGCCAAAATGTTTAAATGATGTGACTTTTCCTGGAACTACATCTCTCTTTGTCCTCCCCTCTTACTTTCTCAGTCAATTTTTCTGTTAAATTCTGTCTTTGTTTTCTGTTTATCTCCTTTCTTCCTCCCTCTGACAGTCTCTCCTATCGTTATCTGTGATGTCTGCTCAACTTTTCCCTTCATGTAAATTCCTCCGTTACTCTGTGTCCTCTCTTCTGTCGGCCACTCGCACATTTTCTGACTTTATCTGCATGTTTTTCTTTCCTTTTGTCCTTCATTTCTGCTTGCTTCAGAATTGATTGACGTCCCTCTTGAAGTGCGGGCTGAGGTGTGTGCTTTCTTGGTGAATTTGGAGAAGCAGCTAAAGGAGGACAGGTATTGAGAGGCTAAACCAGAGCTGAGCTAGAAAGCAGTCTGGTGCTACAGGTGAGTAGGGTGTTTGGTTCCGGTGACTTTGAGGGAGTAAGTTGTCTGGCTGTGGGGTTTAAGCCTGAAGTTAGCAGGGAGGCTGGGTGCTATTGTTTGGGTTTCGATGGATCTTGGTAGGAGGGACCAGGAAGAAGAGGTTGCCATCAGGGCAACAGTTAGGTCAGTAGTGAAGGGGTAGAATTTACCTCAATTATTATAGGTGGATGGCTAGACTGTGATCAGAATGACGCCAACAATGTGAGTTCAGTCCCTTGACTGGCTGAGGTGATTCATGGAGGCCTGCCTCCTCACCTTGCCCCATGCATGTGGAGTGGTGCTTCTCAAGCTATAAAACCAATTGTCCCTCTCTAATAGAGGGTGTTGCCTTTGGTCCTTTTTGGTTCACATCTAATTCACTATTATAATCAATTGGGACTGGATGGACAGTTATAGAACGTATCTTTTTGGTTAGGAATTATGTTACATACGAAATCAAAGCACAGTGGGTCAATATATATACATTACAAGCTTACAAGTCATTTTGCAGGTGCTATAAGTAAACTTGCAGAATCACCATCAACAATATGCATTTATATAATGCCCTTAATGTAGAAAGATGGTCCAAAGTGCTTCACAGTGGTGTTAAAAGGGGAGTGATTTGTGGAGAGGCAGAGGAATTTAGATAATTGAAGAATGTAGAGGCTAGTTAGCTGATTGCACAACTGACAAAGGTAGGACCAAGGAAGCTAGAAACAGAGGAACGGTCAGTTGAGTAGCAGAAGGAGTTGTAGGTCTGGAAGATGTTAGAGTTGGGGAGTGGCAAATTGATGAAGGGTTTTCAAAACATTGGTGAGAATTTTAAATTTAAGGCAATGGGGAGATGGACATCCAGAACTGGATGAGCTGAACTCTATTTGTACTAGAAGATCGGCCTGGTCATGTCAGGAGGTGGCAAAGGCATGGAACAGGATTTTAGTGGCAGATGGGCTGAGGCAGTTTATGCTATGAAGGTGGAAGTAGGCAGTTTTGGGGATTGATAGGATTTGGGGCGGAAGCCCAGTTCAGATTTGAATGGGATGGTGATATTGTGAACGGTCTGGTTGAGCCTGATACAAGTACCAGGGAGGGCAGTTGAGTTGCTGGTAAAGGTTTGGGGTTGTTAGTTGCAGGAGATTGCGATTCATCAAAGCCTGTATGTTGGGTAAAAGTGGAACCAAGCAGGGGCAGTCCCAACAAGCTGGGCAACAGAAGAGAGGCATTGGAGTAGGCTGACTATGTGAAACAATAGCAGAATCTTTACAATGCCGAAGGAGGCCATTTGGCCTATCGAGTCTGCACCGGTTATCTGAAAGCACATTCTACTTAGTCCTACTCCCCTGCCTTATCCCCGTAACCTTGCACATTCTCTCTTGTCAGATAGCAATCCAATTCCTTTGTGAATACCTTGATTGAACCTGCCTCTGCCACACTCAGGAAGTTCATTTCAGACTCCAACCATTCTCTGGGTGAAAAATGTTTGTCTCACATCACATTTATGCCTTTTACTAATTATTTTGAATCTATGCCTTCTAGTTCTTGATGCTGTCTTGAGTGGGAACAGTTTCTCACTATTTACCCTGTCCCTCAGGATCTTGAATACTGCTATCAAGTCTCATCTCAGCCTTCTTTTCTCCAAGCAAAACAGTCTCAACCTCTCCAATCTATCCTCATAGCTACAATTCTTCATCCCTGGAATCATTCTTGTGAACCTCCTCTGTACTCTCCAATGTCTTCACATCCTTCTTCAAGTATGGCACCCAGAACTGGATGCAGCACTCCAGATGGGGCCTAACTAGCGTCTTATACACGTTCAACATGACTTCCTTACTTTGTACTCAATGTCCCTATTAATAAAGCCTAAGATATTATACACTTTATTAACTGCCCTCTCAACATGCCCTGCCATCTTCAGTGATTTATGTGCATTTTCACCAAGGTCCCTCTGTTCCTGCACCTCCTTTAGAATTTCTCCCTTTTTTTATATTGGCCCTCCATATTCTTCCTGCCAAGATGAATCACCTCACACTTCTCTGCATCGAACTTCATCTGCCACTTGTCTGTCCAATCCACCAACGTATCCGTGTCCTTTTGAAATTCAAGACTATCATGACAGTTCATGACGTTCCAATCTTCATATCATCTGCAAATTTTGAAATCATGCCATGAACTCCACAGTCTAGGTCATTAATATGTATCAGGAGGAGCAAGGGCCACAACACTGACCCCTGAGAACTTCACTACAAACCTTCCTCCAATTCGAAAAACGTTCACTAACCACTACTCTGTTTCTGTCACTCAGCCAATTTCTTATGCAAGTGCCTACTCTCCCTTTTATTCCATGAGCTTGAATTTCGCTCTCAAGCCTGTTGTGTGGCAGTGTATAAAATGCCTTTTGAAATTCCATATACACCACATCAACAGCATTGCCCTTATCAACCTTCTCTCTTACCTCCTCAAAAAACTCCCAAGTTAGTTAAACATGATTTTTCCTTAATGAATCCATGCTGGCTTACCTGAATTATCCTGCACTTGTCTAAGTGATTGTTGCTTTTGATTGATTTTAGATTTTGAAGGTTTTAGATAAGTTCAGGAGGGACAATTCATCATAATTAAGTCACAGATTATAATTTGTGACTTTGACTCGGGTCATTTTGATGCTGTGGGAGTGATGGAAAGCTGATTAGAGAGAAAACGTAAACCAAGAACATAAATATATTTTAACCTAGAAGGATGTAAACATTTGCTGTTTAAATAAATGATCAATAATTTAAATAAATGTTATTTGGTTAAATACATTAATTTAAAAACACGCTATTTAAATGGAATGCTTTCCTTTATTACAAAGAGGGTGGAGCATTAAAGTAGGGACGTACTGCTACAACTGCTGGTGAGACCACACCTAGAGTACTGTTTATGGCTTTGCCTCCTTAGTTCAGGAAGGATACAGTTGCATTGGAAGCAGTTCAGAAAAGACTCACTGGACTGATTCCTGGAATGAAAGGGTTAAGCAGGTTGGGCCTTATACTCATTGGAGTTTAGAAAAATGAGAGGTGACCTTATTGAAACATATAGTGAAACATTGATTCTGAGGGGGCTTGGCAGGGTTGATGCTGAGAGAATGTTTCTTATGGTGGAATTTAGAACTGGGGGCACAGATTAAAAATAATAGTCACCTACTTAAGACTGGAATGGGGAGGAATTTCTTTTTTGAGGGTTATTCATCTTTGGAATTCTCTTATGCAGAGAACAGTGGAGGCGGAGTCGTTGAATATATTCAAGGCTGAGTTAGACAGATATTTGGTTGACAAGAGAAGTCAATCAGCCATGCACTTATTGAATCGTGGAGCAGGCTGGATGGGCCAGATGGCCTACTTCTCCTATTTCTTATGATCTTAACTAATTACCTGATGTTTACCTTGCCTAATTTGAGATAGATGGTGTTGGAGAGAGTTGCACTGAAAATTGGGCAGGTAGCTAACTGGCTTCAGTACTAGAGGTTGGACCGTGTGGATGGGGAGCTGGCTGGGTCAGACATGGAGATGGCAGTTGGATTCCAGGGTTGACCAGGGAGGTATCCACTTTACAAAGCATTCTGAGGCGTGTTACTTTCAGGTCAGCCTGGGAGAGAGGGAGCAGGGTTAAAGCACTCACTGATCATATAAGAATGCACCAACGAGCTCAGAAGGAGCAGGCCCTGGAGCACACTCAGTAGGCCTGGGATGGAAGAAGAAAATGGAATAGTTGCCTCGGTCAGATCCACGTAAAATGTGAGGGGTTGTTTTTTTGCCCTGGAGAATAATTGAGCTCTGGAGCAGCCTGCCAGTTTGTGCAGTGGACACCAATTCACTGAGTTCCTTCAAGCAAGAATTGGACTTGTTTTTGGCTGGGAAAATATCATCTCCAAAAAAAGGTAGGTACTGCAAGGAATTGTCAGGGCCAGACTGATGATCTGAAGTAGTTTTGATCACAGAGGAGAGGGGTGGAGGTGTTCAGAGTTAAGTTTTCCAGTAATTTTTTACCTTCTAAATTGTGTTTTTTGACTTTTTTTGTCTCTCTTATCACAGGGTTTTGAGTGGGATAGGGAGTGTATATATTGTGATGCACGAGATACCACAGTTATGTGGCATAGGCTGGATGGACCAGGAGGTACTTGCTTGTCCATCGTTGTTTGTGTAGTCTTAGCTGCAGAATCCATTGGGAGTGGAGGGGGAACAGAGAGCAGGTGCAGGGGATAAATTGAATGGGATGAAGGATTAACACCGGCTGGGAACCTAAGTATTTAAAGAAAAGGTTTTATTTTTTAATGAACTGACTGCTCTTTGGATCATGTGAAACATATGACACCAATCAGCAACATTAGAGGTTAATTAAAATCATACAATGTTACAGACATACTGACAAAAACCTGTTCATAATATAAATGTATTGTTTTGTAACATTTCTCATCAGTTGTGACTGTCAGTTAAAGAGAGGTCACGTAGCATTGTAGTCATTGTCCTTCAAATAACTTGTCCACTCATACAGGCAGAATATATCTCATTCCACACTGATGATCCCAGAAAATTAATCACTAGGTCTTAGTTTATTCTAGCAGAGTTCATCCACACTTACTGGATTCCATTTGTGGACCTTGAGACTTTGGAAAGCAGGAGGGAAAATGGACTTATTTTGTCATTTAATGTTCATGTCTTAGAATCCAGTTGTAGATGTAGGAAGATAACATCACAACATTTTGAGCTGTACCGATCATGAATTGCATTATGAATCATGAAAACCTATATTAAGCATAGATGAACAGAAATAGGTGGTCAGAGAACTAGTAACATTGACATGTTGTCAATTTAAAGATGCCAAATATCCTTTAAAAATGACTTTAAGTCACAGCGAGGAACACAGGCTGCTTTCCCAAAACAGATGGAATTGCCAAGGAAGCCAAAGGGAAACATAAAGAATGTTGGAAATTACAAATAAAAAGCTATTGGATAGAATTGGAGCCCTTAAATGTCAAGGGCCAAACTGTATATTGGGAAGTGGAATTGTCTACACCCAAGTGGGTTTTTTTTTTGGTGATCAGTTAGAAACTGGAATAACGCCAGAGGATTGACTCCATCCAACCTGGAGTTTTGTGTATTATATTGGTTTCCGTGCGACAGTGCAGACTTTCTGGTTTTGGTGAGCCCTAAGAGTTAGACAACTCAGCTGAAACCAAAAATTGGACATCTAATCTGAGGAGACATTTGAAGCAGGAAATGTTTTCTCAATAACTGAGAAATTTTAGAGGTTTTTAGCAAAGTCTTCAAGACTCTAAGGGGTCAGGAAAACTTTTAAAAAAACTTAAATACCACAAACTTTAAGCAAGGGGACATGAAGTCAAGTTTGGAAAAGGAGGTGAACAGGTGACTTGGCTGAAACTATGTTAATGGTCAATTTGTAGGATAGACTATCTAAGAAAACAGTGGAGCTAGATAGGTGAAAGAAAAAAATGGTTTCTTTTTAAAAAATTACAACAGGCCAAATAGACTGCAATCATCTATTCCCATCCTGTGAAACATAGGTCTTAGGAGCAGGAGTAGGAAGATCATGGCTGATCAGATTGTGGTCTCAACCCCACTTTCCTGTATGCCCTCATAACCCTTGACGATCAAAAATCTATCTAACTCAGCCTTGAATAAATTCAGCTACCCAGCCTCCACTGATCTCTGGAGAAGAACATTCCACAGACTAGTGACCCTCTGAGAAAAAAAATTCTCATCTCCATCTTAAAAGGGAGATCTCTTATTCTTAAACTGTCTCCTAGTTCTACTCTGCCCACAGGAGGAAACATCCTCCCAGTGTCCACTCTATCAAGTCCCCTCAGGATCTTATATGTTTCAGTAAGATCACCTTTCATTCTTCTAAACTCCAATGGGTATAGGCCCAACCTGATCAACTGTTCTTCATGATTCAAGCCTTTCATCCTAAGATTGAGTGAAATGTGTCTACACTTTGCTTTCACTGGCAGTATTTCTAATGGAAATATGGCAAAGATAAGTTGATCAACCAACAGTCAAAGCAGATATGATAGTTCACATTTATTATGTCAAATATGGCCGTAAAAATGTTCTTCTGTAGCTGTGAGCTTTCTAGCATGTTTCTCTGATATGGAGGACAGAGATTTGATGCATCATGAGCTTTTATCCAGTTTCCTTGGATTTTGCCTGCCTAATTTGGAAGTTGTTCCTGGTAAACATTTGCATTGCTTGAAGCAGTGAAACAAAATAATGTGGAAAGTGTAAGCAACACCATTTGTCAACCAAGGTTAATATAAATAAGGGATCAGGCACTAGATTTGATTGCAAAAGTAATGATGTGTTTATCCAACGATAGGAGCATATTGAAAGGAATTGCTTACGAATACTTTACTCCTCTTACATTGCCTACACAATGCAGTCTTAAGTGCTGTACATTTACCACTAATGGCACCAAGTTGCCTCTCATATAGATGACATCACAAAGGGCTTCTGAAGCAAAAGCCAGCTTTTACTACAGATTAATAGCCACTGTCTCGACAATCAGATCATCGATTTGATTAAGCATCCACTAATGCGTTATAAAGTTTTCAGCGGTGCTGCAGTGCGTAGCCCGATCAGAACCTCATTTTCAATATGTACAAGCAGACCTCTCAGTTACAAAGTCAAAAGGATTTTAATGTTCTTCAGGCTTTAGCCAATTTATGGTTTAACTGATGATCTAAATCTGGAATTTCAATGGGCAGTTATAGGGGAATGTTTATTTGTGCTTTTGTTTAGATTTTATGCATTGTGTAACTCCTTACAACTTGCCGTTCATTCAGCAGGGAATTGTTTAGTTTAGTACGATCACGATAGTATAAGTTTACCTTGTCTCTGAGGGAAAACTGCTCCTTTTGTCCTGTAAGTGGCGTTATTATATAGCATCTTTCATAACTTCAGGACATGCAACAGTGTTTCACCACCAATGAAGTATTTTTGAAGTACAAATATATGTGAACTGTAGGAAACACAGCAGACAATTTGCACATAACAAAGTTCAACAATGAAGGAAATGACCAGATAATCTGTATTTTGGTGGTGTTGCTTGAGGGATGAATGTTGGCCCTTTGGTGGTGTTGCTTGAGGGATGAATGTTGGCCCGAACCCCAGGGGAATTCCATGCTCCTCCTCAAAGTGCCATGGGGTCTTTTCCATCAACCTGAGAGGACAGACTCCCTTAAGTTAACACATCTGACTGTACAGCACTCCCTCAATACTGCACTCCATTATCAGCCTAGAGATGTGCACCTGCCATGGGGCTGAACCCATGACCTACTGACCTAGATGTGTGGCACCAATGTAGGGATTCAAAAGCCAGAAATAGATACACACTCCAGACTGTGTATCAGTTTAAGGGCAGCTGGAATTATAGGCGAACGGAGCAAGTCAAATTTCCACAGAGTGCTAAAGGAGCTGATAAATATATTTGAATACAAAAAGTGAATACTGACCCATTAGAAATTTTATGTAAAGACTTAAAATTATCACCAGTGCCCTTAATATACGTTTGTGAACTAATAAAAGTACAGCATATAGATTTTTAAATAAGATTAATGATAAATATACCTAAAGAAAATTGCGTCACTATTTGTTTCCATCATGCCACCTGAGTATGTCTTTGTCGCTCACTGTGCCTCTGATATGCAGTTTTGTAAAATCCCGTTAAAGGATTAATAAATGCCTTCTTTCTTCTTGCTGTTTAATTGAGGTACTGCTTGTAGCTCTTGTGCAAGAAGTCAAAAATATGTTGAAATTTTTTCACAGCTCAGTGGAAATAAAGTTTTTAGAAAATTGAAAGTAAAGATCATTTTGATGGAAACACTTCTGCCAAATTGTGATTTATTTGCCAAACAGCTGGTGGATAATTTATATTGATTTCACATGCAGGGAATATAATGGATATTGTGTCACACGACAACTTGCATATGTATAGCTCTATCAACGTAGACCTTGCAAGGTGCTTCAGGGATCCTGATCAATCCTGTTTATGAAGTTTATAACTTTTATTTTAAGGACAGTTGACTCCTTCTATTAGATTGTATGAGCTCTGTTTTATCTGTTTTCAAAACTCTGTGGTTGCCATAATTTTTGTTCAAAACTTTATAGAACTGCAACAAAAGGAGCAAAATCCTTTATTTCATAATTTTTACCAGGACATGCAACCAGGGCGCTTAAGCCACAGTTAATATTGTTCTTCAGCTGTCTAACATTAAGAACAGGCAGCTCCACAAGTCAGAAGACTAGGAAGAGGGAATCAAACTTGCACATTCCCACTTCATGGGACCACATGTTAGTTCTCCATTGCATTAAGTGTTGACCTGTCATTTTCCCCATCACCTCGCCTATGCCTTTGATCCTTCTTTTGGTTTTGCACCTGCTCTCCACCCCCCAGCCCCTCCAAGCCTCAGTTTAGATTAACAAAGTTCTGCTATGCAATGCAGCTGAACAATTTCAGAAGCAGACCAAATCAAATTCAATTTTGTTTTAAGCTTCTGATAACTTTGATTGAAATAAAACTATTCAAATAAGAAATGGTTCATTCATGAGGTAATTAGAGTTGTTCTTAAGAAAAATAGGTAGTGCTCTGAATTCAGCATCTTCTAACCCCGTTCTCTTGATTAAAGCTCATGTCTAAATGCTGCCTTTGTTGTGACTCGCCACTATAAGACACCTCTTGTTCCACTGTTAACTGATTTGAATAGAGAGGGAGAAGAGTGGTTAATAATTACAGCAGGGTTCATTGAGTTTGTCAACATTAAGTACACAAGCATATTGACTTGCAGTGGTGCATCATGTTAGGGCAAGTGCAAAGTTATTTGAATAAATAAATGGCAAACAACCCCATTGTACGTTTTCATTATCACATAGTTCCTGATAATATACCTTGGTCATTTCAAGAGAACCTTCCTGTCCAATTATTCAAATGATTTGTGTAAATAAATTAGAAGTATATCTCAGAAATAATTTAACATTTAAACCATGTTATTCTCCATAATTACAGTATGATCCTCTGATTATGTCAATTTATGCTGAAGTGAAACTGGCTTAAATAGATTTTCTCACCTTGAAAACAGCTGTTACAGTTGTGATACACTTTTGATTCTGTAAGTATGGTGGATTTTTTTATTTAACAGAATCTTTGTGTATAACAGGTAGAAAAAGAGTGAGAAAGTGTTAAATATCCATGTGATATTAATGATGAAAGACTTGCACGTTAATGGCCATTTACTATTAGTACTGTAAACTTGGTGGAAAAAACTGTTCTAGCTGAGTGGACCACCTCTTTCCCCGCCATTGTATATTGCTTTTAAGTGGCTTTCCTTGGAATGTCAATGATGCATTTTATTGTATTTATATTTTTGTACAAGACTATTATACTGACCTTTGTCTGTCAAAACTTTTACTCTTATGTAATTACTGATGATAAAGAACTTCCTGCCTGGTTTGTTTGGACAAAATTCCTTTTATCTTTTTTAGTCCTTTACTGTAAAAGAAACATCAGTTTTCAGTTGTCTTGTTAATTTTTTACTCTCATTTCCCTCTGTATTAAGGGCAACTCTTCACCACACCCCTCAACCAACATCTGGGTATTTGTGGAAGTGAACACTCAGATGTTTGGATGAATGAGACTGAAATACATTGAGGTCTCAGGGAAAGAAACAATGCATTAACTTATCGTAACACCAACATGAAGCATTACAGACTTACAAAGATACCTTCAAAGTCCTTGTCATTGAATGAGGCTTCAAAGAAACAAAATTCTGTTCTAGCTGTACCCAAAACAATGTGCGCTGGAAGTACTTTGATTCATTAGCTGTCTGACATAAACAGAACAGTTCGGAGGTGTGGCTTGCAGCAGTGTCTAAAACAAAGTACTCTGTAGACTTGCACCTGGTGTCAGTAGTATAGCTGCAACCCAATCAGCGATTGTGCAATTTTCTGGGTCAATTACATCCAAATACATTGCACAACAGCTCTTAAGTCAGTTTTGTGCCTTGTACTAGGTCAGCTGTCAAAGTGAGTGCCTTTTTGTGGGGGATTTTCCTTTAACATTTGTGCTTTGAAGTAACAAAACCAGCCGCCTCAAGCACATTTTAGCCATTATTTATATATGTCCTTTGAATAGTTAGAACCCTTCTGTATGTTCACTCTTCCTAGAAAGTAGGTTTTGGATACATCCAAGAAATCTTGCATTTAGAAAACAATTTTTGATCAGAACTAGCATGAATATGCTTAGTGGATCATTATAAAAGTGCATTGGTTAACAAGCAATATGTTTAATTTCAGTTAAAACTCATATTAAGAGTAATGTGAGATAGACTAATCTAAAACTATTGAATATCCAGTGCACATGATCCAATTAGCTTTGCCTGGAACTTGACTTCAGCCTGCCCTTCAAGATGCTTTTAAAGAAAATACACAGTGTTACTAGGTGTAGAATGCATCATATAAATCACCCCTTTCCTGCCACAAAGAAATTGAAAGGACTATGCAAAAGTTTAGTTACCAGCAGAATGTTCCAATTTAGACTGTTTGCACTCTTTTGCAGAACTACCTGGTGGATTTTTTATTGTGCTCTCCAAAGTAAGTGTTGCTAAGAAATTAAAATGGTTAACCGTAGCATCACAAAAGATGACCATTTGATCCACTGTGCCTGTGCAAACTCTTTGAAACAATTCATAATGGGAAAGCCTGCATTTGAGCTGAGCCCCTTGCTTATGTCCCACTCAAGTTTTGCACCGTCTGCAAGCCTGAGTACCCGATGAGTCACTGATCATAGCAAATTGCAGCAAGTTTACTCTCAGGTTATAGTTGACTTGATGAGACTGGAGGCAGGTGCTACTATCATAGGTCTTATCATAGTATAAAAGCAGCTGTAGACTGGTGCAGCTGTAACCTGGTGCACATCAAGGCTTGTATCGGTCGTATGTTTAATACAGAATTATTCGATCTGTTTCACAAGAATTGCCTGTTGCAGTGATTGACTTTTGCTCTAGCTTCAATTCCAAATAAAATAACCACTATGTCAACGCCATTACTTTGCAATGGCTCAAATTCAATATTTATGGAGTTTTCACCTCCATATTTTACACAACATGGCTTGTTCTTGTATTTGGTCTTGTCTCCTTTTACTGGGTTTGAGCTGAGATTATTCATTACATGCAAGCCACCTGTTTCCAAAGAACATAGTCTACTTTAGGGAAATATAGCATTTTTAAAGGGGAAGGCCAGTGTGGGTGGAGGTGGCGATAGGTAGATAGTTGGGGATGAATTCCAACAACTATATGTAGCACCATGGATGAAATATCATAAATCATTATAATTGCCTGTGGAGAATCATGTCACCTATTTCAGTTCTACTTTGAGATAATCATGGCTGATGCATTTCCTGATAGACTTACATTGACTAATAGCAGGCAATGCTCTGTATCATCCTGAACCCAATTCAGACCCACCTGACCACAGAAGGCCCTCTATTGGTCTACTATGGAACACCCACCAAGTGGTGACTTTTAAATGGAGAACTTTGAGTGGGTAGCGAATGATATTCTTCCTTTCCCATTCACTTTGGTATATTACTGTTTTTTTAAAAAGTTACCTTTATTTTACAAAACAAAAAATTAATGGATTCAGAAACCATTTTATTTAGGTTACAATGTTGGAATATATAAAATTAAAATTTCGAAGTTCTTGTGATCCTCAAGTTAAATCAGTAGAAAAATTGCTGTCTTAAAGCAGAGCTAAACCATTTGAGAAAGCACTCTACAGTATTAAGGTGCTTCTCTGTATACTTATTATCCTGCATAATCTCAGGTTCAACTTCTTAACTGTGTTTGGAGGTTGATCTTTCCAGACATTTTGCTCTATTACGTCAAACTTAAATTGGCTTCATTAGATTGTCTGTGTCTAATACCATGTTCCATTTTAATTTCTAATAGTTCTTTGAGGTGCCATTTGACTCGAACATGAACAGGACGAAGAACAGGCCCCTGGTCAGAGGACAAATTAGGTTGGTCTCTTCAGAATTGTACTTGTTACTTTTTTAGGATCTCAACAGTTTTTTTTAAATTTGTAAGCTTTGAAATGTTTTTTTATGCATGGTTCGTGTTAACTGCACAGTGTGATACTGAGCAACACAAACTAGAAAAATACAGGCTTTGGTGAATTACTGAATCTTAGGCTAATGGAAGGCTAGGAAGTATAAGAATCCTATGTTGCCCTAACTGTGTATAGTCAACCACCTCACACCATTAGACTCTGTAAACCTCCAGAATGAAACCTCTTATGGTGTCAGCACTTGCTGCTCTAATAAAAGGATGTTCAAACTATTCTGAATCTAAGAATATTTACTTAATGGTGAGTAATTAGAAGCTGTTGAGCACAGAGATTTAGATGTCCTTGTATGCAAATCACTAAAAGTTAGTGCACAGGGACAAAAAGTAACCGGAAAAGCAGATGGGAATGTTGGCCTTTATCTTAAAGGGGTTGGTAAACAAAAGTTTGAGTTTAATAGTTTGAGGAGTGATCTAATCAAGATGTTTAAAATGAAGAAGGGATTCAGTAAGTAAGATATATATATATATATATATATATAGAAACTATTTGATTTGGTGGGGGAATTCCGGAACAAGAAGATACAATCTGAAAATTATATCTAGGCCATGTAAGAGTGAAATCAGAAAGAAATTTTTTACTCGAGATAATAGAAATCTCAAACTCTTCCTCCCCCACTGTCATCCCTGTTTCGCTAAAGCTTTTAGACGCCAAGGGAATTGAAAATTTCAAGACTGAGATTGATAGATCATTGTTGAGTAAGGGTATCAAGGGATATAGAGTTCAGGTAAAGATCAGCTATGACCTAAAGGAGGAGCTTACTGCTGTTCCTATGTTCCTGTATTGGTATTTTTTTAAAAATAGCTAACAATGGAAGTTTTTTCATTTATGTATTTTAAGAATTATTACAGTGTTTTCAAATTGATCACTAATTTTAACCACGAAAGCTTTTTTTTCTTTTAATTTTATATTTTCTATGTACTCACAGTTTATGGTATGTTGTTTGTGGCCCAGACTACTGTGGTACCTATCATCCATTGTCAGAGTGATTTTAAGAGCTTAGTTGTACTATTGAATGGAAGTATTAAATTAAAACAAAAGGGAGGGAGGAAGTAACTGAACGAATCACCTTGATTAGCACACTTGCTCTTCCTTAATGGGTGGGTTAAGAGCACTGTCAGAAGAGGCCAATGAGGAAACAGTGTATATTGCTGGGGAGAGGGAGACTGCAGAAGCAATAAATGAATGGTCTGATTAGGTTTCTTGGGCGTTATTTAGAGCATTGATTCTGTGCAACCCTGAACACTCACTTATCAACTCAGTAATTAGAAAAAATATTACATCATAAGACCATAGGAGCAGAAATTAGGCCATTCGGCCCATCAAGTCTGCTCTACCATTCAATCGTGGCTGATAAGTTTTTCAACCCCATTCTCCCGCCTTCTCCCTGTAACATTTGATCCCCTTACCAATCAAGAACCTATCTATCTCGGTCTTAAATACACTCAATGACCTGGCCTCCACAGCCTTCTGTGGCAATGAATTCCATAGATTCACCACTCTCTGGCTAAAGAAGTTTCTCCTCATCTCTGTTCCAAAATGTCTTCCCTTTAATCTGAGGCTGTGCCCTCGGGTCCTAGTCTCTCCTACTAATAGAAACATCTTCCCCACGTCCACTCTATCCAGGCCTTTCAGTATTCTGTAAGTTTCAATCAGATCCCTCCTCATCCTTCTAAACTCCATCGAGCATAGACCCAGAGTCCTCAAACGTTCCTCATATGTTAAGCCTTTCATTCCCAGGATCGTTCTCGTGAACCTCCTCTGGACCTTCTCCAGGGCCAGCACATCCTTCCTGAGATACGGGGCCCAAAATTGCTCACAATATTCTAAATGTGGTCTGACCAGAGCCTTATAAAGCCTCAGCAGCACATCCCTGCTTTTATATTCTAGTCCTCTCAAAATAAATGCCAACATTGCATTTACCTTCCTAACTACCGACTCAACCTGCAAGCTAATCTTAAGAGAATCCTGGACTAGGACTCCCAAGTCCCTTTGCACTCCAGATTTCTGAATTCTCTCCCCATTTAGAAAATAGTCTATACCTCTATTCTTCCTACCAAAGTGCATGACCTCACACTTCCCCACGTTGTATTCCATCTGCCACTTCTTTGCCCATTCTTCTAACCTGTCCAAATCCTTCTGCAGCTTCCCCGCCTCCTCAATACTACCTGTCCCGCCACCTATTTTTGTATCATCTGCAAACTTAGCCAGGATTCCCTCAGTTCCTTCATGTAGATCATTAATGTATAAACTGAAAAGTTGTGGTCCCAACACTGACCCCTACGGAACTCCACTAGTCACCGGCTGCCATCCTGAGAAGGACCCCCTTATCCCCACTCTCTGCCTTCTGCCAAACAGCCAATCTTCTATCCATGCTAGTACCTTGCCTCTAACACCATGGGCTCTTATCTTACTGAGCAGCCTCCTGTGCGACACCTTGTCAAAGGCCTTCTGGAAGTCCAAGTAGATAACATCCATTGGATCTCCTTTGTCTAACCTACTCGTTACCTCCTCAAAGAATTCTAACAAATTTGTCAGGCATGACCTCCCCTTGATGAAACCATGCTGACTTTGCCCTATTTTATCATTCACTTCCAAGTATTCTGAAATCTCATCCTTAATAATGGACTCTAAAATCTTACCAACGACTGAGGTCAGGCTAATCGGCCTGTAATTTCCCGTCTTTTGCCTCACTCCCTTCTTAGACTGCGGGGGGTTACATTAGCAATTTTCCAGTCCTCTGGGACCCTCCCTGACTCCAGTGATTCCTGAAAGATCACCACTAACGCCTCCACTATCTCTTCAGCTATCTCCTTCAGAACTCTGGGGTGTAATCCATCTGGCCCAGGTGATTTATCCACCTTCAGACCTTTCACTGAATTAAAAAAGCAAAAGGGTCTTTTCAGAGTCTGGGCTCCATTCAAATAGAGCATTGTGTATGCCATCCAATTTTGGGATCATGCATCCATTAGTGATCATTTCTACTCTTCGCAATTGTTTATGTATTCCTTTTGTAGTATGTGATAAGCTGTTTTGTATTTTGATTCAATGACTATATATAACCACAAAAAATGTTGGAAAATTGAAATGCTTCTAACATGTAGACTAATTGTTTTCAGTAGTTCATCAGTTTGTTGTGTTTGACTTGTCATATTTACGTTATTGCCAGCACCATCACTTTGAGTGTAGTTTTTGCATGTTCCTCTCTCTTTCGGGATTATTTTCTAAAGAGACCCTCTAATTTCTGCAAAAGCACATGTTATCTTCTTTTCATTAACCCTTTCACCAGCTCCAACCTTGTCCAACATTTGATCAAATATCAGTTAGGTGAGAGTGCCTGCCCTTGACATCAAAGCACTATTTGACCAAGTGTGGCATCAAGGAGCCCTAGCAAAACTGGAAACAATGGGAATTGGGGAAAACTCTCTGCTGGTTGGAGCCATATCTGACACAAAGGAAGATAGCTGTGGTTGTTGGAAGTCAATCATCTTAGTTCCAGGGCATCGATGCAGGAGTTCCTCAAAGCAGTGCCTTCAGCCCAAACATCTTAAGCTACTTCATCAATGACCTTGGTTCTAATCATAAAGTCAGAAGTGGGGTTGTTTGCTGATAATTGCACAATGTTCACAATTCGCGAATCCTCAAATTACTAAAGCTGTCCACATCCAAATGCAACAAGATCTGGACAGTATCCAGTCTTGGGCTGACAAGTGGCAAATAACATTTGCACTACACAATTGCCAGGCAATGACCATCTCCGACGAGAGAAAATCTAACCATTTCCCTTTGACACTCGATGGCATTACTATCACTGAATCCCCCACCACCAACATCCTGGGGGTTGTCATTGACTAGAAACTGAACTGGACTAGTCATATAAACACTGGCTACCAGAGGCTGGAATTCTATGGTGAGTAACACACCTCCTGACTCCCCAAAGCCTGTCCACCATCTACAAGGCACAAGTCAGGGTGTGATGGAATACTCTCCATTTGCCTGGATGGGTGCAGCTCCAACAACACTCAAGAAGCTCAACACCATTTAGGACAAAGCAGCCGCTTGATTGGCGCCACATCCACAAACATTCACTCCCTCCACCACCAACACACACAGCAGCAGTGTGTACCATCTACAGGATGCACTGCAGGAATTCACCAAGCCTCCTTAGACAGCGTCTTCCAAATCTATGACCACTACCATCTAGAAGGACAAGGGCAGCAGATACATGGGAACACCACCACCTGGAAGTTCCCCTCCAAGCCATTCACCATCTTGACTTGGAAATATATTGCTGTTCCTTCACTGTCACTGGGTCAAAATCCTGGAACTCCCTCCCTAACAGCACTGTGTGTGTACCTACGCCACAGGGACTGCAGTGGTTCAAAAAGGCAGCTCACCACCACCTTCTCAAGGGCAATTAGGGATAGGTAATAAATGCTGGCCTAGCCAGCAAATATTCTCCACACTGATTCCAGTGTACTTTTTGCCCAAATATGTAATAACATTCCCTTATTATTGAATTAATTCATGGATGGAATTGGTACAATTTTAGCAATATTTAGAAATAAATCTGTACTTTGACAGAATAGTAATACTCCAAAGCCATTCAATAACAAGAACTCATTCTTACTTTGAGATCAACTACAAAATCGGAACTGATGAGGGAGAGTGTATTTCACATGCATTTTAATAAAATAGACCTGCAACATAGGCCAGCAAGCCACTGTATTCCATGTTTTTAAGTTTATATTGATAGTCTTCACTTTTTTGGATAATTCTACATATAGAGACTTGACAATTATAGACAATATGAAATCTTACTGCTGTTGCTTTAATTTAGTCATTTGCTTCAACTTGTTACTGAGCATTGCTTTGTAAGAATGATTTCTGGTTAAAATGAAATTAGTGGTTAGAGTGTCTCCCATGACAGGGAAACAGAATCATTGAAATAGTTTGTGCAATTCAACCAGTAATGTTGAAATGTAAGCCGGCCTATAATATCCAAGTGTCTGAAGAGACATTGTGCCTTAAGAGCAAATAACAGACATAACAGTTTAATGATTCATAACAGAATTCTTGCTGTGCATTAGCCAGATGTACTTTTTTTATTTTGATCTATGTCTTCCCAAATGCTTAGCAGAGCGTTATGTAATGTTCTATTGTGCTTCTGTCTCATCGATATAAAAGTGTTAACGTTAGGCTGCAGAACTTGAGAGCTTTCAGGACCTTGGATTCTTAAACATTAATCTTGCACATGTTGTTGACCCTTCACACCTCAAGGCATTCTTTCATTTTCTTTGTGAGGCTATGGGGGTCCTTGCATCTAGAGGTGTACAATGCAGGTTTCCAACTCATTAATTAAAAGCCTGGGCACTTGATAGATTTGACTGTGTTTTACCACACTCTGCGTGAGGAAACATCCCAGATGCTCATCTATAAACTTGGAGTCACGGTGCGAATTGCTCAAAGGAGGATCCATCTGCTTTTGGTGAGGAGCTGCGAAGAGAGATGGACTCCTAATGGAGCTGTCTTCACTGCTGCTGCCATCTTCTTCCAGAGGTCAAGCTGAGTTAATTTGATGGAACTTATACCATTGTATACTTCTCTTACTAATGTCCTATTCAACACAAACCCA
This sequence comes from Carcharodon carcharias, assembly GCF_017639515.1. Lineage (NCBI taxonomy): Eukaryota > Metazoa > Chordata > Chondrichthyes > Lamniformes > Lamnidae > Carcharodon > Carcharodon carcharias. Next base: position 7,309,729 of record NC_054488.1, on the reverse strand, counting down.
CAGTTTACAATTCTGCTTTAACTTGAAGTCAGGTAGGCAGTTGTAATTCATGGCAGTTATTTTAATCTTAATTTCCTCATGCAGTGTTTAAAAGCTCTTGAACTTCTTTATCTCTGACTTACGCTTTTTCAGTACATTAAAATGTCCAGTTAAGGGCTTGCACTGATAAAGCAACAAATTCAGTACTCTTTAGATTCCTGTACTGCACCTTTACACTGTCTCGCAAAATAAATGCCGCCTATCTTCTTGCTGTCACATTTTTCTTCCAAAATATCACATTCTGTTGGCTGAGAAATGACAATTTTTGTAAATCCTGCAGCCTCTTGACGAATGCACACACACTGTTCAGGTTAGTTTTGAGTGTTCTATTAGTTACTTGACTTTCTTGCAGACATTTAAAGTAAAACACTCAGCATTTGTTACTCAATTTCCATGGCTTTTTTTTGCATACTTAAACATATTTTAGCTCATTTATTCAGAAAGGGAGAAGTGTTTTGAGTGCATTACAAAGTAGTGTTCATAAAACACCTGGAATTAGAAAATTTTCTACTTATCTTGATGTCACAGGTTAACGGATGGGTTACATAGGTTCTCACAGGATACAGCTATTTGAGAAGATCCATTCTCTCTGTTTAATATAAAGTAACTAAAGAACAAAGTAAGTGTAGGAAACCATACTGACTGCAACCACATCACACCCCGCCCCTTCCCCTGGCCCACTGCCTTGTCCCTGACCATTGTCCTTTTCTAACTGTTTAGGTTAAAATGATTGTTTAAACAGTCTCTAACTTAAATGCCCAGCCCAACTTAAATGTGCGGTGTTATTATAACCGCTCCAAAACACCTGCTATTTCAGGTCTCTGACTTCCCCCAGAGATGCTTAGCTGGCATTGATCCTGTTTTCTGCTAAGTATTTAGGTCTGGAAACTTCACTGCTGGTCAGATAGGTCCCAAGTGGCACTGGCAACTGGACTCTTTGCAGGCACATTCTGATAAAGCTTTCAGCTAGCTGCAAAGATATGAGGCTTCAAATGATGGGTCTCTGTGGCATTACATCAAAAATATTATGCATGAACTTTCTCCAAAGTAGCAGGCTCTTTAAACTCATTTTTAAACCTGGCTTGTCAGGAAGAGTACGTTGTTTCAAACACTTGATCGAAAAAATTAATGACTTTCCCATTCTGCACAAATTAAACCCATTATCAGCATTGTCCTTCCTACCTGGTTCAATGCACCTGCAAAACTGCCAGCATTATCCTTTCTACCAAAACCCACCCTGATAAAACTAATGAAACATGCCACCTTCATCATCATCATCTTCCATTGCATACCCCAAACCTACTACTGTTGTCATCGCTACTGAATCTATCAGCTTTATTCTCCCTTCTAGTTTCCATTGGTCACAAATCAGCACCTTTGCCACACTCATTCTATTATATACCCCATCAAACATGAATGCATGGCAGACTAGCATTCCAATGCCATTCCAATAGCACGACTGAACAGAACTGTTTAAAATATATTTAAAACAATGGCATTTGATTTCATTGACTGTAGTCTGTATGTTAAATTGTCTGCTCTGCTGTGAACACTGTTTCCTTTTTGGTTCAAGCACCATTTATTCAATTTTTTCACAATTCGGCCTAGACGTTGAAACCTTGCATTTATATTGAAGTTTAAGATGACTAGAATACGTGTAATTCGCTGTGCATCCTCAAAATATTTCTGTGAATAATTCAGTGCATTATTAATGTGCCTCTTTTCCCTTTTCAGTTCACCTTTTGTAACACACTATCATGTCGCCTTTGAACTGGTTAAGACAAAGTGCACAAATGCAAGCCGGGATTGACTCACTGCTCAATTTTATCTCTTTTCCTTTGCCTCTGTTTCCTACATCACCTTTTCAGCACACTTCAAATTGACACCTTGCAGCAAGGGTAATCACAAACTTAAACCCTACAGCATTGTACTGCAATGTATTTGCTAGGTCCCAATACTGATCCACCGGTTTCTCCCGTAGAGCTCAAAACATCATCAGCTGATAAATATTAAATCCTGAAGTTGATTCAATTTAAGGAATGCTTTGTACTATTGCTATAACATCGATTCACAGTGATTTAGCTTCGTACCATTCTACCATTAGTGTATAATGGCAGCCTAAATCCAAGGTCAGGGCTTGACCTGACTCCAGAATGAGATCATCAAGAGTCAGGTCAGACCCTACTTCTGGAATTGTCATATTAGTTCAGCATAAATCCAGAGCAAAAATTACTTAGCACTGATACCGTACTTGTAAACGCATTCAAAATATGTAAAACCTTAACAGAAAAATGGGATTTTACATAATTAGACTTTGATTTTGATCTAAATGGAGGAATGCCATTAATATATTGTAATTCAGCTACCTAGCTATTGCTGTTATCATAGAGTCTTTTCTATGTTCTCCATGACTACACAGCTCAGTTTGATTCTTTCCATGGCACATTCCATTGATCTTACCGTTTACACTGCCCTCATTCTTCTCCTTTGAAAGCATGTCACCACTGTCTGTTTGATCCCTCGAGCTGTAACCTGTTCCTCCACTTTCACTGCCCATAAGAGGGGGAGATTTGTTCCAAATTTGTATTTTCAGTGCCCTGGATGTCGAATATCCTTTTTCCACCTCTATTCCCCACTCCTTCAAAAGTAAAATAGTTTACATCACCCTCACAGTAAAGACAATGAATGTTTCAAAGGCACCAGCCTCACGAGATAAACATGGATATGGAAGGCTGATCCATTCAGAAAGTCCCTAAAATGCTCTCCCATTGTGGAAATCAGTTGTTATGTAAATGGTGCTGGGTTTTTATTTCCACTGCCCTACCAGAAGCCCGTTCTACATGTTGATTATCCTTGTAGAGAAGTTATTGATATCAATCATAAAATTACATTTTACATTCTTTTACTGACAGCCGTGGAATGTAGCCTAATCTTATAGTATGGGACTAAACTATGGGACTAAAACTGCCTTCCAAACTAAAATACCTCCTCATACTAATTAAAATTAGTTCAGTCTTAAGCCTTGTTAGTGTTAATTAGTTATCGAGTTTAGTGTCACTGGATAAGGTGACTAATTCCTCTAAGCTGCCCCCTTGTCTCACTTGTACTGAATTCACAGTAAACAAGTTGGACTGGGATTGGTAGTGAACCTCAGTGTGATGCACTTTTGTTCTTTACATTACTCTGAATTTAGATATATCTCATTAGCAATGAAGATGCAATACTGATTTCTTCAGTCATTGTTAACTGGAAATTTTAAATAAGCAACCAAAGTTCATGACGGCATAATTTAAATAATTTTCTAATAGATTGTTTTGTTCTTCTGTGTTCTATCTAATAGTTGTATGCAGTTGACCAAAGCTGTAAGCTATTATTTTGGAAGTTCCCCAGTGTTTCATTGTGGCCACTGTACATCATTGGGATTTTCATTGCTGCCACCGTTAGATATTTGAATATTTGGCTGGACTTGCCTCTAAATGGGAGTGTAATCCCTACCATACAAATTGCAATTATTTTCCTTTTGGTCTAGAACTCCATATTCACAAATTTCCCACTCTGGCTTACCTTGTAATAAGAGTCACCTTGGCTCATTTGATAGCACTCTCACCTCTTCCTCATGTCTTGAATCTATAACTTAGACTGAAACTTCCATTCAATTTTGCAGCTGTTAAACTGAGGCCCCATCTACCTGTACAGGTAGGAAACAAATGTCTGGCAAATATTTATCCTTTAACCATCATGCAAAAAAAGACCTAACAGGTAATTTTACTCTATGTAAAGCCTTCCTCTGTGTAAACGACCACTATGTTTGCTTACATAACAGTGACTGCACTTCAAAATACTTCACTGGCTTTGAAGCACTTTGCGATATCCTAAGATCATAAGATGTGATATAAATGCACGCCTGATCATTTGCATTAAATCGAAGCCCTGTCTTCTCTCTCAGGTGTAAAAGATCCCATGATATTACTCGAAGAAAAGCAACAGAGTTCTCTCAGTCACTTGGTTATTCTTTATCTCTCAAGCAGTGTTCCAGAAGTAAATTATTTGGTCACTTATCTACTTCTGTTTTGGAGCTCTCTTGTGCGCAAATTGGCTGCTACACCTCCCTTCATTACATCAGTTACTGCATTTCAGGGATTGCTTCATTGGCTGTGAAGCACACTGGGACATTCTGAGGTTATGAAAGAAACTTGTATAAATGCAAGTTTTTTTTCTTTGCCACATTCAATCTTGCACATCATGCTGTCCTCAAGTACTCTTATTGTTCAGTTACATACTTCAGAAACATCTGTATAAACACCTTTGGAAAAAGGTCATCATTTAAAGCAAAATAAGTGAGAAATTATTTTACAAACTTCGATAAATCTTCTCATTATTGATTCCAATTAGGCCATATTTCATAACCAATTGTTTTGATGCTTGAGAATGATTTATTGAAGAGAAAATATCAACGTTATTGAAAAAAATAATTTATGAAGCTGTTAACAAAACTGCTAAATTAATGTTTGCTGCAAACACTTCCACAACTTTCAAGTTGAATCCCATCTCACAGCTGTAAGCACTAAATACAGTAAGTTGACAGGTTTCTCAATGAACACTTTATTCATTAAGCCTGTGCTGTATTTTTATTCTGGTCAGTCAAGTGCATGGAGGATCTAAAGACATTCAGATTATCTTTGCATAAAGTATTTAATTGAATAGAAAACTATTATTACATACATGTCTGTTTCAAAAATTCTTTAAGGAGAAGCTATCCTAGAGATTCTTTTGAGGATGAGAGTTCAGTCCAATCCATTAAGAAGTAAGCAATGCTGAGTCTTGAAGACTTTCGTTTGGTATATGGGGGGGGGATGGTGAGAAGCGCTGGTGTTGATGCATTCAGCTCATCATTTTATCCCTAGCTGCCTAACATCTTTCCTTCTTCACTGATATTTTTGCATTTTAATCTTTCGCAATCTGCCTGTTGCCAGACCATGCCTTCTACTTAATCAAAGACTTCTACTCCACATCCATTCTTATTTGCAGAAAATATTATCCCCCTACACGCATTAAACCAGTTATCCATCTCAATTACAAACATCATGAATATATGATGGATAGAATGGAAGGTATTTAGGATTGAGCATTTGCAGACTTCACTAAAAACTGTAATTCCAAAATGATTAGGCCTGCTTTGAGTGCTAATCTATGCATGCAGGAGTTAGCAAATCATTTCAGTAACTATAATTTGTGTTCCTTTACCAAATTATCACCATGATATTACAACTGCATTGTAAACTATTGGATGTTAGCCCTAAATGTGGCTGACAGTAGAAAGTCTGATGGCCAAACTGTGTAAAAAAAAAAAATCCTGTATGGGTTTGCATTTTTTAATGTAAATGTTTATGAAGAGGTAATCAGATCCAGCTAGTTTCTGTATGTCAGCTGAAATGTGCTGTTCCACCTTTGGTATTACATGTGATTTGGCAGAGCAAGTCAGCCAACTGGAATTGCTGCAAGTTATTCAAATATCCCCCATGACTTCAGATCTAACAAACAAAAGGCTTAATTTAAAATGGAAAGTGCTATTTGAATCTTGTAGACTTTCCCTCCTCCTCCATCTTCCCCATAGATTTCTTCGGAGCTACTCAGCATTTCTCAGCCAAAAGAGTGAACAAGCTATCTGCTCCCAAACCTATGACCTTGCCAGCCCCCAGCAAGATGCAGTGGCTCAGATTCACTTCTGGCAAAAGATGTTTTTTTTCCATTTACCATCCCACCCCTGTAACACTCCCTTACAGCACCACTGAAATTGCAAACTTTTCACATTCAATTTTAATGTTTTATCAAAATGTATACTGATTTTCACACAGGATTTAGTATCCTTGAACCTATAAACCAAATCTTACTTCTAGTTTTAAGGGAATAATCTTCAACAGGCAAACTGTAGAAGTACTGCAGTACAACGGGTCCCGGTGTAAAGTGCATACAGGTGTAAAAATCTGTTACTAAGTGGGTTGAAGTGTTACTTGACTGTCGACGAGTTTAAACGTTAACATTCCCCCTGCTGTGATTTGTAGAATCTTGCAGGATAAAGGATAAGTGGCTGCTCTGAATGAACCGAGTCTCTATCATCACAGCACTCTGTGTCCATCCTTCACTTGCTGAAAGTTGCTTACTATCCTGACTTGACAGGTTGGTGAAACTCCACAATGTTCCTGGCTCGTTCTGGGATGATGGATAGGGAATCACGCCTGGCCATGCACCAGAACCTGTTCACGCTATGCAATTGTGAAGCAACACCATCTGCCCTCAAAAAACCTTTGTAAAAGATATTGTCATCAACATTTACCACACAAGAGAGCTCTACCGCCTCAATTTCTTTGTTTCATTAACTCCACATTCTGTTTCTTTTCATGTTCAACTACTTGTTTTACAATGAAAGAATCAGATTGTCAGAAGAAGTGTTGGGATTTGTGCCACAATCTTTGGACAGTGTTGCTTGGAATCCCTTCAAAATAGTTTCTTTAGTTGCAAGTTAATCTCTTCAGTGTTAGATAATACATGTCAAAATCATCATTAATTTTTATATTTCTGTGTAATGTTGAATTTCCCGTGTCATATGCATAGCATGAGTATTCATTACTTAGTAGCAGCATCTACAATAGGAACATTTAAATGACAATAGGGCAATGACAATAGTTTATCATAACCTGCACGACTGTTGAAATCATAAATCCCCCTGTGTACATTTTGCTGTGCTTAAGGACAGACTAAAACTGAATAATAGAATACACATTTGCACACCGCCCTCTTTTCTGTCCTTAACACATCCCAAAATACTTGCAACCATTGAAATTTTTTTGACATTGTTGTAGGGAAATATGTTTAAAATGCATGCAAGTGGTGTAATGGTATTGTCACTGGACTGTAAGCCAGAGACCCAGGGTAATGCTTTGGGGACCCTGGTTCGAATCCCATGGCAGATGGTGGAATCCGAATTTAATAAAAAATCTGGAATTAAAAGTCTAATGATGAGCATGAAATCATTGTCGTAAAAACCCATCTGGTTCACTAATGTCCTTTAGGGAAGGAGATCTGCTGCCCTTACTGGGTCTGGCCTACATGTGACTCCAGACCCACAGCAATGTCCTCTGAACAAGGGCAGTTAAGGATGGACAATAAACGCCGGCCCAGCCAGCAACACTCCCACATCCCATGAACGAATAAAAAAAAATGTGACGACTGAGTAATAGGCCTACATTTAACTTATATAATAAAGGTATATAATTCTGTACTTTTTAAGTATGTGTATATGGTATTCATCAGAAGTACATTAGCACACAAACATTGGCATTGCAGTGGAGCAGTTTGAGGTCACATTGAGTTCCGAACTCAAGTGGAATCCCTGGCATCTAATGGTTTCACATTTGACCTGCATTGCAAACATAGTCTTGACTAGTTCATGTTCACAAGCAGAAGAAGGAATGAATAACAAAAATAAGCTGATATCATCGCCTAATGAGATTAACATTTGGCCCAGCTCTCCCTACCTACTTTGATGAATGTTTTTTTTGCCTCTAGTAACCTGCAGCCAGCTCACCTGCATTATTAACAACAGAACTTTGAATATGGTGTCAGCCATGGCTCAGTTGATAACACTTTCGCCCCTGAGTCAGAAGGTTCTAGGTTTCCGGTCCCACTGCAGTGCAATACTGAGGGAATGCTACACTGTTGGAGGTGCCGCCTTTCGAATGAAGTGTTGAACTAAGGCCCAGTCTGCTCTTTTAAGGTAGACGTAAAGACCCCATGGTGCAACTTTGGAGTAGTACAGGGAAGGTATCCTGACTAATATTTATCCCTCAATCCTCAATGCAAAAAACATTATCTCATCAGTCTCACATTGAAGTTTTTGGGACCGAGCTCTGTGCAAGTTGGCTGCTATATGTCCTGCATTACAACTTCAAAAGTACTTCATTGGCTGCCAAGCGCTTGGGGACATCTTGAGGTCATGAAAGGCACTTTAGAAATGCAAATCTTTTTTTTTCTTTTAATGTTAGGGTCTCCAAATATCATGATATCGCCACACAAATATTATGACATTGAAATCTTCAGGGATACGTGCCACTGATTCCAAAGGAACTTGGATCAGGCTTCAGGACATTTCTATGAATTTGCCTTCCAAACCTGTCGTGAGCTTTGGAGCGATTCACTTCGGATTTCCTTGCTACAGTGACGCTGATGTAAAAGTTACTAATCAACATTGTCTCTTATTAAATCCCAGTGTTTACTATATCAGTGGTTTCATGTCCCTTGTGTGTTAAATATTTTTGACCCCTGTTAAAAGCTTGTTGCATTTGAGCACTCCACAAGAACATAAGATAAGAAATAGAAACAGGAGTAGACTGCATGGCCCATCAAGCCTGCTCCGCCAAGATCATGGCTGATCTTGGACATAAAGTTTATTTTCCCACTCACTCCCCATATCCCTTAATTCCTGAGAGACCAAAAATCTGTCTATCCCAGCCTTAGATGTGTTCAACAGTGGAGTATCCACAACCCACAGGGGTAGAGAATTCCAAAGATTCAGAACCCTTAGAGTGAAGTAATTTCTCCTCGTCTCAGTCCTAAATGATAGGCCCCTTATCCTGAGACTGCACCCCCATGTTTTAGTTCCCCGACTAATGGAAACAATCTCTCAGCATCCACCCTTTCCAACTCCTTCAGAATTTTGTAAGTTTCAATGAGATCATCTCTCATTCTTCTTAACTCCAGAGCATAGAAGCCCATTTTACTTAACCTCTCATCATACGACAACCTCGTCCCAGGTACCAATTCAATGAACATTTGCTCCATCCAAACACATGTCTCAACGTTAACTGCGAACAGCGGTTCAACTGCAGGGGTTCCGAGGTGGATCCTGTCCTCTGCCAACATTCAAATGTGTCCACCTTCACCTGGGGTCACTGGGTGATGATGAGAAGCGTGAACCCCGCCAGCTGGAATCAGATAACGCGACATAGAACGGGAATTAATCCTGAGACTGTCCATATGGCTCAGCTACTCACTTAGTAAAATCACGAAGCTTTGGGAGAAACACTTTGAGCATATCAAACCCTTGTAACACTGCAATGGAAAAACAGCAAATCAGTGCAACTGGGAATTATAAATATAATTTAATTAGATTCTGAAAACCTACAAGTGGTATACATAGACAAACATGATACATGAGAAATACCTATAATTCACTTAATCACTGTTGAGTCAGGGTGTGACATAGTGATATTGTCACTGGACTGGTATTGCAGAGACCCAGGTTAATAGGGACCCTGGTTCAAATCCCACCATGGCAGATGGTGAAATTTGAATTCAATAAAAATCTGGAATTCACAGTCCATGAAACCATTGACAATTGTTATAAAAACCTATCAGGTTCACTAATGACCTTTTAGGGAAGGAAATCTGCTGTCCTTACCTCGTCTGGTCTACATATGACTCCAGACCCACAGTAACATGGTTGACTCTAAACTGCCCTCTGAACAAGGGCAATTAGGAATGGGTTCTGGGTTTCATAGGATGTGGACCACAAATGAAAAATCCACATAATGTAATATGTCAAGTAAATCATGAATAACCTGCATGTAACACCCTCCAATAATTTTTTAAATAATTTGCTCTTAGCTCAGTATCTAATTTTAGAAACTTAAAAAGAAACCTTGCAGGTTACCTTTAATTGCCTTTACTGTAGGAAATTTGCAGAAGACCCAGTGTCGACTGGATGGGCCGAATGGCCTCGTTCAATGTCGTAAATGACTTTGAAGGAATAATGCTGGTTATATTAATTAGTCAGATTTCATCCAATCCACCTATCAATGTACAAAACAACACTTGCCCCAACATAAACTCAAAGTAATGTGGCAGTTTTGGGCATTCATAATTGCAGACTAGGCAAAAATACCTGACACAAATATGATCCATTCACTTGACAATAACCACATTATTGTGAGGGATAGAGGAGGTGGTGCTGGAGAAAGAGCAGACAACATTTCTATTTGATATGTAGACATTTAACTGTAACATTGAAACCTGAAGCAGTGATACTGAGAACAGCAGTGATACTGAGAACAGCATTGACTGATATGTTTTTTTCTGGAAATCTTTTGGAATTTTGTAAGGAGCTTAACTTATGCAATTTGCTGATTTATGCTTTTTTTTAAACCCTCAGCCCTCTCCATGCAGTATCTTTCGCTGTTGCCTGCAGTGTGCCTGGTATAGCTCTACTGACCCTTGGAGTTAACCCACTGACTGGAGCTTTAGGAGCCTTTAACATTTTCCTGTACACATGCTGCTACACCCCAATGAAACGGTTGAGTATACTTAACACTTGGGTAGGCTCTGTGGTTGGAGCCATTCCTCCAATTATGGGCTGGACAGCAGCGACAGGCAACATCGGCGCAGGTCAGTCTGTCCTACAAAAAGTACACATGAGAAATGTAAGGATGTGCACTGAATGTATATTGAGTTTCATTCCTGACAAACTTATTTCTGTTAGTTATAAATATGGATGATCATTTTACGATGAACAGAAAGAGCAGTTTAGGGAGGAATTCTTTCTATGATAACAGGATACAAATGTTAATTAATTCATGGCAGGTAGAACTAGCCTAACCCTATAGTATTGGATAATTTAGGAACACAACTAGACCTTGTATCAAAGCTTTTTCTTCATATAGAGAGTGATCAACATGTGGATTGAACTTCAGATAGAGAGGAGAACCTAGAACCATTTACAAACCAAGTAAAAGCTACAGTGGAGGGACTTTATGGGGTCATTCTGGTTGGATTAACCATGGATAGCTGAATGACCTTCCTCATCCATATTTATCTTGTGATCTGTTGGGGGATCATGCAGACATGCATTTATTTCAGTGAAATATGCAGCATAGCAGCAAATGGTTATCTAGTTTGTATTAATTTAGCCATTTTTTAAGACTGAATAGATTTACATTCCCGCACTCCATAGCATGGAATCACATTCCCTAAATATGTTAGCAGCACGGCTGTAGCTTCTGAGTTCTAGGTTGGTTATTTTCTGTATATCAAACAGCCAACTGTTTTATGATTAGATCAATTAGTTCGCATTCAGACATTTGTGCCATACTCATTGGACTGCTGTTCCTGTGAAGATCCACATGATTGTTCAGTAAATGGTCATCCCATAATTGTTTCTAAACCTGCCTATTTCCAGAGTCAAGATTTAGAAAGAACAATGTGACTATTCAGAATGAATGAATGTCCTTCTGGCATGAATTCAAATAATAGATTGCACTTGACCCACTTGTTATTAAATGCCACATCATTGCTAGACCAAATCTAGTGAATTGGGCAAGGCACAAATTAAGGGCACAAACCACCCAGCAATTGATCTAAGGTGGTCCCAGTGGACACATGATGGCCCTTATCATTAATTGCTGATCAGATAAAGGGATTTTCTCATAGTGGGTGGTGACTCAACAGAAGGGCACCAGACAGTGTGATGCTTTGGTGGCCTGAGATCAACAGTACTCAAGTAAGCACTGTTTTACTGCAGATGTTAATGATATTAATGCAACAGTTTTCAATCATGGAAACAAGCAATGCTTTGCCTGAAGTACATTGATGCCATTAATTGTCAATAGTCGCATCCAAGCAAAGTGAAAACAACATGGATTCAAGCTTGGGGAAAATTTATATCTTGCTTATACTGGGACCCCAGGAATTCTATTTAAATTGAGTGTAAAGTTTTGAGTGGAGCTGGTCACAGTTACTGTACTGGCTCTCAGCAAGACAAGCTTCCTTAACAATGTGCATAAATGTTTTTTTAACAGTAAATTTTGTTTCCACTAAAACTGCCACAACAGAGCAAATGGAGTTGTAGGGACATGGATTCTAACCTCCAGTTATAAAATATAATAAATGTGATAGAGTAATATCAAACTGTTACTAACTCAGCAGATTTAAATTGTTCAACATCAAGGTTGAATTTCAGTTGCTTTTGGTGACATTCCACTTTGATGCCTTAAGCATAGCGTTCCCATTTGTGGTATAATCACCCTGGAACCACAAGCATTTTCCTTTCTTGTGCTTTGTAATAGTTTGACATCAGAATAAGTGTTATATAAACTGCTACCTCATGTGCCCTCATTGTGATGGCCTTTGAGCTACCTAGCAACTGCAAAGCCAGCTGAATACTGTTGGAAGTATCTGACAGATTTCCAAGTGAAACTAGCATATGCAACTCATAATCTGTCATCAGAGCTGCCCTGATCTGAAACTGTAATGTAAACAGGGCAGCTCCAGGCTCCGTCAACCCCACTGACCAGATAGTCGTTCCATCTGCTAATGTAAACAGGACTAATGACTCTTGTGTATCCTGTCACTCCTGTGCTGAGCTGTAAAGAGGATAGTCAGTGAGCACTTACAGAATATCCTTTGGAAAATTATAATGAAATGACCGAATTATCAAATTCTTCCTCAATATGTAGTATTCTGTAATTGGTCATCAAATATTCTTTTTCTGCTATTTTTCTTCATGTTAAAAAGTGTGACTTAAGACAGCATTAGCTAGAATTTCATTATTCCATGAAATTATGAGGTGATTACTGCCCACTCTGAAATATTTGGCTACTAGAATTGGAAATCATGCCAGGGCAAAATTAAAATTGGGCTGTTATTGAACTGACTTAACAGAATTCTAAAACTGGTCACTGGTACTAGTTTACACTTTCGACTCCTTGACTACAGAGAGATCTGTCACAGTTCCAGTATCTTAGAAACAAGTTTGTACTTTTCTCCAATGCATGGTATTAGTTTCTTTACAACACCTTTATAGTAGTATGAATAAACTACCCATGCTGGGTCTGTGAACACTATAAAAATATATTTGGGATTGTGTAAGTCATCATAAAATCAAAATCCTGTTTGGGAATTTTCAATACTCGTGTCCATGGGGAGGATAAAATTAGCTCTGCTTCTTAAGGACCTCACTTTGATATTGCTGAAGTTATACCTTAAGTAACACAGGCTTAGACAGGATGTTGATGTTTTTCTAAAGCCAGCCATTATACCTTCAGCTCATGCTTGTGTTATTACCCTTGATAATTGAAATGTTTTACTTTTTATGTAGCCTGTGCCTCTGTCGCATTGCACACCCATCCCCCCCATAGATGGTAGTTGTATCTCTGCCCAGATATAGCACAAAGATCAGCCTAGACTGAATCTGCATTTGGTTTTGCCTCCCTCACTAGGCAGCAACACTTCACCTCAGCTTTGTGCTTTCTCCTTAGGGCCCAGATTAGATTTTTAGCTTGCCGTGTGCGGAATTGAGTATTCTATGTAACTGATATATTGATACACATCATGCCATAAAACTGCCCCGGGTGCTCTTTTTATTTTGACCATTTACATCTATAACATTTTATTATTTTCTCAAAAACAAATGGATATAGCCCATATTTTACCATCGTTTTGGGTCATTACTTGATGTTTGTGACATTTGAAAAAGGTTTAATCTGATGCAGTGAGGATCTAATGTGTAATTGATCTCTTATCTGCTGAGGGTTTTATAAATAGATTACTGAGCTAGTCCAACTACATGAGACTATGGATTTTGAACCCTTTGAGAGATGTGTTCAAGTCAGGCAGACAAAACAAATTTTCATTATTGTATTAACAGTGCAATGTCCTTTCTTGTAATACTGAATGGTAAGGTTTTCTCATGTTTTGAAGACACAATAAGGGTGCTGGGGTAGTAAGGGTCATCTGACAATTCCCTGCAGACACAACCAGCTTCTTCACTTGTTCCTACATTTTCCTCCATACCAGAAATGATGATAGAGTTATAAAACGTGACATGCTTATTTAGTGATCATAGAAGCATTTTTATTTAGGAAAATTTCGACATAGCAGCATCAGTTTATCTTATCTAATTGTCTCGCAGGTGCCAGTGAGAGCGTCAAAATGGAAGCAATGACAATGTTGCACTGTTGAGATTTCTCTAACGCCTTAGGCTATTTAGCCAAAAATGAAATTTTGGATCTAAAGATTTAACAATTCATGATCTACTGACATCTTTTAAGCACTGTAATTAATGTAATACATTTGTCTCTGGTTTTAATGTAGATAGTATGCCATATTAGTCAGTGCCAAAAGCAATGTGCAACTGGGCACTGGAATGTGTGAAAGAAAGGCCTAAGTTGATTTCCCTGTCACTTTAAAAGAGGCTTCAGGCCATAAGATTAGGGGATTACTGTGCAAGGAATTGAGTGTAAAAGCTTAATATCAGCTTTTTAATGTCATTTTTTTGTATGCTTTATATGCAGAAGATAAACTTCTTAGAATGTAATCATTTTAGGAGAGTAACATGAGTTTGTCATTGTTTGAAGTCTAATGCTCACCTCCCTGTCCCTCTGTTTAGGTGCCTTGTTATTGGGTGGTATCCTGTATTCCTGGCAGTTCCCACATTTCAATGCTTTAAGCTGGAACCTTCGAGAAGATTACTCACGAGGTGGATACTGCATGATGTCGGTCACACATCCATCGCTGTGCAAACGGGTGGCATTCCGTCACTGCATTGCTCTCATTGGACTGTCAACTCTGTGTCCTGTCTTTGATGTAACAACATGGACTTTCCCACTCATTTCTCTCCCAATCAACTTGTATATCAGCTACCTCGGCTTTCGATTTTACAGGGATTCAAATCGCAACAATGCTCGAAAACTTTTCTTTTGCAGCCTTTGGCATCTCCCTATGTTGTTGCTCCTCATGCTGACCTGCAAGAAATCTCTATTTGGAAATGATGGAATAGCTCACCACAAAGTTAAAGCAGAAATGCAAGCATAACATTCATTATGAAGTCTTCAAAAGGTGGCAAAGACTATTTCTATATCATGTTGCTATGGCCTCGTCAATTGGGATGCACTTATTCGTTCCTGGTAGTTGTACCACCGTTTATGATTTTGTAATGTTACATAAAAATTGTTCTTTTCATTTTCATAGGAACACAAGTAGGCCATTCATCCCCTCAAGCCTGCTCAGCCTTTCAACACATCACGGCTGATCGGTACCTCAACTCCATGTGCATTGATTCCCTTATCTAATAGTTTTACAAGCTCCAATTATCTCAGAATCCACAGCCTTTTAGGGGAGACAATTCCAGATGTCTACTATCCTTTATGTAGAAAAAATGTTTCTTGACCTTTCTCCGAACTGCTCTAGCTCTGATTTTACGTCCCCTTGTTCCTCACTCATTCAGGGAAATAGTTCATCTGTGTCCACCCTATGGAATCTTTATGACACTTCAAATACTTTGATCAGCTCAACCCTCAATCTTCTAAATTCCAGGCAATACAAGCCAAGTTTATGCAGTCTGCCCTCATAATTTAATCCTCAAAAAGTTCCTATATTTTCAACTTCCACATTGTGTCCATAAATGTGTCTTCTGATCTCCCTGAAATATGCCCCTTGACATTATATTATGGCCTCGGATCCTATAGGTATCCCTTGGTCACGTTATGTAAACACACCAATAACAAATTAAAACAATTTTCATCAAAAGAAGAATTCTGAAAATCCAGGATTTCTTGAAAAATCTGTGGCCTGTGATTTGCACAACAAACGTTGTGTGTTCTTAAAACTAATGTAAAATATTCAGATGTGTTCTTTCAGAAAAAAAAATAAAGTAAATTCCCCTAGAATTGTGGCACTTCATTGAATTGAACTTACTATGAAAGCACTCCAGAACATTAACCTGTTGCAGAACCGTTGAGACTTCCAGCCATACACTAGGACATGTTCAAGGCATTTCTCTTCCAATCAAAAGTTTGCAGTTAACAATGACACCTTTGTTCAGGAGTGCTGTGACACTTTATATGGCACATTAAAGTTAATTTTTCAGTATTGTTTTAGAATTATTGCCCTTGTGCCTGAACTTCATTCTTCCCACATATTAAGTCTGACTAAACTACAGTCAGTCAGCAATTCATGTTGCTGAACATGACCTTTGAAAGCTGATAGTCCAAAAACATCCCATTCTCATCTTGAGAGTTACATTATGGAACTATGTAAAAGGAAAAATATCTGAATCACAACCCATGTTATCACCAGATTTATTTATTATACCAATATAATAATTGCAACTAAATTGGTACACTATGTGCGATACTCTTAATTCATCATCTCAAGTTGCTATCACAAAGGACAGAACAGTAATTACCACTCCATCGCCTCAGTGAAACTCAAAGATTGGTTCTGCACAGTTTGGAAGGTCACAACATATAAATAGTCTAATTTCATATTTCAAGTGGATATACAACAAAAGTGTACACATCATCATACTTTACTATATTTTTTTATGTCAACAATACAGCCTAATGCTAAAGGTGTTTTTTTTGTATATATAATTGTGTACCAGTGGTTGTATTAGAGGGTGAATTGCATAGTGGTTATGTAACTGGACTCATAGTCCACAGACCTGGACAAATGATCTGGGGTTTTTATGAGTTCACTTTCCACCGGGACAACTGGGGAACTTAACTTAAGCTAATTGAATAAACCTGGAATTTAAAAAAGCTAGTATCTGTAAAGGAGACAATGAAACTACTGGATTGCCGTTAAAGCCCACCTGATTCATTAATGTTATTTAGGAAAGGAAACCTGCCGTCCTTACGTGGTCTGGCCTGTATGTGGCTCCAGAACCACAGCAATGTACTTGACTCTTAACTGCCCTCTGAAATGGCCTAGCAGGGCATAGCGTTGTATAGAAAATGGGCCATAAATGCTGGTCTTGTCAGCAAGGCCCACAATCCCGTAAAAGCATCAAAAAAATTTTGAAGTGAAAAATGTGATCAGAATGCAAAGTAATCATCCAGTTGTTTGTTATTCACTGCCACTTTGACCTGCAATAATTGATTAATGTGATTAAAAGAGTGGAATCAGAGCATGAATGTATTAAACAAATTAAATATTTGATTTATATTGTCATTTTTTTTTTAAATGTCCATAACAAATGAGAGAAGCAGAGTAAGATGGTCTACGGTCACATTCTGCTTATCTTTGCAAAGTAGGACAAGGGGAATTATAGTGTAAAAAGTTTCATTATAGTACTTAAATTTCAATGTGAATATGTAATCCAAACCATTGGTGGAACAATGCACATTATTTGGAGGGGTGTTTTTTAGAATGGAAGTATAAAAATTTGTCACCTAAATCACATTGCTCCTGGTCAGATATTAGACTATTTGAAGTTATATCTTTGTCAAAAGATGTTGATTAAAAATAAACTAAATGTATTTTTTATGCATAATTACTAGTTGGTCTCATATTGAGTCAGAGGTTGCACTATTGCCACAGGCAGGGTGAATTTCTCTGGAAAGAAATTTGTAAGAGGTCTCTTTAGTGGCAGTAAAGTAAGTGTTTTTAGATTTGTTCCAGAAAAATAAATAACTTTACTTCACTCACTGCAGAGAGACAAATACCTTTGCCCCTCTCATATACCACAGTTCCATAAATAAATCGCAAAGTACTACAGAAAGAAGCTATACTCTTATTGTCTATCAACCTAGGAAGTGGCTTTAGAAGATAGGTCAACATGCATACAACTCCTGAACATAAATGAATTTGAATCTTTTTGCAAACATCCTTACTACTGTATTGAAGGACCACAGAAATAATTATATAGAATGAGATCATTTACCCATTGCAGCAGTGCCAATGTTCATTCTGAAACTAGACTAGTGTAATCCCACCTCTGGATCTTTCCACATCCATTTATTCTCTTAGTACATATTATTAGTACTCGGTATGTTGCATTAACAGTCTCTTTGTAGTACAGAACTTAAATATTGCTGAAAAATGAAACATGTTGCCAACACTTTTTGTCTTACATTCATCAGGACAAATGCAAGAATGTCACGTTTCAGTTTTAGTTAGTGCAAGATGCAAAGCTTTGGCAATCTGACTCTCTTTTCAGCAGTATTTTGCATTACTAAAATGCTTGAAGTCAGGACTTTTATTCACAAAGGAAAACCCTTCAAGCTAGTCCTTCCAGAATTCTCTTCTTTTTTGCTAGTTGTTCTAATAGGGAGATATATAAATGAAACTGCTGTATCTATTACATTACAAAGAATAAAAATCAAATGTCAAATTTTCATTTCTCACACAGGTAACATGCCGTATTTGTTAAATAAACATCCCATTGAAAACTGTTGCCTACGTTTAACCAAGGAAAAGTTGAAAATTCAAGTCTTCATTTTTCAATGTTTTTACACATAAAACGTTTGAGCTGATTTTAGTGCCTGACAATGATTTCTTGAAGTATCGGTCCTCAATAATCAACAGTGGTAGAAACAGATCTTAAAAACAGTAAGACTTGGTACACTCTGAGCATTGTAGTTTATTGCCACTTAATCTCTTCAGTTGCTATTGTGAAGTCTGGAAACCGCCATGAACTCCAGCCTCATCCTTCACAAGAACGGTACAAGCCTCCAATAGAAAATGTATTTAAAGGCATTTCAAAAACAGAAAACACACATGTTGGTTTTAGCATTTTCTTGTAAATTCTGCATTTTTTTATGTTAACCTTGTTATCAAATCTTCATCATATCGGAAAAACCAAGATGACAGCTGAAAATATATTCAAAAACTATATGGAGTGTTTTGGTTTGCCTGTTGGATTTTGCTGATGGTTTATTGTCCTTGTATCTCCTTGGTAATTCCTTACTGCTAGGTTTATTATTTGCATATGATTTATCTTTGATTGTGATTGGCTACTGCCTTGGCTTAGTGGTAGCGCACTCACCCCTAAATCACAAGGTTGTGGGTTCGAATTCCACTTCAGATAATCAAAACGCAATCTAGACTGACAGTGCTGAGGAGGTGCTGCACTGTCAGAGGTGCCATCCTTCAATGAGATGTTAAACTGAGGTCCCGACTGGCCCCTCAGTTGCATGTAAGAGATGCTACGACACTGAAGAGCAGCAGAGTCCTCCCCACTTTCCTTCTCATCATTTGTCCCTCAATTAATGTCAATAAAAACAGATTATTTGGTAATTATCTTATTGCTATTTGTGGGAATTTGCTATGCACAAGTTGACTACCGCGTTTCTTGCATTATAACAGTCACTGCGCTTCAAACGTACTTTGTTGGTTGAAAAGTGCTTAGGGATGTCCTGAGGACACAAAAACCTATATAAATGTATTTACTTGTGAATATAATATTTCAGCTAATCAAGTGGGTACCAAATGAAACATTGTTACAATCACTAGAGAATAATATTTTTTTAAAAAATAGATATACATTTCCCAGTAATCTACACAAAGATCACATGACAAGGTTTCATGTTTTAAAATTTTTACTGTAACAAACTAAAATCAACACTGACTAAACATTTCTTGGTTTATTGTATTAGTTGCCTACTACACAAAGGTACTCCCTAGTAACTTATTAACACAATCAAAAACCCCATGGCACATTCATATGTTATCCTGCATTCTCTGCAGAATTGTAGTCTTGTGATTAAATTCAAAAGCTCCTTCCAGCTCTTGTCCTTGCTTTACCAGGGTGAAATTTCCAGCATCTTTTATATTAAAAAAAAGTCGATTTCACTCAACCCTTTGAGCATAATCGAATGGAATTCTCATTGCAGGAAACTCTTGGTGACCTGTGGTATTTAGCTCTTCAGAATCCTTTTTTTAATTGAACATGAGTTCCATCCTCACCAGCATTCCACTTGGTGGTTAATACAAAAATATTCCTTTCTTTTCTGTCTGGCATAGTTGTGGACTGTTGTGGACCTTCTACCGCAAAACACTCAGTCTGACTGTCTCTGGGAGTCTGAGTCTGCAAGCAGCAAGAACCACTTCCTTCTCCTTTGTGTTCAAGTGTTGAAACTTGCACCTTGATTCCAACAGGTTTCAACCTGTGCCCATAGCAACTAGGTCACTAGGGCTTGTCTCTAGCCAGACTTATGAAGTCACATGATCCCCTCCACTGCCCCACTGAACCTTGAATTAAAGGAAACTGTTTACAATATAACCATATTATAACATCCAGTGGTCATAATATATTAACAAAATAGATGCCTGAAATGGGATCAACAACCCATGCACTACATCAAGCTTTTAGAATATATATCATACAGTAATAAATATAAAAGGTAGAGAATGTTTTTATGGACCAGGCCTATGCCTCTCACCAAACATCACTATTCCCATACAAGAGTCTTTCAAAAAGAAATCTAACGACCCATTGACATAAAACCTGAAATTAACCTTTGAATCTGCAATTAAGCTCAATCTTCACCCTGTATTTACTTAATAGTATTTGTCACCTTAAAAATGCACTGTTCCATTTGAGCAGCAGAATAGTTTATTGCACATAACAGATTCTCCTGCCATTAAGTGCCAGTCATATCACCGTCAGTACTGTCATCCACTACTGTAAATGGATATCTCTGGATACACATTGTGCTGCTCAATGTTTTTATTTTGGTTGGAAAAAATCAAGCAAAATAATAGATGCCCCTGCATTATCAGAGCTGGTTGCATTTCTATCAATTTTGGAAACTCAGCATGCCAGTGACTAACCATCCGTCACTAATTCTATGTTTCTGCCTGTGCTTTGTCTTGCACTGAATCTTATGGTCTGATTAAGTTGTACTCCACTTTGATTTTCTCTTCATTTCTACCAAAGAAGCAGTTATTCCCGGTTACAAAAACAGAATTACCTGGAAAAACTCAGCAGGTCTGGCAGCATCGGTGGAGAAGAACAATGTTGACGTTTCGAGTCCTCATGACCCTTCAACAGAACTGAGTAAAAATAGGAGAGGGGTGAAATATAAGCTGGTTTAAGGTGGGGGTGGGTGGAGAGAAGTGGTGGGGGGGGGGGGGCGGTGGGTTGTAGGGACAAGCAAGCAGTGATAGGAGCAGATAATCAAAAGATGTCACAGACAAAAGAACAAAGAGGTGGTGAAGGTTGTGATATTATCTAAAAGAATGTGCTAATTAAAAATGGTTGGCAGGACATGCAAGGTACAGCTCTAGTGGGGGGTGGGGTGAAATAAGACTAAAAGGGCATAAAAGGTACAGATTTAAAAATAATGGAAATAGGTGGGAAAAGAAAAATCTATATAAATTATTGGAAAAAACAAAAGGAAAGGGGAAGAAACGGAAAGGGGGTGGGGATGGAGGAGGGAGTTCAAGATCTAAAGTTGTTGAATTCAATATTCAGTCTGGAAGGCTGTAAAGTGCACGGTCGGAAGATGAGGTGCTGTTCCTCCAGTTTACGTTGAGCTTCACTGGAACAATGCAGCAAGTTAAGGACAGACATGTGGGCAAGAGAGCAGGGTGGAGTGTGAAAATGGCAAGCGACAGGGAGGTCTGGGTCATTCTTGCGGACAGACCGAAGGTGATCTGCAAAGCGATCACCCAGTCTGCGTTTGGTCACTCCAGTGTAGAGGAGACCGCATTGGGAGCAACAAATGCAGTAGACTAAGTTGGGGGAAATGCAAGTGAAATGCTGCTTCACTTGAAAGGAGTGTTTGGGCCCTTGGACGGTGAGGAGAGAGGAAGTGAAGGGGCAGGTGTTGCATCTTTTGCGTATGCATTGGGAGGGTGCTGTAAGTAGGGGTTGAGGAGTAGGGGGTGATGGAGGAGTGGACCAGGGTGTCCCGGACGGAACGATCCCTACGGAATGCCGCCACGGGGGGTGAAGGGAAGATGTGTTTGGTGGTGGCATCATGCTGGAGTTGGCAGAAATGATGGAGGATGATCCTTTGAATGCGGAGGCTGGTGGGGTGATAAATGAGGACAAGGGGGACCCTATCGTGTTTCTGGGAGGGTGGAGAAGGCGTGAGAGTGGATGCTTGGGAGATGGACCGGACACGGTTGAGGGCCCACACACCATGCCCCCCACCCCCACCCCCCCCCCCCCCCATCACCTTAAAACAGCTTATATTTCACCCCTCTCCTATTTTTACTCAGTTCTGTTGAAAGGTCATGAGGACTCAAAACGTCAACTTCGTTCTTCTCCGCCGATGCTGCCAAACCTGCTGAGTTTTTCCAGGTAATTCTGTTTTTGTTTTGGATTTCCAGCGTCCGCAGTTTTTTGTTTTTATTATTCCCGGTTATTTCTTTTCAATTGATTTTTTTAATGCAATTAATTCGACACATCAACAAATTCCGTTGCAAACTAAATTTGTAAACTTTCTTTTTCTCATTACTATTTTGTATTCAATACATATGTAAGCCTGTTTAGTATTGAAAGGAGTGAAATGAGATGGTGAGCATTAATGCTACACTGGTCAATCATTAGGCAGTGTACAGTGCCTGGGAACTCCTGGGTTGAACAGGTAGTGCTCCACCTAGGGGCTTCAGTAAGAACTGCTCAATAAAGACACCACCGAAATTGGTATTAAAACTGATCAGCTTCTATATCTAGAATTCTAACAACTAGAACCATCAGGGCATTCAGTGTCTAGAAAAGAACAAATCAGGATTGTGCTTTAAAACCTGTTATTCAAGTTTTCAAGTTTTAGGTATGGTTGCTACTGTTTTGGGGCTAGTGGCTAGTTTTAGTTAACAACTTGTATTTATATAGCGTCTTTAACATAGTCATCCCAAGGCGCTTCACAGGACTGTTAACAAACCAACTTTGACCCATCGCGACATAAGGAGCCTTTAGGGCAGATGATCAAAAGCTTGGTCATAGAGGTGGGTTTTAAGGGGTGTTTTGAAGCAGGAAAGAGAGGCCAAGAGTTGCGTGGGAGTGTGGGGGTGTTGGTGGGGTGTATATTCTAATGCTCAGATCCCCCACAGCTGAATGCTCCACCACTGAAAACCATGCAATGTAAACCAGGGATGAACAAAAGGACAGAATTGGATCAGCACAGATATCTCAAAGAATTGTAGGGCTAGAAAAGGTTATAGAGACAGAGATTTGAAAACAAAGATGAGAATTTTAAAATTGATAGGGAGTATGTTTCTCAACTGGAAGCCAACCTAGTTCGGTGAACACAGGGATAACAGGTCAACAGTGATGTTACTAAATATGATTTAGTCAACCATCAGAAGTAATGGTCCTAATGCTTTCTCTGAACCTATTTGTATTCACTTGCTCAGAGGGGCAAGAAAAATATCAAAGGCAATAGTGGGAGTATCCAAGCATTGAAAAAGGTTCTCTCTCAGAAATAAATACCAAAAATGGTTTTCACCCACAACTCTACACTTTCAACTTATCAGTGCACCAACATTTGTTACCCCCATGCCTAGTTGGCTTCATAAACATGAGCTGATCCAAAATTCTGTTGCCCAATGCCCTAAGTGTCCCCATGCAATTCCCCAGTGCTAAAGGGCTTCTGGTCCACCAAGTCCTTGATATTAAAATTCTCATCATCACGTTCAAATCAGTAAATGATCCCTCCATGACCTCACCCCTCCCTAACTTTGTGCCCTCCCCCAGTCCTATAACTCTCCATGAATTATACATTCCTTCAGCATTGGTCTCTTGTGTGTCACTGACTTCCTTTGTTCACTGTTGGTGGCTGTGCTGTCAGATGCCTGGGGCCTAAGCTCTGGAATTCCAGGTCTAAACCTTTCCACTCTCTCCTCAGAACCTACTTTATCAAAATATTTATTCACTCATCCTAATTTCTCATCTCATTCTCTGTCATTTAAAAAGAAATAGAATGACATTGACATAAAATTGACAGTGCAGGAACAAGTCATTCACTCCAATACATCAGTTAAAATGATTATGCTCCCCTCAAGCCTCGTCCTATCTTATTGCATCTTATCCTATCAATATATCATTCCATTACTTTCTCCCTCATGTACTTACCTAGCTTTGCCTTAAATGCATCTCTGTCATTGACTTCAACCACTCCCTGTGGTAACCAGCTCCCCATCATCACCACTCTATGAGTAAAGAAGTGTCTTCTGGATTCATTATTAGATTTATTAGTGACTATCTTGCATTTATGGCCTCTGGTTTGGATTTTATCCTATCGAATGCCTGGATAAGTTTAGCCTGCTTCTGCCCGGGAAACGCCTTGGGGGGCGGGGGGAGGGCTGGGGTGGCGGCTATATAAATGTAACTTGTCCTGGCACAGTCCCTTTTACAAATTCAGAGAGCCTGATTTTGGAAGCATCAATAATGACTGTTTAATCTATTTTCTTGCTGCCAGTTACATTTGTTAAGGTATTGCTCAAATGAATGTATATACAAATCTTATTAAATTAATATCCTGCAAATTCTAAACTCAATAGGTTTTGAACTGCACAATCTGGAAGGATCAGTCTAGATGAACGCGGCCTTCTTAACATCCCAGA
The DNA here is from genome assembly GCF_017639515.1 of Carcharodon carcharias. Lineage (NCBI taxonomy): Eukaryota > Metazoa > Chordata > Chondrichthyes > Lamniformes > Lamnidae > Carcharodon > Carcharodon carcharias. Next base: position 7,285,345 of record NC_054488.1, on the reverse strand, counting down.
CTTTTGCTGGAAAGTCAAAATCTCACCAACCGAACATCCATCCCTTTGCTGGTAGAATTTCGCCCTCTGATTAATCTGACACGCTGTGGGTTATACTTGGAGGAGTTGCTAAAGGGTAATTAATGGCAAATTAAAACTCTCCCCAGGCTGAAGATCACCAACAATTAAGGTCCATTCCGTTTTGGTTTTTGTTTTACAGCTGGGTGATGACTGGTGCAAGCGACTGCACGCTGCTTTATTTCACCATTAACCCTTTATTGGCCTATTCACACAGAAAGGAAGCGATGGATATCATTCTAATCTCAGTGATATACGATTGGCGATGCAGCATTTTAATCTGTAGGCACACTGTTCAAGCGCGGTTCAAATTCAGTAGTTTTCCAGTAATGAGGTGGGACTTGCAGTGATACCGAGTCTCAATCTGCCCAACGCGCTTCCATTTAACTTTTCCCAGGAATTGTCTGGCCACCGGGATGAGGAGAATTCGCATAGTCGCCGCTGGTTGGTTGTCTGACGAGATAAAAACGAAACGGTAAAAAGGATCGCCCTGAAATTGGCCAATTGGTCAGGTAGGTTATTTTTAACTGTACAAGTCTCACTGGCTTAAGGCGGGCAGTGAAGGAAACCCAACCGATTGGCTGTAGCAGTTAAACAACTCTCCTCCCCTCTATAACCTTTCACTCAACCAATCGATTTTTTCTGTTTTGTTTTGTTTCATTTGGTTATCGGTTCTGAGCCTTGTTGAGCGAGGATTGTGTCATTGAAGAAATGATGTAATTGTTCCAAACACTTGAGGCGGCAGAAGGTTTGTCACCATCGATTCGTCATTTTCATAATAATGTGTAGATGGCCGCACAAAACGAAACAGTTAAACGATTGACAAGGTACAATTCCGTATTTGTAGTTAATGTTCCCAAATGGACTCTATCCTGTTTTTCAGTTAACAAGAATATTGAGGGATAAAAGCAAACTTGATGATATCGTTTTCAAAGCCGATAAAGTCTTTCCGCCGCCGGTGGTAGTTGGTCATTAAAAGGTGACGATAGTGACTGGTCATCTTTCAGATCAGTCAGCTCTGCTTTAATATTTGATTTTCCTTCAAGAGTGCCTGTGGGAAATTGACTTTATCGTTGCTGATTGCGCATTCAAATAATTAATTTAATCCATTAAGCGGGCAATTGTGAGGCTCAGGCGAAAAAGCCGAGTTTTGGTAAAGACTCGGTTGTTTTCTTAAGAATATGTTTAGATCATATTTAGCTGACGTTTGGTGTTTAATTTGCGAAACGGTTCGAGTGAGCATTCGTTTTAGGTTTCACTCTCTGTGGCAACACTCACGCCTCTGAGCGGTTCAATTCTCACTCCAGAGACTGGGCCCATGATTCAGGCTGGCACTCCAGTGGGGTACTGAGGGGGTGCTGCACTGTCAGAAGTGCGATCTTGCTCATGAAATGTTAAACCGAGGCCCTGCCTGTCATCTCAGGTGGATGTAAAAACAAACCCCGTCGAAGAAGAAATTGGGAGATCCCACCACCACCACCACCAATATTTTTCCTTCAACAACAACTTATATTTATATAGCGCCTTTAACGCAATGAAACGTCCCAAGGCGCTTCGGGTGCGGGTGGGGTCGGGTCGGGTCGGATGGGGTGAGGGGTGGGGGGGGGGGGCGAGCATTATTAAAGAAAGTATAACACTGAGCAACATGAGATCTTATGTCAGATAACCAAAAGCTTGGTGGAAGAGGTAAGTTTTAAGGAGGAAAACGAGGTTGAGAGGTCTTGAGACGGAATTCCAGAGCCTGGGGCGTGGCAACTGAACAGGCCGTCACCAATGGTCGATTTGATTGGAAATTTATAATTAAATTATTATAATTATAACGAACAAACACCATTAAAACAGATAATCTGCTTGTCACACAGCAGCTTGTGGGATCTTTCTGTGCGCAAATTGGCTGCTGTGTTTCCTACGTTACAACATTTAAATTGGTTGTAGGGAGCTTTAGCCGTCGCCGGGTCATACAAAGCACAATATAAATGCGAGTATTTTCTATTTTAGCACAATAGAAAATTTTAAAGTTAAGTTGAGGCGGCTCGATAAAATCACTCAAATACAAATGTTGGTTTTGTATTGTTGATTTTCTGTGAACTTGAAGAAAGAGCGCAAAATAATTGGGTAAGAATAGGCATTGCTTACTGCCAACCTGGTCATTTGGATTGTCATAAGTTTGGTTGAGTTGATTATCAGCATTGTACTACCGTGCACTCCTGTTATAAAACGGAGCTTTCTGTCCAATCGCAACATATCGAACCTGTTTATACTCACATTTATGTCTCGCACCCTCCACATTACAGTTGTCAGAATCTCAGCACGAGAAATACTGAATCTACTCTATCAGCCTCATGGTGACCCTCGGGTTGACCCAGGGTAAAAAAAAACAGAATTAGAAAGGCAAAATAAATAGGGCTCCTTGATTCAAATACGGAATGTTCCCAGGTCACCCATTTTAATGGTCAGCACACAACCTAATGCCAACTGCCCGAGTAGAGACAGTGCATTTCAGAGATGGATTACTTTCTTTGGGTGTAAAGAAAAGATTTTACTCAAAGTTTTATTCTTACGTCGGATCTTGAATGAAGGGCTGAATGAGCGGTACTACGGAGATTTGAAAATGAGCTGATCTTATCAGCAATTTATAGGAATCCTAGCCCAAGCATAACATTTCTTGGGTTATCACTTTATCAATTTTCAGCTGAATTCCATCTAATTTAGTTCACTGGCACGAAGACAATATAAACATTTATTAGACAGCCTGCAAAGATATGATCCACCGTAGCCAACCTGACTTGTGAATTGTGTGTTCGGGTTGTTAGATTCACTCTGCTCTGTGGGAAAACTTCCACCACATAATAGAGAATGCAAACACAAAGCAAACACTAGACCATTTATAAATATGTGTTTTTATGTGTGTGTTTGTGTGTGTGTGTATATATATTTATATATATAAAAAAGAAAAGGACTGAGAAAAAAGAATGACTTGATAAAAAGGGATGACAGCCAGGCTGGACTTCGGTGGCTTTTTCGTCATTTCACGAAGAAAGTCCAAAGTCAGACGCTTATGTGTGTGGATGTTTCTTTCTTCAGAGGAAGGAAGCTATAAGAGATGTAAAAACATCTGGTCTGAGCATGTCAGATGCTTTTGGCACGGTTCTTAGTCCAGTAATCATTGTCTGTGTCCTGTGATCTAGAAACGGCTTCCCTTATTGTTTACCCATATTTTAATGCTAATTTGCAAACACTGAAGAAGCACCCAAACAGATGTGAACCATTTGGTTGGGTTGTAGTTCATTTGTCAAGGAAAAAGGGAAGGTCTGCTTCGCAGGATGTTAAATATTACCTCGACCATTCACCGGCACTTCATATTTCAGGGTTAGAATAGATGTCGAGTTTGTAAGGAATAATGAATCTGTCCGAAGTAGCACAGAAAGACAGACGAGTGTTTGGGGAATTTTGAAAATGGAGTAGATTTTTGTAATGGTTCCTGTCCACATCCCGGGTAGATTACAAACACCCTTCACGCCAGTTTCAGGCATTGCGTTTAACCCTCTGGCTGCTGACAATTTCTTGACTTTACTTCAAAAAAAAGAGAAACAATCGCCTATAATCTGACAGAAAACAGCGGAAACCCTCTTTCTTCTTGAATGTTAATGTTGCTGGAAAAAAAGATATTTTTTGTCGAACCTTTTCGATCTGCACTCATCAGGACGATTCGCAAGAAATTCGCAGGCAATTCTTGCCAATTGTCCTGATGAGTGCAAGTCGAAAAGGTTCGACAAAAAGTCTTTTTTTTCAGCAATACTCAAGCTCTGTCCTTCTAAACAACTATTTGAATGTCAATATTTCCGAAAAAGAAGTGAAATATATGTGGTATAAGTTCTGCTGAAGTGATATTTCCTTTTCTGATCAGCTTAAAACCTTTTTAACTCCTTGTAAATTTTCTCTTCCCTCCCCTCAAAAAAAAACAGGTAGTTGATCATATCAACCGAAGAAAACAAAAGAACTTAGTCTCATTTTGATGTTAACGTGACCGGTTTCGCCACGTGTGGTTTTGGAATGAAAGGTTTCACAATAAACTCGCTCCGTCCACCTCCAACGTGAAACACACGCGCACGACCTCGGCGCATATGATGCAGTTATTTGTACTTGTCGCTGTTAGCTCTGAGATGTAAAACTATTTCCAAACTGAGGGCAATTAACCGATCTCTGAATGCCTCATTGCTCATCTGTAGGGAAACATTTGCTCTTTTATTTATCTCAATAGCTTCTACCATTTAAAACAAATGACCGCCCATGTTTAAAGAGTGAAACAGTTCACATTTCATTCCACCTCATAAGCCACACCGGGGTTACAATGCCTTCCTGCTTTCTGTAATGACACTGTAAATATGACACTGGACGCGCCGCTATGTACACCAGGCAGCGTGTGTAGACCTTATTTTCAGGCTATTATGCGCTCGCTCTCAATCTCCTCAAAAACCAGTTCAAAATATTAAATACGACACGAAGAGCCTTCTAGTTTCCGAATTTCGGCTCGCTCTGGAATTGTCAGCATTGCATCATATTTGGTCCGTCTGGTTTGCAACTCCAGATAAAGGTAGAATTTCAATTGGCTTTACCTCAGCCTTGGCTGTAATTTAATGGTTTCGCTCGTCCGATCCTCATTTAACTGGGTGGAGGAGTGGGGGGGGGGGGGGGGGAAGAATGCGCATGGAGTTGATAAAAGTTTCTGAGACTTCCAAACGTAATGTGCAGGGGCAAAATGATTCGACATAACAATTCTTTGGCTGCCAGGGAGAGAGTAAATTGAACCCGTTTTCCCGTCCCAAATACACAGCCACACACACAAGAAAAGACAGACCCACGCACAGACTCGGGGAGAGACAACACACAGAGAAACACAAACACCCCACCCTCACCCTCACACACACACACACACACAGAGAACTGCAGCAACACTTTCAGTCGCTCTGCGTCGAGGCTTTCAATGATTAACGTCCACAACATTTGGTATTCCGTTAACTTTTTTTTAATCCCAAACCAGGTAAGAACGGAGGTTGGCAGGAAATTGTAACGAAGGATAAAAAGTTGCACCCTGGCTGTAAACTGACAGAAGTTCAAGGCTTTTCGGGGAACGATCTGTGGCCTGAAATTTGAACAATGTCTGGGTTAAAACGGCAATCCTCAAGCACCCTTATCGCCTGAGCGAGGGGGCCCGGTGAGATTTTATATTAAAAAAGTCAAAATCAACATCAAGGATGACAAAGCTCTCGCCCCAGAGGAGCAGTGTAACGACATTGGTGCACTTCCTCTATTGTTACCACCGCAAGCATCAATTACAGAAATGCCGGCTTAATTTAATCGTTGATTATTATGAAGGGAAGATGCAATTTGTCCTGTAAGCTCATCAATTTATCTACCAGTCATTCCTGTGTCCACTTGACAAACTTTCCCTGTGCTGCAGTTATTGAGAAGCTTCAAACTTTCGACCAAAAAACTAGGTCGAGCCTGGTTCTCCGCCGTGCGGTGAGTTTTCCTGACACTTGCGGCACTGGGTGAATGAAGAACCGCAGAAAGATTGCGGAGCAGAAGGTTGCGGCTCGGTTGCTTGCCGAGATCACTGCGGCCACACGCCGCGAGCATATTTCCTCGCCGGGTTTATACTTTGCCCAGAATTGGGTCTCCAATCTTCCCGGACCTGTATTAGTCACGCGTGTTAAAGCGTCAGGATCGCTCTCGTGTCCACGCGTCAATTTTATGTCAGTTTCATGAATTAAGAATGAACTGACCGGCGATTTCCGCGCAACTGCGGCTGATTTACACAGCAAGAGGGCATCCGCAAACTGATGAATTAAATTCATTAGGAAAGGAAATGAGATATTGAGGGAAGACAAAACGGAGAATGTCTACTTCCATTTCCATGCAGATTTCATTGCACGCTTATTACCGGGTGGGGGAACGGGACAGAGATACAAAACATTATAAGTCAGATGAATATTTGACCTCACAAGCAGGCATCCAGAGCGGCACGAGAACCGGACTCATCTATCATCAATCGCCTCCTGATGTGACTTACTTTCCTATTGTGATGCAGAAGAATGGATATGATATCCCCTACAAGTTTAGTATAAATAAAACCTCACAGAAACCATCTTCCTGGCATCGCTATTAAACAAGCAAACAACGTGTTTCTGATGATTCTTTTACCCGAAATATTCCCTTCCACAAAGTGGCTATTGTTGCATGTTAAAAACTGCTCTCTAACAGAAAATCAGAATAACTTCAATCACTGCTGTTTAGAGTCGGTCACTTCAAGCTAATTCGAGTGATCACTTTCCGATTATTTTTAAATTGACACTTTGAAGAAAGCATTAACTTTATCTAATTTAACACCAATTTTATTTTTTTACGCAATTTCGAAGCTGCTAAATTCTTTTTTTTTCAGCCGCTGGACAATACTAAAAAAGGGATGGAAAGTTACAACTGCGACTTTACAAAGTCAGTATGAACCGGGCACCCCCTCTCCCCACCCCCACCGTCCCCAAAAGGCGCTTTGCAGGTTGAGTGCTGATAATGGTTCTGGTGCTACAAGTTTTGAAAAGTTGTGAAAAGAGTGAGTCGCGCTGCCGCAGCGAAGCAGCTCAGAAATTAGGGGGAAAAATTAACGGAACACACACTGGGCTTTTGGGGGGGGGGGGGGGGGGGGGTGGTGGCACTTAGCGCCACTTTTAATAAAATCAAAATTTCAAAGGCTCAGCTCTGCAAAACCATTTGTGATTTAATTCACCCCATCCCATCCCATCCGTAAAATGGGAGGGTCTCCGAAAAATTACAGTATGTTTTAAAATGCGAACCTATCAGGCCTCCGTGAATGGAGGAAATTATTAAAGTTAATGCATTTTTGAAAAAGTTGAAAGCTATTTAACGATTGCAATTTCAAAGGGCGCTGGTTTTTAACCCATCAACTACGTAGGAAGAATGAATCAATCCAGATGTTAATAACAATATGAAAAGCGTTTATCTCTCTCATAACTGTCCAACCTAAATACTTGTAAATAAATTACAGGACGTTTTATGAAGCTTGGTAAATCTATATTAATCTGACAGGTTAACGATTGCAAGAGTTTACTTCAAACAACGTATAGTTTAGTTTATTGCTGTAACTCTCCATATGTGTAATTCACTTAGAAACCTGTTCATGTTTGGCGGGGAACTGTTGTCCCCTATACCACAGACACTGGGGCTAACCCCAGCTTTCACGGGCCTAGAAAGATACGGATATCAAACATTGCATAAAATAATGCATTTAACATTATACACACAGTGCATGTTATCCTTCATTGTTAGAGACATTTGGATAAAAGCGTCACTGATGACGAGAGACTCCCGCTCTACTATAATGGGCATCAATGTTACTTTCACTTGAATTTTTCAATTACTGTTCCCATTGGTCCGTTTTAACAACTTTTAAGATTGAGGCAGATTTTTTTCCCCCTTTCACCATCACTGGATACACTAGATGGCGGTGTCAGAGGTCCTTCTAATGGGGCCCACCAGAAATAATTTTACAGCCCGTTTTGTTTATCTGAAGCATCCCGATTACCCAGTCTATTTATAATATCCCAATCTTTCCTTTTCACTGGCCGTATCCATTCCCGAGGTGCGTCTGCACTTTGAGAAACCACCCCGGGGAATTTTACGGTCGAACTCCACGAGATTAAGGGCCCATCTCCGGCTGAAGTGACCTTTCCGAAGCGAATCCATCATTCCCAACAGTGGGTGCGGAAGTCCGGCTTTTATGGGTTAATTAAGGAGCGCAGCTTTCAAACTCTGCGCATCGTTCCTGACACCAGTGCTGGAGTGTGCTGAGACTGGTGGTGGTGGGTGGTGGGGGGGGGGGGGGTGGGGAGTGTTTCACTCTGTAATAACTGCTGTTTTGGGGGGTAAGGCATGTGGCCAAAGAGGGCCAGCAAATTGATAGATAGCCCTCCTGTAACTTACCGAGTGACAGGTGGGTTGTGAGACGGGGAAGGGAGGGGGGAGGAGATGCAGGGAAAACGGCCGCCGAAAGGGTGGCAAGGAATTCAGCTCCAGGTGGATGGAGCGCTCACGCTTCAAAATTTTGTCGCCTTTGATAATTCTGACTCATGGACTGGGAACCAATAGGGAAGCGGAGCGGCCGCCAGGGGAGGGAGGGGTGGGGGGGGGTGGTGGGGGGTCCCGCCCTCGGCCTCCTCCGATTGGACGCGGCACGCGCTCTATGAATATGTATGAGGCCGCTGAGTGGCGGCTGGAGCTGTCAGTCAGCCCGCCAGCAACCCTGGCACCCCCCCCCCCACCTTTTATATCAAGGAGGCTGCGCCTGAGATTGAGTTTTGGGAATTAGCAGCAGAATCAAGCGGTGGATACAAGGGGGAAAAGGCGGGCAGCCCATCAGAGAGAGAGAGAGAGAGAGAGCTCTACTGAATCAATATGTGGCCACAATTAACAGTCTGATGGCACCGACTGTCAGCAGAAGCCACAAGCTGTGTTTCTAGATGATGGGGACGGATTTGGTCTTCCTCTTGCACTTTCTGTAGGAGTTGTGGCTGGTTCACAATGAATCGCTCACACACGGCATGGAATGTAGCCTGAGCTGGTATCATTCAGATTTCACTTCCCCGGCCGCCTTCCGAAAGAAACTTTTGCTGCTCTTCACCATGTTGCTCCTGTGGGTCTACATCTTCTACTCGTGCACCGCCCTCTGCCTCTCGGTGCCCAGTCTGGGCTACGGACACGACTCGGGCCGTCAGAGGCCGGGCGACCCCGAGCTCCCACCCAAACTGCGGCTCCGAGCCCAGCAGGAGGGAGGTGAGGGGCGGCTGGCCCGGGACCAGCCGCTCGCCTCCAGGTCGGCTTCCAGAGACTTGCTGCAGGAGGACAACGGCGAAGCCACCGAGGAGAGTCCCACAGCCGTCAGCGGGCACTCGCTCAAGCCCTTTGATCTCAGCCTGGGCGGCTACGGAGCCAAGAAGCTCCCGCAAGCCATCATCATCGGGGTGAAGAAGGGGGGCACCCGGGCCCTACTCGAATTCCTCCGGGTCCATCCCGACGTCCGGGCCGTGGGCGCAGAGCCGCATTTCTTCGACAGACACTACGATAAGGGCATGGAGTGGTATAAGTAAGTGTCGGCGATGGGGTTCGCTGCCTCTTTGGGGGCAGGAGGAGGGTAGGATGATGCTAAAAGCACGGGCCGATCCCAGCCAAAAGCCTGGCCAAGGGGTGGGGACACCCCTCTCAGTCCCTGTGGCGAGGGAACGAGTGATTCCCGCGGGGAGCTGGACGGACGGACGGGGGTGGGTGGGTGGGTGGTAAACCAAGGGAATTGGTTTGAATCTTTCTCATTAGTCGCTAGAACCTTGTTAGGCAGCTCGGCTGTTCACGCTGCTCTGTGGAATCGAGCACCGAATGCCAAGGCGTTTGGGGGCACCTCCCCACCCAGCTCCACCTCCTCTGGAAAGTCCGCTCCCTCCCAAACCTCCCAGATCTTTGGGAACACCCCAGGCCCGCCCGAGACTGTACAACACCCACCCCCCCAGCCCCAGAATAAAACATCGGAAAAGATTTCAGCCCGACCTGTTTTAACACTTCACGTTGAGCAGCAAGCATAGGCGTGATATTTTTTTTAAAAGCATAGTTAAACAGATTGTTCTTTTCCTCTCGATGTCATAAACCTCTGCTTCCATCCTCACTCTTTCACACCCGGTTTACGATGCATGGCATTTTTATAGAATCAGAAGAGGGGAATGTGTTTTAATCATTGGGGAGCGGCAGGTTCACCTCAGTGGAATATATAATATTGTCTGTGTAAAATCTAGCACGTGTGTGTATTATTTTCACTGTTTCACAAGGTTTACATGGGTGTACACTTTTTAACATGATCTCAATTGACTTACACAGCCCGGCAAGCGGAGTTATACACCTTAAACTGACAAGCAAATGGCGCCAGTTATTACAGAAAAAACACAAAGTGCGAAATTATAAGGTTATTGTAGATATCATGCTCCTTGTCATATGCAAAGAGGGAGCTTTCACGAACTCCACAATGCGCCTTTAGGCGATTTTATACCCTAACGAAAGGTGCGTTTGGGCAAACGCTGATCTGAAATTCGAATTTGACTTGCAATCTTGTCATCGTGTGTACTAAATGAACACTCACACTGCTTACTGTACAGGGTCGAGAATTTGGTAATTAACTGCTTAATTTTGAGCTTTCTTCAGTCGGAGGTTTTAGCCCAAGTTGAGCTGTTTTGCAATGGTCACCCTTTTAGTGAACTGTGTGCACGGAGAGTGACTTCAGCCTGTATGGGGGTGGGTGCAAGAAAGGTCTTTAAAATAAATTATGGTACAAAACTCGTGAGGTTCAAACTGTAGGGAGCCGAGGGCAGTGTGCTTTTATTTTTATAGATCTCTATAGTGGGCCAGGAAAAAGGGATATTGTGAAAGGTGAAGCTAGCAGTGTTTTAATTTACATCCATCAAGCCAGGAAACGGCTCAGTAATTCAAGCCCCGGGAATAAATCGGGATGCAGAGAAACACGAGGTATTCCTTTCTCGTGAAACCTGCTGCTCTTTCTACCCCAGCTTTCTCCCAGTGCAGCCTGACCAGAGAATTCAGGTTTCCACCTTTCCAAAACTAAAAGTCTTCCCAGTAATCAGTTCTAGATGTTCCGTCCCGCGGCAGTTGTTGGGATGTCAGAAAGAGTGTATGTGTGTGTGTGTGTGTAACTTGTGGATGCTCGCTTCTGACTTTAAACATACGCTCGAACGCATCAAGACAACCTGACGCCTCACCTACCGTCTAATCTGCCGATTTTTTTTTTAAAACATCCTTGTCACTGTCTTCGATTTTTTTTCGGACCCCAATTTCAGAAGAACACAGGAGTTCAGGTCTAACCGATGGAACGAGTTTCTAGTCACTTGTCCGGATTAAACACTAAACTTTAGAATTGGCCCAGCCAATGATTCTCAGTATGTTCTGATGAGATGATTGACAATAATTATTGAAAATTCAGCTGTATTCACTGAAGACTAATCCCCCTTTACAATGTCTATTAAAGCTTTCCTTCCTTCGGCCCGATATTTGTGTCGGGTGGACGGGAGTTACAAATTAAATCGAAAGTATCATTAACGTGTCTTTTCCTTTTTTAAAATTTGTGTTTTGTGGATTTTTAAAAACATGTTCGGGGGTGGGGTGGGGTGGTGTGTAGTGGATGAGAAGGGAATTGATTGTACAGACTGTTGCACTCCTTTCTCCCATCGTGGGTCGTCTCCTGAGATCAGCACAGAGAGGGAGAGAGGGAGGCGTCCTTTCAGTAACTGGGTAGAATATGTAAATAAAATCACAGTCTCGGCCTCCTGCTCGTTTTCAAAACACAAGGGAGAGCTGATTTAATTTCACCTGATAATGAAAGGTCCCGTTCCTTTTATTCATTCTTTCTGGAAGATTTGTTTCAGTTAAGATAAGAAAGTGAGGTGTCAGATCAGAGGTGGCGAGATCTGCCGGATCTGATGGGGGTTTATTCTGATCTCTCTCACACACAAATACTTGTCTCGCCTCGAGGGAAAGACTTTGATGTGGAGTATTTTTTTTCATTGGAGATAAAATACTTGTCTGCCTGAACGATATGGGGGAGTTTAAGAAAGTTTTCATGTTTTAATTATCCCCGCTTTCGACTTTTCGTGCAATAAAAATGTCAGGGCTTTTACAACCCTTCTACCCCCTCCCCTATAATCATTACACTGACGCGAAGAGGAACCTTCTAAAACGTCGTGATGAATTGTACAATTTAAAAGTCGTTAGAATCCGATTTGTTCTTCCAAACATGTATGGATTATTTACTTAATTGACCCGAAGGGAAGAATTTTTAAAAAAAAATTTTTCAGAGAAAATATAACCAGGGACCTGATGCTGCCGTTCCAACGATTTTAACCTTTAAAATGGGCAAATAATGAGTTCATAAAATCCCACCACGTCACTCACAACAAGCAGCGTTTGGAGCAGATCAGCGAAGGACTGGTTCAGGGACTTGGGGAGATTTTAGTTCCATTACAACCGCGAAACAGTGACTTGTGTATGATCTTGCTGGGGTTCCAGTAGATTTCACTGCTGGTCACCAATCACTTTTTTTTGGGTAGATCTCTACATTTTCTACATTTCTATTAGAACAAGACTTTGGATTATTGAGTACATGGTAAACTGGAGCATATTAAGCGGGAATAGAATGGAGTGTGTTTTCTTTGGGTACAATAGTGAACGATTGAAGCCCAACCAAGTGTCCAGAATTTCTCCCACCGAATTTTTGAAGCGTTGAAAACCTTGTATTCTAGCCAATTCGGTTGATTTTAGCTCTCGTCTCAAACTGCGCCATTTGCAGCTCATTTGTTGCTCCTTGGACTGAGTGGCAGGTAAATCAACATTAACCAACAACACCAAGAGGAAAAGAAAATAAACCCGCAAATGTGTGCATCCTTTCCCGGTGTTATCACTACTCTTGTCTTAAACCAATCTGCAGTCAGAGAGTCCTGGGGGAGTGCTTGACAAGTTCAGATCCTCCTGAAGGCAGCCTCTCATTATCAGTCCTGTCGCTGGATGAAAAACTCACAGTTTTACACTGAGGAAACCTGGATGTCCCTTTCCTAGGGAATTTTAATAAGGGGGAAAAAAAAGTTTACAGGCTTCCGAAATGTCCCTCTCATTCCAAGGAGGCCTTGTTCTATGAAGGGGGAAAAAGTACTTTGTCCTAATATTCAATCAGGCCGCACAAAAATATCTGATACAAATCTTGGGTAGCGTTCAGAATTGTATGGATTTTGTTTTTAGTTCAGATTTTAATTAATTCTCATTATTCAATCGAGAGAAAATATATAATCTGGTCAGATTTACACATTGATATCCAGGTCACTTTCGTATTTGGTTTTTAATGCAATTAAACATAACTTAAAGAACTGGTGTATATCAGTTCTGATTCCCCCCCACCCCCCCCCCCCCCCCCCCCCCCCCCCCCCCCCCACCTCTGTTCTCCTGTCCCATTCCGCCGTTCGTGGTCGAATGTCTGCACAGGATGGTGCATCAGTCCTGAAAAAAACAGGCCCCTGAGCATTCGCCATTTGGAGATGACGGGTGCTCTGGGACTTGGGGCACAGTTTATACTTGTTTCCGTTTATTGTCACAACACGGAGCGGTTGTTTTTTTTTAATCCCGAGATTTTGGACAGAAGTGGCAAAAGAAACAAACAGAAGTTCATCTGCCGGCTAGGCCGGCTGGTTTGATTGTTTAGCTGAATTATAATTGTAACCCAGGTCAGACTCGGGCTCAACATGAAACGCCGGCTAATAATGTCGGGGAGTGAGCTGTGGCCAAAGTGATGGTTTAGCCCTGACGTAATTTATCTTCAACGGCGATTAGCAAGGGAAAAGTTACCTAAGTGTCGATGAAGATTGCTGGCTTTTAATCTAGTTTAAATCCTGACCCCGAAAACCCGGGGTGCTCCGACCTGAACAGTAATTATTGATAGTTTAGTAAACCAACACTCAGGAGGGAATGGGATTATTAGGATGTTTTAAACACGTTGTCCATTTCCAACCCCTCTCTTTGCTGTATCCGGGTTCAGTCGCCACTCAGGGGGAGAGCGCTGGCGTTTTACTCCAGAAAATAATTGGATAGGGACTGAACACATTTCTAAAAATCAGAACTGTTTCATAGCTGTCAAAATTCGTCACTGACTGGAAGTTTGACCCATTCAAACTGACATTCTATGTAAACAGTTTATTATTTTTTTTGGGGGGGGGGGGAAACTGTTCATTATACTTTTTGAGGGTTGGGTGAGGGGCGGTTCAAATCCTTTTCCAATATTAAAAATAGTCGGCGGTCAGACGGTGGGAGGCGAGGCAGATCTTTGGTTATGTCCTGTGAGTTGCCCAGACAGATGCTGCTTCATTCCGAGTTAGTGCTGCCACCAGCAGGGGCTCGCTAGATCCGCCTGCTCCGCGGCGGCTTCTGCATTTCACAGTCCACAAGCGGTGACCGATCTCAGCGAGAAGGGACTCGCAATACAGTCAACCCGCATCTCAAAGGATCGTGTTTTGCTGCCTCGCCTTATTGGGCTCTCGAAACTCTTGCTGCCCAAATCTGTCTGGCCATCTTGAAGTGCTGGGGATCCTCATCTTTGTCCTGTTACATCAGTTAAAACATATGATGACAATATTCCAATGAAATCTGCAGATCAAAACTACTCTTCTGTCTAGTGCTGGTTTCTAAACAGTTAATCGTCGCTGTAAAAAAAAAACCCAACAACTCACTGAATTTGCAGCTACCTGTTTATTCATTTTCTCGAGGGGGTTACTATATCATTGGTATATTTCTGTTGCACGCCAGCCAGTGTCGGTGGAACCCTCTTTCAGGTTCCCACCTTCCGACCTGCCGTTGTGTAATTGGTTTGGACCAACCCGTAATGTACCATTCGTAAAAGCATTCAGCAAATATCGTGCCCATTGCGAAAGTAACCACCCACCCCCCACGCCTCACCCAGGCTGGGCCAAACACAAACAATTGAGTGTTACAAAAGTTTAAATCGAAGACCTTTCGTTAAAGTTGAAACACCAGGAGTTAGTAACCGAAAACTTCGCCTGATTTTAAAACAAGACCCATCGCAGTCAGCGATATCTAATTTAACCTATCTGCACTGTCACCTTTGGAAGGAAAATGTTTTGCTGTTTAATGTCCCCTCAAACATGCGTAGGCTTCCTAAACAACTGCCAAATGTTGATTTTTTTTGTTTTGGGAGAAGGGTATTTTTTTTTGTCTAATCATTTTCTCTTTATGGCAGCGAAGGGAGAAGACATTAAAAGAATCGCTTTTAAAATATATTTTAGAAGTTCTCTTTAGGGAGGAAGCCATCTTTCACAAAGTCACACCCACTTACTCCAATAGATTCTAAACCAGGATCTGTGCCCAGTGTATGGGTGGGGGTGTCATTGATAAGACATGGCTGTGGTTGTCACTTAACATATGGAGCAAAGGAAACAGGAAAGGAGAGAGGAGGCTTCCTTGTTTAATTGGTAAGATCAGCTGCTATCACCCGATTGGAACCCTGTCGGTAAATAAACCTTCAAATCAGGCTGTACAAATGATGCCATTCTCATTGCCGGTGAACCACGAGTCTACCCCGAGGCATTTGCAGTCTGAAAATAATAGATGTATGTTTATAAACAGAGTCTCTCTGTACTGAGTTATGATAGGATTCACACTGTAATCCAGACCAAGGACATGACATCAGTTTCGCTCCTGAGTTACCTAGAATGACCAGCTTGGCGGAAAACAAAAATGACCACCCCACCTCAGACAACACCCCCCCCACCCCCCACTCTGTCTGAGTTTAGTGAGTCAGCAAGGTTTCTGGTGTGTGCAGTCTGACATCAGTATAAAATCACAGAATCAATGTGTTTTTGAGTCTAAGCTTAATTTTGTTTTCTGTTTTGTGCTGAGGGGTGCTTATTGTCAGAAAACTGATTGCTGTAGCAATTTCTGGTTACGGAGGGTGATTTTATTGAAATTTGTTTCCTTGTACGACATAGATTCAATAGAGAGAAGATTTGAGGTTGTACTTAAGTTTGACAATAACCAGTTAAGATTTTGTCAACAAGTCAAGCATTTCCCAATTTATACAGCTAACATTCTATTTTTATAAAAGCATCAGAGGGGAGTGCCCACTAGAAAACAGTAAAACGGTCCAATCTCTTGTTCTCCAAGTACTCTCATTTCTGTGTACACAGTATGTTGCCAGTATATAGGTTAACAGCCAAGTGCACTCAGTATATTGTTTGTATTTAGAGACAATCACTCCCTTGCAGTAAACTAGATCTGTACCTGCCATTGTCAAGGGAGTTACAGAAGGCACATTTACATAAGTGTTCTGTAAATACAGACCAAGATAGGCCGTTGGACAGCTTTCCTATATTGAATAGCTAGAGACCCCTTTATGTTTGTTCACAAAAGAAGGGGCAACAAAATATAATTTTGTGCATTGAATGTTCTACAACATTTCACCATCACAGTTTTCTATTGACTTGAATTTCATGATGTCCATTATTTTCTTAATTAAACCCAATAATTACCATTGGACTATGTCAGATGTGGGAATGTTTCCACTGTGAGTGGTTGTGTGCTATTGAGTGACCAAGAATCTGATGAGGTTCATTAAGAGAGATACAGCGATTCTAATACAGTTGAAATGTATTTTTCAATTTAGATTATCATATTTCAGAGTAATGAGCCTGTCTCAGATTATCTGCAGGTTATAGCAAAAAGCTCAGATATTGTCAGTTTAATTAGTTGTATATAAAATATCTGTACCAGGGTGAGCCTGGTGTTTGTTTCACAGGAATTGAGGCTTTTATATTTGCAGTTATCATTAATTAGCCTGCCTGAACTAGTGACAAGGAAAGTAAAATACAGGACATGAACTGGTTTCAAAGTTATAGATAAGATGAGAACAACCAGTTGAAGAATGTAAAAAATGCTTAATGAGACAGAATCATTAATTGTGGTTGATTTGTTGGGGGAACATCATTAGCAAAATTATTCTTTTTACTCCAGAATACAAATGTTTTTCAACTGTATTGCAATTAGAGACCGAAGGACATTGCAACAAAATGCTCAATTGCTACACTTTCAATGGCCTTTCATAAAACATGTGAAAGTTGTACATTTCCGAAAATCAGGGGGAATTTGTTTCGGACAGCTGCAGCATTTCAAGCAGGATGGTGCAGAATCTCTAAATTCCCCTGATAGTCATTAAGTAAGCACACAGATAGTGACTGGACTTAACAATTTCTCTTGCTAATTTGTTTTTAATGCAGAATTCATAATTCATTTAAAAACTTGTAAGGTTTTTTTTCTAACTATAGGTGTTAGTTGAACAAATGTTTCCCACAACCATTGCTTAAATTGTCATATACCTTATATGAACCATTGATGACTGAAACAGCCCTATTGCAAAATTTCTTTTATCACAATTTTTCTGATGTGTGTCTTACAGATAAGGTTAAGATGTCAAAACTTAACAAGTCAGTCAAGTACACCAATTGTGATCAACATCTCATTTAATAAATTTCTTGTATCTAATTAATAACCTACGGAACAACATATTGATGATATTGTAAAGGCAAAACAATGTAGCAATTGAGGTAACGATTAGCAAAGAAACTTTCAAAACCTTCAGGATTTCTTCAGCAGATGATAAAGTGACTGTCAGTCAACTGCCTTGCCATTGACAACCACTTTATCAACTGGAAAGAGACCAACTGAGGATCTGCAAGTTTATGTAAGTACCAGAAAAATATTTGCATAACCAAAGGTGTGAGTCATTACACTAACTGCACATCAGTAACTTACTCAAATTCATTGAGTTCTGATGAAGAGTCACACGGACTTGAAACGTTAACTGTATTCCTCTCCGCAGATGCTGTCAGACCTGCTGAGTTTTTCCAGCTATTTTTGTTTTTGTTTCAGTAACTTACTGGGTGTTTAGAAATGTTATTTTTAATTTGTTTGATACAACTGTCCTGAATATCCCCTGAGGCATTCATCCTGAAACTGAACAAACCTTGGAAGTTTGTACAGTACCAGTAAATCTATTATTCAAACCTGCACTAATGCAGGCTCACAGGTTTCCACAATAATACATTTGTTTTCAAGTTCACTTTATAATTAGCATAGGTGTCCTGAAATGGACACTACAATTCTAACATGTTGTTTGGCTTGTAGGCTTCCACTGGATTTAGTTGCTGTGTGTGTTGCAGTTTCTTAGCTTACAGTGGTTGTTGTGGTTTCAAATTATATTGTTTAAAAAACCCTCATAATCAAAGTCATCCATGATGCAAAGCTATAAACATGGCATTTTCCCCTCTAGTAAGCCAGAATGAAAGTATTTTTTAAATTATTGGACTCACCCAATTTGTGAAATTTTATTGTAAATTATTTCTTTGGTCCTGATGCTAAAGTTGCTTAAACACACCAAGGCGAGTAGTTGGTTGTAGGTAAATTTGTTTAAAATAAAAATGCAAATTGACCTTAGGAAAGATTTTGGAACAATTTAAAGACATGGTACCCTTAGTCCTTCAGTTAAACTGTCCTAGGCTTCAGCCAGATTAATGGAATGTCAATTATACTTAATCAAATTGAATTACATCAAAAACTGCAAAAGTGTAGCCATCATCTTCCAGTGGGTTTTGCTGAATGAATTCGTTTTGTTTAATGCTTTACTTGGCAAGGACCATCATAGGATGAGATAAATGCAATCTTAAATCTTACTTTGGCTAACTGTTTTAGTTATAAACTTTAATTTTTCTCCAATTATTTCACCTTTCAAGCATTATTTTTATCATCAGGATAACCTGCTGCTTCCTTGTAAGTTTGCAACATTACTATAGTTAGCATTAGCATGCATTTTTGAAAACTGATGCAAGATTTCAGTCTGGAGATATGAACAAAGAATGTTGCCTCTTAAAATTAGCAAGAACATTGAAGAAATGGCTTCACAGATGTTGGTACCTACACAGCTCTGAATTTGGAACTGCAAAGCAATAATACAAATAATGCATTATCTTTCATTTTCTATTGATGTGCAAGCTTTGTGTCATTCAGTCAATCCATAAGACAAAAGACCTTTTTGGATTAAAGACATGATTGTAGCTGCCCATTTTTTTGTTTATCTTGTTCTGCATATCTGTCTTTGTTGCACACCCACTGAAGACTTTTTTTAAATGTTACTGGAGTTTTTGACCCTGATTGTTTCCCTAGTTTGCAGGCTCTTGACCCAAATGCCTCATTAGCCTTACATTCTGGATTTTTTAATGGACAACTGGACCAGCAGCACTCTGGGAAAGGTCAGGCTAATATCCTGCAGTTTAAAGAACAAAGTAACTAACCCTAGTTTTCTCTTTAGTTGCTTGACTGCCACCTCCTCTGCTCTGAACAGACTTTAAGGCTAGCCAGGTTTAATGTTAGGTTACACATCACTTCTCTGCCTTTGGAAATAACTTAGCATTAAAAAGCATTGAGGGGTTGCAGCATGCCAAAGCCGTTCTGATAGGTTGTTGGAAGCACATTGAGTGCATCTGGTTTACAAAACAATTATTCTCTTGCTTTGGAACTTTTGTTGGCAGAGTAAACTTAGTTATTTTTTTAAACAATGTAAATTGTAGAAGGATTCTAGCAGAACAGAATCATTTGAAACCTGCCACACTGAGATCAACAAAACCTAAGTTTAAGTTCATTTGTAGAGCATGAATTTGGAAATCGTTTTGAGTTTCGACCGGTTTTTTTGTAAGTTGATGTAATGGATGTGCAGAGGTGCTGAAGTACAGAACTGGCTGATATTTATGTACAATCGGACTTCTATTTCATATCTTTCACCTTTATTCATAGATTAACTTTTATTTTTGCAAAATCACAAATATAAGGTTGTAAAAATCCAAATAATTATTAATGTAATTTACTTTTCTCCCTTTTTTTTTGCTTGATCTCAGAACAGCTGTCCAACATGACTACCTTTGTGTACTATTTGCAAACTTAAGTGGTTTGCTCAGCATATCAAGTTAATATAGTTCATAAAAGCTGTGATCTCAAACCATAAAATGTGCTTGTTTAAAGTTTTAGGTAATTAGGCCACTGTGAGGCAAAGGACAATGGATTTCTTTAGAAAATGTTCAGCATGAAGAACATTTTTTTCACTGAGTGCAATTAGGCTCGCAGACGATGGAGGAACTTGTGTTGTATAAATAAAACACTTTCCTCTGTGCATTAAAAGATTACTTTCTCCCCTGTATTCTATTGTGACCATTATCCCAACAAGCTCTACCTAAGCACCATAAAAACAGTAGGTAGCAGCAGAATCACATGGAAACCCCTGCCAGCCAATCCCGTTCCAACTCCTTAACTGGACACAATGCCTAGAGTGGCCTCTTCACAGCAGTCAAATTACTTCTGCTGCACAAGCTCCTTTCATCTCGCACTGGGAAACAGTGGATTGTTTTCACTCTGAATTACAGAGACTAATTGTAAGGGGGACATGGGGAGAGGGGAGGAGTGAGGCTACTGGGGTGGCCTGGCCCCTGCCAGCTACCACTGAATGTGGCCACAGCAGTTGGGAAAACATGGCTGAGCGAGATAGGAATCTCCTGCTGAAGGTGGAAACAAAAGCGATTCAGTCCAACAGGAACTTCATGTCAAACACCCATGCTTTCCACACATGGTGTACTGCCAATTATTGTTCAGGACCATTCAAATAGCCCCCTCATCAAACTTCTTTTTACACATATTCCTTCTTCCTTGTTAAGGTTTGCTTTCCCCTGTAGCTGAAGTCAGCTGTATCAAAAGAAGCCAGTTGATCTGTAGGCCTGATGCTCAGCAATAGATTCTTTTTGTTTTGAACCAAAATGAAAGGTTTATGTTATGGGTTTCTAAAGTTATATGTTGAACATTTATTTAACAAAATGCTGGTCTGCAAGGATGTTTATTAGCAAAATTAAGGAGGGAGAAAAGAAACACCAAGAGCAAAGAATACAGCTAGGGCTAAACCACTTCCATTACACTTACATCAATTATTAACTCTTAATGCTCCAGTGACCCATCGATTCATCAAGAGGCACAGACTTGGCATAAACAGCTCATTTTATTTTACCAGGAAATTGATGCATGCTAATTTTGACTATAAAGTTATAATAGTATCTGACACCTTGAGGGCTTCTTCCCATGAAGATCCTTACTTGATAAAGTAATTTGTGTGCAGATTGATGTTTCTCAAGTAAAATATTGCTACTGAGGCTTAAACCATGTGGATAATTAGTTCCCGCTAATTTTGCAGCAGCAATAGTTCTCAAATATCTGAGATACATCAGTGAACAGTTCAATGTTTTTTCCGTGAAATACTGTGCTCTCCATTTTAAACAGCTGCAGATGAGAAGGTTTTTATTGTGCGGTTGTACTAATATATGTTGGTAGTCTAATGAGTTATTTGGTTTATGATACTCATCATTGACTACAAACTATTTGGCGTTGCAGGTATGGTAGGCTATTAATGCCTTCCTTAGCTCATTTCAGTATATCTCATATAGAGTGTGAAATGCCTTCTAACAAGCGGCAGACAGTTGTGCAATTATGTAACTGGAAACATTTGGCTTTAGTTGGTTGCTTCTCCACAGCAATGCCAGCCAAGCAAAGGATCAGTAGCAGAGAATAATCTTAGCTATTATTGTTAAAACAGCAGAACCTGAATGTCAATACTCCCTCTGACTATGATAATCGCACGGTTTGACCACAGTTAAAGCATCCCATTCTTGTAATAATTCTCCCACTTTCCAAGCATGAGATACAATGGCTAAGACGGTCCAGGACGTAACTGAATCAGTCTACACATGTGGAAGATTTTGCATGGACCTAGGGATTTTCAAAACTCCAGCTTGATGTGGAAATTGCAACACCCTAGGGTAAGAAATCTACGGGAAGAGAAGGGAAAAAATAACTCCTGACAACAGCTGTGACATTCTTACCAAAAATGATCACGGCTGCTGCATAAATTGTTTTATCTGCTGCCATCTTTAAAATCATGCAATCATATTTTTCCTTCCTGGTAATGAAGGTAAATGCAAGTTACTGAACCATGGTGTAATGCCTTAAGCACCTCCCAATTGAAAAGCTGAATGTGTTGGCATGCGTGAAACATGGGAAATTCAAAAGCAAAATAACCATTTTTGATTGTCACCTTAGTGCATGGGAATTCCTGTCTAAAATACGATGCCTGAGAAATGTTGCGCAGCGTTGGAAACTGGCACAAAATAGATGTCACAGCCAGAATGTGATTCTAGATTCACTAGGAATTGGACCTTGAGCCTCACCTCTATAATCCTGATGTCCTATGGACACAAATCCAGGGTGCAGTGCAGCTCATTTGATTAGGGCTTTGGGTAGTTGAGTTGGCACACAGGTAATGTCTGAGTTGGTACAGTGGGAGTATACGGCAGAGGGCGAACTGGGTTGGCAGCGGCCTGCAGTTTTTTTGTTTGGAGTCAGGAGCAGCACTCCTGTACACCCTAGCGTCACAGACCAAAGGATAACATTTTTAAATATCTTTGAGGGCAGCCTCCAGTGGCCCCTTTAAAGAAGGCTGGCTAATCCTCTAAAGCTGGTGCATGCTCTGCTAGGTTAATGACGAATTTGGAATGGGGTCTTAAATGGACATTTGACCCACTGTTTTATATATTCAAGGTGCCTAATACTTGTTTCAGGGGGCCCACCCTGGACACAAGTGGTCCACCAAATAACGAATAAGAGGACAATGCTCTCTCATTGTGTGTACACACTGGCTAACATGGTTTATTTCCATCTTTTGGAGTGAATTCTCCAATCCTTACTCCTCCTACCCATTCCCAAAATAATCCCGGCTGGGCTCAAGAAAGCTGAAACCATCCAGGGCACAGCATCTGTAAAGTCTGAAAGGAGGTAATTAACTCTCTGATCTTGGATGATAAAAAATACTTTGACTATTTTTATGCTCATATAATACAGCAGGAGGAAGTTTGAATGTGACTGTTCGGAATACATTATGGGTGCATATGGTTGCAATTCCAACTCATGGCACCCGAAGTGTCAATGGGTCATAAATATCCTGAGATTCCCCCTCCCAACAATTAACTACAGCTAGTAGATATCATGAAATGTAAGAACAGCTACAATATTAAGGAGGCTTTCAAGACACGAAATGGTCCGTGCCTTGGGCTCCAAAATTCTGACCAATTATTGACATGAGAAGAATTTTGATCCAATCAGTAGCTTTTGACTAATAACAAAATCAGTAAATGTCAGAAGATTGTGCAGAAGCTACCTGTGAGAATAGCCGCAAATGATTCTGTTAAACCTTGTAATGCAATACTAGCATCTGGTGCCCAAGCTCCAGAATGGTGCCAGGTTCTGTTCTGGATGCACTTGAATTGAAATTCCTATTTTGAGCTTATTGTACTGATGCACAGCAATTTAACGTGCTAAAAGATAATGCATCAGGCAACAAATGAGGTTATGCCAAACATGGCACTTGTGTGATAAATTATGGGGTGTGAAGTCCATCATGTAAGTGAGTTAGTTGCAAGTCAACAAGCCAGCTTTTTGGCAGCATCGGCAGAGAAGAAAAGAGTTGACATTTCGAGTCCTCATGACCCTTCCACAGAACTGCCAATGCTGCCAGACCTGCTGAGTTTTTCCAGGTAATTCTGTTTTTGTTTTGGATTTCCAGCATCCGCAGTTTTTTGTTTTTAAGCCAGCTTTTTGTTCCTTTTTGCCAAGCCTGGATTGAGTTAATGTCATCCTACTGTCTGTTGGAACCAGGTGGCAACTGAACTATTCATTTGAACAGGATACTGTTGAAAGTTGCTAAACAGTAGAAATTATCCTATATTGTGAGTTTTTCACTTCAATTGATTACTTGATATTTACTATATAACATTCTTTGGAGAGAAGATGGCGGTCATAACTGTAAAATTATGGAGTGCAGGGGTTGTGGTGGGCGTCAATCCATTACTTTTGAAATTCATTTTCAGAAAATATATCAAATGAAGCCATATGGGAAACAGGAGGAAATTGGTGAAGTGGAATATGCTTGACATTCTGAGTTAACTGTAGGTCAAAGCAAAAGTAGTGGATTCATTGAAATTGACAAAGGGATAGTGTGTTTTTGTTGAAGTCCATTATGGAATAACTCACACTTATATAGAGTAACATGATAAGCTCACTCATTGCACAGCGTGATAAGGTATACATTTTAAAAAGCAGAGGCAATTGCAGTCAGCCCTCCATGTGGCAGAGGCAAGAAGGTGCCACAATGGACTGTTTGCCAGACAGTTTGGAGCAGCTAGATTGCGCTTTAGCAGATTGAATTTCAGCAAATGTCAATCAAACGTTCTCATGACCAGCACATCACGGCCTCCTGAGGTGGGTAGTGCACACCTGTTGAAAGACTTATCAGGTACTATAAATGTAACCTTTTTTTGAAGAGCGTTAAGAGCTTTGTTCTGATTGAGGCCCCAAACTACTGTCACTTTGATATGCTCCTTTTTTTCTTCAGCGATAAGATGGGTCAGTAACAGGTTACCAACACCTCTGGCAAACAACCAAGATAAATAGATTAATCACCTCGCCTTTAAAAGTCAGTGCTAAGTGGGCATTGCTGATTTACCACACAAACACAGCCTTTTGGGTCTGTAAAGGCCTGCCCTACAATTTCACTCCATTTACTCATTTCATTTTAAAAGTAGACAGAGCATTAACCAGTGCACACTGTTTTACGCTTATATTACATTTTCCTTAAGATTCCTCAACAAAGGAATACCCTTTATAGCTTTTATTTTAGCCCATTTTTACTTGATGTGAAAATCCTTGCCACATTGTATTCTTTAGTTGGGGGATGGTGAGGAGAGAGACTTGTTTGTACAATAGACGTCTCTGTCAGCACCCTTCCACAGCACATAGTGTAATTTTCTAGTACATGAGACACCCAGAGCAGTTATTTCCTCCTCCTTTCCCTTAGGAGGGTTGCATAACTGCCATATGGTACTCCATCTAGCAGCCTGGGCAAGAATGGACAATACTGCCGTGATATTCCCCTCACAAATGCTTCAGTGAGTTCAAGTCATGCTATGAAATACTGCGTGGATCATCACTGTGGGGAAAGTAAAATGTCCTTTCCAGCAGTGAATAGAATATGGATTTTTGAACTCTATTACAAGTCATCAATTGTAGATTGTGACAGAGGCCTCCCTCAATGCATTGACTTAAAAACCCCTTGAAACTTTCAATTAAGCACGTTGACTTGAGAAAATGGCCTGTCAATGTTTAAAATACAGCTGTTTACGTCAACAGGCAGATAATGGTTCAGCTGACTGCTTTTAACATTTTTAGACCTCAATAAATACTGCTTAGTTTCTAAAATCCCTCAGAAGCTTTGCAAAAATGTCAGTAAGTCACCAACCTAGCAGATAGTAATTCTTATTGGACCCTGTTGAAATTTTGAGGAACTACAGTTTACTTCACCTTGAAATAGCAATGTAGAAATCCAAGGTCATTGTACTTACACTCTTGTTTATCAATTGGAATCTAGCAACCGACCACCTTTCCAAGAAATGTGTAGTAAATTAAAGCACTAATCAATCTGTGCCTGGCACCATGTATGCGGAGTTAGAGTGGTGGGGCACACTTGTGGGTCAGGTGTTTCCCCAACTTGCTTGACTTCAAAATCAGTTCTCTCACACTGGAGACCACAAATTTCTCCGATAGGGAGGGAGGTAAAAGATTGTCACCATATGAAGTTCTTGCAATATAGTCCTCTTCTGTTTACTCGACAGAGTGTTACTATGCCAATCAAGCCCCGCTGGAAGCTAGAGCTAATTTATTGGTGCCCATTATTAAAAGAGAGGGAATGTGCTTCTGTGCTTTAACATTTTAAGTGTAGAACTTGTGGACCATGAATATGGGGATTCCTAATGCTATTGCCTCTCTAGAATTTCTCTGCTTTGCCATC
This sequence comes from Carcharodon carcharias, assembly GCF_017639515.1. Classification (NCBI taxonomy): domain Eukaryota; kingdom Metazoa; phylum Chordata; class Chondrichthyes; order Lamniformes; family Lamnidae; genus Carcharodon; species Carcharodon carcharias. Next base: position 7,259,685 of record NC_054488.1, on the reverse strand, counting down.
AGCTGGAGAGGTAATGTGCATGTGTACTTAATGCACTTAACCCAATATCAATGTACATAAATTAAAGGAACAGCTGTTCATAGGTTTGACAGGACTGTACAAGTTGAGTACATCAGGATCTAGAAAGGCTAATCTGCCTTAATTAAGTTAATACAGTAGTTCATCTATTGCAGATTCTTTCCAAAACAAGCTATGGCATGCTCTATTTTTATATAACCCATGCCTTATGATTGGAGAGGTTCTCATTTGGCTATCTTGATTGTTCACGTGTACATCACCACCTTTCAGTACAAACCATATGTAAGAAAGAGAACTTTTAAATGCTCCATTTGATGTCATGTATTTGGAGCATAGATTATTGAAGCAAGTTTACTGTTAACAAGAACTTCATTTAATTCAAAGTTCAATTTTTCTAACTCATTGGCCAGGGCAGCTATGTTCTAAGGCAGTGGAAGAGCAGAACAGGCCATCTTTTTGACTGATTTGCCATAAAGCAAAATGCTGTTGTAAATTCATTCAGTGGCGCACCTTGTGAGAAATGATAAATGTATTTGGAAAAAACATGCCTGTGGTCCTGTTTTATTGGTTTAGGCAGGTCAGTAATATTCTTGTACATTGGTGTGATTTTTTTAAATGATTTCAAGGATTTGGGTAAAAACAAAAGTCCAGATGAAGCTGACTTTAATGTGTTAATGTGGGAGCTAGGTTTTTTTTTGGGTACTGGTTGAATCACCAAGATCTGAGATAATATGGAGGATTTTTTAGGGAAAGGTTGTCATGGTAAATTGTCTTTCAGGAGACTTGAGTTTTTTATTCCCGGCTAGCTATAAAACACAATCAATGATGCAACAACTTAATTGTTTTGCCAATATTTGACACATTTAAAATTTAGGTCATAACTATGTTATCAAAATTTGCATCACAAGTATTGTATATGCCTCTGAATTTTTGTGCAGTGGGTCCTTTCCTCTTTTAAAAGCTAGATCCTGATTACATTAGGCTCTTTGATTTATTGAATATCATACCTGGTTTAATTTTAACAGTTTACAGAAAATTAAAATGGCTGAGCACTGACTTTAATCAAACTCAAAATTAGTTGGTGAGTTAAGAATCCTAATTTTTTCCTTTTTAATATTTTGATGTTTAAACGGCCAACAAGATGGTTTGGTTGCAAAACTGTAGATCAAATCTTTCTGTTCAGCTGATTAAAGCTGTAATTGGGAGTCTTTGTTTACAGAACCATGTTTTGCTTTAGTCAACCACTTGGTTAAATGAACCTTTGTTTGATGTGGACCATGAAGATTGTCTTTTGATGTTTCGTTCATTTAGGCCCACCTTCAAAGCATTAGTGAATCTTTTAAAAATTCTGAATGGTGCATGACATTTATAAGGCATAGGATGAGGCTCCCCTGCCTAACAATTGTTGATGGAACCAGGTATACTGCTTCAGAATAAAAGAGGATAGTGCGGTCTGTTGCTTGCTTCCTGTAGTAGGCCTTCCAGCTTTGTGTGCTGAAGTTGAAAAGTAAATGAAACAAACAAAAGACTTGAAAGTACGACTAAAGTAATGTGAAAGAACATCTGTTTGCTGATGAAATCTCGAAATACCTATACCTTATAAATCATATCGATGCAGTCTCCCTTTTCATCTAATGGTGAATCAAGCTTCATAATCTTTTGTTGCTTTCAAACCATTGAAATCACAATCAAGCATATTAATGACTACACACATTTTACGCAATCATTTACTTTATGTTGATCCAGATGTTCACTTTATTCCTTTCAGAATTTTAAATCCAAATGGCATTGTGCTTAAAAAGAATCCTATCCAAAGTTACAGATATCCAACGTTATAGGGGATGTTTTTTTAACATTCAAGCTATCGCTAGAACTCCTGCTTCCAGTGGTGTATTTGATCACTTGCTTCTCAATAACAGGGTAATATGAGATGATGTCCTAGTCTGTGCACAGTACATAGAGAACCTATTTTGTAATGTTGTACTGAAAGCTGTAGAAAATTGCTTTATAGCTTATTGCTGTGTCAACTGTAAACAATGTACATTCTCTGGTTGTTTAGGAATATTATTCTGAAACAGTGAATATATTTGATTTTAGCTGCAGAAGGTGTGTGAGTATTCCTGTATTTTGTCAATGTTTGATCACTGCTGTGTTCTGCTGCTTTTCAGAATTCAATCTTGGTCAGATTGTAAAACCTCATGAAAATAACACAGGTTATAATATAACTTCTTAAGTTATGTTAGCTGCTTGTTGCCATAATGATCTAGAAAGCTCAAGTTATGCTGCCAATTCCATGTCTTATAAAGTATTAAAAGGCCAGTTCAATTTCAATGTCACAAAAGAGCCAATGAAAACACTGTAGAAACAGTGCTTGGAATAATATTGCACTTGCTACAATGTCCAGGTGGTCTTGCATTGCCTGCTTACATTTGATTTGGATGATTTCATACATGAATTGAATAACACATTTGTTGCAAAGCTAAAACCCTTTCACAACAATGTGATTGGGTACCAGCTAGATGTCAAGGCAAGTGACTTGTGCTAAGGGCTAATGCTATTACTACGATTGTATAAGAGGGCTGTGAATTAAGCTGTATGTTTTGAGAAAACCCTCCCTGTTCAAGCAAGTCTTCAGCATTAGAACACTCCCTTCGATGACTCAAGGCATCTTACATGGAATATAAGCATAGTAAATTTGTAGGGTGGAGATGAAGCATTAAAAGAGATTAGTAAATCTGCTTTAATACAGAACTCTGAATCTAAATTCCAATGTTTCAGATAGCATGTCACAGATTTTGAGAAAGCTAATGAATATTCTTATATAGAGTAATGCTATGACCCAAAATATCAGTAAATAAATAGAATGAGATGATTTTTAGATATTTATTAATGCCGATGGGGAAAATATTTAATGTCTCCTGTTCCTAGGCAATAATTTACCAAAGACCTCCCTTTTATTCCTGTTTGCATGAAATATTGCAGTTTTTAAAAAAAAACAATGCTCAGAACATTACATTTATATCTCACAGCAAATTTATTTTTGTACACACTATCTGATATAGTTCAGATTGAATCACTGAACTAAGTGGACCATGATACAAAGCTCTGACAATTTTTATCAGCAGTTCATTAAAGTATTATCCAGGTAGAATATTTCTTAATGATCTGCTCTTTGCTAAAGTTCAGCTAATTTAATTAGTACAGTATTAAAGAATTATGCTTCTATAAGTATGATATTTACTATGAATTAAATGTTCCAAGAACCTAAAATATAGCTGATGAAAATAAGCTCACTGAACTCCAACTGCTCCTTTATAACTTTGTCCCTGGGAGTACTACAATCTGTCAAGCTAAACAGTTTTTCTACATTAACTCACTTGTTAGTTTTTTCTTTAATGTGAGGGAGCCAATGAGTATCTGTCCATTATACGCATGCAGAAGGTGTCTATTCCTGTCATATGGGAGGACTTGTTACAGTTAAATAAAAGAATCATTTACAAATGCCCAACTTGCCTGTTGACAATAGTCAGTGAATATTCTGCTGAGGAATGTGAGCAGATGAGCACAGTGCCCCTCTGTGTAGACAAAACTTCCAGTAAAGAGCAGGGATTAGATTATAAAATGACCACCTGCTATTGAAACCTTTTGTCTATCCTTGTTCCCTTTCTCTAATAATTAAAGATCCAAGACTTCATTGCTTGTTTCATATTGTGTCCAGAACTTTGCATTTTATTTATTCTGAACTTTGTGGCTTTATGTGGAATGAGTCCAAGTACTGTACTTAATACGCAAAATAGACCAACCTGTTCTTAGACTAAATCAGGTCTCTACAGGTATTAGCAGAAGAGCTGCGTTTTTTTTTACAGAAATCTTCATTATATAAGACTGTTCTTGAAAGCTAGTAATATACGTGTGATCCCTTAATATAACTCTTAGGAGACCGACAAAGGTAATACGAATTATTCAGCAGAATAATCATACTTACTGAAATGGAACTCGTTCCATTGGTTGCACTCCGTGTACTTAATAGTATGAATTACCTTGAAATAGATTTATACATTTTGGGAAGAAAGAAGTGCAACCTACTCCTCTTAATTCAAGGTTGCTTAATTTAAACCTTGATGATTACATATTATCGGGTGCTATATTCCCATTTTGCTGTTTTAACATTGCTTACTTCAAATGATTAGGTTTTGATACAAATTGTTTCTTGATTTAACTGGAATGGTGTGTACTGACTCTGCATTGCATTAGATTAAGTACCTGAATCATGGGCACTTGAAAATTTGTTGAAGTCCAGTTGCTAGATTTTTGTATATTCACCAAAACATGACCCCAATTGCCTTTCCAATTAATAGATATTCTGATCCAAATGCACTTAACAGCAACAGGACTTTACTGTATTAGGGTGTGTGCTGCAATTATTGCCTATCACTAGTTGTCCTGAGAGGGTTGTGGTGGACCTTCTCCTTGAGCTGCTGCAGTCCTTGTACTGATGGTGCTCCCTTGAAGGTTTTAGGCAGAGAGTTCTAGGGTGTTGGCTCAGAAGTAATGAATAAAAGGCACTATGGCCTTGAATTTCCATACAGTTCTCCTGCTGCAATTTTAGTGGAACATTGGAGGAAATCCTAGTGAAAAATGCTGCTTGTACCATTCCTCAGGAGGTTCCAATGATTTGCCACCAGAAAATCCAGGCATATTTGTCTAAGACAAGTGTGACTCGGAGGGAACTTGGAGTTGACAACATTGTCCCCCTCAGTGGTCATGGGTCTGTTGACTTAAATGTTTCCATGCCTTAGGATTTATCTGGCTTGATTTATTGTCCATAGTTCAGTTGACCAACGCACCAATCATGTTGACTGTGCGAGTTGGTGTTGCAACTGAGGTGACCATGTAGGTAATTGCTCTAACTAAGACTGGTGCTCATGAGCCTTACCCTTGTAGGACAATCTGTGACTCATCTTCACAACATGCTTATAGTTAAGTCTGCAACTTTCAGCACTGATACATCTAACATGAATAAACATGTTCTATTGCTGTTTTCAGCATATTTCCATATGCTGAACATTATTTAATTTAACAAAAATGGTTTGTTTATTTTACAATTGTCCAAGGAAAGAATTATTAATGGTTCTTGCATGAGAATCAAACAGCCTCAATGGTTGGGCAATATTGTGAAATCCCAATAGAGAACATATTCAGAGAATATATTGTCACTGTCATAGCTGGTATATTCCAGGAACATATTTAAAAATTCACAGTGACATAGGATTCATTGTCAGAACATTCAAGTTTCATTTTTGGGCAGGAAAGAATTCTACAGCAATCTGAACATTGAAAACAGGGACCCTAATTATTTAAATCCCTTTAGCTTTTTTTTGTTGAACTGCTGTAATGGCTATTGATTTTAAATAACTATGGGCAGAATTTTCCCCCGTCAGGGGGGAAGTTTAAGAGTAGGCGCGCAGAGGCACACCTCCGATCGGCGCCCTCGATCGGGGGGGGGGGGGCCACCGCCATTTTATGTGGGTGGGCCAGTTAAGGCCCACCCAGCGTGACGTCCGCCAGAAAGCACTCTGCGCTCCCTGTGCCGGCGGTTGGGGGGGGATTCCCTGAGCCAAGAGTGCGCTCTTTCGCACATGTGCATGAAAGAGGGCACTCATCTCCTGAGGCTAAGAGCGTCACTTAGTGAAGCTTTACAATAAAAAATCTGAAAAATAGAAAAAAAAAATTCCCTGACATGTCCCCTCAAGTGACACTGTCACATGAGTTGGGACATGTCCATAACTTTTACATACACTTTAATTACATTTTTAAAAACCTACATGAAACCTCATCCCACCCATGGATGAGGTTTGATGCTTTTTCTAATGCCCGCCAGGGCTCCTGGCCTGCCCACCAACCATAAGGTTGGACGGGCAGGTCCACGAATTAGTTTAATGACTCTGACAATGGCCTCAGTTGGCCATTGACAGGTCGGCGGGCACATAGCTGATTCTGCTGAGCCCCCACCTACCTGAAAACTTAAATGGGACGTGGTGATGTCGGGAGTTCCGCCCAACGTATCCCGTGTCATTTTACGCGTCGGCGAGCAGGCCCCGCCTCCCCGCTCGCCGACCAGAAAATCCTGGCCTATGATATTCACAATGTTCTGGTTTTAATAAGTGCTTGTATCTTTCAATAACATGAGGCAGTTTCAGAATCAAGGGCATTCTGACAATTCAGTAAACTCCGGGAGAGTCTTAAGTAGTTACCTTTTTATCATATTAAGCAAATACCATTACCAAAATTTTGGATAGGGCACCTTGGGATGTGTTGCTGGTTTAATAGTCTATATAAGTCTACAGCAAGTTGTTGAAGTTATGTATGTCCCACCTATTCCTACTTACCCCCTTCCAGGCAATTTAGGCAAGAATCATTTTTACTAGTGCTTAATCTTTAGCAATTCTCCTAAAGCTGTTTTGTTTCCATTGAGACACCAATGAATGAAATTTTTGAGGCCAATAATATATCAATTGCCAAGTCCCAGGCTGTTAGAGGCTACATATATTCCACATAGTTACATTTGTTGCAGCTTTTCAGATAGCTTTGACTATCTTCTTTGCTTCTGGTCTTATTCCTCAGAGGATTTTCTTCATCAAAGTATCTTTCTTTTTACTCAGGGATTTGATGCCTAAAACACTGGATGGACAAATCACCATGGAGAAAACTCCCAGTTATTTTGTTACCAAGGAGGTAGCTGCCCGAATCTATGCAATGTCCAAGGATGCCAAGCTAATAGTGGTGGTTCGGGACCCTGTCACTCGGGCTATTTCTGACTACACGCAAACTCTCTCCAAAAAACCCGATATCCCCAGTTTTGAGAGCTTGACCTTCAAAAACAGGACTACAGGCCTGATTGACACCTCATGGAGTGCTATTCAGATTGGCATCTATGCCAAGCACTTGGAGAATTGGCTACAGTACTTCCCAATGCACCAGATTCTGTTTGTGAGTGGAGAGAGGCTGATCAGTGACCCAGCGGGAGAACTAGGCAAAGTCCAAGACTTTCTGGGTCTGAAGAGGATCATCACAGACAAACATTTCTATTTCAACAAGACCAAGGGCTTCCCTTGCTTGAAGAAGCCAGAGGGCAGCAGCAAGCCTCATTGCCTGGGCAAAACAAAAGGCAGAACCCATCCCAACATTGAGCCAGAGGTGATTCAGAGGCTGAGAGACTTCTACCGGCCTTTCAATATGAAATTTTACCAAATGACGGGACAGAACTTTGGCTGGGACTAAGGTCAATTTAACCTCATGTAATTACGATAAAGACATGTGAATTTATTGCTCTATATATATATGTAACTTGTACAGAAATCTATTTTATAATAATTTATTTTTAATTCTTAAGCAATTAATTCACTAAGCTGCCTAACCACACTGTATATAGATCAGCCCATATCTTCTAACATTCCACCGTTTTTAATTGCATTGCTCATTGATGGTGCTGTCATTCATTGATTAAGATTTAATATCCAAAAGCACAACTTTTTGTTACGGGTATTCAGTGTTCATATGGTCTAATAATTGGGCATTTGACTCCTTGCCGGTCTATATTGGCTTCATGCAGAAAGTTCTGGTTGTAAAAGTCCATCAAGAAAGCAAAATGTGGTCCAATGGTACGAGTCAGTGCAGAAACTGCACATAACTGTTGAGCATAAGAAAATCTTGTTTGCCTATTGACAACAAAAAGGGAAAAATAATCAACCTATTTCCATACCTTGCTTAAATCACTAGTTGTAGCAACTGTATCCAAGGCCTCTAATGACCAGATAATTACCAGTATCTTGCTGCATCTTGCTGCTTGGGTCCTTTGTTTTGTCTTCTCTCTTTAAGGTCATCAAGACCATTGTCTATTCATTTCAAAGCATGAATTAGTCTATCATTCTGTGAAGTTTGTGTAAATGGAGATCCCAATATTGATTCCAAACTCCCTCTCCCATCAACTTGGAGCCAAATTTGGAAAGACATCCATTTATTCTCCCTCTTGTATTTAGACAGCCATATGATTAATTTTGATCAGTTGGGTTGTGACCTATAGACTGAAAATTCTCTTCATTTAATACCCATGACCCATGTGGCAGGAAGATAGTTATAATCATTTGATTATGGCCAGCTCGGAGGCTGCCATAAATGCCTGTAAGGTTATTGTGAAAATGGAGTTGTCCAGCTCTTTCACTGGTCAGCTATGGTCCTGCAGGCACCATCATCTCCAGGGTGTAATGGTTATGTAGTTAACTCGATGTTTCGATATTTTGTGAAAATGTTGGTTGAATTCTAAAATGTAACATGGTTGTGAAATAAGAGGAAGAAGTGATGCTGTCAGTTCAAAATGAAACATGAACCAGTGCTGCCTGAAACGGTTTGCTGGAATCTGAATATTGATTTGCACCAGTGAAAGAGTTGGAAATCTCCTGAAAGTGATTACAAAACAACACAAAACACTTTGGCAACTGGTAATAGAGAAGTTATTTTCAGGCATGAACTTTAGCTCAAATTGTGTCCACACATTTCATAAGTAGGAAAATTTAAACCAGGAGGACAACCTGTGCAAAAACGTGACTTATTGTGTATTCCTGGTGGGTCTTGGCTATGTTCAAACCTTTATTGGATCCTAGCGTCTTGTTTGAGCCCTGGGCAAGAAATTGAAACCAAAAGGACCACAGTGATGAAATCTCCAACAATGTTATTCAAACCCATTTCTATGTTGTGCTACAAATAATATGCTGCCTTTTTTATTTAAGAAAGGGGCATTTCAATCCATTTGTCTGTTATTTAGCCTACAAACACACTGACCTATTAAGATTAATTAGAATTTTTGTTAATGAACAAAGCACAATTTTTCACATTTTTTTTATTTTGATTTTTGTTAAGATTCTCACTTTGCATGCTATCCTGTTTTAACCCATAGATTCAGGTTTTGTCTTTTGAAAGTAAAATCGTTCTTGCTTTTAAGAGCAGAAAATCTTGTCCAAAATGCCACCTTTCAGTGACAACGATTGTTCCTGTACAAAATGGAAGCTATCTGTAACGTGCTATGATGTCAAATGCACTGAGGCAGCAGCAAAGTGCTCTATAGCACTTATGCCATTGAAATGAATTACACATCTGTTCAGTTCTGCCCTATGCGTAATATCGCAGCATATCCAATCCATTGTCTTCCGAAGGGTAAATTTATACCTTGAAATGGTGGTTAGCTATCAGTTTGTAATAATAAATATGTGGTTGAGTTTTATTCAGCCTGCATTCAGAAGTACAGATATTAGCAAATTTCTTCTGATAATATTGTACTTTAGATTAGTTAATGTGTAAAAAAAAGTAAATCAAGTATTTTGTGGTATGTACAACAGAAAATTAATTTTACACAGATAAAAATGTTTCTTTCTAGGATATTGAATAAAAGCATACTGTTTCTTATTATGAAGAAACAAATAAAATATATTTTACCAAACTGATGGTCTTTCTTTGTTCTGAATATGAAAAGTTTGTTCATAGCTTTAACAATTGAGTGGCTCTTTACCCTTCAGATAAAAGGGAGGATGTAGAATTATTTAACAATTAGTTTTATTGCTCTGATATTTTGATGTATGCTCCCTCCCTTTTAAAGAAGAAAAACTTGAATAAATCTAGCTAGAAAGACATGCAATTTATTCACAATTACACTGATAATATGAACAATATTCCAAATCCAATGTCATAACTTCAAAGCCAACTCAACTGGAACTGAATTGATCTGTACCTTTATCTAGCACCAGCAGTCTCCCTACTGAAGAAATGCAAAAGTTTTTAAATAGACACTTTGTGAATAAAGCTCATTAAAAGTACTCTTTTTCTTTCTCAATGTGGCAGTATTACTTAATGAAGATTACGAATAGAAATGTTGGCCTAGTTTATGATGAAATGAGATTATCTGTTCAAAAAACAACCAGCCATAATACCATACACAGTTCTTATAATATTACTGTTTAGTAGTGTGGGAAAGGGAAGTTATATGAACCGAACCATGAATGCTGCTCTTTTGGGGTGTAATCTTAACCCTGTGGGAAATGGACAGGATTGGATCTGTTCCCCATTTTACACCCCTATCTGCAATGAACTGAAAGTAAAATCAGGCAGATATAAAACAGGCAGCATATCTGATCCAATAGGTTCAGGACATAATTGAACTGATTCCTAGAGAGAGAACGGGATAAAGGATATGATGATAAGGGAGATGATAGAGTTGGCCTACTGAAAAAGGAATAGGCTTTTTAGCTGTTGCTAAATATTATGCTGTCATTCACTGAGTACCTGGTAGATTACAAGGAGGTTAAGGTTTTAACACTGCATTCACCTGAATAAAAGCCAGTTTTAATAATGTGAAATGCTTCTGCTCACCTAAAGGTCGAGTTATTGTTTATTCAGAGTTGAGAAATGTCTAACCTACAAAATGGATGGTTTTTGAGCGTGATGGAACAAACTGATAGCTGTTTATTTTTGTACAATAACAAACTTTTATTTGAAAAATGGAAAGTCTCACTATATGAGCTTTAAAAGGTAATTAATTGTGAAGGATTAGGCCTAACAGCATTTCATGCTTTATTCCTCTTTCTGCTACATGTTTGTAACTTTGAGAAATTATCGAGATGAATGGTTTGCACCTCTATGAATGCTTGTGCAAGTATTAGCTCAGATCTATTGCATTGCCAGGATCAGTGAGCCCCCCTCCAAGCCTAATGATCTCATCTATACATGAGGTTGATTGAAACAGGATAATATGTAAAGTTAGCTCGAATTATATTTTTATGTGTTTGAGATAGTGAGACTCCCTCTAAAGATGTATTGCTTTATGAGTTTATTTCGTAAATGTTGAGTGTTTATTATAGCGCACACAGACAAATATGTCCTTTTTCTAACACTATGTTCTTTGACACACGCTATGAATTGAATAAATATTGCAAAGCTCTCCTGTTCAAGGTAATCAGGGGTTGTTCACTGTCAATTGTATGGACATCTACATATTTATATTTGCTATGCGTCTCGTCATGTGGAAAATTGCAGATTAAGAATAAACACTCAGCCCTTTAACTATTAAAAGAACTTTTCAGTTGTCAAAGTGTAAAGTCTGTTGTGTATTTTAAAAACAATGTTAAATCCTAATGTTGAAATGTTATTGAAGTAAAATTGGAGAACTGTACTGAACCAAAGAATTTTTCTTAATTCATGGTATTTTTTAATAAAATAAAAAGTCATTAAAATTCAGCTTTATTCTATTATTATCTTGAAGGGTTAAGATTAGGGAAAGGAAATCAACATTACATCAAAACCTGCTGACTTACAGCCAAAGGACAATTTAGGAGTGGTTTTGGAGGTAAGCATGTTTACACTGGCAAGAGTCTGGAAACTAGATAAATAATTAACAGATTAGTATTTACTGTAAGGGTGTGACTGCAACTATTCATTTGATGGAATTTCCTAACTGTTGTTTGTACATTGACATTTCTTCAGATTTCAACATTTTTGAGGGTGAGGGGAACATTGGGTGGTTCAGTTGGCTGAGATATTTTGTGGTTTCTGAGATTTTGAGTCTGATTTCAGTCTCAAATTTTGGGATTAATTTGTCTCCCTAGGTCTATTTAAGCAGCGTAGCATGAATTTAATTCCTAGTTGCCATATATTCACAGCAATTAAATAGGTGATAAATGAAGTACATTTCTGTGGGTTGGGGCAGATTGGGGTACTTTAACCCAATGGTTTTCAAACTGGGGTCTCTAGGCCCAGATACTTTCCAGGAGGTCCACAAAATAAAGTGAAATATGAGGTGGGAGCAGAGTACAGCTGCCAGATGTGTAGCACAGAGTGGGCTGGTTGTCTCACCTAGAAAGCAACATGCAAGGATAGACAGACTCTGCAGTAAAAAGCAAGCACTCATCCCACTGATCTCACTCACTAAGTACCTACCTGTTTTCTTAGCAGCATTGTGAAAACACACCTTAAATGTAGAACTCTGAGTGAGTATTATGATTTAGATTGGTGTCTTGATTACTCATCAACCTGAAAAAGGGTCTGTCAACCAAAGAGGTTTGAGAACCAGTGCTTTATTTACCTGATCTGGCAGTGCTTGCTGTAAAAGACTGTTCAAAGCAGGAAAATGTTTCAGTCTCAGAACTGATCTCCTTAGCAGAGCCAAGGCAAATATATTAAAATATTATCTGTATATGATTCCAATTACATTATTACAATCAAATATAGATAATATGATCAACTATCTGACCAGTATACGGCTATATCTTGCTCAAGAACTTGATTAATATATTGAGAGAATGAAATAAAATAACATTACAGATAGCACTATAGATAATATCTGTGATGTGAGGAAAATTTTTTTTCAACCAGAGGGTGGTTGGAGTCTGAAACAAACTTCCTGAAAGGGTGGTGGAGGCAGGTTGAATTGAAGTATTCACAAAGGAATTGGATTGCTACCTGAAAAGAGGGAATGTGCAAGGTTACGGGGATAAGGCAGGGGAATGGGACTAGGTGGAATGCTCTTTCAGAGAGCCAGTGTAGAGTCAATGGGCTGAATGGCCTCCTCCTTCACTATAAAGATTCTGTGATAGCATAGTGAGAAAAGTGAGGTGTTTTCTTCTAGATTTTGATTCAATAGCTAAAACTCAGTTACTGTGCATGGACTTTGACAGCTGGCTGGAGCTGGGAGTTTACATGAGGTATGTCTTGTTATGATGGTGTATTGTCATATGTGTTATTATGATGTATTGTCATCTCTGGATAAAGCTTGAAACAGAGTCTAACATGCATTTTTCAAATACACACAGACTAGCTCATTATTTCAGTTTCTAATTCACTAATGGTTCAGTTTAGAACTTGAGGTCAGATATTCTTTTATCCTGGCATTCTATTGTAAATATATAAACTATTTTATTAGGTTCTTTTTGTATACTGTTCATTTAATTTCATTCTTAAAAAAAGCTAAGGTGATGTTCTCTTGCTTTGAAGATTGAAGTGAAATTGAATGAAGGCATCACATAGTCAGTACCTAAAATTAATTACCAAAGAGAGCTTTCTGTTTACGCAAGCATGTACTGAAAATGTTAGCTAGATATCAAGGCAAGAAGAGTTGGGGAGTTTGGACTTAAAGTGATATGAAAATTGAACTAATCTAGTGGAAGGAGGTTTAAAGGAGATGCAAAAATGTAACAGTCACTCACACATATGCAACTGATGTGGCATTTTTTCTTTTCCTTGATGTTCCCTGAAGTGACCTGCTGGTGCCGTGTTCATGTTCTCTGGATGCCAATGGTACTTAAATAGTCCCCCTAGTGAACATTCTCCATGTGCTTGCCTTGAGAGTATATGTAAGGAGTCTTTTTGCATGTAGAAAACACAAAAGCTGATCCTCATTCTCATCCACTTTTCTTTGTGGTGTCACACAATAATAATCAGGATTTGGAAGTTTTAATTATTCATTTTGAAGAAAGGAAAGCATCAAACTTGAGGAAAAAGTATATAACTGCGCAAAGATGAGTGGCAATTCGGATGATTGGTCAGAATATAAGGAACGGTAGAGAATGACTAAAAGGCTAATCAGGAGAAAGAAATTGGGGTATGAGAGGAAGCTAGCTAGAAATGTGGAAACAGATAGCAAGAGTTTCTACAGGTATTTAAACAGGAAAAGAGTAGGTAAAGTGAGTGTTGGTCCCCTAGAGAGTGAGAAAACGAGTTCATAGTCGATAATAAGGAAATGGCAGATGAAATGAACAAATATTTTGCTTCTATCTTCACTATAGAGGATATAAAAACATTGCAGTAATAGCTGTAATTCAGGAGATGGAGGGCAGAGAGCAACCTGGTGAAATTACAATCACTACTGAGCTAATGGATGGAGCTGCAGGCTAATAAGTTTTTGGGTCTTGATGGACTTCATCCTAGGGTCTAAAGAGAGGTGGCTAATGAGGTAGTAGATGCTTTGATAATTTTGCAAAATTCTCTAGATTCTGGAAAAGTGTGCCAGTTAGCCTAACGTCTGTAATGGGGAGGGTGCTAGAATTGATCATTAAGGAGGACACTTAGAGAAACTCAAGGTAATCAGGAAGAGTCAACATGGGCCAGAATTTTTACCTTGATGGGTGGGCGGGCAGCCGAAATCCACCGCTGAAACGGGGCCTGTCGCCATTTTGAGTGGGCGGGCCAATTAAGGCCTGATGGGAAGTGCTATGCGCTATGTGCTTCCTGTGTGAGGTGGGGGGGGTGGTTGGGGGGATTGGGGGGGATTCCCCATCTGTCAAAATGCGCTCTTTCGCACATGCGCGGGAAAGAGCGCACATCTCCCTGAGACTAAATGCTGTCTCAGGGAGATTACTGACAGTATAAAAATCTTTAAAAATAGAAAAATATTAAAATTATTAACATGTCCCCCTCATGTGACAATGTCACATGAGATGGGACATGTCAATAAGAAGCACATAAACTTTATTGAAGTTTTTAAAAACAGACATGAAACCTCATCCCTCTAGTGGATGAGGTTTCATGTTTTTTCAGAAGCCCGCCGGGTCTCCTCGTCTGTCAGCCAGCCTTAAGGTTGGACGGGCAGGGCCTTTAATTGGCTTAATTATCCTGTCAACGGCCTCAATTGGTCTTTGACAGGTCGGCGGGCGGACAGCTGATTTCGCTGTCCACCCGCCTTCCTCAATATTTAAATGGATCGGGATGATGTCGGGGGTTCCTCCTGATGTCATCCTGCGTCATTTTCCCATCGGCGAGCGGGCCCCACCCCCAAATCGCAGACGGGAAAATTCTGCCCATGGTTTTGTGAAAGGAAAATCATGTTTAACCAATTTATTAGAGTCCTTTGAAGGAGTTCCATGCGCTGTGGATAAAGGGGAGCCTGTAAATGTGCTGTACTTGGATTTCCAGAAAGCATTTGATAAGGTGCCACATCAAAGGTTATTGCAGAAAATAAAAGCTCATGGTATAGGGGTAACAAATTAGCATTGATAGAGGATTGGCTGGCTGGCAGAAAACAGAGAGTATGTATAAACGGGTCTTTTTCTGATTGGCAGGATGTGAAGAGTGGAGTCCCGCAAGGGTCTGTGCTGGGGCCTCAATCTTTTACAATTTATATCAATGACTTAGATGAGGGGAGTGAAGGCATGGTAGCTAAATTTGCAGGTGACATAAAGGTAGCTAGGAAAGTATATTGTGAAGAGGACATGAGGTGGCAGATGGATATGGATAGGTTGAGTGTGTGGGCAAAAAATAGCAGATGGAGTATAATGTAGGAAAATTGGAGTTGTTCGCTTTGGCAGGAAGAATAAAAAAGCAGAGTATCACTTAAATGGAGAACGGCTGCAGAATTCTGAAGTGCAGAGGGGTCTAGGTGTTATAGTGCATGAGTCACAAAATGTTAGTGTGCAGGTACAGGAAGCAATTAAGAAGGCTCATAGAATGTTATCCTTCATTACGAGAAAAATTGAACATAAAAGTAAGGATGTTATGCTTCAGTTTTACAGGGCATTGGTGTGACCATATCTTGAATATTGTGTGCAGTTTCAGTCTCCTTATTTAAGGAAGGATGTAAATGGATTAGAGGTGGTTCAGAGGAGGTTTACTAGATTGATACCAGGAATGAGTGGGTTGTCTTATGAGGAAAAATTAGACAGGCTGGGCTTGTTTCCTTTGGGATTTAGAAGGGTGAGGGGTGATTTGATTGAAGTATGTAAGATCCTGAACAGTATTGACAAGGTGGATGTGGAAAGGATGTTTCCTCCTGTGGGTGAGTCCAGAATTAGGGGGCACTGTTTTAAAATTTGGGGTGCCCTTTTAGGACAGAGATGAGGAGAATTTTTTTTTATCTCTGAGGGTTGTGCGACCTTGGAACTCTCTGCCTCAGAAGGCGGCGGAGGTGGGGTCGTTGAATATTTTTAAGGTGGAGGTAGATAGATTCTTGTTAGGCGAGGGAATCAAAGGCTGTCGGGGGTAGATGGGAATGTGGAATTCAAAATACAAACAGTTCTGCCAAAATCTTATTGAATGGCAGCGCAGGCTCGAGGGGCCGAATGGCCTACTTCTGCTTCTATTTTGTATGCTCGTATTAATAGTTGTGTCCATGCTGCTGCTCTGGCTGAGTTAATCTAAAATAGTGCAGATCGGGTATGCTTGGCGTCGTGAGCAGACAATATAGCAGGAAGGCCAAAAATAGGTTTCATGATGTTGTGAAACCAGTTTGCAATCGTCCATTCTGCCCGTCAATGGTGGGCTGCGTTTTCCACCACCGCGCGTCGGGAACTTCATCTCCTGTGGCCAGAGCCGGGGTAGAGGACATCGCGGCGGGCTTCAACAATGTCCAGACGGCGTCCCAGGGATGAGTCACTGAATCTTGGCTTTTGGGCCCTTGTCTTCATCGGTGCCCTCCTGGGAGGTGTGCACTGAGAGGTGTGCACGCGATTGCACTTTAAATATGGCGCCCAGAATGAGGAAGCAGCGAGGTGACAGCGTGGTGGGCGAATCAGAGGCCACCTGCCAACAAAGCAGCCTGTTACCCGGGAATGCGTAATTGATTGGGGTAGGTGGTTGGGATGATATGGCACAAAAACCCACTATTGCGGCCAACGGGTAAAACGTCCTTTTTCCCACCCGTTACCTCACTTAGTGCAAATCTGGGACAATTCCGCCCTAAGACTTCAAATTAATCCTGAGCTAAACATCAACTCTTTTAAAAAGCAACCCAAAGACATTGTGCACTGTGAACTGGGTGTCTGAAAGGAATAAAACACACCAGGCTGGAAAGCGACCTGCACTCACATACTCAACCTGATGCCTGTTAATTCAGATACTACCCACAGGAAGGGATGCTCACCATTCACACTGCACTGTGCAGAATAATTCTAAGAAGAATGAAATAAGAATGATGCACGTAACAACGGTACTACAGTAATCATGGGTGACTTTAGTCTACATATAGACTGGGCAAGTCAAACTAGCAATAATACTGTGGTGGATGAATTCCTGGAGTGTGCACAAGATGGCTTTTTAGACCAGGATGTTGAGGAATCAACTAGGGAACAGGCTATCCTAGATTTGGTATTATGCAATGTGAAGTGGTTAATTAATAACCTAGTTGTGCGGGGTCCTTTAGGGAACAGTGACCGGAACATGATAGAGTCCTTCATTAGGATGGAAAATGGAGTAGTCCAATCTGAATCTAGGGACCTAAATCTAAACAAAGGAAACTACGAAGGTATGAACTGTGATTTGGCTAAGGTAGATTGGGGAACTGCATTAAAAGGCATCACAGTGGATAGACAATGGCTAATATTTAAAGAATGAATGTGTGCATTGCAACAGTTATACATTCCTTTCAGGTGCAGAAACACAACATGGTCCAATCATGGCTCAGAGAAGAAATTAAGGATAGTATTAGACCCAAAGAGGAATCATATAAAGTTGCTAGAAAAAGCAGCATTCCTGAGGATTGAGAGCAGTTTAGAATTCAGCAAAGGAAGACCAAGAGATTGATTAAGACGGGAAAAATGGAGTATGAGAGTAAACTTGAAAGCGGATTGTAAAAGCTTCTATAAATATGTAAAAAGAAAAAGATTAGTGAAGACAAACGTAGGTCCCTTCCAGTCTGAAACAGGATAATTTATAATACGGAACAAGGAAATGGCAGAGCAATTAAACAACTACTTTAGTTCTGTCTTCACAGAGAAAGACACAAATAATATCCCAGAAATACTAGGGAACTAAGGGTCTAGTGAGAAGGAGGATTTGAAAGAAATTAGTATTACTAAAACAATAGTGCTGTAGAAAATAATGGGACTTACAGCTGATAAATCCCTAGGGCCTAATTATCTACATCCCAGGATACTAAAGGAGGTGGCCATGGAAATAGTGGATGCACTGGTTGTCATCTCCCAAATTTCTGTAGATTCTGGAACAGTTTGGCAGATTGGAGGGTGGCAAATGTAACCTCATTATTTAAAAAAGGAGGGAGGGAATAAAGAACAAATTACAGACTGGTTAGCTTAACATCAGTAATAGGACAAATGCTAGAGTTTATTATAAAGGATGTGATATCAGGACACTTAGAAAATAACAACAGAATTAGACAAAATCAACATGGGTTTATGAAAGGGAACTTATGTTTGACAAACCTACTGGAGTTTTTTGAGGATGCAACTAGCAGAATAGATAAGGGAGAACCAGTAGATATGTTGTATTTGGATTTTGAGAAAGCTTTTGATAAAGTCTCACAGAAGAGGTTAGTGTGTAAAATTAATGCACATGGGATTGGGGATAATATATTGGCATAGATTGAGATTTGATTAGCAGACAGGAAACAGGAATAAACAGGCCTTTTTCAGAGTGGCAGGCAGTGACTAGTGGGGTACCGCCGTGGTCAGAGCTTGGGCCCCAACTATTCACAATATATATCAATGATTTGGATGAGGGAACCAAAAATTATATTTCCAAGTTTGCTGATGACACAAAAGTTAATGGGAATGTTGTCAAGAGGCTTCAAGGCAATATAGGCAGGTTGAATGAGTGGGCAAATACGTGGCAAATGCAGTATAATGTGGATGTGTGAAATTATCCACTTTGGTAGGAAAAACAGAATGGTTGAGTATTATATGAATGGCAATAGATTGAGAAATGTTGATGAACAAAAG
Source organism: Carcharodon carcharias (assembly GCF_017639515.1). Taxonomy (NCBI): domain Eukaryota; kingdom Metazoa; phylum Chordata; class Chondrichthyes; order Lamniformes; family Lamnidae; genus Carcharodon; species Carcharodon carcharias. The sequence goes on along the minus strand of NC_054488.1, from coordinate 7,240,960 downwards.
AACCTGGGTGTCCTTGTACACAAATCACTGAAAGCAAGCATGTAGTTACAGCAAACAGTTAAGAAGGTAAATGGTATGTTGGCTTTCATTGCAAGAGGACTTGAGTACAGGAGCAAGGATATCTTACTACAGCTGTACAGAGCCTTGGTGAGACCACACCCAGAGTACTGTGTACATTTTTGATCTCCTTACCTATGAAAGGACATACTTGCCATAGAGGGAGTGCAGTGAAGATTCCTGGGATGGCAGGATTGTCATATGAGGAGATATTGGGCTGACTAAATCTGTATTCACTGGAGTTTAGAAGAATGAGACGGGATCTCACTGAAACGTACAACTTTCAGACAGAGATAAAAACAAAAAAACTGCGGATGCTGGAAATCCAAAACAAAAACAAGAACAGAATTACCTGGAAAAACTCAGCAGGTCTGGCAGCATCGGCGGAGAAGAAAAGATTTGACGTTTCGAGTCCTCATGACCCTTCGACAGAACTAGTTTTGTGTTATGTGTTTTTGGTGAACGTCTTACATAGAAGATAGGAGTAGGATTAGGACATTTGGCCCTTCAAGCCTGCTGCGCCATTCAATATGATCATGGCTGATTCCTCTAACTCAACGCCACACTCATGCCCTCTCCCCTTACCCTTTGTGGGGGCTCAGTTAGCTCAGTTGGTTTCTGATTCAGAGTGACACCTACAGCACAGGTTCAATTCCTGTACCAGCTGAGATCATCCATGAAAGCCTCACCCCTCATCTGGGGTGTGGTGACCCTCAGGTTAAACTCACCACCAGTCATCTCTCTGTAATGAGAGAGAGCAGCCCATAGTCCTCTGGGACTACAGCAACTTTCATTTCATTTCATTTTCATACCCCTTGATGCCTTTAGAGTCCAGAAATCTATCTACTTCCTTCTTAAATGTATTCAGTGACTTGGCCTCCACAGCCTTCTGTGGTAGAGAATTCCACAGGTCCACCACCCTCTGAGTGAAGAGGTTTCTTCTCATCTCAGTCCTAAATGGTCTACCCCGTATCCTGAGACTGTGACCCCTTGTTCCAGACCCCCCAGCCAGAGGAAACATCATCCCTGCACCCAGTCTGTCCATCCCTGTCTGAATGGTCAAAACAAAAACAAAAACAGAATTACCTGGAAAAACTCAGCAGGTCTGGCAGCATCGGCGGAGAAGAAAAGAGTCCTCATGACCCTTCGACAGAATTTGAGTTCGAGTCCAAGAAAGAGTTGAAATATAAGCTGGTTTAAGGTGTGTGTGTGGGGGGCGGAGAGAGACAGAGAGAGAGAGGTGGAGGGGGGGTGTGGTTGTAGGGACAAACAAGCAGTGATAGAAGATCAAAAGATGTCAACAACAATAGTACAAAAGAACACATAGGTGTTAAAGTTAAAGTTGGTGATATTATCTAAACGAATGTGCTAATTAAGAATGGATGGTAGGGCACTCAAGGTATAGCTCTAGTGGGGGTGTTTTTTTTTTTAAATAATGGAAATAGGTGGGAAAAGGAAAATCTTTATAATTTATTGGAAAAAAAAGGAAGGGGGAAACAGAAAGGGGGTGGGGATGGGGGAGGGAGATCACGACCTAAAGTTGTTGAATTCAATATTCAGTCCGGAAGGCTGTAAAGTGCCTAGTCGGAAGATGAGGTGTTGTTCCTCCAGTTTGCGTTGGGCTTCACTGGAACAATGCAGCAAGCCAAGGACAGACATGTGGGCAAGAGAGCAGGGTGGAGTGTTAAAATGGCAAGCGACAGGGAGGTTTGGCTCATTCTTGCGGACAGACCGCAGGTGTTCTGCAAAGCGGTTGCCCAGTTTACGTTTGGTCTCTCCAATGTAGAGGAGACCACATTGGGAGCAACGAATGCGGTAGACTAAGTTGGGGGAAATGCAAGTGAAATGTTGCTTCACTTGAAAGGAGTTTTTGGGTCCTTGGACAGTGAGGAGAGAGGAAGTGAAGGGGCAGGTGTTGCATCTTTTGCGTGGGCATGGGGTGGTGCCATAGGAGGGGGGTTGAGGAGTAGGGGGTGATGGAGGAGTGGACCAGGGTGTCCCGGAGGGAGCGATCCCTACGGAATGCCGATAAGGGGGGTGAAGGGAAGATGTGTTTGGTGGTGGCATCATGCTGGAGTTGGCGGAAATGGCGGAGGATGATCCTTTGAATGCGGAAGCTGGTGGGTGATAAATGAGGACAATGGACTGAATATTGAATTCAACAACTTTAGATCATGACCTCCCTCCCCCATCCCCACCCCCTTTCTGTTTCCCCCTTCCTTTTTTCTCCAATAAATTATAAAGATTTTCCTTTTCCCACCTATTTCCATTATTTAAAAAAAAACACCCCCACTAGAGCTATACCTTGAGTGCCCTACCATCCATTCTTAATTAGCACATTCGTTTAGATAATATCACCAACTTTAACTTTAACACCTATGTGTTCTTTTGTACTATTGTTGTTGACATCTTTTGATGACCTGCTTCTATCACTGCTTGTTTGTCCCTACAACCACATCCACGCCCCCCCCCAACCTCTCTCTCTCTCTCTCTCTCTCTCTCTCTCTCCGCCCCCCACACACACACCTTAAACCAGCTTATATTTCAACTCTTTCTTGGACTCGAACTCAAGATCTGTCGAAGGGTCATGAGGACTCGAAACGTCAACTCTTTTCTTCTCCGCCGATGCTGCCAGACCTGCTGAGTTTTTCCAGGTAATTCTGTTTTTGTTTTGGATTTCCAGCATCCGCAGTTTTTTTGTTTTTATCACCAAAAACACATGTAGGTTTAGAATTTAGAATAATCACAGACACAGAAGGCATAGAGCATGAAAAAGCAGGCAACTACATTTGGGCACAAAGTACTTTCTCCTCCTTCGTGTATGTCTGTCTCACTCACAAGACAGAGATATCAATCTGTCTGGTGCATATCAAAGTGTCAAAATTATTTCAAAAACACAAAGAGCTCTAGGCAATACCTGAAGCTGCTTCTGATTATAATAAATTCACTCTTGGCTGAAGCCCAGGATTTATAAGCAATCTACAAAAAACTTTCTGCAGCAATTAATTTCTAATTAGTTTCAGAATACACCTTAAATCATTATATTACCATCGATATTGTGCTGCCCCAAACAGCCACCAATGGGTCTCCCATCCTCCTCTTATCAGAACAGTTGCAGGATTACTAGTGCCTTGGTTGAGTCTTATTCGTTTCCATGTGCTCCTGGTCTGTGGAGTTGCCACAGTCTGGGGCAAACATTACCAGCTTCTTACTGCCCTGGCATTCTATTTTTTGCCCCAGATCTGTTCTGAGTGAAAAGTTTGAATAGAAAATATTCCCTCTCAGACTTTCCTTTCCCTTTAATAAGAACAGGGTTTAATACAGTGTTTCTCACAGTCATGGGGTAGGTTTGAAGAACTCACTGCTGAATAACACTGCAACCTCAACTGAATATACTGGCCTGGACTTTGTGGTCAATGGTGAAGGGATGTTCCTCAAAGTTCACCTCACTGAGTACTGGCTCCAAAGATTTTGCAGGCTTTAGAGCGGAGACTTCATCTAATTTGGCAACTGATCCAACACAGTGCATTCTGCAGGGTATCTGTAAGCAGTAACAGCAAGGCTCTTCAACCAATCAGATAGAAGTTTATGCCTTTTCAGTGCTGAGTCTATTGGCAAGGACTGTACCAATGCATCCTGTGGAAGAGTGGGGTACCTCAGACAGCAACTTCCTGATTTAACTGCACATGCAAGGACTCAGAGGTTGCAGTTTAATTTACCTCGTTATAATGGTGACCGCTGTTAGCATCACTGTTATTCATATTCCAAACTCTAGCCAGTTGGCAATACCGGCAACTAATGCCATAAGGTAGACTATTGTGTTTCACAGAGATAAAAACAAAAAAACTGTGGATGCTGGAAATTCAAAACAAAAACAGAATTACCTGGAAAAACTCAGCAGGTCTGGCAGCATCGGCGGAGAAGAAAAGAGTTGACGTTTCGAGGTCATGAGTTCTGTTGAAGGGTCATGAGGACTCGAAAAGTCAACTCTTCTCTGCCAATGCTGCCAGACCTGTTGAGTTTTTCCAGGTAATTCTGTTTTTGTTTTGTGTTTCACGGTTTGCTGAGGAACAACATAACAATCATACAAACTAGAAGCAGCAATAGGCTATTTGGTCCCTCGAGCCTGCTCTGCCATTTGATAAGATCATGGCTGATCTGATTGTGGCCTCTACTTTCATCTCTGCTTTCCTGTCTAGTCCCTATTCCCTTTGACTCCCTTGTCAATCAAAAATCTATCTAACTCAGCCTTAAAAATATTCAATAACCCTGTCTCCACTTATCTGTGGGAAAGAAAATTCCACAGACTAAAGACCCTCAGAGAAAAAAAAAATCTCTTCATCTCTGTCATAAATGGGAGATCCCCCTCATTCTGAAGCTGAAAATTCCCTAGTTCTAGTCTCTCCCACAAGGGGAAAACATCCTTTCAGCATCCACCCTGTCAAGTCCCCTCAGGATCTTATATGTTTCAATAAGATCACCTCTCAATCTTCTAAACTCCAATAGATACAGGCTCAAATTGTCCAACCTTTCCTCATAAGGATAACTCCTTCATCCCCAGTATCAGCCAAGTGAACCTTCTCTAAACTGCTTCCAAAACAATTATATCTTTTCTTAAGTAAGGAGACCAAAACTGTACATAGTCCTCTAGTTGTGACCTCACCAAAGCCCTGTACAGCTGGAGCAAATCTTCCCAACTATTATACCCATTTCCCTTGCAAGAAATAACATTCCATTTGCTTCCCTAATCACTTGTTGTCCCTGTGTACTAACTTTTTGTGATTCATGTACTAGGACACCCAGATTCCTCCGTATCATCAAGTTCTGCAGTTTCTCTCCATTTAAGTAATACTCTGCTTTTCTGTTCTTCCTGTCAAAGTGGGCATGTTCACATTTTGTCACATTATACTCCATTTGCCAAGTTTTTTTGCCCAATCATTTAACCTTTTTATATCCCTTTGCAGACTTCTTATGTCCTCTTCACAACTTACTCTCCTACCTATCTTTGTGTCATCAGTGAATTTAGCAAACATACTTTCAGTCCCTTGTCCAAGTAATTGAAATAAATTGTAAATAGTTGCTGCCCCAGCACTGATCCCTCAGGCACTCCCCTCATCGCATCTTACTAACCTGAAAATAACCCATTTGCGCCTCCTTCCTTTCAGCTAACCAATCCTCTATCCATGCTAACATGTTATCACCTATACCATGAGCTCTTATTTTGCATAACTTTTGATGTGGCATCTTATGAAATGCCTTTTGGAAACCTAAGTAAGTCACATCTACAGGTTTCCCTTTATCCATATTGCTTGTTACTTCATCACAGATCTCTAATATATTCATCAAACATGATTTCCCTTTCCCAAAACCATGTTGACTCTGCCTGATTGCATTAAGATTTTCTAAGTGTCCTGCTATAACCTCCTTAATGATAGATTCTAGCATCTTCCCTACGGCAGATGATGGGCTAATTAGCCTGTAGTTTCCTATTTTCTGTCTCCCTCCTTTCTTGGATAGAGGAGTTACATTCACCATTTTTCTAATCTGATGGGGCCTTGATTAGGATACGCAGCAATTTGCAGACCACCGAATCTGAAGTGATGCAGTCAATGCACAAAGGTTGTTTCTCCACCTGCCACCTTTTACATTCCTATTGATGAGACGGAGAAATACAATCATATTGGGCTGAATTTTATGGGAGGGCATACTGCTTACTCAGCACCCCAGAAGAAATTTTGGATGCCAGCCAACCCACATTAGACAAGGCCGCCCCACAGAGATAAGTAAGTGAGAGTGGGACATCCACCCCTTCATGGGATGAAGTCCCACCTTCGAGAGCTGCTGGCCAATCTGATTGGCTGGCAGCGCTAGCAGCCTAAGAAGCACCAGAACTCATGGGCCTGAATTTTACCTTTGGTGGGCACAGGCGATCGGCAGACCCGGGCAGTGGTCGGGAAACCAGCCCCCAACCGCGATTTCACGCTAGCTGGCCAATTAACAGGTAGCCAGCGTCAAACGCGCGCTGGAAGGTTCAGCGCTGCCGGGGTGGGGGAGGGAAGAGGGCGGGCGATGATGTTTCCGCGGGTGTGGGTGGGCGCAGTGAGAAAGCTCCCTGGAGGCAGACCTGTTAATGCTAAAATGAAGTTTTAAAAAGCTGCAAGAAAATGCCCATGCATCGCAATCAATCACCTGAAAATATAGCTGATAAAAATGCTGTCCACAGATATTTATTTTTATTTTATTTCATAACGGAATTTTCATCCCGCCCTTGGATGAGGTTTGATGAAAAATGCAAAGGCCGCCTGGCCGATTTGCCCGTTCACCAACCGTGAGGTTGGACAGGCCTCGAAAAGATGGCCTATCCACTCCTGCCCACGCCAATAATTTTATGGCATGGGGAGTGTAATATGCGGGTCAGTTGGTTTGTTAACAAGTTCAATTGCCCGTTAGTTACCTTTTTAAAAATGGTGGGAATTGGCAGCCCTCCTGCTTGCTGTTTTTATACTCTTTTTGAATCAACCAAATAAACGAAAGCAACAAAATCAGGGTAAAATAAACACAGCCCCTAAGTTAGGTCAGCTGTAAAAAAATCAAAGTCAAGGTTTAATGGAAACTTACAAACATCAAATCAAAATGTGATTAAAAGGGTCAATAAAGCACCCCAGAACCCACGGTGCCCACCGGGTATGGAGGCCTCGATGGTGCCGGCAGACACCGCGTGTTCCCTCTCCAGGGACACCCGGCCGCGAACGTAGCCGCAGAGAGGGACAGACAGTCGGGTCGGATGACCCCCTCGATCGCCCACTGCCTGGACCTGTTAATGGCCAACTTGGCCAAGCCCAGGAGGCAGGTTCATGAGGAGGTCCTCCTCCTTCCCGACCTCCCCCCCAACCCCCCTCCGCACCAGGTGTCCGTAGATCAGGAGTGTGGGACTGGAAGTGCAAACAAATGGAGAATGGGCGGAGGTGGGCAGGTAGGCGGTGGGCTAGCCACCCTTCGGGTGGAATTTTCCGTGCCCGCTGGCAGCAGGCGTGACAGGTGACGTTCGCTTGGCGGCTTCACTTTGGGGGAACTGAGGTGAGTGAGCAGCAGCTTCTCCACAGCTCGCCAAGCTCGCCAAGGTCGCCTGTTGCCCTGCAGGTTTCAGGGGTGCCAGGGGGCCTGGGTGACATGCTGCCCTGCCACAGAGGCTACTGTTATCGGCCGGGGTGGGGGGGGAGGGGGGGGTGGCGGTGTGGCTGGGTGGGGGGGGGGACAACAGGGGCAAATGCTGCCCTGGTGTTGGATCCAACGCTCATGAAATTGAGGTGGGGGAGGGGCAGGGTAGGTGAGGGAAGTGGCCACGCAGTAGGGGCACCTGTATAAACTGACCGTTCCTCTGTAGCTGAGGGAGTTCAGGCACAGTCACTGTGATGTGATTGGGGTCGGGCTCCTAGCCTGCCCACCCATGCAAGCAACGCGGGGGCATCAAAGTCCCACCAAGCGCTCCAGACCTTACCCCCCACCCCCACCTACCCCGGGCACAGACTGCGAGTCCACGAACATTTTACTGGACTGTGGAGCAGTTGGACTGCACACGTTGTATAATCTCCTCGCCAACACTGGCCATGTAGCAGTCACTGCTGGAGGTGCTCACAGCCCCTTACAATCTCAGCATCCCAGTTAGGAGCAGTCTCCCCCATGTCACAGGCTGACAGGGCAGCCATGCAGCACACTCATCTCTGGCCATCTGAGGGGTGGCCAGCTCTCTCCGGGAAGCGTTAAGGACTCGTCACACAGGGCCAGGAAAGGTGCTAAATACAGTCATGATAACCATGTGTCTCTCTCATTCATCCTGCAGGATGACCACATCAAAAGCGTGGAGCCTGGTGACCTAGCTGTATGCCTGTTGGCCTACAGAGAGCGGAGGAGATGGAGGAGAGAGTGATTGAGGCTCCTGGCCATGTAAAGGCAGGAGCGGCAACCTCAGGAAGAAGGGGCAGCTGGGGCTCCTGCACATGCTGCCCAGGAGTGACAATGAGCCGTGGTTGGTCAGCGCCTAGCGACATCCAGAGTCTATAGACACCGCCTATCATTCCTGCAGGTGATCAAGAACTAGTGTTGCCGATGACTGTGCATGTCTAGGAACCTGGTCACCCACAGCAGATGTGGAGGCAGCTGCTGACTGCCACGCCCTGTCTGTGATGACCTTGGTGGGCATCCTCTAGAGGGTTGAGACCTGGAGGGCCCCGGCCTGCTTTCAGGGTCCTGCTTTGTGGCAGTGGCACCCTCTTCGGCCTGTGGAGCTGGAGCTGCTGAGGTCACAGGAAGAGGGAATTCTGATTGGTCAGACACTCTGGGAGTCACCTGGATGGATGGGCCCGGAGTGTGCAGCTGCTGCTCTTCCTCCCTGTGGGTGCCTAGGGGCCCCGGCTGACTCATTAAGGAGCAGGGGTAGCTGGAGTGAGATCAAGCTGTCCGGCACCCCTCTCGTGTACACACTGTTGGAAGCCAGCGATGGAGTTAAGTCCATGCAACAGTGCAGGAGCGACGTCCTGGGCCAAGGTCTCCATGGCGGCCACCATCCTACCAGTGTTGACCCTGGTGCATTGGCATGCTGGCACTATCACCTCAGCCTGAAGGCGGACTGACCTCTCCATCGTGCCTTGCAATCTGAGGAGTGCAGCGGACATCCCTTCCTGATGCTCCCGAGCTTGCCTTTGCAGCTCCAGCAACTGTGACATGACCGAGTCCAGAGGCTCGTTATCTGAATCGGGCTCAGCAAACTTTTGGCCTCCAGGAGTCCTCCGAGTGCTGGACACCTGGGAAGTCTCTGCTGTGGATCAGACAGTACGATGTGTTCCCCAGATTGTGATCCTGGGGCTACTCTAAAACTAAGTCCCACCGAGGTGTGTGTCTCTGTGCTGGAGGAAGGTGTGGGTGAGCGCTGTGATGGGACTTCAGGGAGGGTGCCTCCAGATTCCTCTTCAGAGGTTTTTCCGGTGCTTGATTGGAGGGCCTGGGTCATGGAGTCCATCAGTTGTTTCCCAGATGTGTCTGTGAAAGCGAGGAGATAATTAGTGCATGGCAGTGGTCTGTGAATTAGGACACATCACTCACAGCATGGTTATCTGATGGATGTTGCACAGCTGGACCCTCACTTGGTAGAGCAGCACCGATCTCACCGTCAGCACAGGGATGGTCCAGATCCTCGCCGGCCGGCTGGATGGCTCTGTTTTCAAAGGTTGGTGAGGACCTTGATTTCAGGCATTTCCCCACTGTCTGTGACCTCTCCCTCTTGTTGTGTGCCAGCTTGACCTGCATGGATGGAGATGGAGAAAGAATAAGACACCCATCAGGCCAGATGATAAGTATGCCTGGCATGTGTGGGTGGTGAGTGGTCCATGGACAGGATGAGGACAATGACGGTGAGTGTGAGAGAGTGAATGGTGATGTCCCTGAGCTGGCAGTGAGTGAGGACCCAGTGGATGTGTGATGGGTTTGTGAGTGTGTGAGTTAAGAGTGATGAGAAGAGTGACTTACCCTGGCAGAATGGAAGAGATCATTCATCCTCTTGCTGCACTGGGTGGCTGTCCTCTTCTGAAGGGTGTTGGTACTGACCACCACTGCCACCGCCTCCCAAGCTGAATTTGTCACGTTGCTGCCCATCCTGCGGCCAGAGCGGGGTGGGGGGGGGGGGAGGGGTACAGGACATCCTGGCATTCACGGCATCCAGCAGTCGCTTGAGGGACCTGTCATTGGAGCAGGGAGCTGGCGTCCTTTTCCCTTTGCTGGCCATGTCTTCCGTGCAGCGGTGAGATGGAAGCAATGAGCGCTGTGCTTGTGGCTGGACTTTAAACATTGTGCCCGGCCTGATGCGGCGGTGGGGTGATGGTGGGCGGGCGAACGAGAGCCCACCCACCATGGAAACGGCGTGTTTCCCGAGAGTACATAAATAGTGAGGCAGGTTAATGTGGCGTGAAAACCCGCCATCACGGTCGGCTGATTAAACATAGTTTCACCCGCCCACTACCGCACTTTGTGCAAACCTGGGAAAATTCCAACCATCATATTTTGCGTGCCCCCACCTCACCAAAAACACACCTGGTCGGGGTGGGGGGGGGAGCTGTAAAATCCAGCTCATTCCCATTACTTTGCATCACACTTCCATTTTAAATCTGCAGTTTGATGTACAGTAAGACAGCTTTTTGAACTTTTTGAAGCCTGTGTGTCAGACAGCAGGAGAGAGAGAGAGGGAAAGAGAGAGACTGGCTTTGAAATTAATTCTACGATTTGAAATATTTCCATTTTGTAAATTAGTATTCCCAACGCTGAAGTGCTATCATGGAAAGTTGGAAAAGAGCAATGATGTACGCTGGCACAGTCAGGCCTTGTTGCCTGAATAAGCAGCTTCAAATCAGGACTGTAAGTGCTTAAAATCCCTTTAAAGGGTGAAACCCCAGAAAGGGCAAATGTTTGAATGGGACAGTGTGATAAAATGTTTAGCACCTCTGATGCAGACCAATGATCACACTGAAATCAGTGACTGGAAACTAATGATGTATTACGTTTGTCCCGATACGCAGGAACTGTTGTAATAACACTTCCAATGTTTCTTTATCTTTTCAGAAGATCTTGGTCGGACTACTACCTCAGTTCTTGGTTGATGTGAAGACTGATTTGTTGCTGCTCACTTCTAGTTTCAGGGACCTCCACTTGCTCATCATGTAACAAATTGGTCTCCTTAAGGGTAACATTTCAAGAGGTCACCATCATAAAAATGACAGTGACATGGATTCATGGAGTCAGAAGACGTGAACATATCTCAGAGGAACACACTGATCCCAATGTTTTATCTTAGTTCAGCTTGCTCTTATTTCTTTGAATTCACTAGTCCCTTGTCCTCCCCTCACCTCTCCTTCATTATTAACTCTCCTACCCATATTTGCAGCCAGCCCCTTGGTCTCGCTATCTCCTGTGACCTCTCTACTCCCATGCTGTCACTCACAGTCAAAGGCACGTCCAAGCATTCTCCTGTATACTTCACCACCTATATCCCCTAATCATTTACAACCTCACGTCCTTCTGTGTCCGTCTCTGGAAAAACCCTCCCCTTAAGCCACTTACAATGACACTTTTTAAATTCCAGCTACTTAGTCCTTTGTGTTCCATTCGCGATAATACCTCTGCAGCTGTTCACCTGTTCAATGACCCGTCATACCCGCCTAAGATCTCCAGAGGGGGTTAAAGCACCTGTCCAACATGCCGTCTCTGATCTTTTTCTTTGACAACGTGAATAAAAATGGAATAGCCAGATAACAAGATGAAGACTGAAAATCACTGTACAAAAAAGCTTCCTCAAGTAACAGGCAAAGTCTAGCTTCAAGAAGCTCATAGTAAATTAATTTCTGGAAAAGAAGCCACGCAACCAAACAGCTTTAGTTGACAATGTTACAAACCTATTAGAGACGGTTAAAAGAAACCCACACAGTCCGGGATTAACTGACAGAACTATGCCAGAAGATTTCACATTTTTCTACATAATCAAACTTTATTGTATATAAAAAGAATTAAGCAAAGCAAGTACAATTAAATTAGCACTATAGTTTATAACTACTTTTATTATGTATTCAGTTCTACTTTTTACTTCCCCCCTGAAAAGTTCCAAAAAATTGAAAGTTCATTTATTTCTTTGGGGACCAACCAAAGGTATGCCACAGCCCTCCAGAATTCACTTTAATTCTCCTTATGGGAGTCCTTCCATTAGCTTTTTGCTAAGCAATGCTCCAACTTTTCTTTAAGAGTGTATGACTGTGGATGCCTCGGCTCCTTGTTCTGGTTGCTGGCAGATACCCAACTGCCTTCTCACAACCTTCCAAACTAATTCTGCTGACTGCTTTCTGTCATAAGGTTCTGTGAGGACCACTGTAGGTTTCTTGGTCTAGCGTGAAACTAGGCAAATCTTCCAACTTCTTTCCCCTCACAAATTCGGCCCCTTGAGTCTGCTCAGCAATTTAATAATATCATGGCAGGTCTGATAGTAACCTCAAATCTGCATCCTGCCTACCTCCGATAATCTATCACCCCCTCGCTTACCAAGAATCTATCCACCTCTGCTGTAAAAATATTCAAAGACTCTGCTTCTACTGCCTTTTCAGGAAAAGAGCTCCAAAGCCTCATGACCCTCTGAGTGAAAAAAAATTTGCTTCATCTCCATTTTAAATGGTGACCCCTTATTTTTAAAGGGTGACCCATATTTCTAGATTCTCCTGTAAGAGGAACCATCCTCTCCACATCCACTCTGTCAAGACCCCTGAGGATCATATATTTTTCAATCAAATCGCCTCTTACTCTTTTAAACTCCAGTGGATGCAAGCCTAGTATTTTCTCTGTTTAACTGTGGGCCTGACTAACATTCATCTCCTTTGGCTCTCCCAACTCAGTGAACTACAGTCTATACCAAACCCAAACTGCAACTGCCTTCTGTAATAAACACCCAGCTAAATTATACAAAGGAACCTTCTAACACCCACCACTCATTGCCATGGCAATGTGGCATGCTTGGGAGGTCCCATATAGAAATGTAAATTAACTACCTTACCTTTAACACAACTCTTTGATTCTGTAACCAATAGGAATATGTTATATCTCTAGTGGAGTTTTATGACTTTCTTTCCCCAAATTTATAGCTTTTAGCTTCTTTTATTGAGATAACAATAGACTTACTGACCTCAGCAAGGGGTCCAGAGATGTATCATTCATTGTTCAAGTTTCCTTTTCACTATAAATTCTCAGATAGTAAGATAAACACAGGTTAATTAAAGCTAGGCTTGTTTGATTTGCCTTTATATTAGGGCTATTATTCTGTTCCTTAGCAAGGCTTTTTCCATTAATCTTACATGCAATACTTTAATCTCGAACCTAAAAGCTATATCTAAAATATTAATATAAACCGTGAAACTAGATTATTATGACAGTAGGTAAGCAGGTTAATAGTTCAGCAGTTAAAAAAATTAAAGAAACACAGGTGTTGAATGACAGTTGCTCATGTGCCCTGAGCAGACCTCAGTGGCCCATAATGCAGGACACTTGGGGGCAGCAGGATTTTACAGTTCTGAAGTCAATGGAGTTTAGAATGGCTTGCCACATTCTACAGCCTTATCCCCACCATGACAGGGCCATAAAATTCCAGCCTTGGCATCTATAAACAATGGTCCCAAATGCCTGAAAGTCTCTTCAAGATCCCTATGGCACCTAATCACATCTGTTCACCCAAAATACATCAGATATAATGTATTACTTTGATGTGTTGCCACATTTGTTTTGTAGTTAGCTGCACAACATGAGATACTACAAACAGCAAATGAGTTGAAAGACCAGTTAATCTATTTATGGTGATGTTGTTTGAGGGAAGAATGTTGGCAGCATCACCAGGTGAATTCCCTGCTCTCTTCCAAATTGCACCTCGGAATCTTTAGCATCTAGCTATTAAAACAAAATCACAATTTAATGTTTCATCCAAAGAATGGTTCTCAAACAAGGCAGCACTCCCTCCACACTGCATTGGAGTGTCAGTCTATAGTGGACCATGAACCTTTCTGACTGAAAGGCAAGATGTCAGCAGCAGAGTTGAGCTGACACTTTGGCACAGTCATTAACCCATTTATAATAATGTGTTAAGCACTGTGCTGCCAGAGCAAATCAAATCCCATGATGTTTTTAACATGCAAATGTATGAACGTTCTTCCTGAGCACTTAAAGAATTATTTAAAAGAAACATACCACAACAAAAATCAGCAACTGCCTCTGATTCTGGAGAATAAGGCAGTAAATCCAGACATTAATCATAGTGTGCAGTTCACAACCATTTCTAATTCTCGTGGTTTCATGACACATGGGTCCAAAATCTTGCCTTCAGGCCATATTTGGTCAAATACAACAAATATGGGACTGGTGAGAATCTGATTGATTATTAAATCAAATTGGGTCAACACAATCTGCCTGTTGCTTAAACAGCCTAGAAACAACATCATTGGAAGCAATGTGTAGTGAGAAGAATATGTTAAAATTACCCCTACTGAATCACACTTAAAGATTGCCTGGAAGTGACTGGTAAAAGTGTAATCCAGATTCAGAAGACAACGTGAACATCAATAGTAAAATGTTAGCACTTTATGATTGTCTTTTGAGCTTAGTTTCCATTCAGCTTATTTATGTACTTATCCATTGTGAATGGAATGTTGGAATACACTTATTCGGTGAGGAGTCTGGTGCTTGTGGCACACACAACACACATCTGTAATTCATCCCAAACCATCACTCTTCTATAAAATATTTACCAGATACATACTTTTTTCTGTTCATGAAGAAAGTCAAGTGGGTCAGGATAAGGTGACTGCATAGGTGGGGAGCAATCAATAAAGAGGAACCGTGGGTGTAATTCAATGGGATAAAGTACTCATGGAATACACCAACATTGAGCACAATGTAAAGCACAGCATGAAGTGAAGCATTGAAAAAAAAGACAGGTACCCGATTCAGTAGGGAATAGAAGGACATAGGCTTGGTGCCAAAGAGGTAGAAATAGGCAGCACAGGCCCTGAACATGGAACTAAACAATGGTTTAGCTAACTGAGCTGAAAGGCGTTTTCCAGTTCTACATTCCTGTGTATTCTTCTGTACCTCATTTATATTACATGAAGAATGCAAAGTTCTTTCTATAACACAATGAGGTGGCTTTGATAACCATCATTAACTGCAAGATATAAAATTTGACCAAATTATACAGTGGAGAGAATTTCAACATTGTGTAAAGAAAGAATTAGAATTTATATATCATCTTTCATGACTTCCAGACAACCCAAAGCACTTTACAGCCAATGAAATACTTTTTGAAATGCAGCTACTGTTTTAATATAGGAAACAGAGCAGCTAATTTGCAGGCAATAACATTTTACAAACAACAGTGAAATAAGTGACAAGGTCATCTGTTTTGAGGTGTTAGTTGAGGGACAAATATTGAGCAGGACACCAGGAGAACTTCCTTGCTCTTCTTTCAATAGCGCTATGAGATCATTCACAACCACAGCAAACAAGGCTTTGGTTTAAATTCTTCTCTGAAAGCTAGCACCTCCAACAGTGCAGTAACCCCTCAGTACTGCACTGAAGCACTACCTTAGATTCTGTGCTCAAAGTCCCTGGAGTGAGTATTGAACCCACAACCTTCTGGCTCAGAGGCAAAACTCCTGTCATCAACAACATCCTCTGGAAATACAGCCATGGCACTTACCTATTCATCATGTTTGACCATTTCATTCTTGTCCATCACCTTTCCTCTGTGGTCTAATTCTGTGGTTCTTCCCTCACATGGATCCTCCCCTACTTGTCTCAGTGAAGTCACTTCATTTTCAGCAATGGCTTTACTTTCTATCCCACAAAGCCCCAAAGATTTATTTTTGGCTCCTGTCTTTTTCATTTACATACATTCCTCTGATGACTTCATCCACAGACACAAAACCTGCTTCCATATGTATGCCAATGAAAGTCAGCTCCACCTCTGAACTGCTTCTGCCATCCCTATGACCATCCCTGTGCAGTCAGGCTGCTTGCTCATGTTATCTGACGTTCAATTGTAAATGAGACTGAATTTCCTCTGATTGTCAACAAGGTTAAAACCATTGTTTTTAGCTCCAGTAAAAACATCATTCCCCTGCCATTGAATCCACGGTCCAGGTTTTCACCATGACAGAGAGGCTCTTTGTCATGGTGAAAACCCTGGAAATGGCCGAATTTTCTAAGTCGCAGCCCCAAACCTGGCATTCCCCATCTTCACATGGACAGGCCTGGGGTCAGGCTGGGGTTCACACATGTATAACTCACAGAGTCAGCTGGCCATTTCAATCACCAGCCACCTCCATTGACTTCCAATTTTTGTATCCTAACTGTGTGAATCTTGGAGTGGGCAGAGCAGACCAGGTAAAAGGAGGTCTGAACTTAATGGATTCTTTGGATAGCCACGGTACCCTTTGGAGAGGTAAGGTACCCATTTGGATAGGGCCCCAGGGCACATTTGGGAGTAGTAAAGCACCCTTTGGGATTGTTAGAATTAAATATGATTATTCATTTTTTATGCACAAACTCATCAGAACTACCC
Organism: Carcharodon carcharias; assembly: GCF_017639515.1. Taxonomy (NCBI): domain Eukaryota; kingdom Metazoa; phylum Chordata; class Chondrichthyes; order Lamniformes; family Lamnidae; genus Carcharodon; species Carcharodon carcharias. Next base: position 7,224,771 of record NC_054488.1, on the reverse strand, counting down.
AGCTATCAAGGAACAGCCAAGGGGCTGTCCGGGAAGTGTCGAAGCTGTACAGGAAGTGTCCAAGGGTACCAAGTGAGTTGGCCTTATGGAGATAAAGGCATTGGGTGGTGTGTGAGGAAATGGGTTGGCATGAGTTTGCACTAATGTAGGGGGCATGAGGGGCCATGGGAGTTTGGTAGAGGGGCATAGGTTGGCATGCGTAGAGCATAGGGAGTGTGTAGGGGGTGAGGGCTGGAGGGTTTTTTTTTGTTTTATTATTATTTTTATTTATTTAAACAAAGTGTTGGAGCACAGCCCACTTCCACACCCGGCAGCCTCTGTATTCATTCCAGGGTCGCCTGCCCTGATGCCTATTTCAGCCCAACCCCTCAACGAAAAATCCAGGCTGTGGGTGGACAATTTTAAAGATTGGGTTCGCTGTGTCGGGAAATCTCCCGACTTTGCCCACCTCACCTGGGGGATGAAAATCCGGGCCCATCTCTCTCATTGCCTGCTGACTTAGATGAAGCAGACTTGCACAATCTTAATGCCCCCTTTCACCCAGAGCTGCATTTCTCCCATACTCTAACCATCCTCAGGCTGCTATCTTCTACCTTTCCAGCAGGGTCTATCTATGCTTCTACCTTACCACAACATTCACCATGACCTCAATCCATACTTGTCACAAGGGCTTTCACATTTTTGCGTAAAGTTGTTCATCTACTCGTCACTTACACTTCTTTCTGAGGTATAAGTTTGCACCTTCTGTTTCCAGTAGTTTTAATGCTTAGGTTTTGTATCTTGCCTTTTTTTCTGCTGTCCATTCAGGCTGCAGACATGTCCACCTTTGGGTTGATTCACTCGTTGTGCCAAGAAGTAAGTACAAGTCTATTTAAAACCTTAATAAGAACTCAATTAGAATACTTGGTGCTGTAATGACAAGGACATTGAGGCTTTAGAGAAGGTACAATGCAGATTTTCGAGAATGTTGCATGGTACGAGGAATTGCAGATACAAAACTAAAAAAAGAACAAGAACAACATAAATTACAAGAGTAAAGAATTTAAAATTATGAAAGAGCAGACAGAAACAGGGCTGGGCAGACAGAAACAGGGCGGGGCAGACAGAAACAGGGCGGGGCAGACAGAAACAGGCTTTCTGGTGTCAGTTGCGGGTCTAGAATTAGGGGCTAGATTAAAGGCTACATGTAAGAGATGTAGATAGAGCAAGTAAAACATCTTTACCCACAGAGCTGTGAGGCAGTGGAATTCACTTCCAGGATTAATAGTTGAAGCAGGAACTGTGGCTAGGGTTTCGGGCCTGGAGGCGTTCTGTGCTGGGGGTTGTTCAAGCCCAGAAGAAACAGTTTCCCAAAGTTCCAGATGGTCCTGTGGTTGGAACTTCAACTCTCCTGTAAAATTCTCCCATCTATTTCCCACCTACAGGCAACCTAATTAATAGGCTTGAGGCCTGTCTGACAGGGAAGACTACAGAAGTAGGCCACAGCTTCAGGACAGCAGGTAGGTCTAGTGGAAGTGTGTCACAGTTCTTGGGGGTCCTGTTCATGGTGGGGCGGGATTCAGATCCCACTGAGCGGTGTCCTATTATGCAGGGTGGTCCTTATTTTGGTTGAGTGATAGCAGTTTGGGAGGGAGGGGTGTGGTTGCAGGTAGGGTGGGGTTTATTGTTGCTTGTCAGGAAGAGATGGTGCTTGGAATGATCTTTATGGTGGGGGTGCACAGCATTCATAGCATGGGGTGGTGAATGCAGTTTATCAGATAACTTGTTGGCCATGTAGGAAACAATTCTGTTCTTCCTGTAGTCTTATCTAATGTGCAATGTGCCTTTGAGAATAATACTTGCTAGGACAGATCATGTGATCTGTATTAACCAATAGGAGAGTAGCGTGGGCTGCCTCAGCAGTCAGTGTAGAGATAAAGTTGGAGTTGAAAGCACATGTGTAGTTGCTGCTGAGTATATTGTAAATAAGTTTAATGCTTCCACCCAAGAAGTGTCTGCAGATCAACTCTAACATTAATAGTACAACTCAGCCACCCTACAACAAACTGGCAACGAGGATAAAACAGGATTGAACAGAAGAAATCAAGTTGAAAAGAAACTGGCACGGTACCTCGCCCAGTGATTGTAAGTAGCAAGCTCCGTTAGAGTTGAAGAAGTTATCCTCTCTCAAAATGCCACAGTTAGGGAGAACTGATCCTTTTGAACCAGCCACAGATGATTGGTCTCAATACATAGAAGGTGCTTTTTTCAAACGAATGAGGTTACAGGGGGAGAGAAGGGGCAAACGATCCTCTTGAGTACTTGTGGGGGCAAAACCTATGATTTGATTTGAAGTTGACTGCACCCAATGTCCCAGATTCAAAAAATGTTGATGAATTGGTGAATCTTGTGAAGGGTCACTTTCAACCTAAGCCCTCAGTCACAAAGCAAAGGTTTAGGTTTAATTTGCGAAATAGAGCCTCAGGTGAGACAACTGCATGCTACATGGCAGATGTGAAGCAGTTAACGGAACAGTATGAGTTCGGTACAAATCTGAACGACAGGCTCAGAGGTTGTTTAGTGTGTGGAGTGAAAGAGGACACTATTCAGAAAAGATTATTGTCCAAAATGAATCTGGATTTCAAGAAGGCGCTAGAGATAGCGCTGGCCATGGAAAGCACCGGAAGAGATTCACAAGCAATATAGGGTACGCAAAATGGCACCAACCCCGCATCGGGCGGGAAACCCCAGCCGAAAGGGGTGCGAAAAACAAGACTCTACCGAGAAGCGGGAAACAGCCCCCGCTAGCCCAAGAATAAAGAAAAATAACTTAGCAGCGAAATCGAAGAATAATTTTAATAGAGGTGGAAATAATCAGTCCTTTAGAGATTGGCAGTTTAAAAAAATGAATGTCACTATTGTCACAGAAATGGACATATGATGAGGCAATATAAGGAAAGACTCAAGCAGGCTTGTAAACAGAAGAAGCCCAATGAAATCTACAATGTAGAAGAGCCTGAAATAACAAATTCTGACAGTTACTCATTTACTCTGAAAGTTGGAAAGACAGAGCCAATATTTGTCACAGTGAAAATAAATAGCAAACCTGTTAAAATGGAAGTGGACATGGGAGCTTCCACGACATTAATTGGGGAACATCCCTTCAGATATTTGAATTATGGTGAACATCAAGTAAATTTGGAATGAACAGCGGCCAAGTTAAAAACATACACAGGTGAAGACATTCAAGTAAAAGGCATAAGCAGAGTAATTGTTCATTATGGAAGCTAATCGACAAAGTTACCAGTGTTGGTATTGAGAGGCAGAGGACCAAGCCTTCTAGGGTGAAATTGGCAAAGGGAAATCAACCTTGATTGGCCACTGAGATTCCAAAAGGAAGCTGGAAGCATTCCTATTTTGAAAAGGGAGTAAGGACTCAACAACCTGAAGAAATGCAGACTGTCTTAAACCAAGACCTGGAAGAACAGCAGAAGAAACTTGAAGAGACCCTGCTTGACGACAGAGTTTGAGACGAGGTGAGCAACCTCCACAGGGAAAAAGAAAACCTGTTGAAAGACCTTCACACACAACAAGATTCCCTCAGGTCAAAGTTTGCACCTCTGGAAAAGTATGAAGAGAAACAGAAAGAATTCAGCACTTCTCTGAACAAACAAAAGAATGACTTGGCAGAGAAGACACAACAATTTTCCAGGAGGCAGCAAACAAATACAAAAAAGAGACAGAAGAGCTGAAGAATCAGCTAAATGAAGACAAAGAGGCTTTGGAAACAAAAATTACAGAATTTCCGAAGAATCAGACAGATAATGAAATTTTGGGAGACCCAGCCACTGAGCTCAGACAAGTTGAGCTGGCACCTGAGAGAGGTCTGGCCAACAGTGAAGTCAGAAAGAGATTAAAGTCTGCACTAGAAAGAAGAAGGAACATAGAAAGAAGATACAGAAATACTAACAGGGCTTTAATTCTGGCAACAAACGAATACATTTTTGTACATAGGCCTGGCAATCAAATCGCAAACACCGACACCGTTAGTCGTTTGCCTTTACAAGAAAATGATGAGCACGTCCCAGCTCCACAGGAACTTGTTTTATGTTAAATTTCTTAGATTCCTCGCTGGTCTGTGCTCAACAGATCAGAGACTGGACAAGTCGGGAACCAGTCCTACCACAAGTACGAGAACAAGTGCTACATGGTTGGTCTCAGGAGCCTGTATCTGATAAAATGAAACCGTACTTCAACAGAAGACATGAAATAACCAGTCAGGACGGCATCTAATTGTGGGAAGCACAAGTGACAGTTCCTCCAATGGGAAGGAAGCCTCTTTTATTTGAACTACACAGTGCCCATCCAGGAATTTCCTGAATGAAGACCACAGCATGCAGCTATCTATGGTGGCCAGGGATGGATGGAGAAATAGAGAGTTTAGTAAAGCACTGTGTACAATGTCAGCAACTGCAAAAGTTATCAGTGACAGCTCCATCACACCCATGGGAGTGGCCAGGTAGACCCTGGGTGTGGTTACGCATTGACTATGTTGGTCCTTTCCTGGGAACAATGTTTCTGTTCATTGCCGATGCCCATTCAAAACGGTTGAATGTATACAAGGTGAAGTCACCAATGTCAGCCTCTAAAATTGAGAAACTACGTTAGAGTTTTGCCATTTGTGGCCTACCAGAAGTAGTCGTTTCCAATAACAGCATGGCATTTACCAGTGCTGAGTTTCAACAGTTTATCAGCCTCAACAGTATCACTAATGTGAACCTGTACCACCCTTCCTCAAGTGGACTGACCGAAAGGGTGGTTCAAACATTCAAGGCAAGTATACTAAAGCTAACTGGTGATTCCTTAGCAACCAAGCCAGCACACTTTCTTTTTCATTACAGGACTACCCCTCAATAAACAACAGGTGTCACACCTGCAGAGTTATTGTTGAAACTCCGTCTTAGGATGAGATTGAGCTTAATAATGCCGAATTTAGAGGGAAGTTGGAAAGGAGTCAAGGAAGCCAGAAAACTAGACATGACTGACATAGTCACAAGAGGAAATTTACCATAGGAGAGCCAGTATACGTGAAAAACTGCGGGGAAGGACCAAATTGGTTACCAGGTGAAATAAGTGCGGTGACTGGACCTCTATCTTACCACGTGGAGGTGGAAGGCTGGATCATCTGTAAACACGTGGACTATTTAAGGAAGAGAGAGACAAATCACCAAGATTTGGTTCCACCAGTGACCATGACCGGGTCTGCGTTTTCAGTTGAGGATGCTCAACCCAGGCCTGACATGTCTGATGTTCCTGGAAGAGTTGAGGATACAGAACTGCAGGTGCCCACTGAAGAACCTGATGTTCAGGCAACTCCGGAAAAGGGGGTACCTGACAAAGAATCTGAAATTGTGGAGCTGAGACATTCCACACATACCAGGAAAATACCTGAAAGATTTAATTTGTAAATTCCTTACCCAGTGTAAATATTACGTTGTCTTGAAAAATATGTATTTGTAAATATATGTATAGCCGAGTTAAAGGGGGAGGAATGTGGTAATTATAGTTTTATTTGGTGTGTAATGTCTCTTTAAGAATAATACTTGTTAGGGAAGATCACACGATCTGTAGTAACCAATAGGAAAGCAGTGCAGGCTACCTCAGCAGTGTAGAGATAGAGTTGGAGTTGAAAGCACACGTGTAACTGATGCTGAGTATATTGTAAATAAACTAAATGTTTCCACCCAAGAAGAGTGTGCAGATCAACTCCATCATTAATAGTATAATTCAGCCACCCTTACAACAGTTATAAAGTCACGTAGATCATGAATTCAGCCCTACTCACCTTCTTTTACCTATTGGGCTTTCCCAAGGCCAGGGAACCCTGACCGACATGAGACAATAGAATGACTGTAGAAATGAAGACATGCAAACTCGTTGTAATATTTAAATAACTGAGCCACAAGCAGTTAGTTTCCTGCCGCCTTTGCCATCTCTGTTAAAGATGGAAGTTTGGCTGGGCTTTGGGACGTGTTCAGGCAGGTTGGTTTCCTGTTTCAGATTTTTTGACATGACTCCCAATTCACCTGTTTTTTTGAAGCTCTGATTCAGCCCAATGTCAGCATTCAGTTTCGATAGCATAGGAAAAGCAGCTCATGGATTTATGGGAGCAGAGCATGTACATTTGAATTATTTGCTTATGAGAAAGTCAATGCTGACACAGACTGGTTGGGCCTGACATTCTGTTGTTGTGGGTTTATCTCAGGATTTGTTGGCTTCTTCTTCTAGAAGAGGATCTTACTGGAGGCAAAGATCTTTTTTCCAAAAACATTTATTTGCATGCTAACTACTTACAAAGGTTGAATCAGACCAAGACATAGCTGGAGCTGCTCTCTGAGATGCTTAACACTCGCCTTCTGTGTGAGTGACAACACTGTGACATAGCTCTTTACGCACATGCTCAGTAGTTATCATTAGAGTTAACCCTTTACTCCACAGACATGTTTGTTTCTTTATTGTGACTTTTTAACTATGTGGGCGGGATTTTACGTCGGTGGGATTTTATGGTCCTGCCGAAGTCAATGGACTCTTGAAGGGTTCATCGCATTTTATGACCCCGTCCCCACTGTGACAGGGTCATAATGCTCCAGCCTGTGAAATGAGCAATATTATACCTATCAAAATGCTTTGAAAGGATACCCTCAGGTAATCACTTACTTTGCCAACCAACAGCATGAAAACATTAAATAGGAAGGGAGACCAAGGATATGCTTGCCTCACTGCCCCTCTTTAAGAGAGGTCGGGACAGTGAGTCCCCCAAGTGCTATCACATGGCTCTTGGGGCTGAGGTTCAGACAAATCGCAGATTTGCATAGATACTCCCCTAGCTCCTTTAGGAGGGTTGCACAAGGCACTTGGCCGAAAGCTTGTGAAAATAATGAAAAGCAAAGTAAGTGCATTTCTCTTAGAGTCATGCTGGTCTTGTATGAAACCACAAATTTCTCACAAGAGCATTGTCCAGCCTGCTGGTTTCTAATTACTCTGTTCCACAGCATACTTATCCCATTCCAGAAAGAGGGAGCTTTATGAAAGCTGGTTTGAGCTAGTTAAGTAGGGACTTGTGTTTTTATTGCACTAAATACACATTTCATCTTCGTGAATAAAGTGAATGGACTGTGTATACCCAAGGAAAAAGAATTATTTATCACCACAGCAGCAGTTCTCTCACAATTGGCATTAGCACTTGGAGAATATGACTGAGTGGAACATACTGCAACGAATACTGTGGCCTGGCTGTGTCCTTGTTTCACATCTACACCAACTGTGAGAGGTTGCAGCTTCCATTCCATTATTTGAAGGAGTTATTTCTCAAATTCTGTTTCCATTTCAGTCCCATGCTCTTGGTCTTTGGTGGCACATTGCAGGGTTGGAGAGGGGTGGTGATGGTGGTGGAGGAAGGGGAGAAGGCAGGGGGGTTGGGTGGGGAGTTGGTGCAGGTGGACAAGTTGGACACTTCCTCGTGGGCCTGGCCAAGTAGTTGGGTGATGCCCATGGGGATGGTCCCTTTGGCTGCCTCTCTCTCCAACTTATATTTAATTTTCTAAGTGTCCTTTGTTTCATGATTTATTACACATGCACATTTACAAGGAGGCACCTTTATTATTATTATTTGATGATGCTGGGGCATCCCAGTGTCTGCTTAAGAAAAGACAATTGTACTTTCCTGCCATTTCTGACCTGAACCCCATTACCAAAGCAAAGCAATGGATAGTTTACTGCTGCAGTTGATTTGAAAGGGAGTGCGATCATGTGGTTTAGATCTGTGCTGAGCTAAACTGAAGCATAAATAATGGAATCATTAAAAAGAGATATGAAAGTGTACTTAACTCCAATTTAATAAAAGATATGGTTTTTATTTCAGAAAATATGTGAAATATGGGCACTCTCCGTAGAGTTTGCCAGGAAGTTGCTCAGGACATATGATGGTGGACTCAATAGCAATTCACGATGATATAGACGTTTTAGTCAAGAGAAATGATAGCTTGCACTTACATAACATCTTTAATGTAGAGAACTTCCCAAGACATTTGCAGAGCGCTGGAGAACCGTAGGAATGATATGCTTGAGGGGTAGGTTACTGGAGGTATGTTCAACAGGTATCTTTTGAGGAAACTTTTGAAGATGGAAGATGATGCAGTAAGATGGTTGGGGGAGGGGGGGGGGTGCGTGGGTTGGGGTGAGGAATAGATTTCAACCTCCTTCCAAATTGAGAGAATAAAATGTCACTCAAGACTGATATGACCATGGAACAGCATTAATAACTGCACCATTGCCTGATGAAAGCTGTGCATCTGGTTTGGGGGAGGGTAGGTTAGAAAATAATAGGCAGAAAAATAAACAAAAATATAATTGAAAAAAAAACTGGCAACATCAGTAGCTTGTTTAATACAACTTTCTGTGTTTGTTCTATGTAGTTTTATCTATCATATCTGGAAAAAAAACATGTGAAATGGCCTAAATAGCATTTGGCACAGTCAATTTTATTTAAAATTGTACTGGAAGGTTGAAAGGAAACATGCCTTGTCATTTCCTGCCCGTGTATCTCTTTCATGTATTCTTTGCATGCATCAATAAATCATATTAAATACCAATTAAACTGCAAGTTATCCAATAACAATCAGGTGAACTCTCTGTCCTATGGTGGAATGCAAACATTACTTGATATAGAAACCTACAAAGCCCTGGAAATTCCCTAATAAGCCATCAATCTCAAAAGCAGGTGTTTTCAATTTGAAATGGGAGTATAGGGAGAGCCATGTTAACCTCCGATATACCAAAGAGTTGAAACTATATTCCAAAAAGGTCTGGAATTCTGTTCATCATACTTTTATCTCTGATTTATTTATGGCATGCAGCCACTGTGTATCCAGTTATAGTTACTGCCTCCTTAATTGATCTGCATTATTTACAGCATTTTTAAATTTCTCAGAAAGTAACATCTTCCTTGAATCTATAAATGACTAATGTACCAAAGAATATTGTTACATGATAAAATGTTTCTTTAAGCTCTGGGGGACATCAAGTTGCAGAGCTTTCCTTATATGCTTAGTTCATTATTTATAATTTTATAGTCAGTACAGTTATCTTATTTGGTAATTGTGCCATTTTTCATTGATATTGACTATGCATTCATGTGAAGGAGGAAAATAAACTCTTAATTGAGTGAAATGCTTTTTAATGACTCTTTAAAAAGATCATGGAATAACGCTAACTGTCTTAAATTACAAATTACTGACAGTCTTGTGTATAAGCTTTATGTGGTTTATCAAATTATTCTTTCTCACAAATCACTTCGTTTTTTGAAAGTTCCACTAAGTGCAACTAAACAAAATGGAAATTGCAACCCAGGGCTGAGGCGTAACATGTAATTTTACCAGGCATTAGGACAGTGTGCAGGACTTTTTAAAGTTATGCTTGCCTTGTGTAAACTTTTTTTCTTGTAGGAAAGTAATTTTCAAAAGCAACTCTGGAAGTTATTTTGTGATTTGCGCACTGAGTAACTACTGAGAGAATAAAATATTTGTTATAAAAGTGTATTCTGCTGGCCATGATAGTGTTGCAGAATGTTATACAATGCATCATATCTCAGGGTAGTAGGGTATGGGATGAGGCTTTGGTCTTGCACCAGGAACCTTCCCTGCATTTGCTGGAAATCAGCGAGATTCTCCAAGGGAGAATGAAGGAACAACCCAACACTTTAAGAGGTCATGTGACTAAGATTACATTACAGTTGATGACTAGAGAGCATTAATAGTTATTTTCTAAAAATAAAACTATTGACTTAACTATCAGGAGTTCATAGTTGTCATTGGAGGATGTTTATTAATGGGCGATACTTAGTACTATATCTGTCCATGATTCTAGGTGTTATTACATTCTTTTGTATAAATAATTCAAGGTGAGTGACATACCATTAATAATCTTAGAATGCAGCATTTGTTTCAATTTAAAGTACTGCTTAACTTACATCTGTCAGATCAGATCATTAGGTGTTTGTTTATTACAATGAGCTAGCATATATAATTGCACTACAATGAACTGCCATTCAGTGGGGGATTATATAACTTTATACATGCTTAACTTTCTCGGGGCTCACTTACCTGCTCCGTGAATATTGAAATTGCTAAATATCTTCCGGTGAAAAATCATATGGTGATGTCCAAGAACAAGACTTCATTACAAGTCTGAACTGCTTTACCCCATATTCCAAAGCTGAGCTTTCAGCATAGGATAATATAAATTATTTTACAGATTATCATGTGTTTCTACAATTTACACGTAGTTCAGCATCCTCATTCCTGACATGTACTAAGAGCAATATGGTGCCCAAATGTTTCAAATAATCAATTCCCCATTGTCTGATGAAGTAGTGAATGGATCGGGTTGTTGGTGTACTTCTCAACCCTAGGCTTACAATTCTGTCCTCGGGTATAATCTTGATTTCCTTTGTTCCAACTTTGGGTCTGTGCCTTCAGCTGATTGGGCCCTAAGCTCTGGAGTTCCTTCCAAACTCTCTGTCTGTCTGGCTCTTTTTCTCTCTCTCTCTCTGTCTCTCTTTAAGTTGCTCCTTAAAACTTACCTTTCTCACCAAGCCTTTCGTCACCTGTTCAGCAACTCTTTGTGGCTGAGCATGAAATATTGTATGATAACATGGCTGTGAATGTTCTGGGACACATTTTACTACTTTAAAAGTGCTATATAAATGCAAACTATTGTAGAGAAGAATTGGTAGGTTATTCAGGGTGATTTCCTTGGGTTCTTCAGTCCATCCTGAACTGCCTTGCTTACCTCTCCTTGAATATTCAGCCTTTTATTTGTTCTCTTTTTTTTCCCATGCATCCTGTTTTCCCTTTGTTCCATTTGCTGTTATCATTTTCCTCATAATTGGGCTTTGAAATTAACCCAACACAACTGAGCAGAGGAGGTCTGGGAAGGAGTTTAAATGTTAAAAATGCAAAAAGAAATGACCCTGACCAACATCTACATGCCTGGTACCATTACCATGGTGGATAGCATGTGCTGTGTCACTCCCCGGCCTGGAGACATGTTGCACATTATTAATATATTTAAATCAGGCTTCCATTGTGCGATTAGGAACCTGATTAACTCATGCAATTGGGTTTCCCAAATTGCTGGAAACCCAGCAGCAAAATGGAGGTAAAACAGAAAATGCTGGAAAAACTCAGCAGGTCTAACAGCATCTGTGGAGAGAAAGACAGAGTTAATGTTTTGAGTCTTTGTGACTCTTCAGAGCTTTTAGCAAAATGGAGGTGTAAGCTGCCAGCTCCAGAGGGTAAATGATATTTTATAGCACACCTGTTGGGCCAGGAGGAGCTGGAACCTTTCCTAAGTTTCACTCTGTGATCTGTCTCATGATTATCAACCCATTTCTCCATCTCTTGTGATCCTTTTCTGATTACGGTAACTTTGCCCAAGATTCCTTGATCTCTCCTCTGTCTGTCTCCCTCCTCTGTCTGTCTGTCTCCTCTCCCCTCCTCTCTTGTCTTTTCCAGACTCTCTTCCTTATACTTCAACACCAGGAGCAGGTCCTGCTATCCTGCTTTGGTCAGTTGATTGCTACCCTTTTCACTTTGCCAACTTTCTCATGCCAAACAATATTTGCCCATTGGCCATTAACATATGGAATAGACAGAAATTAGACACATAGCTTATGTCCTCAAATGCATGAGAAAATATTCAGTGAGATATTGCACAATTTAACTGGTATTGACATGAACAAGTTATAACTCACGTAAGGAGGAGGTGCTGATGGCAGTCGATCTATGATGATGGTTCTGGTTACTTGTCTGTCATTACTTTGGTTTTCCTACTTTCTGTGTGGAATTGCCTAGTTTCAGAGTGGTATTTATTTTTAATAGCCTAGCCAAGATTGAGAAATTACCATTTCCAGAATCAAAACATGATGAGTCACAGTGTTAAAAACAAAAAAACTGCGGATGCTGGAAATCCAAAACAAAAACAGAATTACCTGGAAAAACTCAGCAGGTCTGGCAGCATCGGCAGAGAAGAAAAGAGTTGATGTTTCAAGTCCTCATGACCCTTCAACAGAACTCCAGTTCTGTTGAAGGGTCATGAGGACTCAGAACGTCAACTCTTTTCTTCTCCGCCGATGCTGCCAGACCTGCTGATTTTTACCATGTAATTCTGTTTTTGTCTTGAGTCACAGTGTATTGATTCTATGATGTTCCATACAGCCATTTTGATCAGAATATCTTCTCTGACCAGCAGATATGAGTCCAGTAGTTATTCAGTATAGAGAGTTACAAATCATCATTAGATTTCTAAGCAGTTGTATTCTTGCAAATGTGATTTTCAAACTGACAGAAGTACATTGTTTAAAAAATATCTTGCCACGCCCTCTTACAGCTTCTGTAAATCCCTTTCATAGGAATTGGGTATAAGTTGCTCTCTTGTATTTTAGCTTAAGGCAAAGTTACACAGTAAGATTATAATGTACCACATTTTTGTTCTGTGTAGTCAGAAAGAACGATTGAGAAACTGGGTCTGAATTCTGAGTTCATCCAGAGTTGGGTAGTTCATTGTAACTAAATTTAATTATTTAAAATTCAGCTTTGTTAGAGTTGGGCACGGAGTTATTAACAAAATGGAAACCTGGAGGTGAGATTTTATTTTGCTTTAATCTTTGAAATTTCACTCTTCATGGATTCCCCTGATTCCCTTTGTGTTTGGTCTTTGTTCCCAGGCTTGGCTGTTTTGTGAGCAATCCTGAATAATTACACTGCACATTTGGACCGAGAAGTTCCTTGAACATGGAAGTGTTCTTGGTCCAAGAGTAGAGGACAACCAGGGTTTCAGAAAATCAACTTCACCCCACACAAAAATTATTACTGTCATGATTATATGTTCGTGCACTCTTTATTCAATCCAGAATTTGGCAACTTTAAAATGCGCAGCTGTAGACTTAAACACACTGTACGTGTAACAGGGTCTTCCCCAAAATCGTGTCTGGAAAAATGCAAAATGCAAATAATGCATGGCTTTTTTGAAACCCAAGTTGCTGGCTTTACAAATCATTTTTCCACACAGAATTGGAAATCTGAAATTGCTTTCCAGGCCTGATATTGGGCATGTGCACAATACATGATCCTGCTCAACAATAACAGCTTATTTTTTTAAGAAGCTTGAGGACTAAGGGTGTAACACAGTGCTCTTTGGTCAGAAACATGCATCTATGCAATAGCTGAAAATGCTGTAAATCTAGGATAATAGATGGCCAGTTGTGAGCTGCAAAGCTGTAATTCAGGTTGTGTCGTTTCTCCTAATGTACTAAATACACACAATACGTGTTCATTGAACTGGCGCCAATCTTTGATAATAATACCTTTGCATGTCACGTGAGGTTGTGCCCTTCAGGCTGTGCACAGTAAATCAATGAGCATCTGTGAGGGAAAGATAGCTCAATGTTTTGGTTGGATCCTATATCAGTGTTTTATCTTTTACCTTCTCTGACTCAGGGATACCACTTTTTCTTTTCGAAAAATATACTTTATTTATAAAATATCTGAACAAACATTTCTAAATCGCCATCATAAAAAGTGCAATCAGATTTAACTTTTACACATGGATCATGAGGTGCTTCAATACAATCAATGAATATTACAATCATTTCAATATGGTCATTGCAAACAGTCAGACAATGGTATTGGAGTTATCAACATACAGTATATTGCACTCTGAGGTGCTTCAATACAATTATAATACAATTAGTATTCAATGCATACTTTCATTTGTGAGCTGTACAGCCCAAGAGGTCTATACAATTCCCAGCCCCTCGGTGCACTATGGCAGAAAGGTCTTAGACAGCGACCTTTCCCCATTGCACCTTTGCAGCGGCTGCCCCAAGCTTTAGTGCGTCCCTCAGCACGTAGTCCTGGACCTTGGAATGTGCCAATCTGCAAAACTCGGTCTGGGACAACTCTTTGCTATGGAAGACCAACAAGTTTCGGGCAGACCAAAGAGCGTCTTTCACCGAGTTGATGACCCTCCAGCTGCAGTTGATGTTTGTCTCGGTGTGTGTCCCTGGGGACAGCCCGGAGAGCACAGAGTCCTGTGTCACAGAACTGCTCGGGATGAACCTCGACAGAAACCACTGCATCTCTCTCCAGACCTTCTTTGCAAAGGCACAATCCACAAGGAGGTGAACAACAGTCTCGTCCCCACCACAGCCACCTTGAGGTCAGCGAGCAGAGGGGGTGAGACTCCTGGTGTGTAGGAAGGATCTGATGGGGAGGGCCTTTCTCACCACCAGCCAAGCTACGTCTTGGTGCTCGTTGGAAAATTCTGGCGATGAGGCATTCTGCCAAATGACTTTGACAGTCTGCTCAGGGAACCATCCCACAGGATCCACCCTCTCCTTTCCCCACAGGGCCTCTAAGACATTATGTGCCAACCACCTCCTGATGGACTTGTGGTCAAAGGTGTTCCTCTGCAGAAATTTTTCCATGAGGGATAGGTGGTCCAACTACTTGGAGCCTTCTGCGGCAGTGTGGCCAGACCCATCCTTCACAACACTGTCTAGTCAGACATTCCAGTGCATTAGCGAGGGAGAGCTGCAGGGTTGGAAATGTCATCTTTTGGATGTGATGTAAAATGGCCTGCTCTCTTAAGTGGACTTAAAAAATCCCACATCCCTATTTCAAAGAAGAGCAGGGAAGTTCTCCTGGAAACAAATTATCCTGCAGCTAAGATCATTGAAGCAGGTTATCTGATCCCTTGTCTCGCTGCTGACTATGGGATCTTACTATATTCAAATTAGCCGCTGTTTTTTTTTTAGCTTAACAACAGTAATTACACTTCTGAATTAGTTCATTGGCTGTAAAGTGCATTGGAATGTCCTGAGGATGTGAAAGGGATTACATAAATTCAAGCTCCTTCCTTCCTGCCGCTTTCATTTCTGCACTTTGTGGTTTTATTTCCGGTTTCTTCCTTTTCTGTCATTTGTCTTTGCTTACCCTGGCTTCATTCTGAAGGGCAACTGGAGCAGGAGGTTAATTTGCATCTTGGAACTCACTGGTAGCTGTTTGAGATTATTATATTTTTAATTTGAGAAAGCTGGTTGAAGGGCAAAGCCCATAGTGTAAAATACAGTCAAAGCTGAAAAGAGGAGGAAAGATGAAGTAAATTAATAAGTAATGATAAGGTGATGTTAGGCTTGGTGTTTAAAAGCTTCTCGACTACAGAAGGATGGGAAATTAGGTAAGGAAAGTTTAGGAATGACAGCATTAGCCTAGGAAACTGTGCAATATTGATTCCAACATAGTATAGGTAAAATGTGGAGGCAAATAATGCAAACTGACAAACTGAGGAACTGTAGACGACAGTTCTGAGTATTTGATAATATAAAGATATGAAGAAAGCTGGCAGTGACTGCTGCTAAATAGATCACATTATTGACCCATAGCAGAGAGTTTCTGCGGACTGTAAAAGTATTCTGTGAAGTTAATAAAATGGTAACATATTCCAAAATGTACTTTTTTGACACCCATGTTGCAAAGAGGGGGCATTATATTGCCAACTTGACTCAGTGACTGTTCACCTGGGAGCCAGAAGGTTATAGGTTCCTGTCCCATTCCAGAACATGAATACTGAATCTACATTTTAATGCAATTCTGAGAGCATGCTGCATGCCAGAGATGCTATTTTTCAAATGTAATGTTAAACTTGGTCCCACCAAGTTTGGGTAGGTATAAAAGAGCCCATGATACTATGGCCAAAATTCTCCTCTTACCCAATACCATAAGTATTGATCCCATAAGATTATCTTGCCACTCATCTTCTCTGCTTTTTGTGGGACCTTCATGTGCGCAAATTGGCTTCTGTGTTTACTTACAAAGTAACAATCACTTCTTGATATTCCAAGGATGTGAGTGATAATAATGGAAGTTTTTCATTTGTCACTTATTGGTTATTCTACCATTTTAAAGTAATTATTCTCCCAGACTGCAGTCAATCTGCTGCCACTGTGATTGACAGGTTAAACAACTGAGTGAGTAAACAAAACTATTAAATACCATAAGAAAAAATTCTCCCTAATTGTGTACTCGTCTGACATGGATGATCAGTAGTCTGTCTCTGGACTCCTTTTTTTTTGACCTGGATAGTCCTCATTGTGAGTTGTCATGACTGGATCTTCATTAATTTCTGGCTCAACAACTGGTTCTTCAAAATGTATAACTGATTGTCATCTTTGATGAGTAGAGATAAGATTCCTCTGGTTTTTATGTATTGTACCTTCTGAAGTGCGTACTAAATAAGATCCCTGTTGCTTGTCTCTTTGGGTTATTACTCCTTCTTTTCCTTGGTCTGACTTCTGGATCTGGACATGATCCATTTTTTCCTCTTTTTACTGTTATACTTTTCTCAATCACATTTCCTTCTCTCTTTTTTTCCCCAGTTTATCCCTCTCTTAGCATTTCGCATGCTCCCTATCCTTGCTTCTGGACTGATGACTCCTTGCAGTCTCTTATTCTTGAACACCCAGATTACCTTGGGCTTCTAGCCCTGGAGGTAATTTTTTAAGTAGGATGGGAAACTTTGAGGAATCTATTTGATCGATGTTGTGGTTTCCCTCAAAATCCAGCAGACCTGGTTTCTCAATAAGTTCACTTTCTTCCCACATAGAAAGGGTGGACATTGCGTGGCTTGGTTCCATGTCTAGTCTGTGACTGCTTTGATTGCCAGAATCCTTGATGACCACTTTTGGTGGATGGATAGGTGCAGATGAACTTTTTAGAAGTTCACCACTGTTGGATGTGTGGTACTTGAACAGAGCATTCCATCACCTGATTTTCATCTTCCACTTTCAAAGTAATTCCTCAGAGTGATGAATGGTCACACTCATTCTTGTGTTTTTTCTGGTCTAATTTTTTTCACTATGCATTCATTCTGGGTGGAGTGGACTTCCAACACCCCCAGCCCAACCATGACCTCTGACACCCTCCACCCTTCCGACCCCCACCCCTCTGATGCCCCCCCAACACTCCAACCTCCGGCGTGCCACACCCCACCCCCAACCTCAGACTGCCCCCACCTCATGGACTTCCGATCCCCTGTCACCCCCACCCTTCCGGAATTTTGACTGACCTCCGCCCTGACATCTGACACCACCTCCATGGATTTTGACCTCCCCCTGCCCCAGTGACCTCAGACCTCACTCCAAAAAACCCCCAGACTTTGGACCACCCTGGATCACCCATTCCCATCCATCCCCAACGGACCTCTGACCCCCACAACCGGCCCGGACCTCAGACACCCCCATACCCCACTCAGACCTCCACCCCACGCCCTCCCTCATGAGCCCCCTGAGACCTCTGACTACCCTCGAACTCAGACCCTCCCCCCACCAACCTTTACCTCGGATCAGACCTCTGACCAACCCTCCGACCCACCCGCCAGATACCCACCCCCTGCATACCCACACTGCCCAAATCCTTTCCACTTTCCATAGACACTTACCTTCCCCCTCACCTGTCAATTTCCCTGGCCCTTTAAACTTACCCACTTAATGGCAACCAGTGCTGTAAAAATGAGGATGTGGCCTTCTTGAATCCACTGGAGCTGCACTTCACTGGGGCTTGCAAAGAGCCTGTTGATGTAGGCCTCAAGCAGCTCCAGCGAATGGGACCGTCAATGTAATTTTCAACATCAGTTAAGTAGGTATTTATTTCTTCTAATTCCTGTGGGCCAGCAGTTTCTGATGCTAGTTGGAAGTTACAGCCCACAATGTTTCCAAAATCTGCTTTCCCTTGTACCGCAGTCTTGACTGTAACTAACCCTTGACTTTTATTTGGAACCCTCCTGGACCACATTGCTAGGCTTCCATTGGCTGCAGGCAATGCATTGGTAACCATGGTCTGTTATCTGATAAAATAGTGACATCTACTCCAGTGTCTAGTTTAAAGTTGGCGATATGTCCGTTGACCTATATGTTAGCATTCCAGAATGCATGATTGGGGTCATTGATCTCACTCAGGAAACATTGTTGATCCTCTTCTGGCAGAAATTCTTCAACTGCATTGAGAGCCTTATGTACAAAGACTTTCTCCTTAACGCCCACGAAGTTAGAGGTTTTGCTTCTGCACACCTTCCTGAAATGGCCAATTCTTCTGGAGAAAATGCATTCTGCAGTGTTTGCAGGACATTGTTTGCACCTATGGGTCTTTTTGATGTCACAGCACTGGTAAGGTTTGATGACATCTTGTATTTTCCCTCCACTACAATGCAGACACAAATGAATTCTGTTTTTAGATTGCCTTACTCGCATCCTTCAACCAATATTATTAATAAAAGCATCTACTGGTTCACCTGGTCTCTGGACCCTTTTGTTGATTTTGGCCCTTTCCAGAATCTTATTGTTCCTCAGGTTAAAATAGTTACCGAAGGCATTTTCAAATTTATCAGAGATCTCGCTGATGCCCTGTCTTGCAATAACATTATCTGCTACCGTTCCTATGGAGTAAATTAATGTGTTGACCTGTTCAGCTTGTCCTTCTAGATGGTAGTGGTTGTGGGTTTGGAAGGTACTGTTGAAGGAACCTTGGTGAATTCCTGCATTGCATCTTATGGATGGTACACACTGCTGCCACTGTGTGTCGGTGGTGGAGGGAGTGAATGTTTGTGGATGTGGTGCCACAAACATGCACTCCCTTACCAATTATTAATCAATGCTGCATGTTTTCCAAATATAACTTCCCAAATCTTTTGCAGTGGCACACTGTGCACCACATGGCTCAACTCGATCTTATCCTGTGACATTTCAAGAAATACAGTTACACCATTTGAATTTAAAAATAAAAGGCCATTCTCCCCCTAATTTATAATGTTAAAATTTCATTCATAGTTACAGCCCAAATGGGAAATTACAGCGATTCATTTTAAAAAAAAAGGGAGACAGGATCATTTTTATTTCAAGGGAACTCTCTTAGCTGCACAACTGCTTTAAGTGGAAAAAAACTGCAGGCCTCAACATTACAATATTGTCGCTTCACTGTGACAGAGTGATGGACGCTACTGTCGAAAGCAAAACTGCAAGCATTGGGAATTTTGAAGTAGAAACAAGAAACGTGCAGCACATTGATCATCATCAGAAAAAAGAACAATAGGGTACTCCATCAGGGTCAGTTTCAATGAAGGATTACAACAGAAACATTAACTATCTTTCCCTTTCACATTCCGCACTACCTGCTGCACATTTCTTATTTTTATTGCTGCTTGGAGCATTGTATTAGGTGGATTGGAACCTTTTTTAGTTGTTTTGAATTCACTTGTGAGCAAATAGCATGAATTAACTGGAACAAATTAATGGAAGTTTTGATTTTAATGGATCTATTTTCTTGTAAAGTAAAATCCCCATGAAAATCAATGCCATAGAGGAATTATAGCAGGTATAAAGCTAGTTTATAGTAAGTTACATTTCTGCATTCATTAGGGGCTGGACATACCAAGTGCTTTACAATGCTTATAATTTTAAATGCGTACTACGAGTGTACGGTTCCAGCCTAGTGAATAAAATATATTACTTCCACATCATAAAATCAAATCGTATCCCTTTCATCTTGTGCTGTTCACATTTAGATCTCTGGAATGAGCACAAAGGGTGTGAGTTTGTGCTGCTCACCCCAGTAATGTAGATTATGACAAATACATGCAATCAGTGTTCTAAAGCTGTCAACAGAGATCAGTTCTTCTGTTGAAAAAATTAAGTATCTGATTATATTGATGATGTTTTTTCTGGCTGCAGAGTGAGCTTATATGGTTGATGAATGGTGTAATATTCCTGCAAGAGAGGCCAACAATGATTTGCTATTTAACTGAGATAAAGATTGGCTTATTCTTCACTTGTGGACTCGATTCTTTTTGTTCCATCCAACCAAAGGAGTAGGAGGCTGGCACACCTCT
The DNA here is from genome assembly GCF_017639515.1 of Carcharodon carcharias. Lineage (NCBI taxonomy): Eukaryota > Metazoa > Chordata > Chondrichthyes > Lamniformes > Lamnidae > Carcharodon > Carcharodon carcharias. The sequence goes on along the minus strand of NC_054488.1, from coordinate 7,204,794 downwards.
GTTCAGTTCGCAAGCATGACTCCGAGCCTGTCACTTTAACTCTTCATCTGTCTCCCATTCTGACCTTTGTATCCTTGGCCTTCTGTAGTGTTTCAATGAAGCTTGATGTATGGACAAGGTATGCCAATTAGGCACCTTACAGCCTTCCGGACTCAATATTGAATTTTAGATTGTAAACTCTACCTCCATTTTGTTTCCCTTTTTCTTTGTTGGCTTTGGTTCTTCTCTCTTCTTGTTGCTCTTGAAAGGCAGATTTTCATGAATCTGCCATTCACACTTCTTCTAGACAGGTCTTCTGTTTCTTTACTTGTCCCATTATCACTCGCTTCAGCCTTGGACAACGAATCCTTTCGCTATTTAATCTCTCCTTCCTTCCACCCAATCACAAACCTTATTTTTTGTTCTTTTTCCCACCTTCTCCCTTTCAGTTGCTTAAGACCTATTACATCTCTAACTTTTCCCAGTTCTGATGAAAGGTCATTGGTCTGAAATGCCAACTCTGTTTCGCTCTTCACAGATGCTGCCAGATCTGCTGAGTATTTCCAGCACTCTCTATTTCTAATTCAGATTTTCAGTATGTTGCTTCTGCTGTAGTAATCAAGTGGTCTGGATTAACGCAAGGAATGTCAATTCAGTTCCAGCCTTTCCAGCTATGCCCACATCCTGAGAATAAATTATATAAAATAAAATAAGGCATGTTGTGACGGAGCCTCAGACATTGCCTGTTCACCTAACACCTGTCATTACAGTGAGAAAATTATGGTGGAATACACAATGGTTATGCAGCTGTGCAAGAGAACAAAAATGCCCTCCGGAAAATGTTAAGTAGCTGCTATTTTTAAGTGCAATGTCTAAGTTGAGCTGCAAAGGAGCATTTAATTTCCTTTGTAAATGTGCAGTAACTTTTGTTTCTTCGTACAGTGGACTTGAACTTCAACCTCAAGTAGGTTCAATTAGATTTTTCAGTAGATTGAAAGATTTGGAGTTTGAAATTCACTTCAGCATTTGGGACATTTACTAAGGCAAAGAAAAACACTATGGCTGTCTGAAATCACTGTGCCTTATCTCAATGAATACCAAAACAACAGGTATACGTTATGGGCTGTGAAAGGGGCCTTTAAAAAAAAAAAATATTCTTTCACGGGATGTGGATGCCGCTGGCTAGGCCAGCATTTACTGTCCATAACTAAAACAGAATTACCTGGAAAAGCTCAGCAGGTCTGGCAGCATCAGCGGAGAAGATAAGAGTTGACATTTCGAGTCCTTATGACCCTTCAACAGAACTAGGTGAATCCAAGGAAGGGGTGAATTATAAGCTGGTTTAAGGTGTGTGTGTGTGTGTGTGTGTGTGTGTGTGTGTGGGAGGGAAGAGAAGTGGAGGGGGGGTGTGGTTGTATGGACAAGCAAGCAGTAATAGAAGCAGATCATCTAAAGATGTCACAGACAACAGAACAAAAGAACACAGAGGTGTTGAAGTTGGTGATATATATCTAAACAAATGTGCTAATTAAGAATGGATGGTTGGGGAATTAAGGAATTAAGGTAGTGGGGGTGGGGGGAGCATAAAAGATTTAAAAATATTTAAAAATAATGGAAATAGGTGGGAAAAGAAACATCCATATAATTTATTGGAAAAAACAAAAGGAAGGGGGAAGAAACAGAAAGGGAGTGGGGATGGAGGAGGGAGTTCAGGACCTAAAGTTGTTGAATTCAATATTCAGTCCGGAAGGCTGTAAAGTGCCCTGTCGGAAGATGAGGTGTTGTTCCTCCAGTTTGCGTTGGGCTTCACTGGAACAATGCAGCAAGCCAAGGACAGACATGTGGGCAAGAGAGCAGGGTGGAGTGTTAAAATGGCAAGCGACAGGGAGGTTTGGGTTATTCTTGCAGACAGACCGCAGGTGTTCTGCAAAGCGGTCGCCCAGTTTACATTTGGTCTCTCCAATGTAGCGGAGACCACACTGGAGCAACGAATACAGTAGACTAAGTTGGGGGAAATGCAAGTTTACTGTCCATCCCTAATTGCCCTTGAGAACAGGTGGTGGTGTGACAACTTCTTGAACTGCTGCTGTCCATTTGGTGTAGGTACACCCGCAATGTTAGGAAGGGAGTTCCAAGATTCCAGACTATGGTGACCATGAGTATCTTACTTGCACTTGACGTTCAACATAGTCTTCATTTGAAGATAAATCTTCACAAAGGTCAACAATCGACATTACAATTTTACCTTAACTATGCCACAAACAGCTTCATTCTTTTGTAATCTGGTTTAACAGAGCAAGGAAACACAATTTTGCATCTCCAGACAGTATGTTGGTAAAAATGATGCTTCATCAGTTCCTGTGGTTTCGAACAGTGATGAAATGTTTATGATGCACTAAATCTAAGCAGTCTTTTAGTGTCAGACAACATTAACCCAGAATGTGAACATGCATCAATAATTCAGGTACCATTCATCCCTGAAGCCCGGCTGGCTGACTGAGTGAGGCGGCCAGTGATGGAATGTGCAGTGAATAGATCACGTGCAGATCCATATGGATGCATTTGCACAGCTTGTAGAGTGTTTTAACTCCCTGAGGTAATATGCCTTGTAGCCACAACTGATGAGACTGCACATATGTGCCCAGTACATGTGAGTGGTGGGCACTAGTGTAAACCTAAACCCATTTAAATAGTGGAGAAAATTTCTGGAATTGAATTGCTATGTTCCTAAGCACCTATTAGTAGCTCTAGATTGTCCTTGGTTTCCATGTGTTGTTACTCCAACTCGTTGCAGTGTTATAAAATGCGGAGGACTACTTGTTACAATATGCAACTTCCATCATGATTTTGTTGGATCCCAGCTTTATCATGTCACTGGGGAACAAATTCCAGATGAAGTATTTCTTCTTAAGTTGCCTTTGGTCAATAATGTTATGGCAAAAAGCCCCGGAGATACCATTCAGCAATGAGTATTCTTCCTTTGGTTATCATGCCATGACAAATTAGTTACCAGGTGGTAAATTTGAAGAGTATGGTTTCTTTTAAGATTACAGCTGTGTGGCAGGCTTGATGCTAAATCAGGATTCAGAACATTATCAAGATACAGTTCCGTCAGCAGATATTCAAGAGCCATGGAGGGGAGGAGGAAGGAGGGTGTGGGGGGGGGGGCGGGTGGGGGGTTGGGGGGTGGTGGGTTAAATAGAAAAGCATTTTCTTCATGTAACAGACACTAACTGCAAAGTCTCAATTGTACTCAACAAAGGCTCAAAAGTCAAACCTGCTTTCATTAATAAATACTGGGGACTTTAACTTAATATTTTACTTGCTTGACTCCTTTTTTTTATTTTCCCCTTTTCCCCATTAAGGCTGATTCTGTAGATTATGTCTGGGTTAGTTTTAACGCTTAGTTGATAATTTTGATGTTTCTCCTTTCTAGGATATTGAAAAAACATGGCTGTGCCCCTGCTTTGCATAAAATACCATTGAGATTTGACCGTGACTTTCTACAGGCTGTGTGAATGGACCTCTTCAAAGGGGAAGCTTCCATAATGTGTGCTCCAGAATAATGTGACCATATCCGATTTTGAACCGTGCTATTTTTAAGAGGCACATGGGGCCCATATCAATCTTAATATTCCATTTCTCAGATGTGTAGTTATTAAAATGCGCACTTCACACTGTTCTGATTATGAACTCCTGTCCAAGGATGGCTGACATGTAACCCCTTTTAGTCATTTGTGTGATGCTGTCATTTCTTACCTGGGTCAAACGGTAGGATGCAGGCCTTACACAAATGGAAGTTCTCACATCTGGGGATGAAAGCGGATACTTTGTCTGACTTGCCTCAGAGCAAGTGCATGTTTTGGCTCAACATAAATTCCTGTTGCCACAGGAATCTCCGGAGGGTTCTGTGATTTGATGAGTTGGTTTTCCAGTAAAGAAAGAAGGTAAGGTGTTTTTCTTTGGGGAAGAAAAACAAAAAAATTAAGTTTTCTTTTAAAAAGTAATAAAGGCCATCTCAACGGGAATCTCTAAAGCAAGTGGAAAATTGGATCCAATGTGCTTCTTCACTGGAAGGATTTGGAAATTTGAGAATGCGTTGGCATACATTCCTCCTGCTCACTTCTATTGATTGCAGAGTTGGTACAGATCTGGAAAGAGGCCAAGGTGCTATATCCCAGTGCACAGTATGGAGTGGAGAAATGATTTGGTGCAAATTGTGTGCGTGTGTGTCTGTGTAAGAGAAGGGGGGTGGTAGGGGGTCGGGGTGGTGCGGGGGGGGGGGGGGGGGGGGGGGGTGGTGGTGGCGGCGAAGAGATGGAAGGTTAACGTGTATTTATATACATACAGGTTAATTTCACCAAACTGACCCAGAAACTTGAAGGAAAGTGAAGAAACGACCAAAGAGGAGAACCATTGATAGAAGTTTGACATTAGGTTGTATGGCAGCACCTCTTCTGAATTAAATGTTGCGGATGGTGATATATCTGTCCCTGGTTGGATACGCTGATCAAGTCATTTGGACTCTTTATGTAGAAGCAGTGGAAAAATATGAAAGGAAGCATGTGGGAAAATACAATAATTACAAATAATTCTGTAATTTACATAAAATTGTGCACATGTAGGGAAACTTATTGCCTTGACTAATGTTAATATCAATTTCAAAAGTTATGCATTGAAGCACACCAATATCTTCTTTCTTAATAGTAATGGGAGGTGCATTTAAACATTCACTCTATCTCAGGAGTACTGAGTAGACAGTTGGTGGAATCAGGAAGTGGATAATTTCTAGGCTACTCTCCTGGCCCTCCTAGCCGTTGGTTTTGAGTGACTTAATTTGGCCTGAGAGAGATTTGCTTGTCTAACCAAAGATGAAATAGAGCAATTTGATTACAAATCTGTTGGAATGCAAGATCCAGTTCTGTACATCCGGTGGGGAGCGAAACATACAGGGGCCATGTTGTGGGAAATCGAGGGCCCCACAGCCTGTGATTTTCTATCCGTTAATGTCAACTGGTGGAAAATCATTGGCCATGAATCAGTGATGTCTGCAATGCACTAACCTGTCGGTGCTATATGCCAGTGAAATCACAGAATGGACCCTTGTAGAGTGATCATTTGAATGACACTGGTCTAACAATGTTTATGGTTGTACATCTTGTCCTTAGCAGTCTTCTGTAGGAAGGAAATGTCAGGGTTTATGGAGAAAGTAATAAAAAACTTGATATTATACTGCAATATTGTAGTATGAACGTTTGGACACATTTGGATCAAAACTGATCTGATTTTAATAGAGAAGCAGCCTGTTTATTACGTTAAATGGGCTAAGGTGTTTACTAAAATAGTCGGCAAATGAATTGGATTTGAACCAGTTGACTGTTTGGTTGAATGATAATATTGCGCAGCATGATTTTCAGACTAAGAGTTTAAACAAAGATTTATATGCACAAAATACTGCAGGCAAAGATTTTTAAAATTAATTGGGTTTCCTAAAATTAGCACAGCAGATGCAAATGTGTTTGAACTTGCCCCTCTGAAACATACCATAACAAGATGAAATAGACACAATTCTTCTACTTTCTTCTGCAACAAGTATTTTACATGTTAAACAAATGCTTTTGTTCTGGTTAAAGTTTAACTTTTCACACAAGTCTGCATTACTACAGGGAGTAAACTTTTTACTTTCTGCCAGAATGTCTATAAAAAACATTATACGAAACTTATAAATCTTTTTCATAGTGGTTTGAAAATGTACTGGAGACATTACTCTGAAAAGCAACATTAATATTTTAGTGCAATTTCTGTGCCAAGCATTAAGTGATTAGGATTTCTGGAAAGTTCTACAGATGAGCAGATCAGGATCAAGATATATCTATGTGCTTGAGGAGCTTATTGTCCATTGGCTGCCTCGCTGCACCAATGGTGTCTAAGTGTCACGCCAGTTCTCAAATGCTCCTGTGGATATTTTATGTAAATTAGGAGTGGGTGACGTGAATTGTAATTTTGCTTCTGGTTGCCTGTTTCTGGAACTGTGAAGGCAGAATTTCTGCTGGCTTGGGTATTGCCCTGAACATTTGTGGTTTTATTTTTGGTGGAAGGGATGGAGACCTGAAATGTGGGAACTTTTGAGGCCAGGATTTATCCTTTCTGCCGAGCTTACTGACTGAAAATGAACATTAGTCCTTGCCATCACTGATGCCTGCTGTATGATATTGAGCTAAACTGATTGAATTTCGCCACAAGTGAATTTTAAATGTACATAAATGCTTCATGTGCAGCCCAAACTACATTCTGGTGCTGTTATTAGTACTTTTTAAAATACCTCGGCTAACTTTGAAAGAGAGAGGACAGCAAATGCATATTCTTCTCCTGGGATCACTTCAAAACCTTTCTAGGTCAGGAGTGTCTGAAATTGTGTTCTCTGCTGAACCCTGGCAATCTTGACCCACAATTAGACCTGTTTGTGCTTATTTCTTATTTACTGGTTTGTCCTCTTTTAAGTTTGTTTGCCCAGAATGGGCTGTTCCTAACATCGTCATGGTACCAATGTAGTTGACTCTTCACTGCTCTCTGGCAAGTCGCCTGGTTGTATCAAACTGCTACCAGCACCATCTCAGAGGAGCTCCAGAAGGGCAAGGAAGGCCAGCCTCGCCCATATCCCAAGAATAAACATTTTAAAAAAAAACTTTAGCAATCTAAGACAGAATTACCTGGAAAAACTCAGCAGGTCTGGCAGCATCGGCGGAGAAGAAAAGAGTTGACGTTTCGAGTCCTCATGACCCTTCGACCGAACTGAGTTCGGTCGAAGGGTCATGAGGGCTCGAAACGTCAACTCTTTTCTTCTCCACCGATGCTGCCAGATCTGCTGAGTTTTTTCAGGTAATTCTGTTTTTGTTTTGGATTCCAGCATCCGCAGTTTTTTTGTTTTTATTTTAGCAATCTAAGACCTGTTGGCATCAGTAACTTGAGATATAGTCAAATTAAAGGAAATATATAGAATCGTAGAGCAGAAATTTTTGCTCGGTGGGCGGACATGCCTGATCTGCTTGAGCATGAAATAACACGCATTGACGGCAGCCGAGTGTGCTGGCGTCAGCGCACAGTCACATGAGAGTTTGGTCGGTGGGGCAATCCTCCGGCAATTTAAAAGGTCTGTTAAGGCCACTAAGTAATCAATTAACTTAGGTTGGACGGGCAGCGAAATATTTAACGGTTGACAAGTAGGAGAAAAGGTCAAGTGGCCTTTGCATTTTTTTGGAAACCTCATCCACAGACGGGATGAAGATTCCAAAAGCAAATAAAGATAAAATAAGAGGTTTAAAATTGAATCAGTTGAATTGACAGAGTCACACGAGGGGACATGATTTATTACATTTTGATTTTCTTCATTTTCTATTTTTAACAGCGCTTTGTCCCCCTGAGGCAGCTCCGTGCCTCAGGGAGATTAGAGAGCGTTCACTCGCACGCAGGCGCCAAGTTCACGCTCGGCCTGCTCACCCTCCTCCCCTCCCCTGCCACCACCCCCCCCCCCCCACCCCTCCCACCCCCCGACACAGGCAGTGTTGAGCACTACCACTCGTGTTTCACGCTGGATCCGTTCATGACCGTGGGCCGGTGGTCGGCTTCCCAAACGCCCCCCACCGAGCTCGCCCGCCAAGGGCAAAATTCTGCCCATAGAAATATACGGCACAAAAGGAAGCCATCCAGCTATGTCTGTGCCAGCTCTTTCAATGAGCTTTCCAATTAGTCTCACTACCCTGATTTATCCGTACGGTCGTGAAAAGTTTCTCCATTGCCAGGAGATATTCAATTGTCTTTTTGAAAATCACAGTTGAATCTTCTTCCACCAACCTTTCAGACAGTGCATTCTAGATAACAACTCCCTATGGAAAAAAAGCAACTCTGATCATTTTCCCCAGGGATTTTTTTGCCAATTATCTTAAATTAGCGTTGTTCATTTGCTGACCCTTCTATCAGTGGAACAGATGGATTTAAACTTTATTTGCTGCAGTCAAAGATCTGTGGCTCACACCTGTGTGGCTCACATAGTTCAATGCTCTCTGATAGAAAAGTGACAGTCCAAAACGTAGCATTCTCCCCAAACAAGTCCAATACCCGATAATCTTTTTCATTGATTAATTAAATGGAAGGAGGTAAAAGATCACCCATAGCCTTACTGTAGGGCAGAGCAGATCCAAAAGGACCAAATATTCACTACTCCTCCTATTTCTCATGCTCTTAAAGTAACAGCGACTGGGGAGTAAAATAGACATCACGTTCGGTCCTGTGGGCTTTCTGCCCAGTCAGCTAGGTTAAAAATAACCCCCGTGCTCTGTCCTCATCTTTCAGCCTATCAGGGAGCGGTTTCGTTGTGGTTTAGCTTGTGCTGGGTTTCACTGGGTGTAAGGGAGGGATATGTGCACATCCTTTCTTAGGGCAGAATTTTCCGTTGTTGGGAGTGCGGGGGGAGGGGAGAGCAGGTTTGAGCCCAGGTGGGTGCAGACCCGATCGGCGCCCACGTTCAGGTCCGCGCGGCCTTTTTACCTGGTTGGGCCAATTAAGGCCCATCCAGCGTATTTCCCAACTCCTGTGGATAGCGGGAGTGTGTGGGCTGTGGTGGGCGTACACAGACCACCGGGTCCAATGGCCACCCAGTGGCCTGTTTAAAGGAAGGCCGGGCAGCCTCCTGTAGGCTGGTGACAATGGCCAGTTCCAGGTCACACTGCAGGGGGTTGGCTGAGCAGGGCAGGCTGGAGGGAAGGGCAGAGGAGCAGGGCCAGGATGCAGGGTCAGCCCCAGGAGCAGGGCCAGGCTGCAGGGTCAGCCCCAGGAGCAGGGTCAGCCCCAGGAGCAGGGCAAGGCTGCAGGGTCAGCTCCAGGAGCAGGGCCAGGCTGCAGGGTCAGCCCCAGGATCAGGCCAGGCTGCAGGGTCTGCCCCAGGAGCAGGGCCAGGCTGCAGGGTAGGCCAGAGGGGTCAATATGCCCCTCGTTTATCTGATGACTGCCTTGTTGCCCTCCTCGAGGAGATGGCAGCACGGCAGGAGGTGTTGGTCCCTCAGGATGGGAGGAGGAGACCCCCCTACATGACCAAACCTGCCTGGGAGGAGGTGGCGGAGGTGGTGAGCTCCCACTACATGGTGCGGTGCACCTGGATCCAGTGTCGCAAGCGCTTCAACGATTTGTTGCGCTCTGGCAGGGTGAGTACCATGTTTACCCAGCAGGTAGCCTTAGCCTTCGAGGGCTCCCCCTCCAAGTCTCACTGTCGTGACTGCATTGAATCATGTTGGGTATTTCTCACATGCTGGGTGGGCAAGCGGATAGTGCCCATGCTTACATCAGCCTGAGTGGTCCATGAGGAGATGAGTTCTCCCCCTCACCATGTGTTGCTCTTAGTCGCACATGACAAGTCTGGGGGCAACCTGCAGGAGATGTAGCTAGGTACATACTCAGAACTCCAACACATGTCCTATTCACAGTGATGAGATTGTGGAAGGGGAGCCTCAAGGACTCGTGGCCAAGAGATATCCGGTGCCCTCGGCGCCGCATCTAGTTGTGCCTCCTTGCCATGGGAGCAAAGACTGTGTGTTTCCTAAAGTGATGGATGCAGAATGTGTCCAAGGGGCCGTTGTGGTGGTGGTGGGGGCGGTGTTGGGAACAAGCATACTATCTTTGTGTGACTGATCAGCAGAAGCGTGGAGAGGAGGCACTAGAGGCCTGATATGGGCCACTGTGGCTGGGGTGCAGCGTGTGCGTGAAGAGTTCATGTGCAAATTACCGCAATGAATGATGTTCTCTGTTTCTCAGGAGAAGAATGCTCCTAATGCGTTGGAGAGTGCAAGGGCAGGAGGTGTTGGTCCCTCACTTCGAACAGGAGGCCCTGGAGCTTGAGAGGCGCTATGCACCCAGGTCAACTGGTGTCGGTGAGGCTGGGGTGAAACGGCCAGGTATTTGAGGCCAACAGTGAGATCCGCTCTGTCCTCCCAACATCCATAGCGCTGATGATTGTTAAATTTGTTATTGTTGCAACATTGCTTGGTCACAGAGTGGTAGAGTCAGAGTGTGGGTCATAGAAAAAGGCCCTTTGGCGCATTGAGGATGTGTGGGTCAAATACGTTCCTAAGTCTCCTAACCCCATTTTTCAGCACTATCCCCAAGGCCTTGTATGCCATGGCATCGCAAGTGCACATCCAAAAACTTATTACATGTTAGGAGGGTTTCTGCATCTATCACCCTTTCAGGAGTGCGTCCCACATTCCCAACACCCTCTGTGTGCAAAAGTTGTTCATCACATCACCTGCAAACCTCATGCCCCTTACCTCAAATTGATGCCACCTGGTTACTGATCCCTCTGCCTAGGGGAAAAGTTCCTTTCTGTCTACCCTTTCTATGCCCCTCATAAGTTTATAAACCTCAATCATGTCATCCCTCAATTTCCTCTGCTCCAGGGGAAATAACCCCAATCTACGCATAAGTGAAATTCTCCAGCCCAGCCAACATCCTGGTTAACGACCTCGGCACTCTCTCCACTCCAATCACATCCCTCCCATGAAGTGCAGATCACAACTGCACACAGAACTCTAGCTGTGGCCTAGGCAGCATTTTCTGCACTTGGAACATGACCTCCCTGTTCCTATATTCTATGCCTCGGCTAATAAAGCCAAGTATAGCATTTACCTTCTTAAACACCTTATGTACCTGTCCCGCTACATTAAAGGACCAGTTGATATGCACACCAAGGTCCCTCTGATCCTTGTTACTTCCCATGGTCCTACCATTCATCGTGTATTCCTGTACCTTGTTTGTCCTGCCCAAGTGCATCAACTCACACTTATCCACATAACATTCCATTTGGCATTCCTTAGGCCATCTGACCAGCCTGTCTATATCCACCTGTAATGTAAGGCTATTCTCCTCACAATTTACCATCCCACCAACGTTTGTGTCCATAGGTTCTGGAAGGTTGAGTGCATAATGAGCCAGGGGGAAAGGGATGACGTGTGTCACTGTGTGCACGCTAACTGATCCACTGTCCTTGTTGTTAAATTCAGCATCACCAGAGCATGGCCGCTAGGAGGAAGTGCAGATGCCCCTCTCACACCTGAGGGGCCTGAAGTCTCATCAGCATCACACCATTTCTGCGGGGCAGGCACCAGCACAGATATTAGCACCTTGGTGGGCATTGCAACATCAACTAGTGTCCCAGGGCACAGCAGTGAGGGCACTTCACACTCGCTGGAGGAGCTGGCAGAGACAGAGAGTGCCCATGGTGCCAGCAGTCGGAGGACTGCAGGGGACCAGGCACATGCTCAGTTGGTGCCTGATGATGTCCCTCTGGAGTCGTCCGCGATGCAGCAGCTGCAGGAAATGTGGCCGGGTGTGCGGGAACATCTGAGAGTGATACATGAGGCTGTGCTTGGCTTGGTGTCCGTGGTGGAGGAGTCCACACGGAGCATCACTGATGCAATGAGCCTCATGGCTGAGCGTCATGGTTCCTCCATGGAGAGAGTTGCGACTCTCATGGAGAGGGGCTTCCAGAGAACAATTAGGGCCTCCTGGGGTTACACTCAGACCTGCAAGCGCCAGTGGCTGCAGCTGGTCTTTGCCAATGTGGGAGATGGTGCGGGCATCAAGCTTCCCAGTTCGTTGCCCATCCATCCACGGTGAGCAGGGAGGTCTGAGGTGACCTCATGTCGGCGCAGCAGCTGCTTGTGGTCTCTGTGGGCTCCTCTCAGGGCGCTCCGGATGAGGGCACCAGCTACTCCGCCCCTCTCCCAGTGACTGTATCATCCGGTGCGGCTGCGGTGACTGGGGAGATCCCAGCTGTGGAACTGGCAGCTCCCTCCCAGGCGGGGCCAGCACAGGCTCCACAGGCCAGAGGATGCCCGCCAAGGTCATCGAGGCCAACAGGACAGCAGAGTCAGCAGGCTGGCTCAGATACCCCTCCCAGCGAGGGGGCAGCACCAAGACGTAGCACCCGGAAATGTAAACTTAAGGCACCTTAGGCACCCCACGGGTTTCTCACTGGTGATTTTGTGTTGGCCCGAGATTAGGTCCTTTATAATTTATTTTTGCTTGCTTACTTTATTGTTTTACAATTGGGAGAACATCTGATGTTAAAATTAAAAATCAGATGTGTGACCAGAGCTGAGGGTGGGGTTTTTTTGTTCTGCATGTGTGTATTTAAGAAAAATGTCATGAGTGTTTGTTTGCACATACAAATTTATGTCCAAAGCCTTTAGTTCCTGCTGATGACCTGGTGCATTTTGCACTTAGGTGTCGAGTATCGAGGTGGCAGCCCAGGCTGGTCCTGCTGATCCATCTGTGTTGTGCTGGCTGAAGGTTCATTGGATTAAAGCCTCCCGGGTGTCCCTCCCTCCCTGGAGTATGCCCGGGTCAGCGTCTACCCCCTCAGCATTTCCCTGTGTGTGCTCATCCTCGGACTCACTGCTGGACTCATCGTGTGCAGCTGCAGCCACTGTGTCTGCATCTTCATCATCCACTGCTTCCCCCCCTTTCCAGCGCAAGATTGTGGAGAGAGCAGCGTACAACCACTGTCACTGGAGTGCGCCCCCTGAACGGTCCAGGCATCGGAAGTGCATCTTGAGAAGACCGATGGCTCTCTCCACCACAGCCCTTGTGGAGACGTGGCTCCTATTGTACCGCTGCTCAGCTTCTGGTCTTGGATGGTGGAGAGGCGTCATGAGCCACCTTCTGAGGGGATAGCCCTTGTCACCCAGCAGCCATCCATCCAGCCGGGCTGGAGCACTGAAGAGCCCCGGCACCTGGGAGTGTCTGAGGATGTAGGTGTCGTGGGAGCTGCCTGGGTACCTTGCACAGACTTGTAGAATCAGCATCCTGTGATCACACACTATCTGCACGTTCATGGAGTGGAAGCCCTTCCTGTTGACGAAGGCACCGGGCTCACCTGCTGGTGCCTTGATGGCCACATGTGTACAGTCTATAGCACCCTGGACGCAGGGGAAGCCAGCAATGGCTGCGAAGCCCCTGGCTCACTGTGTCTGGCTTGCCTGGTCCCAATGGAAGTGGATGAATGTCAAAGCACACCTGAACAGAGCGTCTGTAACCTGCTGATTGGGAGACACCGCAAAGATCACCCACCGACCCCTGGAAGGAGCCAGAGGCATCGAAGTTGAGGGCAGCTGTGACCTTCAGAGCCACTGGCATGGGGTGTCCACCCACACAGTTAAGGGAGATCTCAGGGCCAATCATCTGACAGATATAGTTGACTGTCTCCCTTGACAGATGGATCCTCCTTCGGCACTGCACCTCAGACATATTGAGGTAGCTGCTTTGCTGGCTGTAAACCCTGGCAGCAGGATAGTGGCGTCTTCTGCGGCCCCTTCCACCTTGGACAACCTCTTGGCCCTGCACCCCTTGTGCATGCGCCTGTCCTCCCAAACGTGGCTCCCCTGGAGGCTGAATGTGCACTCCTGTCCTCCTCCTTATTCTAGTCCTCCCTTCCTCCTCAGAGGAGCTGCCTCCAGTGGAGATGTCAGAACCCATACCCCCAGTCTAAATGGAGGCCTCTGGAAAGCTGCAGGCCTGATAAAGATTCCTGACTGCAGATTGCTGACCTGAAGCTTCAAAGTACAGAGAAAGCTGCTGGAATTCGTTCTGAACTGCTACAGATCACACAGGCAAGTTTAAAATACTTTCTCCAATAAATACTCCACAAAGCAGATTGACGACACCAGTGAGCCCTCTTATCCCGCCCGTGGATGAGGTTCATAGAAAAGTCTCTTACCCGCCTGCCCGTTGCACCCATGCACCGACCCAAAGATCACACAGGTGCCTAAAAATCGCCATCGATTCACGACGAAAGGGCCTTAACTGGCCCGTTAATGAATGGCGGTCGTGCGTTGGACTTCATTGCTTGCCCACCCAGCGAAATATCACGATGGCGCGCGGTGACATTGGGACGCTCGCTCCGACATCACTGCGCATCATTTTACACACAGACGTGGGGGACCCACCCCCCCAACGTCACCCTGAAAACTCTGTCCTTAATTTCTATTGAGAACTGTAGTAGTCACTCCAATGCTAAAAATAGTGTCCTATCCTTGCCAAACTGGTGCAGATCAGACCATGTTGTTCCTACCCAAGTACTATTGCTGCTGCTGTAAGAATAGAAGTGTTTGTGTACTGCTGCATGCCATATATGGAAATCTCTCCAGGTTAGGAATTATCATCTAGGAAGCGAGTACAAAAATGTCCCAAATAAAGTGTTAAAATTCAAAACTATTTAGGAGTGATTGTATAAACAACAGTCCAAAATAAAATTTTGAACATGGTGTGTAGCATACTCACTTCTAAAATTGCAGCTACACCACATGCTACTCATTTTATTGCACTGGAATTTCAAAATCTGTGCCAATACATTTTGTCAATAGTCAAGTGCTGCGTAAGAAACTAAGCCACTTTGATCATACATTGGTATTTCTTTGATGGCGACACATTGAATCTTTTTATTCTACTGTCATTCGCAGTAATGGAGTGACCAACTAGCTGCGGGTAGGAGACAGGTAATGTTTAGCGCGTTTCCGCCACTCATCCTTCCCATTCCTACTTTCCTTCCAAAGCTGCTGTTGATTGCCTTTGCCAATTCCCGAGGAGGGGGTGGGGTGGGGGGTGCAGATTCCTGGATAGCCATTACGCAGGTTTTCAGCAACAGCTCACTTCACCATTGACCCATCATTGGAGGACTTTGGTCTCTCAATCAAACTGTATTTGGATGGATTAAAGTGAGATTGGATTATGCTGAGCTATCCTAGTTGATTTCGTGCTTCGCTCTAGATTCTAATCGTGTGCCGTAGCAAGATAGATATTGAACATCAGAATATTTGATGGATATTTCAGAATGCTGCTAATCTACCAGCGTGACCAGAACCAAATTGGTTGACCATCCCCATGTTTGGCGCCTCTTGTGTTGCTGCAGTGAAGTATGCATTTCACTGCTACTAGTTTCCCTGTCAGATGCACAGTTGGTATCTTTTGAGTACTGCAAAGACACAAATATATTTACCCTCACAGGAATATTTATCAAGGGCACCAGGCAAACTCTTAACCTTTCACCTTAACTCCTTGAAACTTAAACATTGAGTTATCTGAGTTGCACATAAAATGGAGCATGTGTTACACTGATGGCCTTGCTTACAATTCAGTCTGAAAGATCAGTAATTCCTCCATTTGAAGAAAGTGCTTGCAAATCATTTAGGGAAAAAGTTGACATGGCATTGTTTGTATAATTCTGTTTTTGCTATCTGCATTTATAGTGATCCCTTACAGGATTAGATTTTAATTGTAGATGCATATGTGCATTGTGGTGGGATGTCATTTTCTGCATTATGATATTGCATGAACAGATGCAGCAACCATATTCATGTAGCATTCTCTCCTTTATTTCCCCTACCACCTGAAACTACTGCACATAGTAAGTATAACTGGATCAGTCTAAGAAAATACACTTACATGGGGAATTTCAGCAAAGAAATGAAATGAAACTATGACTAATGCTGCCAAGCAATGTATTAGAAGCTGGTTGAAATTATTCTAATTCACATCACTCCAGATCCTTGAACCCATCAAGGAGACTATTGTTCCATTTCTTTTCAAGGCTTGATTTAAATGCGGGGCGAGTATAATATGACACCCAGTCACCTGAAGCCATGACTGTTTAGTTGGCTGTGCACACTAAGGAGTTGGGATAAGTTTTAGTTTTTGAGAGTTGAAATTTTGGATCACAGGATCCTTGTCCTGTGTTTAAAAAAAATATGGGAGCAGGAAAAATAGTAGGAGGCAGACATATTCCCACAACTAGGCTTTTGAGAACTAGTAAAGTACTCAACCCGTCATATCCCCAGTAGATTTAGACTACCTATTTGTGATTAGAAAGGGTAAAAAATACCTTTTGAGGAGCCATATTCTTTCAGCTGCCAAAACCTATCTCAGCACATGCTCAATTTTGTTTTGTGAAATAAATGTGAATAGTTTAGATTTGAATCTATTCTCTACTGTACATATGAGAGGGCATCTGATAAGCTCCATAGAGATTTCCACCCCTCCACTTAACTCTTCCTACAAGAGTAAAAAGAGTTCAATGTCTCTGTAATTTTAAACTGTATAAAACCTTGGTAAACTGACCTTGTTGCACTAGGCTTAGTTCACAGTAAATCTTGCTAAGCAGACAGAGGCTCTTTTTATGATATTTTTAATAGTTTAAAACCATCAACTATCATATTCTGGCATTTTATTTAGAAAAATAATTCCTCTGCTAAACAGTGTAGGCACTTTTAAAAGTTGTTAAACAGCTTGCCAAATAACTGTCAAAATAGTTAAAGGGTCTTAAATTTGGACCACAGGAACCACATTATACAACACACTTAGGAACCGTGGAAATAATTTTCAAATCTCCAAATGTATGAGGCAGTAGATGTATAAAATGGGAAGTGGGGGCTACTTTCTTACTATTTTCTCCATTCTTCTAATCCTGATAAATATAATAGGAACTGGGAGTTTGAGGTGGGGGGGGGTGGGGTGCGGGGAGTCATCACTCTGCCCATTTAATTCAGCAGTAAACCATTGAACTTGGATGATTTTATAGCTCCAGGACTCTGTTTAAGCTAATAACCTAATATGCCTATTACATTTCACCATTGGCCATGATATAGAATGAATAGTCACTTGGTAGTACAGAACTTGAGTATTGCTGAAAAAAAGACATGTGCTGTTGAAGCTTTACATCTTGCACTCATCAGGACAGATGCAAACATGCCAAATTTCAAAGGGGACAACAATTTATGCTGAGAAAAGGGGCGCTGGATTGGTTGGCATGTCAGCTCTGATTGGTCGTGACGTTGCCATGGTGATTGCACTAGGGAACTATTGTGCCCCGTGCTTTTGTTTATTTAAAAAAAGGTGCAATGTCTGGACATGTTCCTTTTGACTGCAAAGGACAGGTCCCTGCAGATGAATATATGTAGCTTTGAGCAAGCACAATTGAGCCACATTGTGAGCCTGACTGATAACTTTAAATTGATTGTTAGTGTAATTCTTAGTGCACTTGGGATTGTTTAGCAAATGCCACCCAATTGCAGAATCTCATTTAACATTAGACATTTATGTTTTAGTTTTGTAAGCACGAGTTGGTTGACACAGTTCAGTACTCTGCCTATTGCAAACTGCTGATGGGACAGACATGCTGTTTGATATGATCCACCGGTCATTGGGATGTATGGCCTACATATCTGGCATCGCACCAGCACTTAAATTCATATATCACGTTACTCTTTTGTGTGGTAGGCAGATCATCTTTTTGACTTGATGGCAGCTTCCCTGTTAGTGGGGAATAACACTTGTGTTGCCACTGCATAGCAGCAGTGAGAAACAGCTGTTTACACAGTTGTGCTTCACCTATTGTGCTCCATCCCACGCTCAAATTCACCATGAAATGGTGCAGACTAGTGGGCTCCCTTTCCTCGACATGCTAGTTGAGAAATCTGAGAATGGGTTCCCCACCACTGTCTACCACAAGCCTACCTTCACTGTTCAATACATGTGCTGGGATTCCTACCATTTCGCACACGATAAGATTGGCCTTATTGGCAATCTTATAAATAGGGCCCCAGCCATTTGCTCACCATGCAAACTTGATGCTGAGGTAGGCTGCATTAAAGCCATCCTGAGGGAAAATGGCTATCCCGATCAGATTGTTGATCTCTGTGTATCGCCCATACTCACGAATGGGCCTAAGACCGCCTATTTTGGTTCTGAAAAGTGCCCAGTCTGCCTCAAATTACCCTGGAAGAGTAAAGTATCTTAAAAATTTGAGCAACAAAGATGCAGAATAAATCCTTCTCTATGGTTTCAATTTATTATAGGGGGCTGCACATTTTAGTAATTATGTAAAACCGCAGTGTGAGCTACTGATTAGAATCCAAAAAAAGAAGAAAAGTAGGAACTTGCAGTTCTGTAGCACCTTTCATGATCACAGAATCTCCCAAAGTGATTTATCACCAATCAAATACTTTCAAAGTATAGTCATTATTGTGACCACAGCCAATATGTGCACAGCAAGGTCTCACAAACAGCAGTGTTACAAAGGCCAGATAATCTGCTCTAGTGAAGTTGGTTGTAAAATAAATATTTTTACAGACCTTACCTGCTCTTCTTCAAAATAGTACCATGGACTTTTTTTTTACATCAGCTGAGAGGGCAGGTGGGCAGGACTAGGGAGAGAAATCATGAGCCTTGGTGCTTCTCCTGTTTCTGGGCTACTTTGTCCCTCTCACCCACCTCCCACTGCTCCCCCCACCACCACCCCCAACTTAACACTCTCCCTCAATCATGCAAGATATTTTTTTCCCTTTCAAAGTTCACTTATAAATTCACCAAATAATCATAAGAAGGCCCCAGCAAAATGATAACGGCCACTGTTGGCATTTGGTTACAAATATCATCCGATATATACACAGCATGGGTCATTGCATTATATCTTTGCTGCTCTTTTAAGTATTAATGTTAGTTTGTGTGTGATCCCACTGTGACTATTAAACAAACCGAAGAGTACGAATTTAATTTAACAGCATCATGTAATATTGTTAAATTTGACAGGAAACTATCCCATTAGCTGTTTATAACAATGTGCAGACAATAACACTGATTTTGGTGACTGCTTCAACCCTCATTGCAATGTTCTGCACATTGCACCATATGGACATGGTGACAGGAGTCATATTTGGGGGAAAGATTCAATACCTGCAGCCCAGATAAACTGCACAAGATCTTTTTTCATTCTGTAGAAGAGGTAGATGATTTTCTCCTGCCTAGGTTCATGATATTATTCAGTATAATTATTTAATTCAAGGGGTGTAATCGGATTCTATTTTATCAGCAATCTCAGAGGGTAGAAAGATCAAATGACTCCTGAGCAACAAAGTGGAATGATTGAATGACGAATTTTTCACTGTCAGTGGGAAGCAGTGGAACTCTCAGGTGTTTCTGTGCAACACAAATTTTAAGAGTCTGAATGGTTCATAATTGTATCTGTGTTATTTTTGATTAGCAAGTCTAAAGACTGTTGCTTCTCACTACAATATATTTTCAATATCTACTATGTAACACAACTTTATCATGGGCCAGCATATTGCCATTGGCATGCAGGGGTGGGCCTGACACACCGACGCGTAAAATAACGCGAGATGGCGTCGGGCGTGCGTCCCGATGTCATTATGTGTCATATCAATTTTTCATTCATCAACGGCCTATTAAAGCCATTAAAAAAGTAATCAAGCTCGTTATCAACGCTGCTCGTCCAATCTTAAGGTTGGCGGGCAGACGAAGAGCCCAAGCGGCCTTCGCATTTTTCAGGAAACCTCATCCACGGGCGGGATGAGGTTTCCTGAAGGTTTTATAAAATAGTTTAATAATTTTTGTTACACTCACAAACATGTCTGAGCTCATGTGACACTGTCACATGAGGGGACATGTTTAAATAATTTTTTACTTTATTTATAACAACATTTTTTTAATCAACTTAATCCCCCTGAGGCAGCTCCGTGCCTCAGGGAGATTGTTGCGCTCTTTTCCGCTTGTTCACAAGAAAGCGCAGGCCCCAACTCTCCCTCCTCCTCCCGCCTGCACAGGTAGTGCTGAGCGCTACCGGCTGCACATTATGCTGGGCAGGCACGCTGCCCATTGGCAGCAGCGAACAGCTTCATGCCCGCCCCCACCTGCTCTTGCCCAGCCCGCCCGACATAGATTTAGCCCATGATATTTCAATACCTCAAAAAACTTATAAAAGCACCTAGATAGAGTGGGTTAAGCAGTAAGTAGACAAAAGGACAAGATGGAAGTCCATGGAAAAGACTCTTGAGAATCGAGAACAGTGTAAAACAGGTTGCTGATTCACTATGAGCCCATGACACACTCTGTCCTGGCAATTTCACCCCACAAAGCCTGCTCACAGTAAACTTCCATTAGCAATAAAATAAATAGAAATCCAGCTACGATTCCACCCTCTGTCCGTAAGATAATTATAGATGACAAAGGCCGTCTAGCCCAGCTCATCTCATCCATCCAGAATGACATATGAACAAACATATTAGGAGGGGGAGTAAACCAGTCGATCCCTTGAGCCTGCTCCACTATTTGATAACTTTGCCTACCTAATATCAGCGATGGCAAATCAAAGGTATTGAATTGGCTGTAAAGTGATTTAGGACATTGTGAAAGGTGCTGTATAAATAAAGATTTTGTCTTTCTTTCATTACATCTGCATGCAGTAGGCAGAGTGACTCGCAATGATATTGGAGGTCCAATACTGATTCTCAAAGGATAATTAATCACAGGGCAATTGACTGATGTTAGGAAAGTGGCTACGAGGAAATAACTACATTTACAAAACAATTTGAGTCTGTAGCTAATATAACCTTACCATTCTGACTTCTCTGGCGCCAACCCACAGAGTACCATAAATGGCATCTGCCCCTTTTACGTTAATGACACTATCCCAGGAATAGTTAATCAGATATATACCAGCAGCTCAGATATATACCAGCAGCTCAGGAAAAATGTATGTCGAATTGTTAATCTGAATTTTTCAGAGGGGAATGATACATGGTACAGAAATTCAGTACAGCTTTAACTCAAGGACTGGATTGTTTTCCCTTCCCCCAGAAACTGTCATACAAATTGTGTTTTACACTGTGAATTTACAGCCTATCTGCAGTGAACCTAGGATGGAGAAGAGATTTGTAAAACCTTTCTTTAAGTAGTCTCCTAGTAACAAATTGGGATTTCATTCCTAAACTTTGCAAGAGTAATAAAATGGATGATATTGAGTCAACACCCTATTTTGCATCAATCCTGGTTTTTAGTTTTTAGGTTTATTTTGATGTGGCCCAAGATTCTCACGTCTCTGGTACATCAACACTGCATGTTATTAGAATTGTGCCTACTTTAGGGCATTATGAAAATTTAGACTGCTATTTGCATAATGGTTTAAATTCAAAAGACAATTCGGAGAAGAGTACAGTATTTAATTTTCTGGTATTAAACCTTAAAGTGATCTCCCACAAATGCCCACCCCATCCACTTCCTCACACCCCACTCCTTCACACTCCCACCACAGCCCACTGTCTCACCTCTCCACCCCCTCAACTCAGCACCACTTTCTAATCCCTTGCCCCACCACCCCTGACTTTCCCATCCTCCCACTCTCTCATCTGACCACCACCACCCGGACTCCAGCACCACCTGACTCTTGCACCACCCCCCAGCCCACCACCCGATCCCTCTTCCCTACTGTCTCGCCACACCCACCCAACTCCCTCTCCCTCCACCCATCCCACACCAACCCCCAACCCCCCAGCATCCAATTGGCTCTAGCATTATTACAAGAATTGCACTTAATATTTTTCAAGCAAATTTTCAACTGAGAACACTCTCCTGACAGGAGCTGCGAATAGGAACTGCCAGAAGCAGCAGCAACTCAGTAAAACTCACCTGACAGACAGACTTAAAAAAAATTGGAATTTTAGGATGACAGTACAATATGTTTTTTGAAAAGCTGGTCTTTCTGGTCTGCATCTCCAGCTCCATGTGGACAACAAAAAATCTCTGTTTAACACACCGAGCCTGAGCCCCCGATAGTCCCTGGCCCTTGTGCTTGGCACCTTCTGCACTCCTTTCTCCTGGGCCCCTGCAGATATGGCCTTGGTTTATTGTCTCATCTGACAGATTACAACTCTGATAGAGCAGCACTCCCTTGGCACAACACGGGAGTTCAGCCTAGCTACAGTACCAGTCCTCATTCTGGTGCACTCCATATTTTACTAACTCTCAACCTCTGCTCATTCCCCAATATTAGCCTGGAGTTAAAATCAAGGCTAATATTTTGTTTTATTAGAGGCAGAACTCTTATTAGATGGCCACTTAATATGGCTCTTTTTTGAAGGAGCTGGTCAACTAATGGGTGTCATTTAAATTGCTTATAACTCAATGGTGCACTGTCACCTTTTGCACAAGCACTGGCAGGTTCAATGTGTTTACACTGAATGTAGCTTTTAGTGGGTGGATGCATACTTTAAATTGTAAGTTACACTGTTCTGACATAACTAATCTGGAAGCTGATCAAAATTCGTAACTAACTCACCGAGAGCTAGAGGGACTGCATCAATGCAGTTGCTGTTTTATATTGTATCTTACTTAAATGGAATATTGGCTTTGCAGGATCTTTGGAACAGTATGCTTCCTGTTGGTAGCTGTGTTACTTGTGCTACCAACTAGAAAATAACCAAACTGGCTTTGTAACAGTGGCTAAATGTTTAGTTGTAAGGCCTGGCCTTGGTTTGTGAAGTTTTTTTCCTCCCATTTCCTAGTTAACTCCTTGCAATTCTGCTAAGTTAAGCTAATTTTACTACTTCTGTTTTACCTCATCATATACTATTTCCCTGAAATGTCCCACAAATATGTCACTTCAGATACTCTGGGGCTGAACCTTCACCTTCCTACACTGCTCACTCAGCACTTGAATGCAGTTCCCCGGTTGGATGCATTCTATCTTGAACAGAGGAACCATCCAGCAACCCTATTCCCCACACTGGAAGTCAGCATGAAGTGGGAAGGAAGAGAAACCCAGCACAGTGCGTTTCCAGCACTTTTTAACTCTGTTTTACGCCCAGAAAATAAGCCCAGCCAGGGCAGTGGGTGTAGGAAGATCAGCCTCATCAGTAACAAAGGGCTGGGTGCTCCAAGGATTTGGAAATGAAATGTTCTTTTCTTTCACTCTCCCCATAGCAATGGCCATGTTGGTCTTGGGAGTAGACAGATGACAAGCAACTGCGCTTTCTTCAGCCATGATTATGTATGAACACTTATGAAATGCAAACCTAATTTTGGTTAATTTACGCTCCTGTCGAGCGCCTTGGGATGTTTTCAATTTAAATTTACTGTGTGTTACATAAATCAATATTGTAAGAAAAGATCCTCAGTCCTTTTCTAAGTATTTGCTTCACTACATTCAGAGAAGTAAAGGTGGCCGGGTAAATGGATCTCCTCTCTCCCATTGGAGGTGATATCAATTATGATGAGCAAGAGGATGAATTCCCAATTAAAGGGGGAGTTGTGATAAGCCAGGTGTGCATAGACAAACACTTTTATCAAAATGTTCATCTGCATGCATGTCGCATCTTGGACCTTGGGCCTTGTAATCTTCCTCCTTGGAGACTAAGTCCGGTGATGGGTGGAAAAGTTAGCATGATTCCTGCTGGATGGCAAGAGCGGAAGATTCCGCTCCTCGTTTTTGAGTGTTAGTTCGTCATGTAGTGCCTAAGAGTGAGCCCAACTTAGGTAAATGGAGCTTTCCTTTCAAATTTTTGCCAATCTTCCGACATTATAATCTATTAGGGGAAAGATGAGAAAAAGCTTCTGTTATTTTTTTCAGCAGCACGTGTTGAACAGGATTAGATGGAGAGATCTTTAAAAGAACCAGTATAGCAGTGACAGACTAAATAGTCTCCTTCTGTGCTATATGCTTTGACCTACTCAGCAAACCTGTAACCTTTACCCCCTAGAAGAACAAAGACAGCAAGCGGACAGGAACCTCACCACTTACAAGTGCCCCTCAAAGTAACACACCATCTGCACTTAAAAATATATTGCCAGTCTTTCACTGTCGCTAGGTCAAAATCCAGACACCCTGTCCCTACAGCATTGTAGATGTACCTACACCACAAGAAGTGCAGAGGTTCTATAAGATGGCTTGCCATCACCTGCTCAATGCTGGCCTTCCCAGTGACACCCACATCTCGTGAATGAATTTTAAAAATTCTCTTGCATTTCATCATCAGTGTTTTAATAACATGTACTTTGTGTTTTAACTGATTATCATGTTGTTCCACTGTTCATTTCAAATTTGCAAGGATTTTCCCCCCTTGATGATTCATTGAAATGCCAATTTGTTGGATTTCTCCACTGCTTTGAATTGCTGGTTATGTAGCGATTGCCTTCAAAATGTTTAAGGCACAAAATTCAGCAATTGCATTATGCAGAGATTGATGCTGTGTCTGAGACACTATTGTAAAGCCAGAATTACAGTCCATTCAGCACCTCATTAAAAGCTGTGATTATTTCCTCTGTGATTTGTTGAGGATAGAATTGGTCTATGTTGACAGAACAAAATAGGTTCATAGCAAATCAACAGCCAATTTTTCATCATGCCTGATCTCTCCCCTGAAGTTCACAGAACAATAGGTCAAAATGTTTTTTTGGAGACTCATTTCCTAATCCCATTGTTGCTTTTATTTCATTTGAAATTAAAAATCTTGGCATCATTTTCCAAGTCAATGGGAAATAAATCTGGCATGGTGAAAAATTGGCTGCTAATTTGCCACAAGCCTGATTTGCAGTGCTGTTTATAGACTGATTTCACTCCTGTTGTGCGAGTGGCTGTTTAGCCTAATGGTTGCTGCTTTTGCAATTCCACTGTCCTCATGTATTTTCTCTTTAATAGGCTGAAGTATAACTGCAATTTACCAAAAAATACACATCAAGGTATTTCTCACTTCAATGACTTGAGTACAAAGTAAAATCAAGTCCTAACAACTAGTGTCTGCAGTGGTAAAATCCCTGATAAACACATCCTTGGTGCTCACATCAATCATTAGCTGATATCAACCATTTGCACATGATTACAAATGTGTTTCATGCTATGTCTCTCTTTTCTTAAATCTTCTCTTTCTTTACAACTCAACATAACCTCTGTTCTAACTATTGTTGATGTGCAATGTTGGTTGATGTGGAACCACAAACTGATAACAACCTTCAGTACAAAGTAAGTTACTTTATTGTTTGCATACTCTTCAGAACTGGCTGAACTTTAAGGTTTGAATGCATAGGGTTTTAGTTTAACTATCAGTGCAATGGTTCTAGAATCCAATCTCTGCAGGCTGACTAAATGAATATTCACTTTTAAATACCAGGTGAATTCAAAGTAAATTAATACAGCAACAATTGTTTTAAACAAATAAGTTTGCTGTTGTTTCAGTCAGTACTGTCCATTTGATGAAACAGATAATGTTTCCTCATATAGATCAATAGCAATCTCTGTTTGTCTTTTGCTGGTGAGGTCCAGGGCCTGTTTCCAGGGCTGGGTAGGCCAGCAGTGAACTGTGACAGGTGCAGGTTACTAGAAATAAACACGGTGTCTATCAAAGCATTCCTGTGCTTCCAGCAGTCACCTCTCTTTTCCCTATATGGGCTCTCTGACCTTTGCATTCAGAATGGCTGGTTGCTAGAGACCAAACTGGGCCCATTGTTGACTTTGTGTTTCTTGGTTAACCTGTTCTACTTTAATGCAAACTTGAAAATACAAAGTTGAATTCAAAGAATTGACATGCTCATGACTTACAGTGAATTCGACAGTTTAAGTATTTGCACAGGCATTGTGCAATTAATCATTTCAGAATAAATCTAAGGACAGGTTTGGGGTACACAATATAGAATTTTTTAATTCTTTCCTGGGTTGTAGGTGTTGCTGGCTGGGCCAGCATTTATTGCCTGTCCCTAATTGCCCTTGAGAAGGTGGTAGTGAGCCGTTTTCTTGAACCGCTGCAGTCCATGTGATGTAGGTACACCCACAGTGCTGTTACATTTATGCTACCTGTTGCTTAATTAATTTATGTGGGGAAAAACTAACCTTGGAAATAGTCCAAGTTGCCCATGAGTAATAATGGGCCCGGTAATTCTGCAGTGAATGCCCTGATCCCTCTCCACAGGCTTGGTGTGAGACTGACCAAGAAACAGTCAATAGTTGACAACAGGGGAAATAAATATTGCATTTGAAATTCTGATATGGGGGAATGGAATTTGAGGTGTAAATCAGATATGCCAGAGTTGTAACAGTTCTAATATATGTACTTAATCCATTGGATTTGGCTGCTCACTGAAGATGTACTCGCGTTCAAAGTCCAGGCAAAGGAAGCATGAGTCGGGCAAGTTCCCAACTCTGCAAACCTGTCTCCGTTAAGGAGGCCCTGTCCACTAACCTTTCATTCTGGGATGACGAGGATGGCTTGGGGATAGGCCCACCCCTCCGGAGGCAGGCCTGAGACAGCAATGGAGGCGGGTGGATGGTCAGGCTGGAAGGCTCACCTCTATTTACTGCGACACTGGTGCTTTGTAATCATAACTGTTCAGCACTCAAACCTTCACTCTTCACCCCTCTCATAATGAGACCATCTGGCAACTGTATCAACAAAATGGCTGAACAGATGTCCATATCTGTTTTCCCAAATGGCCTCATTATGAATGCATGGCTGAGATCCAAGAATATTTAATGGGGTCAGCCCTGCGGGGAATGTTGACACTGCCTGCAGGGAGCAATAACTTTGATTGGCATCTTTGTTCACTTGTAATAACCTGATTGTTCTTTGAAGAATATTTTTAATGTCTGTGTATTTATTTGCATGCAATTAGGAGGTGTGAAGTGGATAAAAGCTTTTTGTCATTGATGCTATGAATATTTGTGATTGACAGATTTACAAGAAGGTAAGGGGGGGCAATGTGTTTGTTTCAAAGGGAATGTTGAATGGCTTTTTTTTTTGTTTTCTTATTGGGACTACTTTGAGCTGCTGTGAACCATCTCGACGAACAGAATGGGTCTGGCTCCATCAAAATTGAGGGCGGGTGGGTGTTTTGAATTATCGACCCCTGCAACGGAGATAGCAAGGGTGGGGATGCTGCATCCAGGCCCACTACCTGCATCCCTATCACATGATGGCAAAAATTGCCAGAAACAGGAATGGGGGTGGGAATTCTGGAATCGAGTCCCACCAACCATTTTTAAAGGCCTCCCGACTCAGCATGGCCACCGTGAAAAATCAGGGCCAAAGACTTGTAAATCTGCAAAGACAGGATAACGGCAGGAAAGGTGCTGACTCAGAAACTCCCCTATTTGCACTTGAATTATACCTGACTGATAAAGAGGAGCGAGTTACCTGCAGGACTTGTCAAATCAGGAAATGATTTGCCTATTATCACATTAAAGAGCTATGTCTTAAATAGCCTTCCCGCTCTTTTTTAGTTCTAATTCCTTATTCCTTTGCCCTCTCTCTCTTTCTCTCTCTCTCCCCCCCACCCCGACCTCCTATTAGTGAGTCAAAGTAACTAGCGTCCAGCACAACTACAAAATGATACCCATAATATTTTTTTTGTTAAATGCAGATGGTGAAAAGTTTAAAAAAAAATTGGTGGGAGTACACAGCTGATCCGTCGGTATCTTTGAAAAGAAAAGACCAGTTAAAGTTTTGGGTCTTGTTCTGACAGACTTGCTGTGTGTTTGCAATGTTTTCTCTTCTTATAGAAGTTGCCACGTCTCTGAGTGTTTGAGCACCTTGATACAATTTGCATTGTGGGGATTTGAGATGGAAGGAGCAGGGGGGATGTTCAACTCAAATTCCCAAATTTGGATTAGGGCCTGTAGCAAGGAATGTTGCCTAAGAATGTCAGCTTAGCTACAAATGTGATTCTGTCATCTGCTATATTGTGCATTTTTGAGAAAGACCGACAACAATTTACAGCTCTTTGTTACGTTCCATCTAAATCTGGGGAAAAAGCCACAATGAACATAACTAAAATATGAATAATTGTTGTTGAAATGGTTGATCTAATGAATATATTTCACCTTGCTGGATTGTGATATATTGTTTTGCTGTAAACTCTGACAGAAATTTATGGCAAATGGAATAACAGTAAAATTCTGACCATTGTGTGACTATATGCAGCAGCCTTGCACTTTTGTAGGAATAATTACAGCTGCTAAGACTATCTCTTCGATCTAAACTGTCAGAAAAAAGTATTTAGACAAACTGTTTCCCCTGAAGCAGCATTCTTCCAAACTGTATTGTGAATAGAAGTTATAGTCACCATAAAAGTCATGGTCTATAAACTAAAGACAAGCAGCTAAAGAGGCTGATTAAAGCTTGCTTTCTGTACTAAAGGTTATTGTTTCCATTCATGTAAACTTCATTGTGAACTAATTAAAGTCCAAAAGTTTTATCAACAAAATGGATGCCAGCTGACCAGCTGCTTCACGTCATTTCTCCCCATACGTTTTTCTTCCCTTTTTTTTTCCCTGTCAGTGACTGGTTATGCTGGGATACATTTCCATGGTGACTGGCCATCCATGTATCGTCATCTATCCAGATAGTGAGTGTCAACAGACCATTCAATGTCAAGGTAACATCACAACTGATCTGGATCCTGCCCATGCCTGTTGTTCACATAGTCTATTATCCAGCAGGTTATTGGATAGCACTGTGGAGCAAGAAC
This sequence comes from Carcharodon carcharias, assembly GCF_017639515.1. Lineage (NCBI taxonomy): Eukaryota > Metazoa > Chordata > Chondrichthyes > Lamniformes > Lamnidae > Carcharodon > Carcharodon carcharias. The sequence goes on along the minus strand of NC_054488.1, from coordinate 7,176,468 downwards.
CCTGATTGGTTTATTTATTCCTCCCCTATTGAATGCAATTGTGGCGCTTTTTCCTTTGTCACTCAGGCTGGTGTGATCTAATATAACATCGACCATAGGTTGAACTTGAAATCTTCTCTCTCTATGTGCCTTAGTTACACACTGGACAGTATTTCCATAAGCTAATTCATCAGAGGCATTTGAGCGCAATCTCAAAAAATCTATAATCATTTAAGGGGATTATACCTTGCTCGGGCTGAAGAGCTGGCAGTGCTAAATTGTCAATATTTACAGCAAAGCTTGTGAGAGAGAGACTATGGCTAGAACTTTCTGGCCCTGTTGGCATCAGGTGTCATGGTGGGTGGATTCTCATGGACATGGCTGTGCCATGAAGCAGCTCACGGAGGAAGGGAGGTCTCCATTGATATCTCAGGTCTGCTTTGGAACATCAAGGTCTTGGCCACGGGCTGCTATGGATAATTGGTGAGGGCAGGGGTTGGAGACTGGAAGGTCCAGCTGTAAGTGGGAGAGGAAGGTGTACCGGGAGGGTGGGAGAGGAAGGTCTATGTTTGACTGGAAGAGGAAGATGTACTGGGGTGGGGTGGGGGCAAATATACAAAGGTGTCAGGGGTGAAAATTTGCAAGGGGGGATGAATGTGGCGGGGGTTGAGGTTGGGAGGGGGAGATGAAGGTGTCTGGAGGGGGCTGAGGTTGGGAGGAGAGGATGAAGGTGTTGGGAGGGGTGAAGTTGCGATGGGGGACAAAGGTATCTGGGGGGTGAGGTTGTGATGGTGAGACGAAGGTATTGGGGGCGTGAGGATGGGGGGGGACAAAGGTTCAGAGGGGTGAGGTTGGGGGGTATATAGGGGGCTGAGGTTAGGAGGGGGGAGAATGCGGCAAGTGGGGAGGTAGGTGTAAAGGGGGAGGAAGGTGTAAGGGAAGGAGCTCAAAGAGTCTGGGGGTGAGGAGGGAATAAGGAGGGACCAGGCAAACGTGCAAGGGAGGGGTCTGTGGAGTCAATGACAACCTTCTGGAGAGCGAACTGAGTGTGGTCATGGTAGGGGGGAATGGTGAGTATGAGGGGGCAGAGGGAGCTGGAAGGGTGGGAAGGTGAGGGTGTGTCAGTAGGATGGTGCGGCTGGTTGGTGGGGACTCTGAGGCAGACATGGACCCTGGGGTAGGAAGAAGGTAGACAGGGAGGTCAATGTGGATGGAGGTGGGATTCTCAGGAAAGTAGGGAGCGTGCACATTCACCTGGACGTTTTGGAAAGATGAGGGTTCAGCTTGGTAGGTGATGGTGGGTAGGTGGAAGGTGATGCTAGGGGGGGTTGATAGTGATGGGTGAAAGGACATGGGTGACTGGGGGAGGAGAAAGGACAGGGGAGTTGAGCAAAAATCCGGCTACGACCATCGTTGTCAAAATCGAAAGCGAGAGGAGCCTCGTGTTGGACAGACCCAGGTGCTGCTTGGGAGTGCGGTCAGTAGGTGGGCGGAGATGCAGGTCAGCTCAGATGGACAACTGAAAGAGAACCCCAGCAGCAGCATTGAAAATACTCGAGGCAGTGAGATGAGCGTGATGGATGAAGCCTCCATGTCCATGGGAGAGTGCTTGCACAAGGCTCCGAAAGACACGCACGCACGCACACACACGCACACACACACACACTTCTCCTTCCAGAATCAATCGTGGTCCTGCTATATGTAGCTGAACTGCTAATTGGTGGGGGGTATTGGGGATTGGTGGTGTGGTATGGGGGGATTCAGTGGGAAGACTTGCGAAGCCTGTTCATGAAGCTGAAAGACAACATTACACAGTATTCAGTGAAAGTGAATGTATCTTCCGAGTATAAAGTGATAAAATATGTTCACTTGTGCAACCACTTGTTATCAGAATTTCTTAACTTTTCTAGGCCTACCACTTCTTCTAGGTGCTGCCCTGACATCTGCAGCAGGGGTGGAGACGGCCTGTGCAATGGTTGGCCTTGTTGCCTCTGATGGCTTCAGTGAGCGTCCCCTGGACAGCCAAGGCCTCGAGGGCCCTGACTTGCTCTGGCTGTCCTCCTGTGGGCAGCTGCTCCCTCAGCGGTGACAGAGGATGAAGTTGAGGGGGAAGGGGGGAGGGGGGGTGGTGGGAGTCACAGGCAAAAGGGACTCAGAGGGGGCGGAAAGCCTCTGAGATTCTGCTGCTGCTCCTCCTCCCTTCGGGTGCCTGAGGGCCCCAGCTTGACTCCTTGAGGGGAAGGAGCAACTGGTGGGACGTTGAGGTGCCCCGTTTACCCCTCATATTGCCACTGCAGGTACTCACTGCCCACCTGCCAGTGATCTGGAGTGTTTCCCGTGAATGCATTATCGATGAGGCAGGATGCTTCGGGAATGGGACGATATGATGCGAAAACCCACTATTGCGGGTAAAATGAGTTTTTCCCACCCACTACTGCACTTTGTGCAAATCTGGGATGATTCAATATATCTATACATTTTTATATATCATATCTAAATCTAATATATAAATATGTGTGTACGTGTGTGTGTACGTGTACATAGGGATACATATTTGGCTCTCCACTGCTCCATAAAGGGATTCCTTTGCTCCATGAAAGATTCTCTTTTTGGCAGTTCTTCCTCAATGTTATTGGTATCACCTCAGCTATAAAGCAGGAGAGAAGATCCATTTATCCTGCTATCTAATATAGTTCTTCAAGTGTAGCAAGGCAAACAAATTGAGGACCTTTTATTACAACAACATCCATTGATGTGGCACCTTTAAAACATCCCAACGCACTTCACAGCATTATTAAAATTAGGTTCACATTTTGCATGTAGTCATACATAATCACGGCTGACGGAAGCACAGTCCCTTGTGACCCATCTATTCCCAAGGCCAACATGGCCATTGCAATGGGGAGAGCAAAAGAGAAGACCCCATTTCATTACCAAATCGGTGATTGCTATTAGGATAGGAAATCATTAATAGTCAACAAGTGATTAAGTTAGTAATTAGAGGTTAATTGGCTAAGCACATCACTGGGCACATGTAATGGGGAAACAGGTAATGATCTGGGGATGGAGTTTTATGTGAGTTGGAATAAAGCTCTGTCTGGAAGAAGTAAAGACTTGGGGTGTGATTTTCTGGCCCCGCCTGCCACTGGGATTGTCCGGTCCCACCAAAAGTCAATGGATTTTGGCTGGGCTGCTGAATGGGTCTCACCACAACGGGACCAGAAAATACTGGACTTGGTTTCTTTCTTTCTCACCATCTAGCCTTAGGAATGTTACAGTGATCCTTGCTCTTTATTACGGACTTGCTGATTTTCCTACACTTGCTGTCTTGTGCGGGCCAATTTTCTGGGCATAAAGCAGAGTAAAAGTGTTTCTCTGTGACTATAGCACTTCAATTCATGGAGTCACAAAATATTCCAATGTTAGAGCACAGATGGAGTGATTGGATTTAATATTACAAGAGCCCTGGATGTAATAGATTTAATTTCTTCTACAAAACTAATATGAATCTCAAATTAGATTTCTATTGATCTGTTTGTGTTTTTTTGTTCAATGAAATTATTGATTCTATTTGTAGCCCCAGAGAATGCACCCACAGGAAATATCTTGTCCTCATGTTCCACAGTTTTTGGGCACTTTAATTGGAAACAAGATGGCAGATGTTTGCTCATGCAGTAGACCTATCCTTTTATTTAAAATTAGCATCCCATGTGAAAAGGAGGATAAAATGGTTTCCTGTCTATCAGGCACACTAACCCTACATCTGTGCTTGGATAACAAAAGGGAAATAGCTGCAGGCCAACCTATCCCAAATTTCTTTTCCCTTTCAACATTATATGATATACAGAGGCATTTGTTCACTGACAGGAGATTTGGGGTTTATTCTTTAACTTAGTTTGCTTGCATGTTTAATAAATCAGTTATGTGTGTTCAATTGATAGACCTATTTCACAATCATAAAACATCTTTTCAAAATAATAACTTACATCTGGGTAGCACTGCTCACGTAATTTGTCTTCCTTTGTAAGAGATTTTTAAAGGAAAAGAAAGAAGCAGCTAGGTGAAAAGGCTTTAGAAAAAATTAAAAGCAAGGCTGATGGCTAGGAGATTGTCTTCTATTGATGGAGCAGACGGAATTGCACTATAACTCGGAGTTGGGTGAGGGGACTATAGTTTGGGATGTATTGTTGAGGAAAATTTAACTAACTATGGTGGGTAAAGACTGAAGAGGGGTTTGAAAGCAAAGACATGAACTTTGAAACTATTGCAATGGGAAAAGGAAACTATTGCATTTGGGGACAATGAGATTGTGGGATGTTGTAAGGATTACAATTCTGTCCAGAGTATGGTAAGTTCACACAATGACCAAAGTGATCAAAGACTGAGTTAGTCTTCTTTTTTTAAATGTTGCTGGTTGAGTGGATTGGTGGTCAGGACTCCAGAAGCATTTATTTAATTTGGTGAAATGGGAGCTTGAACATATACCTGAACAACTTTTCACCAATGTCTAATTCAAAGGGCAAAGCCTCTGACAATGCAGCACCACAGTACAGCTCAAAAGTGACAGCCTAGTAAACCTTCTTGAGTCCTGCAGGGAGACCTGAACTCTCAATCAGAGGCAAGAATACTACTATCTCAGCTGAATTGACACAGGAAAGGTCAATGGACCAGTGAGTGCTGGTTTTTCGCCCTTTCATTTGAAAGTCTTAGTAGTCTCCTAGTTTGCAAAGGTAGGACACTTCTTTAGAAATGACTTTTAACAAATGGGGAATACTTAACTATATCAATGCCACCCAGAGTATTTTGTAGTAGGACAAATGTAGGATTATATATCAGAGAATGTCAGGTCTGATGGCACTATGTAAAATAATAAAGTTAGAAAAAAAAATTGGGATAGATCAAACTGGATTTTAATGCCATTGGTATCATGCTGGGAACAGAAATGTGTTCAAGTCAAACATCTCAGCCTTTCTCACTGTAAGCTGATGAACTAGACAGGTCCTGGGTCCAGTTGACTGAACACAGCTAATTGCAGGCTGCAGAGGTCAAGTTCTTGGGTCCAAATTGTATCAATGTCTGCCGTCATCCATCACAGGTTTTTCAACTGAGCAACCACAAGAGTTGTATCCTTGAAACAAGACAATGCTGTAAATTAACAAAGAAGGTACTCTGTCACCTTGTCAAATCCTATTGTTCATGGAAGAGTCTGCAAGTATTAGCACCACATATCAACAGAGTCTTTAAACTTGTCACAGAGTTTGCAAAGTAACAATCTTAGCTCATTGACATAGTTTTATCAATACCATATCAATAAAATTATGTGGTGGAGTGAATAAAGTTATACATGGATGGATGGATGTGAAATTGGATCAATGTTGCAAGGTAACAATTTTCTTTGGTCATCATGTTATCTGCTTGGGGCGCAATTGCTGTAATTGTCTCCAGTATTAAATTGTTCAGTAAGGAATTGGATCCCACGTTATGCTTTACATTCTAAATGAGAACATTTGAAAAGTGGACCAGGAGCCTAATTTTGATGCATTTGATACTGCACATCTGATACCAATATCAGGCATTAAGCAACTTGCAACTCTGAGCTGTTTCCTGTTGGTTTTCCAGGGCATACCTTTTGAATTAGAGGGGAGAATCTTCAGCTATCGCTGAGTCAAGCTTCAGATGAGGTAGGAATAGAAAAGATAAAAGCATAATACTGCAGATGCTGGAAATCTGAAACAAAAGCAAAAATAGCTGGAAAAACTCAGCAGGTCTGAGAGCGTTTGCGGAGAGGAACACAGTTAACGTTTCGAGTCCGGATGACTCTGATGAAGGGTTATTCGGACTCGAAACATTAACTGTGTTCCTTTCCGCAGATGCTGTCAGACCTGCTGAGTTTTTCCAGCTTTTTTTTTGTTAGGAATAGAAAAGGCTGTGATGCAAATATTTTTATTCATTAATTGCTGGTTCTATCCCTACCTTCTGCACTTTAAGAATTTGTGGTACATCCATGTCAATTCTTCAGCTGTTTCTATGGAAGAGGAGACATGCTGATGACTGGAATTGCTCCTGTTGCTACGCACCTGTTCTCTGCTTCAAACATTTCTGCTGCTATCCTGACATGCATCTCATGCCATTGTCTGGTCCGCTTCACTTTACCCACATCAGAATCTCTTCATACCCATGATCATTATGCTGCCATTGTCTCTCACTCTCATTCTGGCAGCAAAGGGAACACTTGGGTTTTCAATCGCTAGAGCTAGAAAGTGGGGTGCACCCTTTAAGTTGAGGCTTTTTAAGCTGGGATAGCATTAATACTGTATTGATTTCTGTGCTATTGAGGATCAAGTTAAGACTAAGCACTTGAAATGGTGAAGGGCGAAGCAGTAGGAGTGGGTATAGGGATTAAGAATTAATAAACAAACTAGGGTTGCATTCCTTTGAGTGTAGAAAGTTAAGCAGTGATTTGATCAAAGTTTTCAGGGTTTAACAGGAATAGGCAGGTTGATAGGGAGAAACTACTTCTGCTGTCTGGGGAGGCTAGGGGCTGGACTTCTGCTACGTTGGCAGGAACCTGCTTTGGTGAAAAGTACTCTGAATCATGTGATTTATTTGCTCCAGGGGTTGGGGAGGCTGGTGCGGGTTGGAGTTGAGCGCACCGACCCCAGATGGAGAGGTAAAGCGGCCATGGGGGTGGGCGAGTGCAAAGGAGGGCTTGTTAAAAGGCCTGTCTCAGTTCTCTCTGAGACTTTGTCCCAGTTGTTTCAGAAGATGTTAGGCACATTAGCCCCCACCACTCACATGACCCCCCCAACCCCCCCGGTCCCTCCTATCCTTCATGTCAACTCAATGTCAATTCATGCCCCTCACCCACACCCTATGGCCCCTCATAGCTTCCATGCCAACTCATGCCTCCCATCCAACTCCCCAAGTCTGCTCATGTCCTCCATGAGAACAGGTGTAGGCCATTTAGCCCATTGAGCCTGCTCCACCATTCAAATGATCATGGCTGATCGGCCACTTCAATGCCTTTTTCCCACACTATCCCCATATCCCTTTATGTCATTGGTATTTAGAAATCTGTCAATCACTGCTTTAAACATACTCAGTGACTGAGCTTCCACAACCCTCTGGGATAGAGAATTCCAAAGATTCATAATCCCCTGAAAAGAAATTTCTCCTCATCTTGGTCCTAAGTGGCTTCCCCCTTATTTTGAGATTGTATCCCCTGGTTCTAGACTCCCCAACCAGGGGAAGCATCTTACCTGCATCTACCCTGTTTAAACCTTTAAGTGTTTTGTAAGTTTCAATGAAATCTCTTCTCATTCTTTGAAATTTAAGAGAATACAGGGCCAGTTTCCCCAATCTCTCTTCACAAGACAGTCCCGCCATCCCGGGAACAAGTCTGGTGAACCTTTGTTTCACTCCATCTTTGGCAATAATATCCTTCCTAAGGTAACGGGGCCAAAACTGCACATTGTACTCCAGGCATAGTCTAACCAAGGTTCTATACAATTGAAGCAAGACTTCGCCACTCCTGTACTCAAATCCTTTTGCGATAAAGGCTAACATTCCAATACCCTTCTTAATTGCTTGCTGCATCTGCATGTTAGCTTTCAATGTCTTTATTGATGAGGACACCTAGGTACCTAAGTGTACATCCACATTTTTTTAATCTCTTAGCATTTAAGAAATACTCTGCAAATTCATTCCTCCTACCAAAGTAGATAACCTTACCTTTTTTCATATTCCATTCCATTTACAATGTTCTTGCCCACTCACTAAGTCTGTCCAAATCCTCTTGAAGCCACTTTGCATCTTCTTCACTACATACATTCCCACCTAGCGTCATGTCATTCTTGAACTTGGAAATACTACATTTGGTCCCCACACCAAATCATTGATAACTATAATGAATAGCTGGGGACCAAGTACTGATTCTTGCAGTACCTCACTAGTCACAGCCTGCTAATGCGAGAATGAACCATTTATTTCTACTCTCTGTTTTCTACCTGTTAACCAATCCTTAATCCATGCCAATATATTACCTACTATCCCCTGTGCTTTAATTTTGCTAACCAACCTCTTGTGGAAAACTTTATCAAAAGCCTTCTGAAAATCCAAGTATATTACGTCCCGTACTCCCCTTTGTCAATTCTGTTAGTAATATCCTCAAAAAACTCCAACAGGTTCGCTGGACATGATTTCCCATTCATAAATCCATACTGACTATGTCCAAGCAGATCATTATTATCCAAGTGCCCATTTATCACATCCTTTATAACAGGTTCTAGCATTTTCCCTATTACTAATGTAAGGCTAACAGGTCTGTAGCTCCCTGTTTTCTCTCTCTCTCCTTTCATAAATAATGGGGTTGACATTTGTTACCTTCCAATCTGCAGGAACTATTCCAGAATCTATAGAACTTTCAAGATGATCACCAAACCGTCCACAGTCTCCATTGCTACTCTTTTCAACATTCTGTGATGTAGATATCAGGTACTGCGGACTTATCAACCTTCATTCCCATTAATTTCTCCAGGTACAACCTTCTTACTAATACCAATTTCCTTCAATTCCTCATTCTCCCTAGTCTCTTGGATCTTTAATTCTAGGAGATTTCTTGTATCTTTCTCAGTGAAGACAGATACAAAAGTAATCATTTAGCATCCCTGCCATTTCTCTATTCCCCATTATAAATTCTCCTGATTCTCCCAGTAATGGACCCACATTTGTCTTAGCCCAAATGTTTCCCTTTTACTTTTCTATAGAAGCTTTTACAGTCGGTTTTTATGTTTTTTTGCCAGTTTACATTCATATTCTATACTCCCTTTCTTCATCAGTTTCTTGATCCTCCTTTACTACATTCTAAAATCCTCCCAATCCTTAGGTTTACTACTATTTCTGGCAACTTTATAGGCCTTTTCTTTTAATCTTATACAATATTTAACTTCCCTTGTTAGTCACTGTTGACTGAATTTTCTTTTTGGGGATTTGTGCCTTGAAGTAATGTATAGTTGCTGTAAAACTATGTAATAATTATTTAAAGACTATTCATTGCCTGTGTTCTATCATACATTTTACTGTATTTTCCCAATCCAATTTGGCCAATTTGCCCTTCATGCCTTCATAATTTCCTTTGTGCAAACTTAACAGCCTGGCTTCAGGTTGAACTACCACACTTTCAAACAGAATGTAAAATTCTGTCATATTATGGTCACTCATCCCCAAAGGTTCTTTTACAACAAGATTACTAATGAGCCCTTTCGAGTTACATAACACTAGATGCAAAATAGCCTGCTCTCTAATTGGTTCAACATACTGCTCTAGGAAACCATCCCTATCACACTGCAGAAACTCATCCTCCACAGTGTTAGTACTCATTAGGTTTACTCAGTCTATATGCATTACCCATGCTACATGCTTCTCTTATCTCCTGATTCATATCATGCCCCACACTACCACTACTGTTTGGTGGCCTATAAACAACTCCTATCAATGTTTGCTGCCCCTTGCTGTCTCTTAGCTCCACCAAACAGATTACACATTTTGTTCTTCCGATCTGAAATCCTCCCTTAGTATTTGCCAACTCCATAGCCACTCACCCAGTATCCAATATGGGAAGACTTCAGGGACCATGTTAGAGATAAAAAAAAATAAACTTCTAACAGTCTAATACACCTCTCACTCCCATTCATAGAATCCATTCAGAGCTTTTAAATCTCAAGTGGTTAATCTCTTAAAAAAAAACTTCTATTCAGATCCCACATCAAAGACAGCTAATCCTTTAATAGCCTTTCTAAACTGTTAAAAAAATTGTTTACTCAGAACCCCTGTGAAACTCAAGCATTTATAATGGCATAATAGCCCTTGGGGAAATGTCAGTGAAGAACTCTATTAAAACTGCTACTTCTTTTTCTATAACAAAGGCAAAATACTGTGGATTCTGCAAATCTGAAACAAAAGCAAAAAAATACTGGAAAAACTCAGCATGTTTGAAGAAGAATCATACGGATTCGAAACTTAACTCTGTCTTTCCACAGATGTTGTCAGACCTGCTGAGTTTTTCCAGCATTTTTTGTTTTTGTTACTCCTTTTCCTAACCTGCAGAGGGCCTGTCAATCAAAGCAGTTCAGCAGAGGTCATTTTTAAAAACTCCATGACAGCTGCAGCCTGTCATTTTTAAGTTTAAAGAGCAGTGGATTTGGGGAAAAAAAACCCCTCAGATCATGACAGTTAGACAAACCCTGTCCGCCCTTGAAGAGCATGACTCCTACGTTCTGAGTTAAGGCCCCGGACCAGCCAAGAAAAGGTCGTTTGAACACAGCGCTCAGTTCAAATGGCCCTGTTGAGTTTGGGTGTCCCTCCTGTGTGATTCATGGCCCCTCACCTGCAAAAATTGGATCTGTTGGAAATGGGGATGGTACTTTAGCATCCGGACTCTGTCATTTTTTTAAAGGTCTTCCTGACTTGCGAGAATCCGGCCCCAGGAAGAGGGGTTATAGTCTTAAAAATTAGAGCCAGACACTCAGGAGTGAAATTCGGAAACCTTTTACATAGAATTGCAATTGATGTACGGCACAGAAACAGGTCTTTCGGTCCAACCAGCCACGCTGGAGTTTATGTTTCAGTCAAGACTCCTTCCATCTTTTCTTATTTAAATCTACCATTGTAACCCTCTATCCCTTTCTCCTGCATAAGGTATTCTAGTTTCCCCTTAAATGCATCAAACTATTCACTTCAAACATTCTCTGTGGTAATGAGTTCCTCATTCTCACCGCTCTTTGGGTGAAAGAAGTTTCTTGTGAATTTCCTATTGCACTTCTTGGTGACTCTCTTATATTAATGGTCTCACATTATGCTCTTCTCCACAAGGGGTAACATCACTTCAAGGGTGGTAGACGTTTGGAATTCCCTTCTAAAATTGGAACTTGATGCTAGATCAATGGTATACTTTCATTTGAGATTGAAAGTTTTTTTTTAAAGTTATTAATGGATATGTGTCAAAGGTAGGCATTTGGAGTTGGATCAGCCATAACCTCACTGAATGGCAGAACAGGTTTCTCGTGGGGGTGAATGGCCTATTCCTATGGTCCAAGAACAAGTGGCATTTTAGTCACGTGCAAAAATCAATTCAAAATGAGAAATGATGGAGGCATCTTAAATAGAAGAATTGAACAGAATCTTTGACGCAAGGAAAGACAAAATGAGTAGTCATGGAAACCTCTTGATGCACGGATCAGGAGGAAGAAAAGAGGAATCCCAGGGATAGAGGAGTAAAGTAGAGTGGCTAATCCTGACTAGTCACTGACTTTTTATTACAACTTTGACAACTACATGAATATTGCTCTATTTCCACAAATAATTTTTGACTATCCATTAAATAAAATATCTTCTTAAAATCTGAAGATAAATAATACACAATGGATGGAATTTAATCCAGGTGACAGGGGTCTCACCTGCTGAAGAGCCTTGAGAGTCCATGTCACCTCCTTTGGGGAAGACTCACTTCATTAAGTGCCAGTCAGACAGGTAAGTGACCACTGGTGAGCTATTCCCAGGATCCAGGACCCCGGGGGCAGAAATCCCGCTCTCTACCCCCACTGCACCCCAAGAGCTGTCATCCAATCAGAGGTCAGCTGCTCCTCATTGCTGTCAGCGCCACCAGGAGAGTGGTGGTAGCTGCCAGAAATGTACCCACCAGAGACCCAGGAACAACAAAGGGCCCAGGCCACAGATTAGTGAGGGTGGGATGGGGATCTCAGTGAGTGGGGTCACTGGCTGTGGAGGAAGCAGGGCTAGCAGAAAGGGCAGCGGGTGGCTTTCAGTGCCACCCCCCCCCCCCCCCCCCCCCCCCCCCCCACGTGCTCCCTACCCCACTTTCCAATGCTCGGTCCCTCAATCAAGGACTCAGGGCCACCTCCATCCCTTGGAGCCCATTCCTACATATTCAGGGCAGAGGAGCAAAGGTTGTGACATCCCACCCAGCACACTCCTGGCCAATTAAATGTCCCCCTTGACTCCAAACCTCCCTCGGGGGAGGGCTTTAAGTTCTGCTCAATATCTTTAATTTAATGGAATATTACTCTCTGCGCTGTGTAATGTGTATGCAAGCGGGGAATGCAATGCAGGGGGTGGTAGTGCAACAAAGCCAAGTAGGATTCATGTGTTCTTTAGTTATCTACAAAATCATAGTCGTTTTGCAAAGTGAAACCTCCATGCTTTAGGGAAAATTACTGGGAATTATGGTTCTTAAATGAACTTTTTATCGGAAGGATCGCCGGATGTGTTTTGTTCTTTCCCATGTCTACAACAGTTGCTGTGCCTGACAGTTATATTTGTTATAACAGTGAGTTAACTGGGGTTAGATGTGGCCACTTACAGAATGCATCAGTCATGAGGCTTCACAGATAACAGCTCTTTCCTGCCCAGACAGGCCAGAAACATCCCCTGAGCCTAGAGATGATGAACAGCCTAAAACAGATTTTAAAAAAAAATTTCGACTAAAACCAGAATGAATATCAATAATCTACAGGTCACAATGACTACAGGCACTCTGAGTTCTCAGACCCTCTTGTTTGAGTGAAACATTTATTAGAAGTTCAAAAAAAATGCAAATAAACAATTGGTTGAAAAGCACATTAGTTTTCAGTCTAAATGATGTTGTCCTGGAAAAAATTTGAGTTTTAGAATTCCACCAAATATGACAAAAATATACATCTGATCATGTTTATGCTTTGGGGTCTGTATGAAGAAATTACAGGAATGGGCATTACATGGCTGCATAAAGGATATTGGAGCTGAAAATGATTTGTGTCTAGGTCCTGGACATTCTGAATGGACAAGAATAAGCTAAATTACAGTACAGAATTACAGTTATGAAGTATATCAGTGAAACAGTTGTTTGAAATTAGTATTTCTGACAAAAAATAAACACAATTAAGAAACTAGCTGCATAGATCATGCATATAGCACACGCATAACATTTTGAACAGGAATTGTGTTTGAATTACATCATGGATATATGTCAGGGTATCATTAGATATGATATCCGATGCAACTGAATTTGCATTGTGAATTCATTGTTAAATGTACCTCTTAAAGTATGACCCTGCTGTTGGCATGTGACATGATTATGATATGTTATGATGAAAATAGTGGCGACTACTTTCATAATTGACACAACCTAATTTCATTGACCTGAACAATGAGAATATTTCTTTAAAACTAAGAATTCCACAGGATTTTTGCTGTGTTTACAAGGTCAGTACTTGCCCTCCTGCTGTTGATTAGAGTAAGGGAGTGAGGAGTTCTGACGTGGAATGAAGGCAGTGCTGTTCCCACATTAGAACCATGAGCGTTGGGTGGTTCTAGTGAACAGGAAGAGGGAAATGCATCAACATTAAGTGAATATGATAAATTAATTGCTAAGTCACATATGTTTATAAGGTCACCAGTCCTTCCTTCCCATTAAGTGTCTCTAATACAGGTTTCCATTTATCTTTTTTTCTAACTTGCTGTCTTAAGTCTGCATTTCTAATCAAGCAGAAAAGTACCTGTGGATGGATAGATAGCTGTCCTATCTATGTCTGAATGGATGCAGTTCTTTGAAACATTTTTTTCATTATTGAGAAGCAAAGGCAACAAGCCAAGACCAATCGAATAAAATACCATTTCCAATGCAGAGTGAAAGATGACAAGGTGCAGTTTTAGCAATGGGGTTGATGCACTGGCTTCATTTGAGATCAATGGAGAAAGTAAAACCAAGAAAGTGGATTATTGCAGATCGATGCAGGATGAAGCAATGAAAGGTAAGAGATGGCAATTGTTGGTTGACCTTGATGAAGAAACAAAGATCTGAAGAGACCATCTAAGAAAAATTTGTGCTCCTGAGACGGGTGCGCAGAGTTGGGAAATCTCCCAGCTCATTGCACCCAAATTGGAATGGTGGGGGTGGGGAAAAGTGCCCTGGAAGGTGGGATCATCACTCCGGAGGTCGTGGTGGTGGTGTGGGATGGAGTTGGGCTTGCCACCCCTAGACACAGGAGCTGCTGAGTGCTGAGCTGAGCTGTTTAAAAACCTCGCACTGGTTCTCTTATCCCAGTTGATTTGTTATATATTAGGCCCTGTGGACCTCAACCCTGATCCCCCACCCATTTCCCATGTCTGCACATGCCAACTCATGCCACCCATGCTCCATGGTCTCTTATAGCCCCATGCCAACTTCATACAAACTCATTCTAATTCACCCATTATCCACCATGGGCAGACCTCAGGAGCCATCTTGAGATGAAATAAAATAAAGTTCCAAAAAGATATTGCAGACCTCACTATATATATATAAAAAAAGAACACTCTCATTCATGAAAGCCCATTCAATACATTTAAATCTCAAGTACTCAATCACTTGTAAAGCAAATATTTGCATTCGTAACCCCACAACAAAGACAGCTTATCCTCTATTAACCTCTTTGAGCTGTCAATCAAACTGTGAATTTACAGCTCTCCCACCCCCACCCCCAGCCCCACCACTGTGATAATGATAGACTGTGGAAAGCAGTCAATATTATAATGATAGCGCTTAAGGTTATGTCTACAAGCAGTTAGCACAAATCTGCTAGCACAGATATTTTTCAACTCATAAACACAAGGCAGGCAATTGTTTTAAATTTTTAAGGGCAGGCGATTTAAATAACTTCACAGTTTGATAGTTCTACATACATTATTTGTCCTTCATGAGCATTTGCGTCCATTCTACAAGTTCATAGCTCACGTGCTGTGGGTTAAGGCCCATGCTGCAGTGAAAATAGGGTCTGTGTGAACTCAGCACTGATTCATGAGAGTCACATTCCACCCCCTTTATCCTACCTGCGAAAATAGGATCTATTGGAAATGGGGGCAGGACCTTGGGTCACGCCTGAGACTTTTGAAGGCCAGCAGAGCCTTCACCAATCTGCAAAAGTCTAGGTTTTCACTGCCTCAATGAAGAGTATGAAAGAGATCAAGATGTGATTATTCAGTGACTCGATTGCAAGAATCACAGAATCTCATAGTGCAGAAGAGGCCCTTCGGACATTTGTGCAAGTTTAGAAGAGTAAGAGGTGACTCGTTTGAAACTTTTAAGATCCTGAGGGGTCTTGACAGAGTGGATGTGGAGAGGATGTTCCCTCTTGGGGAAGAATCTAGAACTAGCAGTCATGGTTTAAAAATAAGGAGTCGCTTATTTAAGACAGAGATGAGGGGAAAGTTTTTCTCTGAGGGTCTTGAGTCTTTGGAACTCTCTTCCTCAAAAGGTGGTGAAAGCAGAGTCTCTGAATATTTTTAAGGCACACCTGGATAGCTTCTTGATTAACAGGGGGATGAAAGTTAATTGGGGGTAGGCGGGAGGTTACAGTCAGATCAGTGGTGATCTTATTGAATGGTGGAGCAGGCTTTAAGGGCTGAGTGGCCTACTCCTGCTCTTAGTTCATATTTAGGGGTAGTGAACCCAAATGAATTTGCTGAATGTAAAGTGGAATCAAAAATGGATGATGCGATGATTGTACTAAGGGGGCTACAGTGAGGGCAGTGGCAGGCAAACAATTTATCTTGAGGCTCGACATTTAACAATGAAATTGGATCAATGGGGAATGGTGTCATCCATTGGATTTTCTGATACTTTGGTTTCCCGATTTTTGACCAGACAGGAGGTTCAGTACAATGCAGCAGTGAAATTGAGATCCATAGAACTTGCCAGGCTGAGGTCATGACCTGGAACACACCTGAAGATGGAATTCCGTCCCTACGCTGACTTCACCATGTAATATGCTTTTTAGCTGCTTTTGCCGGCTTACCCTGCAAGTGAGTTTTCTAGACTGCATTCTGTCCTCACCTACTGCAGTTTGCAGTGCTCAAGATGTGCCAATACTGGTGTGGGCACCTGCCTGAAACATATATGTGGCCTAACCCCACTCTGACTTTGTAAAGAGTGGTGGGATCATATTGTCTCTCCACAAATGCTTTGCAATATGTACTCTGCCACAGTTAAAGGGAGAGGGTAGAATCATCTAAATTTAAGCTCTATATCTATTCCTGCTTTTGTTAATTTACCTTCTTCGTACTCTGAAGGATAATGACTGCTCTTAGACACTTTTAAAATTATGTTAAATATTCATGCAAACCAAAGGAAATCCTAAATCATTGTCACCTTTTTAGATTGGTCATTTTTTCACATTGGTAGTTTCCCTTTTGAATTATTGTTGGGAATGAGGTGATCACTTTCTAAGTTATTTCTCCTATAAACTGATTTTAAATTGTTCAAGGATTTTTGATGTATTTCTTGATGGTCCCCATCTGTCATGGTCTTTTATACATTGAAGCCTTCTATTAATTTTATAAATGTAACATTGCATTATGAACACAGTAATTCCTAAAATGCTGATGCTCAGATCTGAGTCTAAATTGAATGATGCTGTTTCAGAGATCTGCTTTTACTGAGATGTTTATACCAGCAAGTTGGTGTTTGTGCTTCCACAGAAGTTGTTCTCCTTGTAACTTATGATTATGAATAAAAATTACTTTGTCTGTTAGATGTGTTTGTAGTTTTGAAAGATAAGGAATTTAAATCCTCATTTAAAAATAATAAAAGAAAGACAGCCATAGACACCCATTTATAAAGTGCATCTTGATATTTGACCACTTGAAATTAGAAGCTTTTGTTTAGTTACTCTTCTAATAATTAGAATCATATATTTGTGTCCTGTGATCCTAGTACTAGAGAGAGAGATGTTGCTTCTAACCTAAAGAAAGCACCTTTGCTTGTGTAAGGCCTCTAGTGTAAAATATATGGCTGTTGAAACAGGCTGATTTTCTTTTTCTTGGGAGAACCTATCAAAATATTTCCAAGTACGGTAATTCCTTGCTTAACAGAGTAGTTATGTTCAAATGAAAAGTGCAACTTCAAATGAAGCAAATCAGGTTTTCCCATTACAACACTTTGAGAATGTTACCCACTGAATAGATAAAGGAGAACCAGTGGATGTGGTGTATTTGGATCTTCAGAAGGCTTTTGATAAGGTCCCACGCAGGAGATTAGGAAGCAAAATTAGAGCTCACGGGATTAGGGGAAATGTACTGGCATGGATTGAGGATTGGTTAATGGACAGAAAACAGAGATTAGGGATAAATGGATCATACCTGGGTTGACAGGCTGTGACTAGTGGGGTACCACAAGGATCAGTGTTTGGGCCCCAGCTATTCACAATCTATATTGAAGATTTGGATATGGGGGCCAAATGTAATGTTTCCAAGTTTGTTGTTGTTACAAAACTTGGTGGGAATGTGAGTTGGGAGGAGGATGCAAAGAGGCATTAAGGAGATTTAGAGTAGGCAAGAACATGGCAAATGGATTTTAAATGGGGAAAAATGTGAAGTTATCCACTTTGGTATGAAAAATAGAAATGTAGAGTATTTCTTAAATGGTAAGAGATTGGGAAGTGTTGATGTCCAGTGGGACCTGGGTGCCCTTGTTTATAAAACACTGAAAGCTAACATACAGGCACAGCAAACAGTTAGGAAGGCAAATGATATGTTAGCCTTTATTGCAAGGGGATTTAAGTACAAGAGTAAGGAAGTCTTGCTGCAGTTGCATAGAGCCTTGGTGAGACTACATCTGGAGTATTGTGTGCAGTTTTGCTCTCCTTACTTAAGGAAAGATATACTGCCCATAGAGGGAGTGCAACAAAGGCTCACCAGACTAATCCCCAGGATAGTGGGATCGGGGAGATTGGGTCTGTATTTTCTGGAGTTTAGAAAATGAGAGGTGATCTCATTGAGGTGTACAAAATCCTTACAGGGCTCGACAGGGTAGATGCTGGAAGGATGTTTCCTCTGGTTGGGGCTCTAGAACCAGGGAACACAGTCTCAGAATAAGGGATAGGCCATTTAGGACTGAGATTTGGAGGAATTTCTTCAGTCAGGGTGCGGTGAATCTTTGGAATTCTCTACCCCAGAAGGCTATAGAGGTTCACTCTTTGAGTATGTTCAAAGCGGAGGTTAATAGATTTCTAGATAACAATGACATTAAGGGATACAGGGACAGCGTGGGAAGATTGTCTTGAGGTAGAAGAGGGGCCATGATCTATTTAAAATAGAGCAGGCTCAAGGGGCCATATGGCTTATTCCTGTTCTTATGTTTTCTCTGAGGGTCTTTGGTCTGTGGAATTCTCTTCACCAGAGAATGGTGGAGGCTGTGTTATTAAATATTTTTACGGCTCAGATAGATAGGTTCTTGATTGACATGGAAGTTAAGAGTTATGGGATGGGATGGGGCGGGGATGGGATGGGGCAGTGGACAGGAAAGAAGAGTTGAGGTCACACTCAGCTCAGCCATGATATTACCAAATTGCAGGGCAGGCTCGAGGGGCCGAATGGCCTACTTCTACCCCTGCTCTTAATTTGTATGTTTGCATGTTCAACCAACGTAAAAGCTTAAATCGGTTCTGCAGGACCTTTTTATCATTAGAAAAAAAATCAAAACATTATACCTAAAAACCGTAGATTGCTAAATTACTATATTTGTAAATGAGGTAACTTTTAAAACAAAATAAGTTTTAAAAATATAAAAGAAATATGTTGACTCTACTTGTCTTCCACTGGTCGCTTCTCCTGATCCCCGAACCTCCAGTTCATTGCCGACCCTCCTGCTGGCAGCTTTACTCTTCCGAACCCTCGTTGTGAGCGAGGGCTCAGGAGATGAGCAGCATGAAGTAGGAAGCAACCCATGGAGTGAGAGCAGCTTTGACTTGCAGGGTCACACTGGTCAGCTACAACCTGGGGAGCTGGTCACCGGGAGGGTCATAGAGCAGGAAGGTCACTCAAAATGGTACTGATTAGGTCACGTAACTCCATGTCCCACCCAGCATAAAACGACGTTAAAACATAATTGCCGATGCTAAAGGTGAATACCTGCTCCATTTACTGATCGACAGTAAACCAAAATGACTCAAAGTGGGGTGACTTAAAGCGAGAACTTGCTGTAATGATTCTTCTATGGCCTACTGAAATACAAATATTTGAATTATGGCAGCCTTTAGTATAGTACGCTTGTGTTTATTTTTATTGACCTGTCATATCCTCTGAGTATGTATGAACAAGAAGATGAAATACAATATCTATTCATTAGGTGGGAAAGGAGTTTAAAATAGGTTAAATACAAATGAGCTGTAAAAAGAAATTGGTTTAATGTTGACCAAGGCACAATGTATTGAATGGTCGAGATTGTTAAGGGCTTTAGTTGATTGTGGTAATTTCTGTAGTATTTCCACTGTATATAGATGGAGGCAGAACTATCTTCATGCGTAATTATAAGTTGATGCCTAGAAATGGAAAAAATAAGGGGAAGGTCTAAAACCAGCATCTAGGAAATGTCTTTTGTCTGACTTTCAAATAATATTAACGTGTTCATTCAGCTGGGGCGAGTTTGTTTGTGAGGTGTGAATAATTGTTGCCTAAAGATCATTCAATCTGGAGGTGAGACTGTTGGAGCGAGCATTAGGCCATTAATACCCATTTTTCTTATGTCCAGCATAATTAGCCATGCATTCCAGGCAGTTCAAAGGCTAATGGAACATTTAAGCCTAAAGGATTTGAGGTCTCTGAAGGATTGGAAACTGGAGGGCTGAAGCCTCTGGTTTCTCGAGGATGTCAGGTCTGCTTCCAGAAGATGCAGGAAAACTATTGCAGGAGGGAGCTGTTCAGTAAAATTACACCAAACTTCTGACATCTAGTTGAGTACATAAGGTGGGGCTGGGGAGGGGGTGGTGGTGTAGTGGGGGTTGGTACTTATCTGTTGCATTTAAAACTTTGCTCTTTAAGGTAATGGGCTGAAATGCTTAGGCAAGGTTTGATAGGACACAAGCACAGGGACAATTTGTGAGCTTGATGGAGAACGTGACAGATGCAGTAATGGGACAGTCTTATCAAAGAACTGAAAAAACCTTCCAAGCCTTGTTCCATTTATTTTCAGTATAAGTGACAGATAAATGTATTTCTTACCTCACTTAATTCAGTCTATTGTAGCAACCTAAGTTGTACAATGGCTCACATGGACTTGTGTTTATACTAAGCTGAAGACAATGTCATTTGTTGGTCGTTCAGAGCACATTAGACTGTTTCATTGCCTATAAATTGTAAAATTGATAAGTAGGGCTGGATGCACAGTAGGAAACTAACTTTCTTTCATTTGTTATGGGGTATTGGACCAGGCAGTAGCTTTTTGGACTAGGCCTGTTCTTCGAGTCCTTCAGAGTTCTCAATCGTATAAAGTTTTCTGACTGCTAAAGTCACATTTGTGACAATTTTGCATTTGTTCATTTAGTAATGCTTACAAAATGTTTAGTTCATAACTTCTTTACATCCCTATTTTGAAGGAAAACATAATGACAGAGCAATTTCAATGCTAAAAGAGTTATTCAACATTTTGATTAAAACAGATTCCTTTGTTCTGTATCTCTGTACATCTGTGAAAAGCAGCCTGTGAGTAACCAGCCTGTTTTCCATGTGTGCTGCTTACAGAATTTCATGATAGAACAAAAACCTCTGAAAGAGATTAAGTATTTAGCACAACCTAGCGTCAGGTCTAAATGGTCAAGCAATCCAAGGTCATCCTCCATCAGCTGAAGTGTCAACTGGGTTTGTCACTTAGCTGATAGGAGCTGGTGTCTTAGTGGGGCCAATGCTTGACTATTATTTTGGATATTTGACTTGAACAAGGTTGGAGTGATTGTTGAATTACTGATGACCCCTGGGCCCAGTGAGTCTCGAGCCTGAATGGTACTTAGATGTTCCCTCTGCTTTCAGGTTATTGTTGGCCTATTCCATTTAGTGATAATGCATCATCTGCAAAGTGAGTTCAGGCAGTGTAAAACCAAATAGACAGACCACCCTGTACCAACTCCCACATCCCTACCCCCACCAAACCCCTGGAAATGGGTGAAAAATGGTGAGCCTGGTGCAAAAAAATGATTGAACTTTCACTTTTGGTCATTTTTTAAACTCTCTTTTTAAACTGTGGAATAATCTTGCCACTGAATTGATTCAAGAAGAAGCAAATCCTGTTCTTTACTTCAAGCTTAAGTGAATCAATATAAAATGACAATTTAAGCATTAATTGAGTGAAATTGTGCTGTATATTATTAATGCACAAACATCTTAAACGTGATGTTTTTCACTTGCTATTTTTAATAGAAGCCTTACCTTGTTCAAAATAAATGTTAAAGCTTCCTCTCAGACAGCAGACAAATAATTTTACTGAAACTCAATAATGCTCTTAAATAATAATACCATACACAGCATGAACTCATCAAACATCTTGAGTGTGCCATCAACAGTCTTCAATCTGATATGAGAATTGGGCAAAGAAGTTGACTAACGGAATTAGAAAGTTGAATGTGTCTACAACCCTCAGCTCTCCCAAAGAATATCCAACAACATTTCACGTTTTGACAGAGTGGAACAAAATAAACAAATGCAGTGCCATATTTTATTGTTTTTCTCTATATTCCTGTAGTGTTGTTGCAATATAGTATAAGAAGGTTAACATTCTACCACTGCTCAGAATTTAGTCGCTGTAACAAACATGTACCAGGCCAAAACCTGACTGATAAAATAAATATAATTTTAGCCTCTGAAAAGAAATAGGGTGGAATTTGATTCAAAGGCGGAAGTGCACACAATGAGCCTTTTTTTTGTCAGGACTGTATCCAATCTGGCATACATTTTTTCTTTCAATTTTAGTTTTGAACTAACAAAATATTAACTTGCCTTTTCACTTACTGCCACCATTTCTGTTTTATTATTTTAGAGCTCTGACACTTGCCGTTTTTTGTTTCTTTTTCTTGGTACAGTTTTTACTTTGGGTGACCTCTCCAGTTTGGGAGTTACAGCTTCCCCTCTGTGATGCAGGCTGTCTGTTCTCCTGTTGTAAAGGTAAGCAGCAATAAACATTTTCCATTGGTGGTTAGTGGCCACTCCATCAATAAAGGCCCTTTTATCTTTCAGGTACAATAAGTACCTGCCTTCTTGTGGTATAATCCGAATATTTGTTTTCTTGAGCCGACTGAGAAACCCAATCTTGTGGTTTATCCATACAGCTTCTGTTAGTGAAGTGGAGGCTTTGTGAGATATTGGCAATCGTAGCTCTGGGGTGGGTGGGTCATGAAACTGCATTGTTGAATGGATAAAGTGGACACGAAAGGGCCTATTTCTTTTCTCTCATTTATTTTTGTATGTTTGTTTATCATACATCTGGTCCATTACCAAAGCAATGTAAACTTCTGGTTTAGATTTGGTTCCGAAATAACTAGCTTTGTGGCTTCAAAGTTAAATGCCAAAACCCAAAAGTTCCAATTAATCAGCTTCTCACCTCATGTATGATGTGGCAAATGGCCTAATTCACATTTCTATTATTGCTGTCCTCACTGCAAAATTCTTTTTATATTGTGCTACTTCTACCTGTCTTTCAGGTGAGATGTTAGAGCCAAGCCCTGCCTAGACACTTAGGCAGATGATAAAGTAGCATGGTATAATTTCGAAGATGAGTAGAGGAGCTCCTCCTGGTGCCCTACCTAATACTCGTCTTCTTAATACAACCATACTACAACAGATGAACTGATTATTATCCCATTGCTCTTTGTAGGACCTGGCTGTGTGAAAATCTTTGCTGCTTTACCTACGCTAGGACATTGGCTAAGCTTCAGAAATACTTTACTGGCTGTGAAGTATCTTGTGACCCTCTGAGCTCAGGGAAGGTGCTATATAAATGCAGATATTTTATTTCTGTCGGGTTCCAAAGCCAACAATGTTGATACAATCTACCACATTTACATCAGTTAATAGAGAAATTTGTAAATTCAACATGAAGGACTGTACCAATAAAGTGTGACTGCACCAATAAAGAGTGATCATCTCTGTGATTACCGTAAGTAAATACACCATGAAGCCCATGAGATTTGAATTGATATTTGGTGAGAGAAATTTGTAGATTTGAAAGTTTGCTGTAAATTCATGTCTCCAGATAAGGACAAAAGTCATGTGAAATTACTGCCTTTTCTAAAAATTTGAAGTGTTCTGTCTGAAATATGACAGATGCTCTTAAAACATTCACATAAAATAGATTTGATTTTGAATGTGGCTATATTTTCTGCTGTTCTTAAATTATACATTTGTTGGTTCTCTGTTAGCCTAGTGTTATGAACAGTGCACCAGTGTGGCAGATTGATACTAGTTACACCTCAGCATGAAGGGAATTGGTTTATGTCCACAGAACATGCTCCCACCCTTATGGGCCATTCAAAAAAGACAGGTATTGGGTGAAGTTCATGTTTTTTTTGAAAGCTAAGGAGGAAATGCCCTGGTGTACATTAGTATATACAGTTTTGTGCACTCCTTAATGGAAAGCTATAAAAGTTAAGGAATAGATCATCCTTTTGCCTTCTCAATAGAGGAACTGTACAAGGAGGTAAAAAAAAAAACCCTTCTCTTTTGGGTACAGCTCGTTGCACATTACTATATAGTTACAGGAAATTGTACCGTTGTGGTGATATGCTCCACTGATGTGCAACATTGTGTGCAATAGATAGCCAGTAGGTATGTTGAAAAGTTGAGAGTTCAAGTCCCACCAGTTTTTTTGTGTTTATGAAATATTAAACAATATATGGAAATTTGGTGTGAAGAAATGCAGCTTTGGAGATTTAGTGGGCCAAACTGCCTGTTTCTCCTCTGTAACATTTTATGACTTTGGGCAGAATCGTAGTTCCCATTGATGGTGGGCGTCATGGTGGGCATGACTGGACAATATGGTGGGAAGGCCAAAAATCAGTTTCATGCTGTCGTGAAACCAGTTTGGAATCGTCCGCTCTGCCCATCAATGGTGGGCCGCATTTCCCACTGTGCAATGTCAGGAACTCAATTTTAATGCATTTGCATCCTGTTTTTGGGCCCTCATGCCGGAATCATCCCCCCACCCCCCACATCAAATTTACCATCCACAATGGCGTGACTTCAGAATGGCGTGCTTCAGAACCACCTTTTAAAAGGCTTGCATCTGTCAACCTGAGCTTTGAGGGGAACCGGGAGAAGAGTGTACCAAACCACGCTTAGCCCTCCCGAACATTGCCCATTGGACAGAAAGGAAGGGATGTGGCATATTTTGGCCGGGGGGGTGGGGGGGGGGGTGCACAGGCAAGTCACTGTTTCCCAGCTGACTTTCAGTGCGGTGCCAGGGCGAGCAGTGTGGGTGGGGTGGGAGGGAGGGGGCAAAGGCAGCACAGGTTGAAGAAAGTACACAAGCACATGCCAGGGTGTGGAGGGGGTGAGAGGGTGGGGGCTGGGGGGTTGGGGGGGATGCTGGGGAGAGAGGGGGAGGAGTGAGGGAAGTGGATGTGCGCTTGGAAAAACTTGTCAAAAGTGAGCATTCCTCCGCAGCTGAGTCTGTTCAGCTGCAGCTCCATTGAAAGGCTTGGATTCGAGCTTCTGAAGCTTTCCTGCCCATTCAAGCAACACAAAAGCATGAATGTGCCACCAAATGTTCCAGGACTTTTCACCCCTCGGGCACAAACTGCAAAGTAATGTGTGTTTTAGGGGGCAGCAGAACAATTGGCCGACTGGGCAAGTTGTACCACCCCCTTGTGAAAGCTGGCCCAGCTGTAGTGCAGTCACTGGTGAAGGCACTCACAGCCCCTTGCAATGTCATTAGTAAGGTGTGGACCAATATCCATTATGGTTCAAACTAACAGTGCAGCCTTGCAGTGGGGGTTAGGAGAATGCCTGTGCCTGAGCTGAGAGCACAGCGTGCAGTTCAGTGGCCGAAGCTGCCGCCAATCGGTCAAGTAAGTGGGGCGGAGTGGGTGGGGTTTCAGACAGCCATGAAGCGCACTAAACCCTGGCTGTCCAAGTGGTGACTGCACTTTCCTGCATGTGTGAAGGGGCCTTCTTCAGACTTAACCAAGAGAGGTTCTTAGGACACATATGCTAATCCACATGTGTCTCTCTTTGATCCTGCAGGAGGAGAACACCAGAATCAAGGAGCCTGGTAATTTAGCAGTATGTCTCATGGCTTACAGGGAGCAGAGAAGAAGGACAAGAGAGCATTGGACGCACCTGGCTTGGCGAAGGGAGGAGAACCTCCCTCAAGTTGAAGGGATGGCAGGGCCTGTGTGCGCACAGCTGAAGGTCCACAGAGAGCTGTCTCATGTTGGAGCCTCGTTACACCCAGGGTCTATAGACAACGAGTGTCATTCCTGCAGATAACTGAGAACCAGTGTCACCGAAGACTGCGCATGCCTATGGAACTGGTCGGCCACACATGCCACCTGCTGCAGGGTTTGGCGACACGGAGGGCATCAGCTGCCAGTGGCCGTGTAAGTGACTGGAGTGCTCAATTTTCATGCCAGTGACTTCTTCCAGGGCTCCAGAGGTGACCTGTGAGAGATCTCGCAAGCCTCCACGCACAAGTGTATCCAGGAGGTCATGGATGCCATCTTCATGAAGGCACAGAATTTTGTGCATTTTGCCCAGGATCAGGAAAACCAGGAAGCAAGAGAGCTGGGATTTGCACAGATTTCTAATTTCCTGCGGGTGCAGGATGCCACTCACCAGGTGCTTAGATCTCCTTGGCAACAAGCAGTCAACTATTTCAACTGTAAGGGCTTCCACACGCTGAATGTTCAGGTGGTCTGCGACCACCAAAAACACACCCTGCAGGTATGTGCACGATTCCCAGGGAGCGTCTACGACTCCTACATCCTCAGCAGGTCTCAGAAGGGGATGATATGGTGAGAAAATCCACCATTGCGGCTGACTGGTAAAATGTCATTTTTCACACCTGCTACAGCACTTAGTGCAAATCTGGGACGATTCTGCCTTTTGTTTCTTTTCTACTAGCTAAAAACCCATTGTGGTGTGAATGAGAGGTTATGGTCAGAAGACCAAAGGACGTAAGAAAATTATCTTTGCTGCAAATGGTTAGCTTAGCCATCTTGTTGAAACAGACACACTGTACAGCTGTAACACCAGTCGATGGTCAAGGACAGTGTATAACATGGTCCTATGCCAATAGCCAGTTCAATGCTCAGTACTTGCTCCCTTATATGACATGCTCAGATCTTCCGCTTATGATAACAGGAAATTTGTTGGTCAAAATTATGTCTGAAGCAGCTGTTTCTTAAGATAATACCGATTTGTTCCAGATGTGATGTTTGCTGTAAACAGCCAAGCTACATAGATGAAGTTTACTTATAGTCTATTAAGAATGAAAGGAGCACTGTAAGAATTCATCTTCTACGTGCTCCCTAAAACAGTTCTCCTGGTGATTGGTTACTCAGCTAACTAGCGAGGTGAACAAGATGCAAGCCTGCCATTGGTGAGCAACCAGCTTGGCTCAGGTGGGAGTGCTTTCACCTCTAAGTCAGAAGCTTGTGAATCCAAATCCTGCTGCACAAATCGAACATGTAATCTATGCTGGCACTGCAGAGTCAGAGTGCCATAAAATGAATGAAATGATCATGGAATAATACCATGGAATCTTTTACACCAATCTGAACAGGGATCTCATGTAAGAATGAAGTGCTCTCTTGGGATCTTGGACAAAAATTCTCCCTTAACCACCTAAGAAAGTTTTATTCATCTCATTTGCTGTTGTGGGACTGTATTGTTCCCAAATTGGCTGCAATATTTGCTTACAAAGCATTAGTAAATATACTTCAAAACTATATGAAATGTTGTGGGAATCTTGAGGATGAGAAAGGTGTTCTATAAATTTCCCTCGTAGTTCCTTGCTTTTTCCCTTCCTTTCTTTCTCTCTCTGTATCTGTCATTAAATGTAATTTGTCTGCAGTGGTGACAGAAGTTCCCTTTACTGTGGTAAGTGTGGACTCATCACTTTCTCAAGTGGAACCCACAGTTACTTTATGCAATGTCGCATGATGGCACAAAACTGCTGATGTAACTGGCATCCATCAGGCATTTAACTACCCAGCTTCCCTGGGAGTTAGGACTCTGGGGAAATAAATCCCACCCGGTGAGATCAGCCCATCAGAGGCCAGCAGTTCTCCATTGCCCGTCAGCATCACCAAGAGCGGTGGCTACCACCGGTAATACAACCCACCAGAGGCCTAAGGTCGAAACAGGACCCTGGCCACAGGTGAGTGAGGGTGGGTTGGTGGTCATGGGGAGGGAGTCGCTGGCTATGGGTTGTGGAGGGCATTAGAGGAAAGGGCGGGGGGGGGAGGTGGTGGTGGCGGGGGAGGGGGGTTGGTCTCAGTGCCCTCCCTCTTCCTGATGCTGGGTCACTTGATCAGGTACTGAGTGCCTTTGAACAAGGGGCCACCCTTGCTCCCAGGTCTGTCGGGTCTGCTTTTCCAGCTCCCAGCAGAGCAACTTCCCTGCCTGTCAAGTGCAAAATGAAGTCCTTAAGCTTAAGGGCCTTAATAAGCACCTTTCATATGCCTCCACCCCCCAACCCACCCGCCCCCCCCCACCAACCCACCCCCCCTCCCCCCCCCCCCCTCCCCCCTCCACCGCCCCCAACCAACAAGGGTTCCTGGTGTTCACTCCCCAGCCCTTTAAGACCCAAAGCTTGTATTCCTCTATTTTAATAAGTCACTTCTAGGGGCTGTTGTGTACCATCTGAAAGGTTAATTGTCTTTGAATGTACAGTTTTGTTTGTCTCATGATGAGAGCTTTCTGGTTTGAGTTACAGAATGCAATAACCATGTTAAACCACAATTAATGCAAAAAGGCATCTTTCAGCTGTTGTTATGATAGATTGGGCAGATCGATCTGCCTAACAGCAGAAATCGTGGTGGGTGGGAGCACTTAATTTGACGGAATTCTGTTCTCCTGATTTTCAAGGTGGGTTAAAAAGGGGTTGAATTCCCCAACGAACAATATCAGGAACGTCATTTGCATGCATTAGCATTACATGCATGCTCATTAAAAGTCTACCTTGCCAGAATTAAGTTCACCCTCCAGATCA
This sequence comes from Carcharodon carcharias, assembly GCF_017639515.1. Taxonomy (NCBI): domain Eukaryota; kingdom Metazoa; phylum Chordata; class Chondrichthyes; order Lamniformes; family Lamnidae; genus Carcharodon; species Carcharodon carcharias. The sequence continues at coordinate 7,148,483 of NC_054488.1, read as the reverse complement.
ATTTCCCCGCCAGTGGGAAATTAACACGCTCAATTTTAGGTTTGTATATAAGTACTGAGCACCTGCCGAGCTTCACCACTCCCACGACTTTGAGATCAGTAGATGCCACTTTCTCCTTCTTGGGCACCTCGCATAACTTCACTCAAATGTTGCAGCCAGGCTGAGCACTGGAGGCAGACGATGTCTGGAATATGGTGGGGGGGGGATGCGATTTGGGTGGTAGGATGCAGTGAAGGCTGGACAGGGGATGCAGGCTTATGGGGGAAGGGCGTGGAGTGTGTCTGAGGTTGGGGGTAATGTCCACAGAAGGGAGGAGAATGGAGAATGTCCATGGAAGGGGAGGAGTGGAGGGATGGGGTGGGAGGCGTTGGGGGTGGTGTGGGGTTGGGGGGAGGGGGTAGCTAGTGTCTTAGAGGGCAGGGTGTTGGGGGGGGGGTGGGGTTGGGGGGAGGGGGTAGCTAGTGTCTTAGAGGGCAGGGTGTTGGGGGGGGGTGGGGTTGGGGGGAGGGGGTAGCTAGTGTCTTAGAGGGCAGGGTGTTGGGGGGGGTGGGGTTGGGGGGAGGGGGTAGCTAGTGTCTTAGAGGGCAGGGTGGGTGGTGTCAATGGTGGGATCCTTGGGGGACAACTCAGGGTACTGGTGATAGGAGGGAACAGTCACAGTCAGAGGGATGAGTGGGATGCGGTAGGATGACAGGTCCAGGGTGAGAGTCTGAAGTTCTCATCGGGTGGGTCACAGAGGGGGACAAGACAGGTGGCTCGGATAATGGGAGGGGGCAGGATCAGGGTGGGCATGGGTGTCGGGTAACAGGTGTCGGCTCTGAGGGGAGGAGAGGCATGTGGAGGTGGATTGCGGGTCCAGGGTAATGGGGGAGGTTCAAGGTTGACAGAGGGGAGAGGAATGGGATATTGGGTGGGCCTATGGTGATGGTGGTTTGTGGGTGACAGGGGGAGGGTCGAAGTTTGAAAGGTGACGTGCACCATTTTTCCAAACTGACCTTGACCACACAGTTGGTCAGTCAGTGAGATCCCTCGAAGTGGGAGGAGGGTCTTTTCAGGCGGGTGGAGTTCAAGGTCAGCACAAGCGGCCGATTGAGGGGGCACCCTAACAATCATGAGATGAGTGGTTGTCAAAGATGCTCACTTGCGTTCTCCTCTCTATAGTGAAGCCCACATTGCAGCAGGTTTGTTCCTGACTCATGGGTCTCATAACATCGAGATCCAGCAAGTTTGGAGCTGCCGTTCATTCTGTGCCATTTGCCATCGGCTGCAGTCAGAGGCAGGGATGAAGGGAGGGAGGTGGATGCCTCCAAAGGGCACAGCTGGTGGACGGCAGCCACCTCGCGACTCCAAACCTCCATCCTCCTGGGTGAATGCCTCCCGAGGGATCACGTGGTTAGTCTGTCTATGCCAAGGCAATGGTTTCTCTCTAAAGTTTTGAGGGGATTGGAGACAAGTGGAAAAGTGACCGTGTGAGGCTTCTTGCACATGGCTCTCATCACCCTGGTCAAAGAGCAATGTCTGCATATGTATTCATGTATGAATAGGAGGAAGGTCCATCTCTGGTCCTCCAGGGTGTCCTTCGCTTGGCCTCTGTCTAGACATAGCATCCCACCCACCTCTTCCAGGTAAAGGACTTAGTACTTCTCTGTTGGTTTCGAGATGGAGGGAAACCTGTAAAGGACATGCTCACTTAATGTTCCACTTCAATTCGTTCACCCATGCACTGAGGTGGTGATGGTGCAGGCTGCAGGAAACCCTGCCTTGGTATTGGCTCTCACCCAGAGGAGGAGAAAAGCGGGCCCATCGCCTGTTGGCACTGGGCCAGGGGGATCAAGGGCCTGAGCAGCAAGAGGCAGTGGGGGATCTGTAATGTCAAGATGCTGATGAACAGGGTACACTGCAATGGCGAGCACTGGCCCAACCATGGTGTGCTGCCAGTGGTGTTCTTATTTAAAAATGAGCAAAAGGCAATGCCAGGGGCACAATAGTATGTCCTGAAATGTCATTGCTCACATCTGCCAGCAACTCCAGTACGAGCTGCAGTAACAAGGACTCTGGAGGAGTAATGCAGAACTCCTGGCCTGCGTTGAGTGGATGGCTGTCCGGCTTCCATTAAATATGGTACCAGGACTTCAACCCCATGAGGTAACTGCAAGCTGGGGGGAGGTGGGGGGGGTGGGGGGGTGGCAACTTCCTGCCCGCTCTGTCACGAGATTTGCCATTCACCTCGCTGATGCATAATTAATGAGCTGAACAGTAGAAGATTGTGTGTGTTCAGTTGTCCCAGTTCTGGAACAGACTCCAGAATGGAAGATTCGGCCTGTTGTGTTTCTAGAAATTGGGACCGTTAATGGTTATGTTAAAAGTTTATCTTAACCAAACTATTACCAATGAGTGAAAGCAAAAAAAAAAATCTTGAATAATTTAAGCAGAGTGATAAGTTATTTAAATGTTTCTATAAAAGGACCAGAAACTGTCAGCAAAACGGATTGCCCAATAGACTGACTATTTTTTTTGTTCTGGCACCAAATATGGTGGTTTGTTTGGAGCAAAAAATTGTAGGTCCAGTAAAATACAAATTCTTATTAAACTGAATCTATATGATTTAGGTGATATTGGCTGTAGCTATAGTTACAGCAATCAAATGGGGTGCTATGTGTGTGTATGCAGAGGAGATGGGAATGAATTGTGTATGAGAGCCAAGTGTGACATTGGCTCTCAATTGTCAATAAGATGTCACTGATAATGGCTCGGCACAAAGTTTAAAATGTGCAAGATGGGAGAGGGCCTCTTCGAAATCCAGTTTTGTATAATAGTGCAATTAAAGTGCTCAAATCAAAAGGTAAACTAATACCTCTCAGGTTACAGGGCTAAAGTGACCTCAAAGTGCACAGCAATATCTTTGGCATTTGACTTTGGGCCTACTCAGTCACTCCTGTAACCTTTTGGGTCAATTGCTTATTGCTGTAGACCTCAGCTGCAATAGATATTCATATAATTCATAGGGGAAGTGGAGATATCTGCAGTGATGATTCTCGGTATGTGTTTGTTGTAGGCTGAATGACAGATTAATTGTCATTACCAATTTGAAGCCTTTGCAGAACGATGGCAACTCCTTATTTGCACTAGAAATCCAAATAGAGCCCCCCGTGGAGGCAATACACTTCAGGAGCTCAATTAGCTGTGTGTGGAGATTATGTCATGCCAGATGGGAATTTATATTTTATTTTTCTGCACTGGTAAAGTTGATGTGTTAATTTGAACAGACAAATACTCCACTCGTAGTGCCAATGATTATCTACGTCTACCTGAGCGGGGGGAGGGAAGACATTTTTTAAAAGCTTTTTCTTTCCCTCCAACCCGAAAGCCTGGCATTCACTTCCACAAGTTTTTACAGTACTCAAGCACACATTGAAGTGACCCCTTTTCATGCCTGGTTATTGACAAGCAACTCAACTATGGAAGGCATCATCTAAGACCCAAGCCTGCTCTCCCCAATTTTCATGCAAGTATATTTTTCCAGTGAAACTCAGCAGGTCTGGCAGTATCGGTGGAGAAGAAAAGAATTGACGTTTCGAGTCCTCATGACCCTTCTACAGAACTTAATTTCTGTCGAAGGGTCATGAGGACTTGAAACGTCAACTCTTTTCTTCTCCGCCGATGCTGCCAGACCTGCTGAGTTTCTTCAGGTAATTCTGTTTTTGTTTTGGATTTCCAGCATCCGCAGTTTTTTTGTTTTTATATTTTTCCAGTGTTTGACTGATCAGAAGTGGGAACCTTAGCTGATATTTTGGGCGGATTTGTCCCAGATATGCACCAAGTGCGGTTAAGGTTTTCACGCCGTATCGTCCCAAACCTGCCACATTACTTACGCATTCCTGGGAAACACACCGTTTCCATGGCAGATGGGCTCTCACTTGCCCGCCTGCCATCACCTCGCTGCTTCATCACGCCAGGTGCCATGTTTAAAGTCTATCCACGCGCACACATCTTGGTGCTTCCAGCCCACGAATGCTGCAGGGAAGATGTCCACGAAAGGCAAAAGGACTGCGGTTCCAAGGTTCACTGATGCATCCTTTGAGCACCTTTTTGATGCTGTGGAGGAGTGCCAGGATGTCCTCTAGTCACGTTCTGGCTGCAGGATGGGCAGCGGTGTGACCAATCAGGCATGGGAGGCGGTGGCAGCGGTGGTCAGCGCCAACGCCCTTCAAAAGAGGACAGCCACCCAGTGCCGCAAGAGGATGAATGATCCCTACCGTTCTGCCGGGGGTAAGTCACTCATCATCACTCTCAACTCTCACAATCACAAACCTACGCATGCCAGGTATACTTATCATCTGGCCTGGCAGGCATCCTGCTTACACTTTCTCCATCTCTATCCATGTAGGACAAGCTGACACACAACAAGAGGGAGAGGTCACAGACCGGTTGAGGAATGCCTGAAATCAAGGTCCTCACAGACTTTGAAAACAGAGCCATCCAGCCGGCCGGCGAGGATCTGAACTGGTCCTGTGCTGACGGTGAGGTTGGTGGTGCTCTACCAAGTGAGGGTCCAGCAGTGCAACATCCATCAGACAATCATACTGTGAGTGATGTGTCCTCTTTCATAGGCCACTGCCATGCACTAATTATCTCCCCTTGCTTTCACAGGCACATCTGGGAAACAGCCGACAGAGTCCATGACCCAGGCCCTCCAATCAAGCCCTGAAGAAACCTCTGAAGAGGAATCTGGAGACACCATCTCTGCAGTCCCATCACAGCGCTCACCCACACCCTCCACCAGCACAGAGACACCCACCTCAGTGGGACCTAGCTTTCGAATAGCCTCAGGATCACAATCTGGTGAGCACATCGCACTGCCTGACCCACAGCAGGCAGAGGTAGGAACTTCCCAGGTCCCTGGCATTCTGAGGACTGCTGGAGGTCAGAAATTTGCTGAGTCTGAGTCAGATGATGAGCCTCTGAACTCGGTCATGTCACAGTTGCTGGAGCTACAAAGACAAGCTCGGGAACATCAGGAAGGGATGTCCGCTGCAGTCCTCAGAATGCAAGGCATGATGGAGATGTCCATCCGTCTTCAGGCTTGATGTTAGTGTCGCCATGCCAACGCACCGAGGTCAACACTGGTAGGTTGGCGGCCGCCATGGAGAACTTGGTCCAGGACATCACTCCTGCACTGTTGCACGGGCTCAACTCCATTGCTGATGCCTTGGTTGGCCATCAGATGTGAAACCTTTCTGCATAAGATAAAGGCAGGTGTTTCAGTCCAGGGCCTCTTCCCTGTTCTCTGTGCAGCCATCAGTCCAAAGTGATGGACTGGTGTCACACTCCCTGGACACATTACTGATGCCTGCACCCCAGTGGTGCTGGTCATTGCTGCCAGAATGTAGTGGGCAGGTGCCACAGAGTTCTCTCATTCTATCTGTGTGCTCTCAACATCTTTTAAGATGGGGTTGGACCATCTCTTCAGCACTGTGACCACTGACACTGTGCTCCTGAAGGGGTCAGGTGCTGAAGATGCACAGATGATCAGATGCTTTTAAAGTTTCGTGGCTGCGTCTCTATGATATGACCCTGACCACATAACACTAGGAGTCTGTCGTTCTCAGAGGCTACGTGAAGATTTATGGAGTGTCCTCACTGCATGTTGTCATCATCATCCTCCTGCAATTGAGTGACGATTAGGGCCTCCACTGCGTCTCCATGACAGGAGCATTCTTACAGAGGGTATTCATGCTGCCATAAGCCAGACTGCAGTCAAACGTTCACAGATGCAATGTGAGGATCTATTGGGTCACCTCACTGCATGTTGTCATCATGCTCCACAAACCTATGAGGATCACCCGAGTGTGCCTGCCTTGTCTACCCAGTGCAAGGGCCTCATCTCCGCCATCGTTGCCTTTGGGGTTCCCCTCACCCTCATCCCCATCAGCGTCGTCCTCATTGGAGGAGACCTCCATCTCCTCCTCAGCCAGCTCCTCTGCCTGTTGGAGAGCCAGGTTGTAAAAGGTGCAGCAGACAACGACGATGTGTGACACCCTCTGTGGACTGTATTGTAGGGCTCCACCAAACTGGTCCAGGCACTGGAACGTCATCTTCAGCATCCCGATGGTCTGCTCCACCAAGTTGCAAGTTGCAGTATGAGCCTCATTATAGCTTCGCTCTGCTGCAGTCTGAGGCTGCTGCATGAGTGTCATCAGCCACGGCCTCTGTGGGTAGCCCTTGTCCCTGAGGAGCCAGCCCTGCAGCTTCTGTGGACCCTGGAAGACTTCAGGGATCTGTGACCAACTGAGGATGTAGGAGTCGTGGACACTGTGCACACATCTGCAGGGTATGTTTGTGGTGGTCGCACACCAGCTGCATATTCAGCGAGAGGAACCTCTTGCAGTTGATGTAATTCACCGTGTGATACACCGGAGATCTGAGCGCCACATGAGTGCAGTCGAGTGCACCTTTGGGAAACCTGAGACATGAGGGAACCCAATTGCTGTTGCATCCTGGCTGTCCTGGTCCCGGGTGAAATGCACAAAGCTGTGTTGCCCTCACAATGGTGTCATCTGTGACCTCATGGATGCACCTATGGGTGGAGGCTTGTGAGATCTCACAGGGGTCACCTGTGGAGTCCTGAAAGGAGCCACTGGCGTAGAAATTGAACGCCGTGGTCACTTTCATGGCCACTGGCAGTGGATGCCCTCCATGCCCCCGTGGTGCCAAATCCTGCAGGAACTGCCAGATGTGACTGACCAGTTCCCTAGACATGTGCAATCTTCAGTGACACTGGTTCTCGGTCATTTGCAGGAATGAAAGGCGGTGTCTATAGACCCTGGGTGTCGCTTGGTGCCGGCCAGCGATGCCTCACTGTGGTTCCACTGGGACATGTGCAGTGGCCCCAGCTGCCTCTTCTTCCTGAGGATGCTGCTGCTTCTATGCAGCCAGGAGCCTCAGTCACTCTCTCCTCCGTCATCTTCACTCTCTGTAGGCCATCAGGCATACAGGTAGTTCTCCAGGCTCCATGATCCTGATGTCTCTCTCTTTCACCCTGCAGGAGGAGTACACATGGTTAACATGGGTGTACTAAGAACCTGTCCTGGTTTAAGTGTGACTGCCCCTTCACACTTTGCCCATTTCTTCCCAGTTTGAAAACCTATGGGGCACTTGGTAGCTCTTTGTCTCTGTATTGCCTGAGTGGGCAGATAATCTAGAAGCCCAACTCCAATCAGATCAATGTGGCTGCACCTGTCTCAGCTGTAGAGGAATGGTCACTTTAAACAGGTTTCCCTAATGCATGGCTGCTTCCCTTTGCGCACCCTATCCCCCCAACCCCCACCCCTCCCCCCAATGCTAGTGCGCTATATTCAATGGCAGGGCTGCCCTTGCCCTCTCCCCACCCCCCACAAATCACCTCAATGGCAGGACTGCCCTTGACCCCCCCCCGCAACGCTCCTCAAGCTTGAAGTCCAACAGATCACCCTGGCGAACGCTTCACCATCGTTCCTGTGCACTCACCTCCAAGTTCCCCTCAAAAGTGCAGCCCACCAAGTGCATGCCTTTTATGTGCTGTTGCAAAACACGTCAGAGTGCTTTCCCGTCAACATGGACAGATGATTCAGTGGAGGGGAGAATGATCCCGGTGGGCTGGCCTAATAATGATATGCAGATGCATTACGATGAGGTTCCCGATGTCCAGTGGTGGGAAATGCGGCCCACCGTTGGTGGGCTGAGTGTATGATCGTGAACTCATTTCACACCATCGTGAAACTGATCCGCTCATACCACTGAACATGCCTGACACTGGTGAACGCCGAAAATCCCGGCCTTTATTTTGCTCCCTTCCTAGCCCAGGTATGCTGAGGCCTGTTTTATTGTCCCTAGTGTTCCCTCCACTGAGGTCAGGTGACTAGTGTACAAAAAGGGGATGGAAAGGGTTTTCATTTAAACAGCACTTTTCATAACCTCCGGACATCCCCAAGCATTTTATAGCCAATTTGTAGACTTTTGAAATGGGGTCACTGTTGTAATGGCGTTTGAAATCTGGCTTCCAATTTGCATACAGCATTGTGCCACAAGCAACAATAATATAATGATTAGATAATCTGTTATAGGGATTTTGGTTGAAGGATAAATATTGGCCAGGACACGAAGGAGAAGTTCCCGGCTAATTTTTTGAATAGTGGCGTTGGATCTTTTACCTGCCCCATGGAGGGCAAACAGGGCTTTTTTCTGTCTGCCAAGTCACCTGATCTCAGTGGATGGAACAGTATGGTCTCAGCACACCTGGACTATGAAGGAAGCAAAATAAAATATAATCTAAAGTTTGTGCTTCTGACCAGTTGATCACTGGAAAAATTTATTTGCATGAATGTTGGTGAGACAGGCTTGGGTCTGGGATGATGTCCTACCCAGCTGAGTTGCTTGCTAACAACCAGGCTTCAAGCAGAGTCAAGTGAAAGCAGTGTTGAAGAAGTGCAATAACTCATTGAAGTGAATGCCAGGCTTTCAGATTTAGGAAGGAAAGAAATATGGCTTTTTTAAACAAAAACCCTTTCCTGCTCCCTCAGGAGGATGCAAGTGATGCACGCTTTTAACATCTCATGCGAAAGACAGTACCTCTGAGAGTACAGCACTCAAGTCAACCTCGATTTATGTGGTCAGGACTATTAAGTGGGATCATGAACCTACAAACTTCTGATTCCAAAAGTGAGAGTGCTACCAAAACTGACACCTAAATCAGGGGTCTTGTAGATTATAAATCAATGGAGAGTGAACATATGTCTAAATACCGCAATTGGACTTTGTACCTCTTGGCTATGGAGAAAACAAAGAAAAGTCTGTAAACATTCATACCTTTAACTTGGAACATCAATTTCAAACTTACCAGGTAAATTAGAAGTTCCAGGGAGAAGATTGTCAACTAAATTGCTCACTTGAATTACTGCCTCCTGGTGCACTGCCCATCCGTCGAGTATCTTTTATGAACGCTCACAAGTTTAAGATGTGTTTGATTCCATGCTCTATGACCTATCTCCTGACATCAATGATTTTTGAGCAGCATTCTTGGCAAAACTATGAAGTATTTCATGGGTCATGGTGAATTTTCAAAATTATCCATTCTGATATCACACTTTCATTGATCCTAAAGAAGATTCTGTTCTCAACAGAAACGCGTCTTAAAATCTTTTGAAAGGTGCATTGAGAAGAAGCATTTATAATGAATGTTGACTTTAGTAGTAATGTATATTGCACCACGTAAAGAATATGGAGCAAGTCCAGTTAAATCTTGCAGCCTAGTTTTGATGGACTCTTGTGCAGTACAGGAAACACTATCTGGTAGTTATGGCGTAAATCAGGAAGACACATCCAGCATTCCACATCTAAAGAGTGTGGCTAATCTGCCAGTTATTTGTATGACCCAAGGGTTAATCTGGCATTTTATCTACATCCAACATCAAACCCAGCTCAGGTAGCACACAGTGCTGCTCACCTATGACATCATCACATAGCTATAGAAAGCCAAATGTCTCATTCCTAACCATCTCTATAAACATAATGTTTCTACAATTGAACTTGTAATAAGAGTTGAAAAAATCTACAAAAACCTGCTTTACTTGAGTGGTGAATGTCTCAACGCCTGAAATTTAACACTAATAATTAAAGCCAAGATTCTGCTAGCCTATTTCACATAATTGTACGCTCCTTCAATTGAAGCTTCTGTTTAATGGGAGTCACATATCTGTTTATACCTCCTTTATATTTTATTTCCAAACTCAGTTGACATTTTTAGAGGGGTGAGGGGACAGGGAAGATAATGCAAACTTGTCACAACCAAGCTTAAAGAAACATCTATCATAATATTAAAAGATGGTGCGAATGAACTTCACTATTTTGCTGGACGGACTGGTTTTTTTTATTCTTTCATGGGATGTGGGCTTCGCTGGCTGGGCCAGCATTTATTGCCTATCCCTAATTGCCCTTGAGAAGGTGGTGGTGAGCTGCCTTCTTGAACTGCTGCAGTCCATGTGGTGTAGGTACACCCACAGTGCTGTTAGGGAGGGAGTTCCAGGATTTTGACCCAGTGACAGTGAAGGAACGATGATATATTTCCAAGTGGTGAGTGACTTGGGGGGATTTTCCAGGTAGTGGTGTTCCCATCTATCTGCTGCCCTTGTACTTCTAGATGGCAAAGGTCGTGGGTTTGGAAGGTGCTGTCTAAGGAGCCTTGGTGAGTTGCTGCAGTGCATCTTGTAGATGGTATACACTGCTGCTACTGTGCATTGATGGTGGGGGGAGCGAATGTTTGTGGATGGAGTGTCAACCAAGTGGGCTCCTTTATCTGAGATGGTGTCAGGTTTCTTGAGTGTTGTGGGAGCTGCGCTCATAAAGGCAAGTGGGGAGTATTCCATCACATTCCTGACTTGTGTCTTATAGATGGTGGACAGGCCATGGGGAGTCAGGAGGTGAGTTACTCACCACAGGATTCCTAGCCTCCGACCTGCTCTTGGTAACCACAGTATTTGAGGCGATGCAGTAGCGCAGTGGTATAGTCACTGGACTAGTAATCCAGAGACCCAGGGTAATGCTCTGGGGACCCAGATTCGAATCCCATCATGACAGATGGTGAAATTTGAATTCAATAAAAATCTGGAATTAAAAGTCTGATGATGACAATGAAACCATTGTCTAATGTCTTAAAATCCCATCTAGTTCACTAATCTGCCATCCTTACCTGGCCTGACCTACATGTGGCTCCAGATCCACAGCAATGTGGTTGACTCTTAACTCTGAACAAGGGCAATTAGGGATGGGCAACCCATACAGTGTTGCCCACATCCCATGAATGAATAATAATAAAAAAATGTGGCTAGCTCAGTTTCTGGTCAATGGTAACCCTCAGGATGTTGATAGAGGGGATTCAGCGATGGTAATGCCATTGGATGTCAAGGGGTGATGGTTAGATTCTGTCTTGATGGAGATGGTCATTGCCTGGCACTTATGTGGCATGAATGTTAGTTGCCCCTTGTCACCCCAAGCCTGGATATTGTCCAGGTCTTGCTGCATTTGGATGTGGACTGCTTCAGTCTCTGAGGAGACGTGAATGGTGCTGAACATTGTACCATCGTCAGCGAACACCTTATGATGGAAGGAGGGTCATCGATGAAGCAGCTGAAGATGGTTGGCCCGAGGAACTCCTGCAGTGACGTGCTGACATTGAGATGATTGGCCTCCAATACCATAACCGTCTTCCTTTGTGCCAGGCATGACAACATGCCTTTCTCTTTCACGTGCTCATTACCAAGGTTTTACGTATTTTGTTTCAGCATTTTCAGCATTCACAATTTGTTTTTTTATAAATCTAATGTAAAACTTAAACAATTTATGCTACTAAATTGAAGATTTGTTGAGTTATACATGAATGTTTTAATGAAGATAGCAATGCCCTTTGGCACTCAGAGGCTCCAAGATACAGAACTAATGTGCATAAATCTGCATGATCAGAACAGTATGTGTTTCATTGTAAAGGTCTTACGCTGCCCACATCGAAGCACCAATGTGGCACTGGACTGTTGTACCCAAATAAATGGAAGTGGAAATTGAGTGTAGCTGAGCAAATCCAAATGATCCAGAACATAGCATGTCAATGTGCTGTAATTACAATGTTGTAATATTTATACAGCAGCATGGGTTTCTATTGCTGGCTAATTGCAATTATTTTCCACAGACCCCTTGAGATTGCAATTAAGAGGGGTCAACTTCACTTGAAATGTTACAGGTGTAGCGAATGACAGCCAATTGCAACACATTTAGGATAACATTTCCATGAATATGTAACAGAGAGCTTTAAGCTGCGTGTAGTTAAGTGCAGGTGGAAACATTCTTCTGTTGCTGTCTTCCAATGGAACCTGGGCAGTCGGTTTCATGCTTTGGGTTATACCTGAAATGACTTGGTGGAGGTTTTGCACATAAGGTGTACTCCAGACTTTTCAATTTGTGCAAAAAATATCCTTGCCGGAGCCTCGTATCCTCCTGCTATTGCTATCTGAGATGGTTCATCCAAGTGCTCATTCAAGATATGTTTGTTTGCACATTGGATGTTTTTCATCAAGGCCAGGCTTAACACATAGTTTAAACAGCAAGTGCTGCTTGGTGGCCTTCAGGCAGGGCTGAAACTCGTGGGTCAAGGTCATTGTGTTTTTTCTCCTCTCTGTTTAGCTGTGTCCACATGAGTTAAAATGCATGAAACTAAGTGCAGAAACAATTGTTTTTGGATTTTCCGGCCCCCATTGGCATCGGGCATCAGGGCAGACAGAGGGGGCAAGATAGTGAGAAGGCCAAAAATCGGCTTTACGCTGTCACGAAACCAGTTTGCGATCATCCGCTCCACCCAACAGTGGTGGGCCGAGTTTCCCACCGCTGCATGTGGGAAACATCATTTTAATACATTTGCATCTAGTTATAAGCCCTGCTCGCCGGAATCATTGCCCCACATCAAGTTTACCACCCACGTCAGCCCGACCTCAGAACGGCTTCACAATTGCCTTCAAAAGGCGTGTACCCGGCGACCTGAACTTTGAAGGGGACTGGGAGGTGAGTGCACACAACCTTGTGCAGTGTTCACGAGCATCGCCCGTAGAGGACATCGAGGAAGATGCCCCCACGGATTCGCAGGGCGGGGTGAGGGAAGCAGCCGTGCACTTGGAAAAGTTTACCAAAAGCGAGCATTCTTCCACAGTTGAGATCGCTCAGCAGCAGCTCCATTGACACGCATGGAGGTGGGCCTCTGTAGCTATTCTGCACACACCAGCAACGCAAAAAGATGAAAGCGCCGCAATGCTCCAGAACTTTGCACCACTTGGGTGCAGACTGCAAATTCATTAATTAATTAACAGTGTTTTAAGGGGCAGTAGAGCAATTGGCCGACTAGGCAAGTTGTACAATCCCCTTGTGAAAGGTGGCCATGGCACAGTCATTGGTGGAGGCGCTTACAGCCCCTTGCAATGTCATCATTAAGGTGTGGACCAGTATCCTTCATGGTTCAAGCTAACAGCACAGCCTTGCAGTGCGGGTTAGGAGAATGCCTGTGCCTGAGCTGAGAGCACAGCATGCAGTCCAGTGGCCGAAATTGCTGCCAAGTGGAGTGGGGTGCAGGTGGGTGGGGTTTTTGGACAGCCAGTGAGCCCACTACACACTGGTCATCCAACTAGTGGCCAGTACTCTCCTGAAGGGACCTTCACACTTACGAGCATACGAAATAGGAGCAGGAATAGGCCATTCGGCCCCTTGAGCCTGCTCTGCCATTCAATGAGATCATGGCTGATCTGTTTGTGTTTTGAGTTCCACATTCCCATCTAACTCCGCTAACCTTTGATTCCCTTGCCTACAAGAATCTATCTATCTCTGCCTTAAAAGTATTGTGACCCCGCTTGCACTGCCTTCAGAGGCAAGAAGTTCCAAATTATCTGAGAGAACTCACTGAGAGAAAAAATTTCTCTTCAGCTCTGCCCTAAAAGGGTGACCCTAATTTTAAAACCGTGCCCCCTAATTCTGGATTCACCCATAAGAGGAAACATCCTTTCCACATCCACCTTGTCTAGACCGTTCAGGATCTTGTATACTTCAGTCAGGTCACCCCTCACTCTTCTAAACTCCAGGGGAAACAAGCCCAGTCTGTCCAACCTATCCTCATAAGAGAACTCACTCATTCTAAGTATCAGTATAGTAAACCTTGTCTGAACTGCCTCCAATGCATTTAGATCCTTCGTTAAATAAGGAGACCAAAACTGCACACAGTAGTCAAGATGTGGTCTCACCAATACCCTGTACAACTGAAGCATAATGCCCTTACTTTTATGTTCCAAGAGAGGGTCTTAATACACCAACACTAACCCACGCATCTCTCTACCTTTGATCCTGCAGGATCAGGACATCAGGATCATGGAGCCTGGTGATCTAACCATCTGCCTCATAGTTTACAGAGACCAGAGAAGAAGAAGAAGAAGAAGAAGAGAGTGGTGGAGGTCCCTGCCTCACCAAAGGGAGGAGCACCTCCCTCAGGATGAAGTTGCGGCAGGGCCTGCTGTGTACACAGCTGAAGATCCACAGCAAGCCATCGCTCGTAGGCACCTCGCTAGACCCGAGGGGGGGTGCGGAATCGTCTGTGCTCATTGGCGCTGGGCGTGCTCGGCTGTGTGAGCAGACAGTATGGCGTGTAGGCCAAAAATCGGTTTCACGATGTCGTGAACCTCATTGTAACACATCTGCATACCACTGTAAGGCTAGCCTGCCAGAATCATCCCGCCCACACTGGATTGTCCGCCCACATGCCAATTGCATGTACGTAACGTGCACCTGGTGAGCGGCACTTCACTCGGGGCTTCGAGGTTTGTTTGCTGACCTTGCTTCAGGCAGCACTCACAGTCATCAGCGCCAGGCTTCATAAACAGCCCCATGTCACTGTTAGGGGGGCTCACGGGCAGTTCTCTACCTACCAGACCAGTTGTGAGGTGGGGGTGACTTTGTACAGCTGCAGGGCGAGGGCTTGCTTGGGGGAGGGGGAGAAGTGGCCTCATGAAAGGGAAGAGGCTGCAGGGCGAGGGCTGTACTGGGGAAGGGGGGTATCCCAGGATGTGTGGGGGTACAAGTTGATCAGTGCAAGTGGTCACAAGATGGTGAGGGCTGAGGAGGCAGTCTCCAGAGGCGATGAGGCAGATGGAGATGTGAGGGTGTGTGCATGTGTGAGAGAGTGAGTGATGATGTCCTTTGAGCTGACAGTGAGTGAGATGCAAGTGAATGTGTGATGGGCTCAAGTGTGAGAGTTTAGAGGGATGAGATGGTTGCCTTACCCTGGCTACACGGACGAGATCATTCATCCTCTATCTGCACTGGATGGCCAACCTTTTCTGTGCAGCATTGGCACTGATCACCACTGTCATCGCCTATCAGCCGGATTGGTGATGTTGCTGCCCAACACGCGGCCAGTGCAGGGGTAGAGGACATCACGGTGGGCTGGCACAGCATCCAAAAAGTGATCAAGGGACCAGGGGGCTGCAGCCTTCTTGCCTTTTGGGGCCTTGTTTTATTAGCAGCAGATAAAAACAAAAAAACTGCAGATGCTGGAGTTCCTCTGACATGTCCTCCTTCTTCCTTAACCGAGGTTTTCCACCCACGGTGGTTGACAGGGCCCTCAACCGTGTCCGGCCCACTCCCGCGCATCCGCCCTCACGCCTTCTCCTCCCTCCCAGAAACATGATAGGATCCCCCTTCTCCTCACTTATCACCCCACCAGCCTCCGCATTCAAAGGATCATCCTCCTCCATTTCCGCCAACTCCAGCATGATGCCACCACCAAACACATCTTCCCATCAACCCCCCTATCGGCATTCCGTAGGGATCGTTCCCTCCGAGACACCCTGGTCCACTCCTCCATCACTCCCTACTCCTCAACCCCCTCCTATGGCACCACCCCATGCCCACGCAAAAGATGCAACACCTGCCCCTTCACTTCCTCTCTCCTCACTGTCCAAGGGCCCAAACACTCCTTTCAAGTGAAGCAGCATTTCACTTGCATTTCCCCCAACTTAGTCTACTGTATTCGTTGCTCCCAATGTGGTCTCCTCTACATTGGAGAGACCAAACGTAAACTGGGTGACCGCTTTGCAGAACACCTGCGGTCTGTCCGCAAGAATGACCCAAACCTCCCTGTCGCTTGCCATTTGAACACTCCACCCTGCTCTCTTGCCCACATGTCTGTCCTTGGCTTGCTGCATTGTTCCAGTGAAGCCCAACGCAAACTGGAAGAACAACACCTCATCTTCCGACTAGGCACTTTACAGCCTTCCGGACTGAATATTGAATTCAACAACTTTAGGTCTTGAGCTCCCTCCTCCATCCCCACCAACTTTCTGTTTCCCCCTTCCTTTTGTTTTTTCCAATAAATTATATAGATTTTTCTTTTCCCATCTATTTCCATTATTTTTAAATATTTTTACATCTTTTATGCTCCCCCCACCCCCACTAGAGCTATACCTTGAGTGCCCTACCATCCATTCTTAATTAGCACATTCGTTTAGATAATAACACCTATGTGTTCTTTTGTTCTGTTGTTTGTGACATCTTTTGATGATCTGCTTCTATCACTGCTTGTTTGTCCCTACAACCACACCAAGCCCCTCCACTTCTCTCTCTCTCCCCCCACCCAAACCTACCCCCCTCTACACACCTTAAACCAGCTTATATTTCACCCCTTTCTTGGACTCATTCAAGTTCTGTCGAAGGGTCATGAGGACTCGAAACGTCAACTCTTTTCTTCTCCGCCGATGCTGCCAGACCTGCTGAGTTTTTCCAGTTAATTCTGTTTTTGTTTATTAACAGCAGCCCTGGGCTGGAAGCACTGAGAGGTCTGCGTGCAGCTGTACTTCAAATGTGGTTCTGGGCATGATGAAGTGGCGAGGTGATGGTGTGGTGGGCGAATCAGAGTCCGCCTGCTATGGAAACGGCGTGTTTCCTGGGAATGCATAATTAATATGGCAGGTTTGGGATGATACGGCGTGAGAAGCCGCCATTGTGGCTGGTGGGTAAAACATCATTTCACCCGCCCGCTACCGCACTGAGTGCAAATTGGGGTTGATTCCTCCCTGGGTCTATAGACGGCGCCTGTCATTCCTGCAGATGACTGAGAACCAGTGCCACCAAAGACTGCACATGTCCAGGGAACTGGTCGGTCACATATGCCACCTGCTGCAGGATTTACTGCCACGGGGACATGGAGGGCATCCACTGCCAGTAGCCATGAACGTCACCATGGCGCTCAATTTCTACATGCAATGGCTCCTTTCAGGGCTCCACAGGTGATCTGTGCAGGATCTCGCAAGCCTCCATGCACAAGTGTATTCAGGAGATCATGGATTCCATTTTCACAAAGGCACAGAACTTGTGCACTTTGCCTGGGATCAGGAAAGCCAGGAAGCAAGAGCGCTGGGGATTTGCACAGATCTCAGGTTTTCCACAGATACAGGGTGCCATCAACTGCACTCACGTGACACTTAGATCTCCTTGGCAACAAGCTGTCAACTACTTCAATCGCAAGGGCTTCCGCTCACTGAATGTCCAGCTGGTCTGCGACCACCGCAAACACACCCTGCAGGTCTGTGCACGATTTCCAGGGATCGTCCATGACTCCGACATCCTCAGCAGGTGTCAGATCCCTGGCATCTTCCAGGGTCCAGAGAGGCTGTAGGGTTGGCTCCTCGGAGATGAGGGCTGCCCACAGAGGCTGTGTGGTGGCCTCAGACTGCAGCTGAGTGACGATACAATGAGGCTCATGCCATGAGCCTGACTTTGGTAGAGCAAATGATAGGCACTTTGAAAATGTTCCAGTGCTTCGATGGGTCTTGGGGGGAGCACAGCAATACTGTCCCCAGAGGGTGTTGCATATCATCGCCACTTGCTGTGCGCTCCACAACCTAGTGCTGAAATGGGGAGAGGACCTGGCTGAGGAGGACATGGAGGAGCTGCACATATCCTCCGATGAGGAGGACGTAGAAGAGGATGACGATGATGAGGATCCTCAAAGGTGAAGATGCCGGCAATGAGGCCATCACACTGGCCAGGCGAGGCAGGCCCCCTCGGGAGAGCCTCATAGCCGCAAGATTTGTGGAGGTTGGTTGCAAAATGCAGTGAGGACAGTCCTGACATCCTCACCTTGTGTCTGTGAATGTTTGACTCCTGTGTGGCTGATGGTAGCGCACATACCCTCAGTGCTCAGGCTCATGTCATAGAGACGTAGCGGAGGCCATAATAGTCGCTAGATTCCAGAAGGACGATGACGACTTGCAGTGAGGACACTCCATAGATCTACATATGGCCTCTGTGAAGGTCTGACTCCTGTCTGGCTGAGCCCAGCTCGCTTGCGCTCTGTGATCAGGGTCAAATCATGGAGATACAGCTGTGAAACTTTAAAAGCATCTGATCCTTTGTCCGCCTTCAGCACCAGAGCCCTTTCAGAGCACAGAGTCATGGAACACAGTGCTGAAGGGTGGGTGGGTGGGTGGGTGGTGGGGGGTGTGTTGGGGTGGGGTTGGTGGTGCCTGCTCACTACATTCTGGCAGCAATAACAAGCACCATCGAGATGCAGGCAGCACTAATGTGTCCAGCGAGTGTGAGGCCGGACCATCTCTTTGGTCTGAAGGCTGCACAAACCACAGGGAAGAGAAAAAAAAAACAGAATTACCTGGAAAAACTCAGCAGGTCTGGCAGCATCGGCGGAGAAGAAAAGAGTTGACGTTTCAAGTCCTTGACCCTGGACTGAGACACCTGCCTTTATTTTGCGCAGGAAGCAAAGTTTCACATCTGAGTGACATGAACAGTGCTCATCAGAACAAGGAGCCATAGGCAGCGAGACATTTTTGGGAGTTTACTTACAATCGTGAACTTTATGTACAAATGATTAACATCCATGCCCAGGCTGTGCAACGACATCTTCTTAACTTTCCTAACCCTGCCACTATGTCTTGGTGCTCCCCAGACATCCACAATGGAGGTGGAGGCAGCTGCTGATTGTGACGCCCTGTCTGTGATGGGCATCCTTTTGAGGGCTAAGTCCTGCTTTCGATATCCTGCTGTGTGGCAGAGGCACCTTCCTCAGTCTGTGGAGCTGGAGCTGCTGGGGTTACAGGAAGAGTGGATTTGGATGGGCTGGACATTCCCAGAGTCACCTGGGTGGATGGCCCTGGGGTGTGCACCTGCTGATCTTCCTCCCTATGGGTGCCTGATGACCCCTAGCTGACTCCTTGAGGAGAAGGGGAAGCTGGAGTGAGATTGAGCTGGCCTGTACCCCTCTTGCGTTAACACTGTTGGAGGCCAACTATGGCATCAGAGATGGAATTCAACCCACGCAGCAGTGCAGGACTGAAGTCCTTGACCATGGCCTCCATGGCAGCCACCATACTATCAGTGTTGACCTTGGTGCATTGCCAAGCTGGTGCTATCACCTCAGGTTGAAGGCGGACAGACTCCCCCATCGTGCCTTGCAGTCTGAGGAGCGCAGCGGGCTTTCCTGATGTTCCCGAGCGTCCCTTTGTAGTTCCAGCAACTGAGGTATGACTGAGTCGAGGCTCGTCAACTGACTCGGACTCAGCAGATTTCTAACCGCCAGCAGTCCTCCCAGTGTCGGAAACCTGGGAAGTCCCTGCATCCAGTTGCTGTGGATCAGACAGTGCAATGTGCTCACCAGATTGTGATCTCGAGGCTACTCTAAAGCTAGGTCCCACTGAGGTGTGTGTCCCTGCGCTGGTGGAGGGTGTGGGTGAGCGCTGGGATGGGCCTTCAATTAGGGTGTCATCAGATTCTTCTTCCACAATGTCTTCGGGGCTTGAGTCACGGACCTGGCTTGTGGACCCCCCTTGGCTGTTTCCCAGATGTGCCTGTGAAAGTGAGGAGAGATAATTAGTGCATGGCAATGGACTGCGGAACAGGGGAACCGACTCACAGCATGGTTGTCTGATGGATGTTGCACTGCTGGACCCTCACTTGGTAGAGCAGCGCTGACCTCACCGTCAGCACAGGAATGGTCCGGATCCTCGCTGTCCAGCTGGGTAGCTCTGTTTTCAAAGTCTGTGAGGACCTTGATTTCAGGCATTCCTCCACTTGCCTGTGACCTCTACTTGTTGTTGTGTACTGGCTTGTCCTGCATGAAGACAGATGGAGGCAGGGTAAGCAGAATGCCTGCCAGGCCAGATGAGTCATAAAGTCATAGAGGTCCACAGCACAGAAAAAGGCCCTTCTGCCCATCGAGTCTGCGCTGGTCAAACAAGTACCTAACTATTCTAATCCGATTTTCCAGCACTAGGACCCATAGCCTTGTATGCCATGGCTTTGCAAGTGTACATCCAAATACTTCTTAATGGAGAAGGATGCCTACATGCATGGGTGGTGAGTGGTGCCATGGACGGGATGAGGACATGATCCACAGAGCAGATGAAGGTGTGTGGTAGAAAGTGAATAGTGATGTCCCTTGAACTGGCAGTGAGTGAGGTCCCTGTGGGTGTGTGATGGGTTTGTGAGTGTGAGCCTTGAGAATGATGAAAAGAGTGACTTACCCTAGTGGAACAGAGGAGATCGTTCATCCTCTTTTGGCACTGGGTGGCTGTCCTCTTTTGCAGGTCATTGGCACTGACCACCACTGCCCCTGCCTCCCATGCTGGATTGGTGATCTCGCTTGCTGGTGTTCGCCCAGAGCAGGGCTAGAGGTCTTCACGGCAAGCCTACACTGCATTCAGTAAGCACCAAAGGGAGGCATTGCTAAATTTGGGGGTGGCATGTTTCGTCCCTTTGCAGCAGCTTCCGATACCTTAGAGAGTGCTAGTTCTGTGCAGGGGCACTCTTTAGATATGGCACCCAGGTTACCGAAGACCTGAGGTGACGGCAGAGCGCGTGAATCAGAGGCCGCCCAGCCAGCAATACGGCATGTTTCCCGGGAATGCATTATTAATGAGGCTGGAAGTGCTGGGAATGGGAAGATAAAGCGCAAAAAATGGACCATTGCAGCCAGTGGGTAAAATGTACTCTTTCCTGCCCACTACCGCACTTTGTGCAAATCTGGGATAATTCCACCCCAAATAATAAAGCATTATGACAGCTAATTTTGGTTCAGACTGAAATGCATTATTAATTTACTTCCACAGCCACTAGAAGTTACTAAATTAATGATGTCTGGGTTCTGGTGAAGTAGAGGCTGTTCAAATCACACTCTAAATAATGCTCGACTTTTAAAATCAGTACATACTAATTGAATGTGAAGACACACCTCTCATTTCTTGACTGTTGTTCATTTCTTTTAGTGTCTTTTAGATAATAAAGTACATATGTTTGAGATGAGATGAAAGAAAACGAGATGGTGGTGACAGAAATTCAGCTAAACAGGAAATGGTTCAGGACTCCACAAGTGAAAATAGTGTTAAAGGGACAGTGTCTTTTTGAAACTGCATTTTGTAAATTTCACTTTGGGGAGCAGGAAGCTCTATATATCATTTTATTCTCTGGAAATCCGTCCCTAACCCACTTTGCATTCTGCTTAAGACCCATCTTAAATCACATCTCTTTTGACAAACTTTTGGTCACCCAACAGCTCCTTCCTTGGTTTGGCATGCACTTGCTTCCTTGTACCTATGAGATGTCTTGAGAAACCTTCCTGCAAGCTGTTGTTATCACAAAGCAGTCATCATCAACGTACTTCACACCTCGCAGTTTTGTTGATTTTTCTTGTTCGGCTAATTCTGTCAGTTTTCATTGTTGATACACCAGACGCTTTTTCCATCCATAGTGGGTAATGTGCTCCCAATTTTCCAAACTGTCCTGACAACAAAGAAGTCAGACATGTAATCCCATATTCCAATTTACTGACCAAATGTCTTAGCATTTAATTGTTTTTTTTCTAATTGTTTCATCATTTTTGAAGGCAATATGTCTATTCTCTTCATGGGTCCCTTTCTCAGTCTTAACTCAATTCCATTTGTTGAATGCACGTGTCTCCAAAACTTTTCTTTATCTGTGTATTACCTGACCATTATCAGTGTTAAACTTTTTGACATGTATCAAATAGCATGACAATAAACCTAAGCAACATGAATTCAAGGGTTTGTGCCTCTGATTCAGATTCTAGGCTGCACGTTTGAGTTTAAAAATTGGCTTGTTCATAAAACATAGGAAAATTACAAACCCCTTTGGAAACCAGAGTTAATAATATCCTTTTAAATATTTTCAGGATTTGTATTTCTTTAGCAAATGAATTAATGCCAGTAAAGATACAGGTTCTGTACCTAGAAGTAAGTATATAAATCCTTATTGCTCACATGTCTAGAGATCAGCAGGCTAATTCCTCCAATGGTGTCATATAAAACTTAATCAAAAAAGATCAATAAAAGATGGCAAAACAGGAAAAACATGTTAACATTGCTTTTTATTTTCGCAACCATTTGATTTTTTTTTGTGAAAAGTAGGGGTGCAGGCCCCTTCCATCTGATTCATCACTTGTGCTTCCCACAGAGAATCCACACAGCTGTAAAATTCTCTGATGGCACAAAAGGAAAGGATCAGAAGTAAACACAACAATACAGGTTAATGGGGTCCAGGAAGCATTTTGTTCAAACTTCATGGACAATGGTTGGTGTCAGTGGAAGGATTAATGATAGAAAATTCAATCAGCTCTTCTTGCATAGCTCAGTCATTTTCTGCTGCACTTTTCCTTCATCAGCATTTCCATAGCATTTTATTAGAAAGTAGATAAGTTGGCAAATCTCATGCCATATATATTCAACCATAGACTCTCAATCAGAGTGAGGCACAGAAGGGTCTTTCTGTCAAGTCATTGAATAACATCAAGATACAGCCCACCAAAAATAACTGGTACACATGGTGATGATATGCATTGTTTGGACTCCTTCAATTATATGGAGTTGTGCAATGGGCTGTATGTTAATGGCAGTACAAGAGAAATAAATAGAGGATAATGTGAGCTTCAAGGTAGTGATTCAATTAGGTGGTTCTGATGACTCACAAGGCAAACAAGAAAAGCCTGAGTATTTATAAAAGCCATCAAACTGTTTAGATTGAATAACTGCTGGAACCTGCTGCAGATATGTGATTCTTGGTAGCAGAGACTGTTAAGAGAACTTTCTAATCTTTTCTGTTACCACGCACTAGATGCTTGGAGTTCTGCAGTGTGATGCAGATAATTTGACATATGTGTAAGGTATTGATATGTGTTGCGTAAGGGTACTTTTCCATTGCATGAAAATAATGAAAGCTGACTAGTTTATAATGACAATTATAGTTTAGTTTTTTTAAAAATCTCTCTAATTTTCCAAATATAAGGAAAATGTTTCCCAAATAAGCTAAAGGTATACATTATGTGCCTTAGTATTCTGAAATATCCTAAAGTAGATCACCAGAATATAACGTATATAATGTAGAATATCACCATTGCATGATGATTTTATTCCATAAATGATTGTAATTTGATTTCCAATGATTGGCATATTTAATAGATGCTAATGCTGGTCTATACAGCAATGGTACAAGAGCCATGCACCATAGACTCTCAATCAGAATGAGACACAGAAGGGTCTTTCTGTCAAGTCATTGAATAACATCAAGATACAGCCCACCAAAAATAACTGGTACACATGGTGACGATATGCATTGTTTGGACTCCTTCAATTATATGGAGTTGTGCAATGGGCTGTATGTTAATGGCAATGCAAGAGAAATAAATAGAGGATAATGTGAGCTTCAACGTAGTGATACAATTAGGTGGTTCTGATGACTCACAAAGCAGCTTTCCCAATACCACAAGGCTATAAAGTCAATTTCAAAGTCCTGGCAAAAGGATGTTTGTAGAAATTTCCATGAGATTCAGTGAGTTTGCTGAGTATGGAGCTGAGCCTAAAAAGCCAAGAAATTTCCCATCTTTGACCCACAATCTATATGTTGGGTTTGTTGATCCCAGCTAGGAAAATGCTGGCTGCTCCATGTCCTTGCATTAGAAAGGGAATCTTCAACCCAGGGTTTCACACCTGATCATTATTTAGGGACCTCTGTTGCAAGTGTAACTCTTTCGAGTACAAGCCCGTTTCCATCTGTTTCAGATGAAGTTACATAGTTTGCCATTGTGAGATGTGAACTCTTGACCTTGGGGTTACAAACCCAGTACCATAACCACTTGGCTATTTAGGCCAAGCCTGTTGTAAGTGTAGATGAATGAACCTCATATGAGGATAAGTGGATACACATCATGACGTCCTGCTGAAATAAACCACCAATTCTCACTGATGAGCCTCGCACATTAATAATGTCCACTTGGACAAGATGCCTATGTAACAGTACCTCAGCAAGGTGAGAGAAAAAAAATGTGGTTATTTAGCTTTGTAAGAAAATTACTATGTATTAATACTATATTAATACCATATATTAAAGACTTGGATGAAGGGACCAAGTACATTGCAACCAAATTTGCTGACGATACAAAAAGTAGTTAGGAAAGCCAAGAGAACACAGAATCTGACAAGTGATATAGGCAGCCTACGTAAGTGAAGTGAAATGAAAGAGACTACAGAATGCTGTGGAATCTGTCGTGGTACATGAAACACAAAAGTTAGCATGCAGGTACAGCACTGAATTAGGATGGCAAATAGAATGTTGGACTTTATTGCAAGAGCAATAGAGTATAAAAGTAGGGAAGTCTTTCTACAACTATTGGTCCGATCACACCTAGAGTACTGTGTATAGAGTTGGTCTCCATATTTAAGGAATTATATACTTGCATTGAAGTTCAGAGAATCTTCACTAGGCTGATTCCTGGAATGTCAATGTTGCCTGTAAGGAAAGATTGAGCTGGTCGGATCCATACTCATTGGAGTTTAGAAGAATGAGAGGTGATTTTATTGGAACTTAAAGGATGCTGGGGGAGCTTGACAAGGTAGATGTTGAAAAGCTGTTTCCCCTCATGGGGGTATCTAGAACACGTGGGCTTAGTTTCAGAATAAGAGTTGAAGATTGAGTTGAGGAGGAATTTCTTTTGAGAGCCGTGAATCTTTGGAATTCTTTACTAGCAAGAACTGTAGAGGTGTTTGAATATATTGATCTTACTGAATGGTGGAGCAGGTTCAAGGGGCTGTATGACCTATTCCTGTTCCTATTTCTTATGTTCTTCTACTTTGCAATGGTAATAAGAACAAAAGAATGAAAGAGGAAACAAGGATGAAAATTGCTGATGGCACAATAGTCCTTTGAAGCTATGGTAAATCTCGTTGTTGAGATGAAGAATAAGAGAATGGGGGAAGAGAGAATTACTCTTTAATAAAGCAAGTCCCAGCCATTCCACATTGATGGCTGCCAACAGAATGTTAGCTTTGGTACCTGTGAGAACCAAAGATTTTGCTCTGACACGTTATTTGCAGATGGTATCTTTGTTGCCCTGCAGCATTGAGAAATTTGACATGAAAAGTTCCAGTGCAGGGATGGTAAAAAAAAAAAATCAAGCCAAGTTGAAATGTGCATTTTGTGTTTCAAAATTCTGATTGATAAAGACAATATTAATGTAGGCTTTAATATAGCTGGCCAATCCCAAAACATAGCTTGTTGGCAAAGTATTGTTCATGGTCAACTCTTAGCTCAAGGAGCTTGTTATTGAGACTATAATATCTATCTAAAGCAAGGGATGGACATGACAGGATAGGGTTTGTATGCTGCTATTAATAACTTCTAATTTTGTTGCTAATTCCATTTTTAAAACCTCAAATCTTCTACCTCGTTGGCAAGCAAAGAGAAACAGCAGCAGACTCTTCACCATGACAATAAAGTCATTGCTCAATTTAAACACCCGCACCTGGGTTTCTGAGCATGCCCATTGCGCACTTGTGCCTCAGTGACTGAATGTACAAACTATTCCTACTGGAGACACTGTGGATTTCATGAAAAGACCAATTAGGTGGAAGTAACTTTTTCCAGATGGCAAAGATCTTCCCAAATTCATTTGGTGGGAGAGCCTGGTCTTCTTTAAAAAGGCAAGTAAGATACACGTGGATTGTTCACGTGTATTCCACACCTCACAGATCTATCCCACTGACTCATGATACAATGTGGCATTTTTGCCTGGTTCTGTTGTTTGAATCAAACAATAAGCCTTTTCTATCCTGCAGCTGGGAATATTTCATATTTTGAAATACAGTGCTGTGTAATTTCATTTCTGTATTAGTCTGTTAATTAGAGGCAAACAGCTAGAAGCATCTAACTTTAAACAGTTTGCCACTTTTATTAAATTATTTCCATCCTATTTTTCTCCTTGTTTCCCTTAATTTTATCAAAACCTTGACTGTGCATTAATCTTTATCATGCTTCTGAACTCCCCTCAGTCCCAGAATTGTAGGTCAGGTGGCTGCTGAGTAAATATTGAAATGTTACAAAGCAAATATAGACCAGAAATCGATGGGAGGTTATTGGGGTTTTGTTTGCTACTGAAGGGACATGTTTAAGAACAGTTTTGACTTTTCACTTACGTAAACAACGCCAATTCTCATTAACGCTGTACGGTTTTTCATACCCTTCATTTGTTCTGTGGATTTGTAAACTCAGTGGGATCAGGTGATGTTCGCTGGTAAATTTTTATAATATTCTTTGTTAGTTTTCGGAGATATTGAGATTTTAGAATCCCTCAATGAACTATTGCCAACAAATGTAAACCCACGAAAAGCATGGACAGAATTTTTGTAACCTAACTCAAAATAGCTGAAATAAAAACAAAAAAACTGCGGATGCTGGAAATCCAAAACAAAAACAGAATTACCTGGAAAAACTCAGCAGGTCTGGCAGCATCGGCGGAGAAGAAAAGAGTTGACGTTTCGAGTTCTGTCGAAGGGTCATGAGGACTCGAAACGTCAACTCTTTTCTTCTCCGCCGATGCTGCCAGACCTGCTGAGTTTTTCCAGGTAATTCTGTTTTTGTTTTCAAAATAGCTGATGATGCATTGAATAATAGAATGATACAGCACAGAAGGAACCATTAGGCTATCCTTCCCATGCTAGATCTTTGAAAGAGCTTTCCATTAGTCCCACTCTACTGCTCTTTCCCCGTAGAACTGCAAACGTTTATCTGTATATATCCAATTCCTTTGTGAAAGTTATTATTGAATTTGCTTGCACCAACCCTTCACACAGTGCTATCCAGATCACAGTAACCCACCCTGTATATTTTTCTCCTCATCGCCAATGGCCCTGTTCTCAATGACTTTAAATATGTGTCCTCTGGTTCCAAGCCTTTTTGCCACTGGAAACAGCTTCGCCTTATTTACTCTATCAAAACGTTCATGTTTTGGACAATTCTATTAAACCTCCCCTTAACTTTTTCTGCTTTAAGGAGAGCAACTTCAGTTTCTCTGGTCTCTCCATATAACTGAGTTCCTTCATCCTATATTCCAGTAGGTCTCCTCCTCAATCCCTCTAGAGACATGACAGCCTTCCTAAAGTGTAATTCCCAGAAATGGCCACAATGCTCTAGCTGGAGTCAAACCAGTGTTTCATAAATGTTTAGCATAACTTTCTTGACTTTGTACTCTGTGCCACTATTTATAAAGCCAAGTATCCCGTATGCTTTTTAAAAAAAAAACGCCTTTCAGTCTTGTCAATGTCCTCGTCAGATCACTCTGTTCCTACACCTTCTTTAAAACTGTGCTATTGTTTATAGTGAGTCCAGGGCCAGAATTTTTCCCTTGTCGAGTGGTCTGGGAGGGAGCGGATGGGGACAGCCGGGAAGCTGTCCACCACCCGCAGTCGGTTCTGCTCCGCACGGAGCTACCTCAGGGAGATGGAAGCGCTTTTTAAAAAAATTTATTAAAGGTGGTAAAAATTTTCAAAAACATGTCCCTTCGAGTGACTCTGTCACATGAGCTGGGACATGTTTTTAATTCAAAAATAAAGTTTTCAGTTAATGCTTGTTTGCTTTGGGAAACCTCATTCCGCTCGTGGATGTGGTTTCCTAAAAAGTGTAAAGGCCGCTTGGCCTCCTTGCCCGCCCGTCAACCGTAAGGTTGGACGGGCAGCGGTAAATGTGATGCTAATTAGCTTGTTAATGGCCTTAATAGGCCTTTCAATTATTGGCGGGCGCGCAGCCGATTCCAGTGTGTGGCCGCCGAATGAAATATCGCGTGAGTACGCGATGGCATCGGGACCCATGCCTGACATCATCGGGCATCTTTTTACGCTCGGGCGTGTTGGGCACCGGCCTGCCCGCCGAGAGTAAAATCCTGCCCCAGGTGTTCCATTGCACCTGAGTTGCTGTAAGTGCCCGAGTCCAAATGAGCTTGCACAGTGGTATAAGGTCAGGTGATTCTTCTTCACTGGGAAGTGGGGGAAAAGAGGGAAGGCGGCGAAGGGTCAGGCAGCAGCATTTTAAAATGTATAGGTGTGGGCTTTTCTTCAATGCATGTTCCAAAACAGTTCTGTGTGACTTGGATCACTGCTTAGGCATTCTAGTCGCCGAATGGGGGAGTTCCTGTAATTTTTGTTTACATGGCTTTAATGAGCCTTTCGAGTACCTTACTTTTGTGCAGCCTCCCATTGTCTTTCACACTGGCTTGGCCGAACGAGCTGCACTCAGCGTACTGGGCACGGTAATAAGAGGAGCTGACATCCATAAGACTAAAATGCATTGGGTGTTTGCCATCATGCTATCAGCTCCATTGTGTCAGACACATCGATTTGCCACTTTTGGCTGGCGAATTAAAAATGATTATTAAAATCACTGAATCAGTTGTAGTGCTAAAAACTGAATAGTGCATATACTGTCTGTGCATTTGGCACTGGCTATGAAGATGCATTCACTCACCTCCAACTACAACCATGCAGAGAGCATGGATTTCAAAACGTGCTGAAGAAATTTGCTCAATGATTCTTTACTATCCAGAATTGGTGTTTGCATAATCTAGCCTTTCGTCTGTTAAAATCTTTAATATGAGAATCAGTGTCTGTTTGTTTTTTTAAAATGAAATATTATTTCAATAATTTAATAGTTCACCTTGCTATTGAATGACAAACTGAAGTGCTGGACACAAAGCTAAGTATTGAAGTCTATTAACGTGCAGTGACCTCATTACAATAAAATGCAGACCCATCTCCACGATGAAAGTGACCCTTTCTAATGCAAGTGTCCTGTTCTGATGTGGATCCATATATTTTTTTTTCCTTTGAAAGTAAGCCTGGCCTCTAAAGTTCCTGTGAGCAGGGTAAGATGAGGCCCTTATAAATCATTTCCGTCACACTGCGAGAGAATGTCAGCCCCAGGCTTGAATTACCGCAAATTCATCGGCAGAAAATCTGCCATGAAATTGTATGGCTCCTGGGAAGCGACTGCCATCTGCTTTTCCCCTTTCACTTGCCACTCCGCTCTCCCATCAATCCTAATTTTTACTGCTTTTACATAAACTGCTCAGGATGAATTCATCTTTCTGTGTGCTGTGCACTGCAGAAACCTGCTTTATCTAAGCATTTTTTTCTTTATTTTGTTTTGTTTCCTCTCAGCTTTTGTGCATTTTGCCCTGAATGTTTCACTGCCTACAGAAGGCCCGATTGGTCACAGTGCTCTTTATACGTGGGGAAACCGGATTCCACTTGTTACTGGGTCTTGCAGTCACACCTGTCAATCAGATCTGGGGGTCAGGTTCATGCTCATGCTCCACCTCAGAGGTGTCACTGGGATCTGTTCTGCCCTCGTTTAAACACAAAAAGGAAGGGCAGGAGAACAGAGGCAGACCCAGGGCTGACAGCTGATTCAAACTGAAGTGAACTGGACTGAATGAATCAGAAGTGACTGTTTAACTTCTTTATTGGCATATTGTGTCTAGTGAAAAGAGGCACTACATTGAGAATGAGCTCATTAATTTTTTCTCCCACTTGAATCAGGCAAGGATGGTTGGTGTTTACAGGTGACCCTGATGTCATTGGCACTGATATTTGTTGTTTATCAGAATTCTTACAAAAATGTAGTAAATTTGGTTATTGAGCAATCTAGTGGACGCTATTTGCAGCCATTGTGTGGCTGTAGTGCTCAATTTTGAAGTGTCAAACCTTAGCTTTTCCAACTGCTTGTACTGGATAGTTTTGCCCACTCATTGGATAGTTTTGCCCACTCATTGGATAGTTTTGCCCACTCATTGGATAGTTTTGCCCACTCATTTCCTCAGCCACTTACAGCCTGTGGTGAGGAGTAAAGATGAATTGCTAAACAACACCCTTTGGGAATACTGGTTTTTAATGCCTGAAACTGATGCAGATTGACCAGCCAATCAATTGCATTTCCGACTAGTGTCATTATCATATGTGCTGATTAAAACTTCTAACAATTTGTTATTTAAAAACTGAAAAAATGGTAAAGATATATTCAACCCTTTCCCTTTTACTTCTACCAAAATTCACCCCAATCTGAGTACTACCTCCCACGTTCGCTTTCATCACAAAATGAATGGTAGGTTTGCTTTCTTCGAATGGCAATTTTATGAATGAGGATCGCAAGACGCCTGCCTTTAGCCCTAATGCTTAGTTAGATATGGTGATTATTTATGCATTCAATGCCTATGTCAAGATTACATTATCGATCATTATCTGCAGAATATTTTGAAAAATGTTGAGTTTTATTTTCCCTTTCTTGCACTCCCCCTTCCTTTAAAGATACAAGTGTTTGTTAGTCTGATTTCACAGGCACCGGTTCCTTTCTGGTACCTTACTCATTTGAGCTTATAATCAACAGAAGTTGCATTAAGACTTTACAAAGCATCAGTCAGCAGGCTGTGGACAGCATCATGGATGGGCCCCAATCTCGTTCTGGTTGGACGAGACATACATACATATATAAGGATATTATTGTGCCTTCAGCACGCAGTACCAGCCAACTCCAGTACTTGCCAACTCAGGGCAGGTGGGAGATCGAACCTTGGATATTCCTAGTTTACATTGCTCAATATCACATTGCATAATGGAATTGCCCATGAAGCCATTAGGAAAGTTTCATATGAAATATTATTGATCCTTAGGCTGTAATATTTTAACATAATTGGGGACAAGTTCTCTGTACCGTGACTATCATGGTGTAGGCACAATTTGCTGCTGATTTCAGATCCATTCTGTACTTGCAATCTGTGTTGGTGTTTAAAATATTTTGCCTCTTGCTTGTGTACATGTTTACTGGTACTTTGTGTAATGTTCATCCAATGAAATGTCACTGACTTCTTGGTCATGTTGACCTTGATGCAAATGTCTTTTTAACTTATTTCAAAATGAATGCATCAGCTGGGCCATTTGTTTTAAATTATCATCTTTCTATGACATAAGTGATTTTGCATTTAAACTCAATTTATTGCCCCATTGGGATAAAAACAAACTTGTCATGCTGTTTAGTACAAAATGCTGGTGCAAAAATAATTAGGCCATTCTTTCTTTTTATTGTCAACATTCACTTGTTCAAATGATCATGCTTTAATTTATGAACAACAAAGTAATTAATTACAGCACAAATTAACTATCAGCTCTATTATTAATAATAGGATGATAGAAAGTTTTGAGATTGTACCCCACACCATGGTTCAAGTGGATACTCAATGGCTGATACTCCTGTGCAATGCTGAGGGGTTGGCTGTCCTTCTGAAGCTGTGTCCTTGTGTTCTGGTGCTTCAGCTGAACATTAAAGATCCTATATCAAAGAAAAGCTGTTCTCCCAGTGTTCTGGTTAATATTTCTATTCCAACCAAAATTGTTTACAAATTATGGGTGATATATGCCTGGTTGCACTGTAGAATGATTTTTTTGCATTTGCTAACATCATTACATTTCAAAAAATAATTCATGAAGCATTTTGAGATGTTTGACATGACAGGTGATATATAATTGCAACGGGATATAATACAACAATGTTTATTAGTGCAGCTATTGCTGTAGGTCCTATTTCATTACATTAGTAAGAAGCAATTTACTAATATATTGATTGCATGATTTATATGCTGGTAATTTGTGTTAATATCATGTGGAGCTGTACATATGCAGCATTACATGCTTCCTTAAGCCATCACTTCCTGAAACATTTTTTTTCTACTTCCTTACACACACCAACTATCTAACATCTTAAAAAAGGCAATGATTGAACTGTACACTATTTTCACTAGATGCCGTAGCAGCTAGACTCCCTACTCCAGACATATTTCTTGGCTGTAACAGTCCCTGTCTTTGCCAATGTTGCACTGCACAAGCCAGCAGAAGCTGAATTAAAACAAGCCCCGAAGATTTTATTTCTTCCTCTCAATCTTTATGAGGAAGTGTTTAGTTGTATGCAAAATGGTTGCTACTTCTGCCTATGGTGTAGCAGTGGCCTTTGGGATATCCTGAGATAAATATTGCTTTTTCTCTCTGTTTCTTGCCCTTTCTTTCATTCACTCGTCCTCTCTCCCTCGTGTGCGTGCAAGTAACACAGCTGATATCAAGCACTCTTCTGTAGATAGGAGTCTGTTACTGTGTTTTTTTTTGTTGTAATTTTAATATGTTAACATTACAATGAAAAGCAATATTATATTTTCTGTCTGAGATTCTGTTGTAGAAGTTGAAGCTATGTCATTAATGGGCAATTTCTGTTCCAGCTCTATATTCGTCAGGAAGCAGGAAGTGTGTAACAAACTGGATTGAGGAAGGTATATCATCGCCTGTAGGATCTCAAACTAATATTTCATGTCTGCCAGTCTTGATCTATAAACCTAAAATAGGTCATGACTGTGATAAATAACAAAAATATAATATTTAAAGATTGGATTAGCCTATCGTTCTTAACATCCCACAACAAATGATTTAAACATGGTCTCAAGAGAAGGGAGAAGCATTTTTTAGGTAGATGTACTCAAGGGACCTCTCCTACAGTATAAATAAAAACACAATATATTATTTTGATAATGAATGCATCATATAAAGAATTTCCTATCCAGCAGAGAGGTCAAGCACAATTCAGAAGCTTTGTAATCTATTCTTATTTGTGGGTCACAAATATTATTTCATAATTAGCCTCGTGTTGATTATAGGTTTAACTAAAAAATGTTTCACACAAGTGAATGGCAAAATATTCAGTTTTTCAAAGCTCACAGATTGAAATAATGTCTTTGTGCTGTGGCAAATGGACCAAAGGTTCTTTCACAAAATGTTTACTCATCCGGATACTATTTACTGACCTCTATTTCACAGACATCAATGCTGCAACACTGGTTTACATTTTTCATTTTATTCATTTAGCGAGCAGTTGACGTAGGCAGAGAGTAATGTTCTCAATAAAATTATTCTGTTTAAAATTAGACTTTCTGGCTTTTTAAATGGATATTGTGCTCATCAAAGTGAGAAAAACTAGCAATAGGGAATGGCCCACTTTATGTTGTGGCTGTCAATATCTGTATCAACTACAGCAAAAACATGCATTTATATAACACATTTAACATGAAAAAACATCTCGAGGTGCTTCACAGGAGCATAATCGGACAAAAATTGACACTGAGCCAAAGGAGATATTAGGACAGGTAACTGAAAGCTTGGGTAAAGAAATAGGTTTTAAGGAGCAACATAAAGTAGGATGGAGAGGTGAAGAAGCAGTGGAGTTAAGAGGGGAAATTCCAGACCTCCAGACCCTAAGGGCTGAAGACACAGCCAGCAATGGTTATACAATGGGTGTAGGTGATACACAAGAGGCCAAAGTTAAAAAGAAACAGATTCCTTGGAGGTTTGTAGAGCTGGGATAGGTCAAAGATATAGGGTGGGCCAAAGCCACGAAGAGATTTGAACAATTTTTAAACCTGAGGCATTGGTGGACAGGAGCCAATGGGGAACACAGGGGTGTGGTGAATGAGCTTTGAGGTGGGTTAAGATACAGGCAGCATTGTTTTGGATGAGCTCAAGCTTATGGAAGGTGAGTGGGATGTTGACCAGGTGAATATTGGAATAGGCAATTCTGGAGGTATTAAATTATGGTTTTAAGCGGCAGATAGGCTGTCAATGTCAGAGATGGGTGGCTGGAAGTGAACATACAAGCATATGAATTAGGAGCAAGAGTAGGCCACTCAGCCCATGCAGCCTGTTCCGCCATTCAATAAGATCATGGTTGATTTGATTTTAACCTCATGTTCCTGCCTACCTCCGATAACCTTTCACCCCCTTGCTTATCAAGAATCTATCTACCTCTGCCATAAATTTATTCAAGGACTCTGCCTCAAGTGCCTTTTGTGGGAGAGAATTCCAAACTCTCACAACCCTCTGAGAGAAAAATGTTTCCCTCATTTCTGTCCTAAATGGGCGACCCCTTATTTTGAAACAGTGACCCCGAGATCCAGACACTCCCAAAAGAGGAAATTCTTTCCACATTCACCCTGTCAAGCCCCCTCAGGATCTTAGATATTTCAATCTATTTGCCTCTTACTCTTCTAAACTCCAGTGGTTGCAAGCCTAGCCTGCCCAGCTTTTCTTCATAAGATAACCCGCCCATTCCAGGTGTTAACAGAGTAAACCTTCTCTGAACTGCCTCGAATTTATTGACATCTTTCCTTAAGTAAGGAAACCAGTACTGTACACAGTACTCCAGATGTGGGCTCACCAGTGCCCTGTATAACTGAAGCATAACCTCTCTACTCTTGTATTCAACTCCTCTTATAATAAACAATAACATTGTATTAGCTTGGCTAATTACTTGCTGCACCTGCATACTAACCTTTTGTAATTCATGCACTAGGACACCCAGACCCCTTTGCATTTCAGAGTTCTGCAATCTCTCACCATTTTTTATTTGCCCTGCCAAAATGGACAGTCTCACATTTTCCTACATTATACCCCACTTGCCAGATCTGTGCCCACTCACCTGACCTATCTATATCTGTCTATACCCTCCTTACGTCCTCTTCGCACTTACCCATCTTTGTGGCATCAGCAACTTTAGCAACCATACCTTTGGCCCCTTCATCCAAATTATTTACACAAATTGTAAAGAGTTGAGGCCCCAATACTGATCCCTGTGGCACACCACTGGTCACATCCTGCCAATCAGAAAATGAGCCATTTTGCCTACTCTTTTTCCTGTTAGCTAGCCAATCTTCTATCCATGCCAATATGTTACCTCCTACACCATGAGCTCTTCTTTTCTGTACTAACCTTTGATGAGGCACCTTATCAAATGCCTTCTGGAAATCTAAGTACAGCACATCCACCAATTCCCCTTTATCCACAGCACCTGTTACTTCTTCAAAGAACTCCAATAAATTGGCTAAACATGATTACCTTTTCACAAAGCCGTGTTGATCCTGCCTAATTATCTTAAATTTATCTAAGTGCCCTGCTATAACATTTTAATAATAGCTTCTAACATCTTCCCTATGACAGATGTCAAGCTAACTGGCCTATGTGGAAGTAAGTGGTCTTTGTGGTGGAAGGGATATTGAGTCAGAAGCACAGCTCAGGGTCAAATAGGAAGAAGTGATAGTGACCAGTTTGGTTCAGCCTGAGAGAGTATTTTGGGTGCAGGTGAGGCTCAATTAGATGCAAAGTTAAATTGCTCCTATCCTGCCCTGGAATGTGCCTTAATTCAAACTTCAGAAGACCAGCCACACCTTCATTACTTTCCATTTTTTGCTTCAATCATCTGTAGCTGCTAATTCAGTGCCGACTTTGTTCTGTGATTATCCAATTGGAATTATCCAAGCCCGTTTCACATAGAGACTTAATACTGCAGCAGAAAACTGTGGATGCTTGAAATCTGAAATAAAACACAAAGTGCTGGAAAAACTCAGTGGGCCCAACAATATCTGGGGAGAGGGAAACTGATTTAATGGGCTGAATTTTCCCAGCCCCGTGAAGGTGCGTTAGGAGGCAGAATCGAGAGCAAAATGAGAAACTAGTGCATTGAGTTATCTCCCTGACTCATTCTCAGCCAATATATCCACCAGTGGCAGGTAGCCAATTGGGCCCATTAAGAGCCCAAATAGAGGCAAGCTGATGACGGGCCCTGGGATGTTCCTAACATTGAAGCTGCCCCTGCTGACTAAGCATGGCAGCCCCCTTGGAAGTGGTCATGTGGTGGCAGGCCAGGGGGCCATTGGAGCTGGAGGCACCATGCCCCAATGCAGGAGCCACCACGATTTAAGGCTGCAGCTATGGCCGCTATCAATCCCCTATACACTGATGAGCCTGCCAAATGTGGATTTCTTCATTCCCAAAGGCTTCGAGGAGCACATGTTGAGGCACCTTCCCAATTACCTTTCTGCCTCAACAGTGCTCACATTTCCCAGTGGGGCTGCTGGCCATCCTGTGCTGTGGGTAGACTGATTGGACATCCCAATGCTAGTAGACAGCCGCTGTCCCTAATTGGACAGTGTTCCCAGAGGCGGCTTTTTAATTGGCCGCCTCTGGGAAGGTCGTGTCTATAGATCTGCCATGGCCTCTTCTGGGCCTCCGACTCAGAATTCTTCCTGATGTTGGGATCACGACCCACCCTGGAAAATTCAGCCCAACAATTTCCTCAGAGCAGGAGAAAGTTGCAGATATAACAGATTTTAAGCAAGTACATAACCAGGGAAAGCAAATGGAAGAACAAAAAAGCAAGGTTTGTGATTGCCTGAAGGGAAGATAAATTAAATGATAAAAAGGTCGGAGTGAAGATCAGAACTTCTTTAAGGTAGACTTTTGTTCCTTTTCCCCAACCTGTTTCCCTGCCTTTGCTGCTTAATGGCGGGACCTGATAAACATTTTTTGCCTTTGTTTCTTGGCCGCACCCAGCCAAATTGAGGGACTGGTTGGGTGTTGAGCAGGTAGGCCTTTAGTAGCAGGCGTTAGCCAGTGAGCATAATAAAGGGAGGGATTAGAGGCCTTGGTAGTGAAATTGGAAGTGTCATGTGGGTGGCTGATCATGAGGATGGATGAAGCAGGCAAGTGGAAAGGCCCTTGCCTCCTGGATTCAGCAGTCTTCACCTCCCTTTTGCTGATGGCTGACCAATGTTAAATTTAAGATTGTGCTTAATTCTGAGGCATGTAGTTATATTGAGTGAGTTGGTCCCATCTCCATCAAAATTTGGGGTTGGCAGGATTCAGATTTTTTACATTTTCACATCTCACCCACCCAAACCAATCTATCTTTGGAGTTAAAGTCACTGCTGAAAGGTCACAACCTAACCCAAGACATTACCCAATCTCCTAAAGAATCAACTGTTTGTCTATTTGTGGAAGGTGCTTGATGTGTTTAGTTCATCCTTGGGATTTGGGCCTTGCTGAAAAGGTCAGCGTTTATTTCCCATCCGTAATTACCCTTGGGAAGGTGGTAGTGAGCTGCCATATTGAAGTGCTGCAGTCCATGTGGTATACGTACACTCACCGTGCTGTTAGGGAGGAGGTAAACTGGATTCAGAGACAGTAGTCAGATTATAGTATGGATACATTGTCTGTGTTATGAAGCTATTAATGTATATATTATTGGAAAATGTTTTTCTTTTAAAATAGAGGTTTAGTCTGGGGATATGTCTTAATTGGATTAAAGCCAGATAGTCTGGGTGCTTTGCTGTGTACTAGTTTGAGATGTAAGAGAGATAGTGTTCATTTGCATTTTTTTGAATAAAGCATTCAAGAAGCGGAGTGAAAACTGGTGCCTACCCAGCAGCTACCAAGCCATATGTTTATATAAAATTAGGACTATGAGAGGGGTTTTATTGTTAGAGAGCTTTCATTCAAAGGTTGTTGATCAAATGGGAATTAGCATTTAATCAGTCATGGTAGATATAACTTCAGCAGTGTTGTGTGTGTAGAGTGGAGGCTGTAAGCCTACCACTGTGTCTGCAAGGAACCAAAGTGAAAAGAGCTTCATTTTGAATTCATAAGGTGAAAATGCTTTGCCCGGTGTTTGGTTAAGTCTATGGGTTGCTGTTGCCTTCATGGAGATTAGTTTGGGAGCTTGTTAAAAGTTATGATAGTAGTAATTTGTAGCTATGTGTACATATATTTTAACCTGTGTAAATTAATAAAATATTTCATTTAGTTTAATGTAAAACCCGAGAACTGGTGGTCTGATTCCTGAATTTAGAGTCGCATCTCAAACATAGCACTTAAAATTGTAGGTTATGACAGTTGTTTAAAGTTTCCTTCTGGGATTTTTAAATTACTCCATTTTACCAACTGCATCGGTCATAACATCTGATAAATAATTAACGTACATTCCTCTTGTAAAACATTTTTCAATAAGTTTCATCAAGGTGACAGAGGACTTTTTTGCACCAAATATTAGCAACAAGCACGTCAAGATTGTGTAAAGCTAGATGTAGGAAACAACCATCTCAACAAGGCAGAAACCAGAGGGGTAAAAATGCTTTTGTTTATTATGGGAAGGAGCATTGTACATATATTGGGGAAGATTAAAATTTCTTAAATTTATGCACTTTTGTGGAAAAGAAGGAACTATCAACCAAAGCAACATTTTACAAATGCATATATGGTAGCTCTGTGCATAATACAAGGGAATACTTATTTCAACCTGCTTTAACTCAAATCTCAAAATTGGATCTACTAGTGCACTAGTGTGACACTTTTATTTCCCAAACCTTATGATTTCTGTGCAAGAGGTACCAATGAGGATCAAGATGGAGACTGCCCAAACCTATTTGAGAAAGGATCCTTCCAGATGACAGGGAGACTAGTGCCAGGTATACTATTAATTCAGAGCATATTTAGAAGCTGCTGCTGTGTAAAAGCTAAACAGAGTTCAATGTTTTGATAGCAGAATATGCAGGGACTTTCACACATTAATATTCATTGAATAAATAAATCCAAATTTACAGGAATTGGAAATGTGCACAGTGGAATGTGATTTGATTTTCCAGAGAACTAGCATCTAATATGTTTCTAATTTCTTATTTTACAACTTTCAACTTTTTAATATGGTTTTCAATACAGGTTCCAATAAAGAGAGCACCATAATTTATTTCTGCTACCTAATAATGTGATTCCCCATAGTTATTCCTTGTATTGGCATCAGTGAAGTTCAGCTTGGCTCAAGGGAAAGCACCCTTGCCTCTGAGTTAAAGATAGCTGGTTCAAGCCCACTCCAGTAGACAAACTCCTTTGCTTTATTGATGAAATGCTGCATTGTCTGGGAGGTGCTGTCTTTTAGCTGAAAAGTTAAACTGAGGTCCAACCCGCATGTTTAGTTGAATGTGGAAGACTCTAGGGCATTATTTGAAGAAGAGAAGTATAAAGCACTAATAGATATCTTTGCCAACATTCCTTTCTTAACCACTAGCACTAAAAAGTGCTGGAAATACTCAGCAGGTCTGGCCACATCTGTGGAGAGAGAAACAGAGTTAATGTTCAGGTCAAATATAACTCTTCATCAGAACTGAAGGAAGGTAGAAATATGATGGGCTTTATACTGTTGAAAGGGGTCAGGGGGAGGAAAAACAAAACCGAAGATCTGAGTTGAGGTAGAGGCCGAGAAAGGTTAAATGACAAAGATATCGTTGAACAAAAGGAGTGGTAAAGATAATAGTAAAGAAGCAAAGCATTGGTCCAGAGTGAGTCTGAATTGCAGAATAATGAACAGATGTGTATGAAAGCAAAAAAAAGTGAAAAGCAAGACTCAGACTGGCACATGACAAAGAACAGAGTCAAAACGAAGGACAGAGTTGATGATCTGAAGTTGTTCAACTCGATGTTCAGTCCAGAAGGCTTTAAAGTGCCTAATCAGAAGATTAGGTGCTGTTCTCTGAGCTTATGCTGAGCTTCACTGGAACACTGCAGCAGGCTGAGGAGGGAAATGTGAGACTGAGAGCAAGGTAGTGAATTAAAATGGCAAGCAACCAGAAGGTCAGAGTCATGCTTGTAGACTGAGCGGAGGTGTTCTGTAAAGCGGACATCCAATCTGCGTTTGGTGTCCCCAATGCGTACTCCTCTACATTGTGATGCAAACGGTTTGGGTGGTCATGGTTGAAAGCTGTCTTGTGTGCATCCAGTGAGGTCTGAGTGTGAGGCTTGCAGCAGTGCTAAGTGTGAGGGTAAGGTGGACCATATGAATGTTAGGTATACAAACATATGAATTAGGAGCTGGAGTGGGCCACTCAGCCCTCGAGCCTGCTCTGTCATTCAATAAGATCAGGACTGATCTGATTGTAACCTCAATTCCACATTCCTGCTTACCTCTGATAACCTTTCATCCTCTTGCTTATCAAGAATCATAAAAATATTCAAAGATTCTGCTCCCACCATCTTTTCTAAGAGAAAGAATTTCTCCTCATCTCTGTCTTAAATGGGTGAGCCATTATTGCAAAATAGTGATCCCGAGTTCTAGATTCTCTCACAAGACAAAATATCCTTTCCACATTCACCCTGTTAAGAGCCCTCAGGATCTTACGTGTTTCAGTCAAGTCACTTCTCACTCTTCTAAACTCTAGTGGATACACGCCCAGCCTGTCCAGCCTTTCCTCCCAAGACAGCCCTCCCATTCCAGGTATTTGTCTGGTAAACCTTCTCTGAACAGCATTTACATCCTCCCTTAAATAAGGAGGCCAGTACTGTACACAGTACTCCAGATGTGGTCTCACCAATGCCCTGTATAACTGAAACATAACCTCCCTACTTTTGTAACAAAAACAGAAAGCGCTGGGAAAACTCAGCAGGTCTGACAGCATCTGTGGATAGAGAAACAGAGTTAATGTTTCGAGTCCGTATGTCCCTTCTTCAGGTCATACAGATCCAAAAGGTTAACTCTGTTTATCTCTCCACAGATGCTGTCAGACATGCTGAGTTTTTCCAGCATTTTCTGCTATTATTTCAGATTTGCAGCATCTGCACCATTTTGCTTTTCTCTCTACTTTTATATTCAATTTCCCTCTCAATAAACAATAACATTCTCTAGCTTTCCTAATTACCTGCTGTACCTGCATACTAACCTTTTGTGATTCAT
This sequence comes from Carcharodon carcharias, assembly GCF_017639515.1. Lineage (NCBI taxonomy): Eukaryota > Metazoa > Chordata > Chondrichthyes > Lamniformes > Lamnidae > Carcharodon > Carcharodon carcharias. The sequence goes on along the minus strand of NC_054488.1, from coordinate 7,108,001 downwards.
GCACTAGGACACCCAGATCCCTCTGCATCTCAGAGCTCTGCAATCTCTTACCTTTAGACAATATGCTTTTTTATTCTTCCTGCTAAAATGGACAATTTTACATTTTCCCACATTATACTCCATTAGTTAGATCTTTGCCTTCACTTAACCCATCTACACCTCTTTGTAGCCTCCTTATGTCCTCTTCACAACTTAATTTCCTACCTATCTTTGTGTCAAGAGCAAATTCAGCAATCATACCTTTGGCCCCTTCATCCAAATCATTTATATAAATTGTAAGAAGTTGAGGACCCAGCACTGATCCTTCTGGCGCACCACTCGTTACATTTTGCCAACCTGAAAAAAGACCCATTTATGCCTATTATCTGGGTGGAATTTTACACTGGCAGGATTTTACAGTCCTGCCAAAGCCAGTGGCATTTTTAATGGCTCTCTGCATTTTACAGCCGCATGCTGCAGTGACAGGGCCATAAAATTCTACCCTCTGCTTCCTGTTAACTAGCCACTCTTCTATTCTATGCCACTCCTCCTACACCATGAGCTTTTATTTTCTGCAATAATCTTTGCTATGGCACCTTATCAAATGCCTTCTGGAAATTTAAGTACAGTACATCCACTGGTTCCCCTTTATCCGCAGCATGTTACTTTTTCAAAGAACTCCAATAAATTGGTTAAACATGATTCCCCTTTCACAAAGCCACATTGACCCTGTCTGATTACCTTGAATTTACCTAAGAGACCTGCCATAACATTTTTAATAATAGCTTCTAACATTTACCCAATGACAGATGTTAAGCTGACTGACCTATAGTTCCTTGCTTTCTGCCTCCCTCCCTTTTTGAATACAGTAGTTGCATTTGCTATTTTCCAATCTAATGGGAACCTTCCCTGAATCTAGGGAATTTTGGAAAATTAAAAGCAATACATCAACTGTCTCACTAGCCACTTCTTTTAAGATCCTAAATGAAGTCTACCAGGACCCAGGGACTTGTCAGCCCGGAGGTCCAACAGTTTGCTCAGTACCACTTCCCTGGTGATTGTAATTTTCTTGAGTTCCTCCCTCCCTCCCATTTCCTGATTTACAGTTATTTATGGGATGTTACTTGAATTGTCTGTAGTGAAGACCAATGCAAAATACCTCTTCAATTCATCTGCCATCTCCTTATTTTCCATTATTAACTCCTCAGACTCACTTTCTATAGGACCAATGCTCGCCTTCTTAACTCTCTTCTTTTTAAAACATCTATAGAAACTCTTACTATCTTTATGATAGTATGAGTCGTCACTGATAGAGATTGTTAGTCAGTAAGTGATCGGGGTGTGATGAAGTTTATAATGGCTGAGGCTGGTTATTCAGTAGGTGGATGTGGCATTTGAAGATACATTCACTTAATCACTCACTGAACTCCTCGAGACACTGCTTCCAGATCCTCAGAGATTGAGTCTTGGGCCAAAATCCTGGAACTCCCTTCCTAACAGCACCGTGGGTGTACCTACACCATATGGACTGCTGCAGTTCAAGAAGGCAGCTCACCACCACTAGGGCAATTAGGGGTGGACAATAAATGCTGACCCAGCTAGTGAAAGCCCGCATCCCATGAATTAATTTTTAAATAATTGACCTCCGTGGCTACCTGCTTCCAGTGGCTTTTGACAAGGTATCTGGAGGATATCTTGCACCCTGCAGAGATCACAGGACACCTCCCAGAATAATAGAATCATGGAAAGGTTACAGCATAGAAGGAGGCCATTTGGCCCTTTGTGCATGTGCTGGCTCTTTGCAGAGCAACTTAGCTAATCACACTCCTTTCCATTCTCCTCCACCAAGATCTCCAGTGCAGTGTCTAAAGAATTTGGAGCCTGCCCTCTCCCATGTTTTGTTATTCCTTACTGTTTGCCAGGACAGATCTAGTTCCTGCACCATTTCCAGCACCTGCCCCAGCCACAATGCACTTCCCCTTTACGAGCTGCAGGCTAGCTTTAAGAGCTGCAGGTTAACATTAAGTGGCACTGGGAAGTTACTATTCTGAGCCCTGTGTTGATGCCTGCAGCCAATGAAGGGTGCGGTTAGCACTGGCTGCATGCATAAAATCATTGGGCTGGCTGCTTATTATAAAGCTGATGCGCTGCCTGCATTTCACTCTCTGCGCCTGGGTTAATCGTGCATCATGGTCCCCAAGCTTCTTTTCTGGAGGTCCCCAAATTAGCCCCTAAAACCCTTAATAAAGCACAATAACCCCACTAAGTTCTTCCACTGATGTCATTTGTGGTCACTGCTGAAGGAAAAATATGCATTAAATGAAAACAAGCCAATAGAATGTCAAAATGAATTATAATTCATTTGACCTGTTCACTTTTTAAAAGGGGTATTGATGGCCCCCTTTAAATGATGTGACTTCAGAAATGTAACATTTGTACTTCCTGACAGATTTCCACCAGACATTGTTAATGTGTTGAAGGCGTCATATGAGACCCTGGATTTGAGAAGCCAGTCACTTTCAATTCACTGTATTACTCATACTATTCCATTTAAAATTTAGTTTAGAGGAAATTCTATTAATGTTATCTCTAAGGACAGTAAAAGCTTTCATAAAAATGGACAAAAAAGAACAGGCTGCCAAGCCTCAATCATTCTCAATATGACTCAGTTCTTTTTAATCTAAAACTATTAAGTATTTATATATTCGTTTCACAGAGTAGATGGGGTTACCCTTTATCCTGATAATACTGGTCTCTGAATCTTACACCCAGTAAAATGTTTTAATTGGCATCTAGTCTTATGCTTCCTTCAGTGTACGGGATCAGGCATAAGGAGCTAGTTTCTCCAAAGAGTCTCAGAAAGCTTAGATCATAAACTATCTACAGAGCTGGAATTTTATTCATGACCATTCTGGACTTAGGCCAAGTGTTTCAGCGTTGGTTCAATTCCCTGATTCTGCCCTTAGTTGTGGAGAAAAACATGTACCATTTGGATTAAAAGACATTCTGATACTGCTTAGCCATTTGTTTTGTTCTGAATTAATGGAAAGCACTTGAATTTGCTAATAGTTAATTTTCCAGGTTCAGCAGTTGTTTCATTGGCTATAAGAAGAAGAAATTTTTCAAAACCAGGGGGAGTCTTGACATAAAGGTTCCTTCTGTCACAAAGAATGATGATTAACATTTACATTCTCTTGTTTTGCACCTCTCCCAGGTTCTCCCATTTTCTTTCCTCTCCCTTCCTGAAGGTTATTCATTGGAAGGTTATGTTTCCAACAGCTCTGGCAACCCTTTATTTTGTCCAAGTGGCCATTTGTCATGTGTGACCCTTAGATAGTAAGTGTCAGCAGCATCATAGCTGAGTCTAATCCTATGCTTAGTTGATGTACATTTGGCAAACGCTGGGGCCATTAGATAGTGAACAGGAATGAGAGCATAGCTTTATTTTCAAACATTATTTTTTGCTTCTTTTGTGAATAATGACGTCCCAATCTGAATTTATTTGGGATTTTCCTAATGTGTGCAGTTCACTATCATACATATTCATTGCCACAGGATCTGCAAAGCCTTCTTAATTCTTTCAGTGTACCTTGTTGAGGAGTTCATGGTTATTACCTTATTTAGGGGAATAGATCTGCGCCAAAAGTGCACGACAACTGACTCAATGTACGTGCTTGAAATGAGAATAGATTGAATTATAACTGTGTGAATGTTAATTGAGCTTCCTTTCACTGTTGGATTTACTGGGGCTCATCTTCATTTTCACTCCTGGGCAGGTACAAGCTGGTCATATGATGGCAATGAGGGAGCAGCACATTATGGATGAATCACAGGCAAGTGCATCAGCATTCTTCACAAAATTGGGGTCCTATGATATCACTAGAGCCTGGGTGAGATGTCGAAGTTTCAATGGACTGACTCTGTGCCATGCAAGTTCTGCCTATTGGCACGTGGTGCTGAGCAGCCTAACTAGGGGTCCTCTCAGAATACTCTGGATGATTTTTGTGTAGTCATAAAAAAAAAATTGGCTTTTGGCTTCAAGAGTACTTGCAAAATATCGTAATGCTTTCACTCACTGACAGGCATTGGGCTGAATAACACGGTCCCAAAACGGGAGCGATTTCTGCATCGGGAATCGGGAATTACTGTTGGGTGTGATGATATAGGGCGGCGTTTCCAACATTATCGTGTGGTTTTGAATAATATGGTATGTGGTCGAGTTTTAAAGCTGGAACCCCACCTGCGCTATGGTGATCTCAATTAAAGGTGTAATTAAGGTCGTTAATGACTCAATTGACTGACACAATGTGCTCTGAAGGCAATAATACAGCCTTAGAGTCAAAATTACATCATGTGGGGAATCAGTTTTTTTACTGAGTAAGCTTGTTAGGGCGGGTTTAAAAGCTGCAGCTGAGCACAGAGTCTTAGCTTAGCAGTTAGTACATCAGTGACTTCAAGGGGAGCGGACAAAACATTCTGAAACCATTTGCAGTAGAGGCCTTTTCTTGGCTTTGGAGCACTCTGCTGAGTGCTAAATTCTGGGTGGAATCACCCCAGGTTTTCACTAAGTGTGGTAGCAGGCGGGTAAAATGATATTTTACCGCTGGCAGCAATGGTGACTTTTCACACCATATCACCCCAAACCCACAGCATTAATTATGGCATTCCTGGGAAACACGCCAGTTCCATGATGGGCAGGCTCTCATTCACCCGCCATGCCATCTCCTCACCGCTTCATCAAGCTGGGTGCCATATTTAAAGTGTAGCCGCACACACACCCCTCAGTGCTTCCAGTACACAACTGCTGCACGGAAGACATGGCTCCCAGGTTCAATGAGGTGTCCCTCAAGCGTCTTTTGGATGCAGTGGGAGCCCGCCATGATGTCCCCTACTGCAGGATGGGCCACAGAATGGGCAGAAACATCACGAATCCAGCTTGGGAGACAGTGGCAGTGTGATCAATGCCAACGCCCTGCAGAAGAGGGCAGTCACCCAGTGCCACAAGAGGATGAATGATCTCCTCCGGTCTGCCAGGGTAATTCACCCTTCTCATCCCTATCAACTCACACACTCACAAACCCATCACACATCCTCAGGGATCTCACTCACTGCCAGCTCAAGGGACATCACCATTTACTCTCTCACACGCACCTTCATTGTCCTCATCCCATCCATGGGACCACTCATCACCCACACATGCCAGACATACTTACCATTTGGCCTGGCAGGCATCCTGCTTACACTTTCTCCATCTCTATTCATGCAAGACAAGCTGGCACACAACAAGAGGGAGAGGTCACAGACCGATGGAGGAATATGTGAAATCAAGGTCCTCGTGGACTTCGAAACCAGAGCCATCCAGCCGGCCGGCGAGGATCTGGACCGTTCCTGAGCTGACAGTGAGGTTGGTGGTGCTCTACCAAGTGAGGATCCAGCAGTGCAACATCCATCAGACAACCATGCTGTGAGTGATGTGTCCTGTTTCACAGGCCACTGCCATGCACTAATTATCTCACTTTGCTTTCACAGGCACATCTGGGAAGCAGCAAAGAGAGTCCATGACCCCATGGCCTCCAATCAAGCCCCGAGGGAAGCTCAGAAGCGGAATCCGTTGAAACCCTCCCTGAAAAGCCGTCACAGCGCTCACCCACACCCTCCACCAGCGCAGAGACACACACCGCAGTGGGACATAGCTTTTGAGTAGCCTTGGGATCACAATCTGGTGAGCACATCGCACTGTCTGATCTATAGCAGGCGGCAATAGGGACTTCCCAGGTGTCCGGAACTCGGAGGACCTCTGGAGGCGAGAGATTTGCTGAGTCCAAGTCAAATGATGAGCTTCTGGACTCAGTCACGTCACAGTTGCTGGAGCTGCAAAGGCAAGCTCGGGAACATCAGGAAGGGATGTCCGCTGCATTCATCAGATTGCAAGGCACGATGGAGGAGTCCGTCCATCTTTAGGCTGAGGTGATGTTGCATTGTCATGCTGGCACTGAGGTCAACACTGGTAGATAAAAACAAAAAAACTGCGGATGCTGGAAATCCAAAACAAAAACAGAATTACCTGGAAAAACTCAGCAGGTCTGGCAGCATCGGCGGAGAAGAAAAGAGTTGACGTTTTGAGTCCTCATGACCCTTCGACAGAACTTGAGTTCAAGTCCAAGAAAGAGTTGAAATATAAGCTGGTTTAAGGTGTGTGTATGGGGCGGAGAGATAGAGAGACAGAGAGGTGGAGGGGGTGGGGTGTGGTTGTAGGGACAAACAAGCAGTGATAGAGTTGACGTTTCGAGTCCTCATGACCCTTCGACAGAACTTGCGTTCGAGTCCAAGAAAGAGTTGAAATATAAGCTGGTTTAAGGTGTGTGTGTGGGGGGGCGGAGAGATAGAGAGACAAAGAGGTGGAGGGGGGGACCCCCTCTTTCTTGGACTTTCTTCAACTCTTTCTTGGACTCGAACGCAAGTTCTGTCGAAGGTTCATGAGGACTCGAAACGTCAACTCTATCACTGCTTGTTTGTCCCTACAACCACACCGCCCACCCTCCACCTCTCTGTCTCTCTATCTCTCCGCCCCCCACACACACACCTTAAACCAGCTTATATTTCAACTCTTTCTTGGACTTGAACTCAAGTTCTGTCGAAGGGTCATGAGGACTCGAAACGTCAACTCTTTTCTTCTCCGCCGATGCTGCCAGACCTGCTGAGTTTTTCCAGGTAATTCTGTTTTTGTCCAACACTGGTAGGATGGCGGCTGCCATGGAGACCTTGGTCCAGAACATTGCTCCTGCACTGTTGTGCTGGCTGAACTCCATCGCTGATGCCATAGTTGGCCTCCAACAATTTTTCGGCAAAAGGGTTGTGGGGCAGCTCGATCTCACTCCAGCTACCCCTTCTCCTTAAGGAGTCAGCCAGGGGCCCTTGGGCACTCATTGGGAGGAGGATCAGCAGGTGCTCCCCCCTGGGCCATCCATCCAGGTGACTTCGGGTGTATCCGGCCTATCTGAATCCCCTCTTCCTGTGACTTCAGTAGCTCCAGCTCCACAGGCCAAGGAGGATACCACTGCCATACAGCAGGACCCCGAAAGCACACTGGGGCCCACCAAAGGACGCATGCCAAAGTCATCCCAGACAGGGTGTCACAGTCAGTCTACTGTGGATGTCAGGGGAGCACCAAGACATAGCGGCGGGGTTAGGAAGGTTAAGATGATGTAGTAGCACAGCCTGGGAATGGGTGTTAATCCCTTGTATATAATGTTCACTATTGTAAATAAACTCCCAAGAATGTCTCCCTGTCTATGGCTCCTTGTTCTGATGAGCAGTGTTCGTGTCACTCAGATGTGAAACCTTTCTGCACAAGATAAAAGCAGGTGTCTCAGTCCAGGGCCTCTTCCCTGTGTCTGTGCAGCCTTCAGACCAAAGTGATGGTCTGACCTCACACTTCCTGGACATATTACTGATGCCTGCACCTCAATGGTGCTTGTCATTACTGCCAGAATGTCGTGGGCAGGCATCACAGAGTTCCGTCATTCTCTCTGTGTGGCTCTCAGAACTTTTAAGGTGGGGCTGGACCCCATCTCTTCAGCATCTGTGACCAGTGACGCTGTGCTCCTGAAGGGCTCAGGTGCTGAAGGCAGACAAAGGATCAGATGCTTTTAAAGTTTCATGGCTGCATCTCTATGATATGACCCTGATCATGGAACGCAAGTGAGCTGCCCTCGGCTAGACAGGAGTCAGACATTCTCAGAGGCTATGTGAAGATCTATGGAGTGTCCTCACTGCATGTTGTCATCATCCTCCTGTAATCAAGTGACTGTTAGGGTCTCAGTTGCATCTCCATGACAGGAGCATTCTCACAGAAGGTATTTGTGCTGCCATAAGCCAGACTGGAGTCAAAAGTTGATAGATACGATGTAAGGATCTATGGTGCCTCCTCACTGCATTTTGTCATCATCCTCCACAAATCTAGCAGCTATGAGGGCCTCTTGAGCACGCTTGCCTCGTCTGGACTTCATGCTGTGCACTCAGCTCAGGCGCAGGCATTCTCCTAACCCGCACTGCAAGGCTGCACTGTTAAACTGACCTAAACCAGGATGATGACATTGTGAGGTGCTGTGAGCACCTCCACCAGTGACTGCTCCATGACCAGCTTTAGCGAGGAGATTGTACAATGTGCCCAGTCGTCCAGCTGTTCTGCAGCACACTAAAATGCTCATTAGTTTGCAGTCTGTGGTGGAGGAGGGGCTGGCGGTGCTGCTGGTGAGAAGCTCTGGAGCAATTTCTGGCACTTGCATGCCCCTGCATTGCTTGAGTGGGCAGATATGCTAGAGGCCCAACTCCACGCACCTCAAAGTGGCTGCGTCTGAACTGTCTCAGCTGTGGAGGAATGGTCACCTTATATAAGGTTTTACTAAGCCGTGGCTGCTTCCCTCCCCTGCCATCCCACATGTGCTTGTGCACTACCTTCAACCATAGGGCAGCCCTTGGCCCCACCCCCAAGTCGCCTCCACCATAGGGCAGCCCTTGCCCCCACGCCTCCAACTCGCCTCAACCTTGAAGTCCAACAGGTGACCCAGGCAAGCGCTGTGCAGCGTTACTGTGCACTCACCTCGGAGTTCCCCTCAAAGTGCAGCCCGCCAAGGGCACACCTTATACACGCTGCTGTGAAACACATCAGCCTGCAATCACGCTAACGTGGATGGACGATCCAGCGGTAGGGGTGGGGGGGTACGATTCCGGCAGGCTGGACTTATAATGATTTGCAGATGTATTACAATGAGGTTACTGATGTTTTATGGTGAGAAACACTGCCTGCCATCAATGGGCTGAGTGGACGATTGCAAACTGGTTTCACGACTTCATGAAACCGATTTTTGGCCTCCTTGCCATATTGTTTGCTAACGCTGCTGAGCAAGCCCGAGGCCAGCGTGCATAGACAATTCCACCCTTAGTTCCTGCCCATCTCACAGGGCTATAAAGGGTCTGTGACAGATGATCTTTGAGGCCTCGGTGAGAGACATGATCTCCAGTGAGGAGGGGAGGAGGATGAGGAGAGTGAGAGGAAGGAGGGCAGAGCAGGAGATACAGGATGCACTGGTGGTGCATGAAGTGGATAGAGCAACGCCAGAGCATGAGGGTCCGGAGCCACTCAGAGACATTCAGTGGAGGCGTAGAAGGTCTTATGTCGCCCCTAGAATCTACAGGCAGAGATTGAGCTATTTGCAATTGTCAGAGACTCAATGAAGAATAAGACTCAGGCTCTCAAGAGCTATCAAGATTCATGATCACATTACCCTGTGACCACTCACGGGGAGATCTCCTCCAACTACATTTGGGGTGTGCACCCAATGCCTGTGGCTTTGAAGGTTCCTGTTGCACTCATCTTCCTCAGAACAGACTCAAGCCAGACAACCTGTGAAGGCCTCAGTGGCATCACACAACCTGACACTGTCCCTTGCTAGGAGGCCCTTTAAGGTATAAGCCATGACCTTGTCCTGGGTCACGGCCTATGACCCCGGGGTCCGGACATCCTGCCCTACAGCACTCATTGGGCAGCAAGAAGGCCTTAAACGCACCCTTTAGCTTGATGAGCCCCAATCAACGTATTATTGGGAGCGTTCTGAAGGCGGGATTGGAATTCGAAAGGCTGTTGACTTCCGGGCACGGAGCCCATTCTCAGCACCCCAGCATTTTAGTCAGTTCATTGTGTTTGGTATGGTGCTGCCTAACACACCCTCCCTCTTTTGTAGGAAGATTATTTAGAAAAGAATCAACAACAAGCCCTGTTAGCAGCTAATGAGATATATTCACTTGAATCCTCTCTAGAGGTACTTTACTAGCAAAAGGCAGGAATCCTGCCTGAATTTGGCATATAATAGTTCCATCTCATAGTGAATACTAGGGAAATTCTGCCATTTAAATCTTAGTTTTTCTTCCTAATCTCAAAAAAATGGCACAAATAAATAGTGATTTATTGTAAAACGGCAGGTGAGTGACTGCCTGCTCTGTCACCCTGGTGTCCCCACTTATTCATTTTTTCCATGCTGGTGCTATAGGTGCATGTCTACCTTAGTCTAGTGCTCCTTCTAAGTAAACTCCCACTTACTGTGACATGGGAACATGGTATTGGTAATGAGGTGGACCTTGATCTTCTTGAGAATAGATCCATGGTTTCCATGCTTTTCCTTATCCCTGGCCAGCCTTCTCTCTCTATTGTACCCTTCTTCTCCCTCTCCCCAACCACAGTTAAAAGTTTGCATTGTGAGATGTTGGTAAGAGGATTACTCAACAGTGAACAACAGTTCTTGATGAGGATATTGAGAAACATGTGACCAGTCACTCACTAAATTAGAACATTTTCCTTCTTATTAAAAAAGTGCCATTTACCGTATCAAATCTGATCTCCCAAAATATTTTGCAAAATGAAAGAAGAAACTTCAGCTGCATTATGACCTAGCAGTTATCTCATTCGAGTATAATGGCTCATGTAGGCAAACACTGTTGTGACATGATGGTTATGTACCTGTAAGGGAGCGTATTTTAAAGCGCTGTCAATCATTACCACCAAGGCTGGATGTGATGTAGTAGTCCTATGACTCTGTGCTCAGTCTGTAACAGCAGCAGTCAAGGTCAGATATGTGTCCATACTCCCTCAGTTAACTTTAGCTGGATATAGCCTTATCTTCAAATAAAGAACACAAGTTATTGTTTTGCCATATTGTTGGTACATCTGCATCGAATAGAACATAACAAGCACTACCGCCATGTTATGCAAGAGGCATCCCACAAATAGTGATGAGATGAATGAGCAGGCTTAGTTTATTGGTATTGATTGAGGGGAAGTGTTCTCTTGGATACTTGGGAAACTGCCCACACTCCTTGTGTTTTGAATTACCAGGCACATCTTGGGTTAGTGTTTCATCTGAAGGATTCTGGGTCAGACTTTCCTCTCCTGACGCTGAGCAAACCAGTGTGGGGAGGCCGAAGGTGGGGACGGTGTGGCCACGATTTTAAACTTACCAGCTGATTTCCCATGGGCTAGGAAATGTGGCAGGTGGTGTCCCAACACTCACAGCAGGATCACTATTTCGATGTCTGCTGTAAATCCAATTTTCCGACATTGGTATTTTTGTCAAGATGAGTGGGTGGAACCACACCAGGTAAATCAATTCATGAACCTTATGGGAAGCTTGTTGTGTAGTCGGTAACCTTTTGACAAGTAAGTTTAAAGTTTGTGTTTATTTGTGTTGCAACACTAGGGGGAGCACTTCCTGAACATGTGCAGATGCATTACAGTGATAGAAGTCACAGTGTTGCATCTACTACATGCTTCACCTTATAAGTATGCCCAAAAATGAAGACCTGAATAGCAAAACCATGACAGAGTACGAGAGTAAAATGCCAGTGAGTAAAAAACAGCAGTGCCAGCAACAATAATTGGCTCCTTAGGTGCTAAACCCAGATGCCCTCCAATGAATGTGTCAGCTTTAACAGTTCATAATGGAACAAACCATATAGAACCATAGAACCATAGAACACTACAACACAGAAAATAGGCCATCCAGCTTTTCTAGTCTGTGGCAAAATATTATTCCGCTAGTCCCATTGACCTGCACCTAGTCCATAACCCTCCAGACCTCTCCCATCCATGTATCCATCCAATTTATTCTTAAAAGTTAAGAGTGAGCCCGCATTTACCACGTCAGATAGCAGCTCGTTCCACCCTCTCACCACTCTCTGAGTGAAGAGGTTCCCCCTAATGTTCCCCCTAAACCTTTCCCCTTTCACCCTAAAGCCATGTCCTCTCGTGTTTATCTCTCCTAATCTAAGTGGAAAGAGCCTACTCGCATTTACTCTGTCTATACCCCTCATCATTTTGTAAACTTCTATCAAATCTCCCCTCATTCTTCTACGCTCCAAGGAATAAAGTCCTAACCTATTTAATCTTTCCCTGTAACTCAACTCCTTAAGACCCGGCAACATCCTAGTAAATCTTCTCTGTACTCTCTCAATCTTACTGATATCCTTCCTGTAGTTAGGTGACCAGAACTGCACACAATACTCCAAAGTTGGCCTCACCAATGTCTTATACAACCTCACCATAACATCCCAACTCCTATACTCAATACTTTGATTTATGAAGGCCAATATGCCAAAAGCTTTCTTTACAACCTTGTCTACCTGTGACTCCACTTCCAGGGAACTACGTATCTGAACTCCCAGATCCCTTTGTTCCTCCAAATAACCAAATAACTTCTGCCAAATAACTTAGTGCAAAATACCTTGTCCCCCCACCAAAGGATTCTTCTTCAAGTTACTTAAGTACATTACTTTCTTAAATAAAATATTAAATAAGAAATCAATACCTAACATGGGGCTCAACACGATGACGCTGGGATCAAGAATCCCATTAACTATCAACTCAGCTCATCGCGCTGTGCAAGAATTTGCTTCACAAAACCTTAACAGCTCCATAACTCACTGCCGGAAACTTTCACCCTCCATCGGTCTGAGCAAGAAACCTTTGTAGAAGGTAGTTTTGATTGTCCTTTGTGTTCTTCAGAGTTTAAAAAAAAAATCATTGATGCTCCTGCCATCTGCCAACTGGAAAGGCAACAGGAACACTTATGTATAAACTGGCAGCCACAGTGCAGGCCAAGGGCACGTGTGTGTTACTCAAGCTTTCTTTCCAGTCAGTGGCAGGAGTTAAAGTTAAATTTAAAAGGTCTTGCCAACTTCAAATGCCATAATGTAATGGTCCGTGATGATTTAAGTATATTTTCAATGCAGTGATTGATCAAAGGGCTCTGTCCTTAAAAGGTAAATGATCATTAAATTGACCAACATTGTATAAGCGTTCACATGCACTATAGTACTTTATCCATCACATAAAGTCCTCTTACGTATTCAACAACATTGAAAATCTGATTTAAATGGGTCATCTGTATACTCTGGTTTGAGTTTACAATGATTTAAAGTCCAGAAATCTTTTCAGATTTGAAAAAAAAAACTGAACAGTTGCCAGACTTCCCTGATTGAAGCTCCATTGTAAACAAAAGGCTGATGGCTGGATATCTGGTTAGACAACTTTAAAGGGTCGATTGTACTGAGCTCTGAAGGGTCTGTTTATTCAGCTTTGTAATGTAAAATAATTATGAATGCATGGCTGAGTTCCAAGGGCAATGAATCCATTTAGCTCAGCAAGAGTTATTTACACAGCTGTGATGGGACTGTGAGCTTTGTTTGATTGACAGTTTTATGGACAGATAATAGTACTAAATAATTTTAAGGAGCTTTTGAAAGGCTGTTTCTTTATTTTTGACAGATTAATGAACACTTGAGATGCGGAAGATTTTTTTTCACCGTGAATTTGAATGAATGACTTTTTTAAAATTTCCTAAACATTTCAAAGGCTTCCTATGAATATTATTTGGCTCATGACTTCTGTACATAGTGGATACTGGATGACTGGGCATGAGGATGCATGGGGGCATGGAGAGGGTATGGGAGATATGAAAAGGCATGGGAGCTCAAGGGGGCATGAGTGGGTCATGGGAGTGGGTGAGGGCTAAATGGCTTAACAACCATATGGAGAATTGAGCTGATGTCTCAGTGAATGGCGGTGGGCCTTCTAACCTACTAGCCCTGGCATCCTTTCACCTCCATTCCTGCACTGGGCCTGCATTGGGGAGTGGTTGCCATGACTACAGCTTGCCCCCAAGATGAAAATTCCAGGTGAATGAGCTGAGATTCAGAAAAGTCAGCATGATGTCAGAAAATGGACCCAACTCGTGCTTCTCAACCTGAGAGGGAAAACCCAGCCCAATGTCTCTGACAGCCCATCAGTTTTTCAGTATTGCACTGGAGTAGTGGCCTGTATTAGCAGGCAGGATAGGCTCAAATTTGCCTTCTTTTTAATGAAGGCAGAAATTACACCAGGTTGATTTTTAAAAAAATCTATGGGCGGGATTTCCTCCACCCGCCCACTGCCAAGATCTTCCGGTCCCACCGCAAGTCAATGGACTTCTGGCTGGGGCACTGCCTCGCCCACAGCGGGTCGACTGGACTTGACTTACAATATTGCTTTTCCCAGCAATAAAAACACTTGGTTACACTTTGTATCGACTCCCATATGAGCCCAACTGAAACTCCAGTGTTGCAGATCGTTTTTGTTTTTTCGAGGGAATTATTGTTGTACCAACGTGCTGTGTTCACATTGGGATACCATTCCAAAATATTATTCATTTACCTTGTGGGCAGGGATTTTAAGCTGAGCAGAATGAAGGGTGCTATTCTTCGCCTGTATTTGGAGTATAGTTGAGATAATAACCCATTCCTGATCATGGCATACGGGAGAACTGATAAACTGAATTCTGTAAACCCTCTTTGCAAGAGAGCAATTTTTTACGGATTGAGGTTGGCCAAATCGCTCTGAAATGTTTCTTATTGTATAGACAATTCTGTAGCTATAAAAAATGAATGCAAGTAAAACAAACTTTGATAACACAAATTAGTTCCATTATTTGTCAATTAATAACTGAAATTTTAAATAATGCCAACTCCTGTTAGGATCTATTTTGTTAATGCTTACAAGTTGGTAATAATTAATTAATATTGATTATATGTGAGGCCGTTTTGCATTCTCCCTTTTTCCCCAATTGTCTACCTATTCAATGTCAATAGTTATGAGTTACAATTATTCATTTTGATCCAAAGCTTGACATTTATATGCCATTTTTTAAAACAAACATCTTTAAATAAAATAAGGATTCATGCTGTGTGATTCCTGGAGGCCATAAATGGTGCTCCTAACATTTTCGCAATGTTGATTTGATAAGTTTGGGTTTTCCAGAGGATCAAAATGAGGTCAGAAAACAAATCACTGGGACAAAGGCTGTTGCTGGGCATCGAATCTAGTCCATTGTATATTGAACTTGGATTTTTCATTATCCAGCAGGAACATGAAATGCTTGGCTATGCGCAGGACAGTGCAAGCACACACATGTGTGCACACATTCTTGGAATTGAGGACGTTTATCACTGCACTGTATATTGAACTGTAGCAGGTTTCAAATGGTTTTGAAGCAATATTCTCAATCTGCTGAGCTGTCAATGCTCCAAATCTCCTTATGCTACTTGAAGAAAATTAGTTCTTTTTAAGAAATTGATTTTATAATTAACTTGTGAGGAAAAAAATGCTCCATCTAGATCTTCAAATAGACGTACGGTACTTGAATATTGAAAGTATTATTTATTTGGAATCCAGCCCAAGGTCTCTGACAAGACATTAGTTTTTCCAGTATTGCACTGGAATAGTGGCCTCTATTGTGGGCAAGATAGGCTCAAACGTTCAATCGTTTTAGTGAAGGCAAGTGCCAGAAATTACATCAAGTTGACGTTTTAAAAAATCTATGATTTTCACCTTAATTTACAAATGCTTTCCTGTTAGTGATTCCCCGGAGTGTGTATCAAAACCTAATCAAAGAGCGTGAGCAGCAGTCCTCTCAGGTTCTGCTCCTGCTGCACTGAACTGACTGGACCCAACTTCCAATATTTCTTTACCCAGCACACGTTATATCAGCTCTGATATGGCCCGACTTAAACTCCAGTGCTGCAGATCGCAGGTAGAATTTGGTTTCTTTTTTTTGTTCGAGGGGATTATTTCTGTAGCAACATAGAGCACAACCCTTACAGTCCTAGATAGTCTAACCCTTAAAAAAAATTAAAGAAAAAGCTGGACAGCAAAGTAAAATAACATGGGGAAGAATTTTCCCGTCGGCGAGTGGGGGGGAGTGCGGTGACGCTGGGCGGGTGTCCCGGTGTTACTGCGCGACATTTAGATTGTCAGCTCGGCGGGTGCGCAGGCACGTCAGCTGTGTGCCCGCCAAACTGTCAAAGGCCTATCAAGGCCATTAACAAAGACATTAAAGCTGTTAAGAATGCTGCCCGTCTAACCTTAAGGTTGTCGGGCAGGCGAAGAGCCCAAGCGGCCTTTGCGTTTTTCATGAAACCTCATCCAAGGGCGGGTTGAGGCTTCACGAAGGGTTCATTAACTAAATAAAATCTTTTCAGAAAATGAATGGGCATGTCCCAGCTCATGTGACAGTTTCACATGAAGGTACATGTCCTTAACATTTTACTTTCACCTTTATTACATTTTTCAAGACTTAAACTAATCTTCCTTAGGCACCGCTGTGCCTCAGGGAGATTTCTGCACTCTTTCACGTACACGTGTGAAAGACCGCAGGCTCCGACTCAGGGAATTCCCCCCCTTGTCCTGCACAGGGAGCGCTCAGCGCTTCTGGGTGTATGTCACGCTGGGCGGGCCTTAACTGACACACCCACGTAAAATGGCGGCGTGGACCCGAACGGGGGAGCCGATTGGGTTTGCGCTCACTCCTGCCCCGCCCTTGCACAACCCCCCCTTAACTGGGGAGGGGGGAAAGAATTCAGCCTATGTCCCGATTTATTTGGTCTTAGATCTACTTCAATACATGATTTCAGGTTGTGAAAGTTGTAGAAAATTGGGATGGCTCA
Organism: Carcharodon carcharias; assembly: GCF_017639515.1. NCBI lineage: Eukaryota > Metazoa > Chordata > Chondrichthyes > Lamniformes > Lamnidae > Carcharodon > Carcharodon carcharias. Next base: position 7,091,492 of record NC_054488.1, on the reverse strand, counting down.
ATGTTTCTCTGTAAGTGAGCTTTGGAGAATCATAGAATGATAGATTTTTACAGAACAGAAGAAGACCACTTGATTAATCATGTCGACATAGCAGTCTATAACTAATCCTACTGCTATGTTCTGTCCCCATAGTCCTGCACCTTCCTCTGCTTCAAACGCTTTCTCTTTTTCCCTTTAAAGAGGCAGTGGCCTCTGCATCAACTACTCCCTGTGGCAAAAAATTCCATACTCTAATCATTCCCCGCATAAACAAATTTCTCCTATCCTCTGTCCTCATTCTCTTAGTCATCATGCTAAACTAATCACTCATTACAGACTCTTTAATGAGAGGAAATAGTCTTTTCCTTTTCACGCTACCAAAATCCTTAGTAATTTAAAAAATAGCACTTTTAAATCCTCTTCTGCCCTCCTCTGCTGCAGTGGGAATAGTCCCAGTATCTTAAGTCTCTCCTCATTATATGGTTTCTCATTGCTGTCATCAATCACCTTGCTGAATCTTTGCAGTGCACTTTCTGCTGCTTGAACATCTTTTCTATAATGCTAAGCCCAACACTGTACCCCAACAAAGCCTAACCATTGCTTATTTGCTCATGTACATCACATCCCTATTGAGAAAACACAAAATACCATTGGCTTTTTCATAGTTTTTCCTCTCTGCAGTTGAACTTCCAAAAAGTTCTGAATTTGAATGTCTGGCTGTCTCTATTCATCAAAATTTTTCACCATCTTTCCACTGAGTGTATACTTTCATTCTTTGTTTTACATTCTCAAGTGCATTAAATCATACTGCTGCATATTAAATTCCATTTGGCATCTATCTGTCCATTTTACTCACCAGTTTCTGCCGTCCTGAATTCTGTAGCAGTCCTCCATGCTGTTTGCCAAATTCCTTACTTCTTATATTGTCAGTATATTTTGATATTACACTTCCCATGCCCAAGTCCAAATTTCCTATACGCATTGACAACAAACGTGGACATGCAGAGACCTGTGGGTATACAGCTTCAACCCTTCTACTATCCAAGGTCAGTCAGTAGTACATGTGAGAGGTAGCCTCCTGGTAGCAGGACAGAGGTCCATCTCTCCCTCATCTTACAGGTCCCATTATTACGTTCCTTGATTTCAAAGAATGGGGCTTGGGCCATGATCATTCCTGTGGGGCAGTTTCCTCCATTTTCTAGTGGCCTCACACTCTCCTACCTGCCCCAGCAGCGCCCGGCACACCCTTTCAAGCTGCCATACATTGAGTGCAGTAAGCCCTCTGATTGGGCCTCTTGCCTTGGGAACCCATTCCCTGCCCCTCTCTTCCTTAATTGGATGCCAAATGCAGAGGCGGCCTCTTAAGACATTTTTGGGAAGATGCCCTTACCAGTGCACCTCTGACGTGTGCAAAGTCGAGAGCCGGAAGTTGTCCTGACGTCTAAAATATTTTGAAGTGCAGAAGATTATGTCCATTGACTCTAGTTCTGTCTTTCACCAATTGGCTTTCTAGAGAAGAACATTAGTGTCCTTGAGCCTAAAAGTTTCAGCTTAATTTTTGGAGATCCATCAAAATGAGCACAATTAGCAGAAACTCCAAATAGTGACTAATTGACCCTGGGGTTGTGGCCAGCTTTGTGGGTGCGGTCTACTTCCAGAACAATGGAGGATACGCTCATTCATGCTGCGGCTTTTGAATTGAATTCCCTCAATGATATGAATGGTGATTGGCTGGTGGGCCACTGTCAGTCCCTGGGAATCTGCCTGGCCTGTGTCCTGCCACTATAAAGTGGTGTCACGCAAACTCATTTTTCAAAGCAATCTTACTCATCTTGGTTTTAGTGTCTGATTGGGCTCCATGACCATTACATGTACACTGCGACTGCAACATTGGTAAGAATCCAAATGTCTTCACACCGGTGCTGTAGTTACGCTGCAAATGCAGCCTTTGTAAATCTGGTTATGAAACAAATTAAAATTTTAGAGGTATATTTCCCGATTGTTCCTTTCCTGAACGGGTGCTGTTGAGAAAATGCTATCAAGCAATTTGAGCCGAACCAGTCCAAGCATTTTGAAAGATGTTCTTGTTTTAAAATTTCCGAATTTTGCTCCTTTGTCTTCCTCTAAGATTCTGTTCCAAGTTTAGAGCTTCCAAATGAGAGAATGGGCTGACAGTAACCATATGCTTGTAAATGAAGACGGATGTGGAATCTTGCCGGACAGCTTTTGTGCCCTAGCTTTTCCAATTAGTCTATGCGAAAAGACAGCATCTTTAAGCACATATGGTGGGAAGAGGCTTGGGGATACTGACTGATAGCGTACTGAGGCGCCATGTTTAGAGTGGTCAAACACTCATTCATTTTCAAGACTGTAGTGAAGCCTTGATGTCACCCAGAGCTCTCTGAGAGTTGCTGGCTCCTGCTGAATGATCAGGAGGTAAATTTATATGGTAAAGCCCTCTCACTCTTGCTATTTTCCCCTGCTTCAGATGGTATATATTATGTATCGGTGTGATGTGGAGAAAATGAATGATTGCCCTTGTAAGAAACATCGTTTTAGGCATCTTTTCTTGTCTAATAGATTAGAGCTGATATCTTATGGTTACAGTAACCGTTTAATTCAACCAGTAAAACAAAGACCAATACATGCACGTATCAAAGGACTAATTAGCAATATAGGGAAAGAAATGACATTACCCTGTCCGATTTAGGTAAGGTCCACAATCATGGCTGCTTGTTGCTTATTCCTGCCTATACCTGTCTCCTTCACCTGGTGATTGTCTCACAGTAAACAAAAGCCAATCTTCCCTATATTATATCTTAAGAATGGAATTGAACAAAATACAAGCAATCAGGTACTCCCCCTAATCTGGCACCCCCCTTTGTCTATGTAATCATATGGATGGCACATACACAGTTTTTCTGTATCTGAAAATGGTGACCATTGCATGCCTGGACATTGATGGTAACAATAATACCAGTTGTAAGGGACTTTGGGCCCAGTTTTAACTCTTGTGTGAGGGAATGCATTTTGATTGAATTAAAATTGGGCCCTCTGTTTCCATTCAACATCTTCATTAATTCTAAAGATTAAAATAAAACTATACACTAACAAAAGTTAACAATAAACTTGTAAAGCTTGATCCTGAAAGTTGAATTTAAAAAGTGCACCAACTTGGCTTGACTGTGATTGTAGGAATTCTGTGGTTAGCTTATATTGGGGAGACGCTCTTATGTAATTCATTGGAGTAGCAAAAATGTGTTTGTGTTCCAACAGATTGATTTGAAATACTAGCTTCTTGCCGCATGTGATTGTAAATGCTACTTACTATTGAGCTCTGTTCACCTCAAGGTAAACTAAAGCCATCAGCCCCACTTTCCTTTTAAATACATAAACTTGCAATGTGACTGATGAATTTAATCATGCTTGTGGTTTGCAGAAACATGTCTTGAGGAATTTATTTTTTTCCAGTTTTGCCTTGAATAGTGGTTAATGGTGTCGGTTCAGGCAAAGTTAGATCCTGAATCACCTCCCCACAGTGTGGAGGATGTGTGTGTTTGACCATGCTCTGTCCTTGTGGTTGATGGACAGTCTAGTGGGTGAGGAAGGGAGGATTTTTTCTCAGTGAGGGATCATTAGAAGATATGTAGGCCCTTTTTATTCTTCAGGAATTCACATTTCCAGTCTAATTTAAATGGGTATTTCACTCACAATATTTTATACTTCATTTCAAAACGAATGACCATCAATGCAGCTGTAATCATAATGGGTAAAATATACTGTCCCCTGTGGGACTGAAAGTCAGAGGTATGATCCCACCTGTTTGTCTTAATTACCAAGATTTTTACCTTTGCTGGAAAGTTTGTGTGTGTATGTGTGTGTTTGTTAGTGTAAGTCTGCATGTGTAGGTGGGTGTGTGTGTAGGTGTGTGCACCTTTGTGTGGGAGTGTGTGTGTATGTTTGTTTATGTAGATCTGCATGTGTAAGTGTGTGTAAGTGTGTGCCTGTAGGTGAGAGTGTGCATGTGTGAGTTTGTGTGTGTGTGCTTGCATAGTGTGTACATGTGTGTGTGTGTAGATGTGTATGGGTGTTGGAGCATTTAGGTATGTGGGTGTGTAGATTTGTGTGTGTAGGTGTGTCAGAGTGTTGTAGGTGTGTGGATGTGTGTATGTAAGGGTGTAGGTGTGTGAGTGTGTGGATGTGTGTATGTAAGGGTGTGGGGGTGTGGGGTTGTTGCAGTGTTTAGGTATGTGGGTGTGTGGATTTGTGTATGTAAGGGTGTAGGTGTGTGAGTGTGTGGATGTGTGTATGTAAGGGTGTGGCGGTGTGGGGTTGTTGCAGTGTTTAGGTATGTGGGTGTGTGGATTTGTGTATGTAAGGGTGTAGGTGTGTGGGGGTGTCAGAGTGTTGTAGGTGTGTGAGTGTGTGGATGTGTGTATGTAAGGGTGTAAGCTTGTGGGGGTGTCAGAGTGTTGTAGGTGTGTGGGTGTGTGGATGTGTGTATGTAAGGGTGTGGGGGTGTTGGAGTGTTTAGGTGTGTGGGTGTGTGGATGTGTGTATGTAGGGGTGTCAGTTTGTGTAGATGTTTGGGTGTGTAGGTGCATGGATCAGGCTCAGTTTGATGATAGGTATCATTAATTAATCTGCCAGTACATAACATCAATATGCGCATGCAGAATGACCAGCATGGGGGTTGACGGTGTCCATCGAATTGCAGCCCAGCATCAGTCAGGTATTGGGAGGAAGGAAGAAATAATGAACAACAAAATAAAATTACAATCAGCGTTTAGTATATTGAACCCAAGTTGAAAGTCAACTTAATCTCTATTGGACAATTCAGTTTCATTTGTAAGGAGCAGAACTTTAGTCAGTTCAGGTTAGTCTGATGATTAAAAAATGCTAGCATGCAAGTCACAGGAAGGCTTTCAGTAGATGCTTTGTTTCACTTACCTTTCATCAGATTTCCCAGCATCATGACAGGCATTGAGCAGGTGATCTCCATCATTAAAAACCATTGCTTGGTATTTTTTTTTGGAAATTTGTGAGGAAGGACCTGATTGCTGATATTCTCATGAAGAAGATGGTACCTGGTGCGTTGTTGTTTTTCTCTGGCCTTTTAAGCAATTCACTGAGACTCCTGAGAAGCTGATGACAGTATCCATGACCCAAGCAGATGTTGGCAGCTAGAAAAAGGGAAAGGGTTTTTGGAGACACAGAAATGAACACACATCCATTTTACCTAGTGAGTGTTTAGGGGAAAGCAGAGCTGAAGGTCTAGGGAGATGTAACACATTCACCTCAATGTTTTTCTAACAGATGGTCGCCTGAGTCTATGACAGAGATTCCAACTTTCCTGATTTTGTAGTTCTTTTCAATTCCATGAAGTCTCACTTTCAGGCCCTTTAAAGGGACAACACAGTCAATGGCAAATGATTAATTTTACAGTCTGACTGTGTGACACCTTCTCTTCACTTTGAAAAAGCATAATGTTGTAGAAATATAATTGTGTTAGATATCTGTGACCTCATTATGACTGTCCCTTTGTTTTTTTTTCTCTTCCTCCCAGTTGGGAAGCACCTATTCCATACGTAGCCTCTGTTCCATAATGGGACAGAGACCAAGGCCTGGATTTTCACAATGTTGGACAGCCTTTCCATCATTGCAAAAATGGCAGAAGAAACCCAAATCTGGAAGCCCCATCTGCGAACACAGTACCTACCATTTTTGTGGGGGGATGGGGTGAGGGGAAGGGACCAGGTCAGGTTTGACGCATGCACGGTTTGTGGAGGCAGCTGCCCATAAAAATCAGCAGATGCCTCCATTCATGTGATTTTGGTGTGAGAGGTGGCTGAAACCCGACATGGCAGATTAGAGCAAGGAGCAGGTTTGAACTTTGTGGGTTCAGTTGGATAGCCAGCGTTCCCTTTTGGAGAGGTAAGGTACCCCTTTTGACATGGTCCTAGGACATTTGGCGGAGCTCAGTTGTCCGTTGGAAGAGGTAAGGTTCCTTTTGGGATTTTTAAAAGAAGGCATGAATGTGTGTAAAAAGTATATAAACTCTTTGGAACTGTGAAGCTCATTGAAACTGTCAAAAAAAACTCTCAAAAGTGTCAAGTTGAACCATTGAAAGGAGCTGTCAGAGTATTCAAAACTCCAACCCTTTAACTCTTTGAAAAAAACTGTCTGGAGTGTTTAAAAAATGCTTGCTGTTTCACTCTGTCTGTTTACATAAGCCTTAGGGCCACTGTTACTGGAGTAGTGTTGCATGACAGATTTCACAGTCTTCTATTATCACATTAGGGTGCCTGCCATTTCACAGTTTGATTGACAGTTCCAAGTGATTAAGGCTCATTGAAGTGAATTCCAATGGTTGTTTTTGCAAGGGATTATGCAAGTGAATGAAATGTTTGTTCTGATAAGGGATAATGTAGTTGGAGTAATGTAAATGTAATAAATGGGTTTTATAAATGAGTGCTTTTAAAAAAAATAATGGCCCAGATCCTCTGGTCTCTAGATAGTCAGAAACAGGAAGTACCCTGAAAGATATGCGTAGGACCCGTCAAAAGTCCCGACGCAAGCACATCCCTGGTACTTCTATGGGAAGTTTAAACTTCCGATTTCCAGCTTTACCCTGCCTGGATTGCTCCCTGATTGACCAGAGCCATGCAGAGTTGAGCTGTTTGCCCTATATTTACCCTGGGTTTCACATGGATTCACTTAGGGCTGAATTTTGCCCTTGATGGGCGAGCGGGCAGCTGATCGCCGCTGCTGAAATGCGCCCCGCCCCCATTTTTCATGGGTGGGCCAATTAAGGCCCGCCCAGCGTGTCGCCCAACGGGAAGTGCTATTCACTTTCTGAGCGGGCCGGTGGGGGGGTGGTGCAGTGGTGGGGGGATTCCCCAACTGTGAGAGTGCGCACATCTCCCTGGGGCTAAGTGCTGCCTCAGGGAGATTGCTGATTGGCTGTGAAAGAATAAAAATAGAACAATAAAAAAAATCATTAACATGTCCCCCTCATGTGAAAATGTCGCACGAGATGGGACATGTTAATGAAGTGCACAAAACCTTTATTAAACTTTCCAAAATCTGAAAACAAACCTGATCCCGCCATTGGATGAGGTTGGTTAAAAAAACCCTGCCCATTGGGCCCGTGCGCCAAGCCGAAGTTCGCACGGGTTCCTCAAAATCCTCCTCAGTTGGTGACTTAATGGCCTTAACAAGGCCTTTGATTAGTGGCGGGCACACGTCGTGCTGTATAGAGCGCCCGCCGACCTAAACATCGCAATGCCCCTCGCTGACGTCGGGACGCTTTCATCAAGTCCGATTTATAAGGAGCTGCGTAAACTGCAGCAGAAAATAGTCTTTGTACGAGCCAGCCAGGATATTTCTTCAGGGCCAATTCATACGCTTTTGTTGCATTGACTTGAATGAGGTTTGGATTTGCATCATCCCACTCCCCATCTGCGATGCTTTGCAGCATAACCTGTATGAACTTCAAACCCCTTTTGAGCCACATCTGCGCCAGTGTCGCTCCAACCTTTGGCCTTCGCGGTGCCATATTGTTCCTTCTCTCCTTCCAGGATCAGTTGTAGGATTTGTCTCATACACCGACCTGATTTTAGTGATGTTGCCAGTCACGTGCCACCCGCATGCCAGCCAGAAAATTCTGCCCTAAGCAGAATCAGCTGGAGTGTCAAAGCACTTCAGAACCCACAGCAATGTGCACCCCTCCCCCCCACCCCACCTCACCCCACTCCACCCCCTCCACTTGAGAGTGCTCACCCTCTCCCTGACTACACCCCCCACACCCTACTGACCACCTCACAAGGCCTCCCTGACCACCTGACCCTTCCCCCGCACCCCACCCAACCACCAGACACCCCCCCACGACTGCCCGATTTCCCTCCATCACCCCCCCCCACCCCCCCAACCCAATCACTCAATTCCACCCCCATAACAAGCCACAATGATGCTGGAAATCCTCCTAAAGATCAGCCTTCATGCTCCTGATATTGTGTTCCATAATGATCCATCTCTTACTATGTGCATCATAGTAGGTCACTTGCTGCAGTATTCTAGGGTTTTTCAGTGAGGTCATTAGTTATTGCACTAGTGAATTGCTCCTGTAGCCAAGTAGCTATCGTAAAGCCTTGTCTGGCTCAGTGAACGTTCCTAGGACACAACTTATTAAAAAAAATTGCCTTTGGCAGTTTCTTGGTAGATCTTGATGCGCATTTTAATGTGCTTAGCTTTGTGCATAACCTGCATATTTATTTGGTGCACCAAATTCCTATTGACAAAGTTCAAGGGATCATGCAGTGCTATGGGGGAGGATACAAATGGTGAATGAGTCCTGCCAATGACCTCCTGGATGTGGGGAAGTCTGCCAATCGATAAAACTGGATTGATGCTCCCGATTTTTGCTATTTGAATAGGACACATGACAAACTCACCAGCTCTCCTAAACAGGGCATCTGTCTCTGGTTTAATGTAATGGTGCACTGTGGATTGACTGTGGTATAATTTCCCTGGAATAGCTTGAAAAGTCTGTGGATTCGTGCCAACTCACATCAATGGTGTTTTATCAAACAGGCGCTCCCCTCCCCCCACCCCCCAGGATTCTTCTACTTCCTTCTCCTGCTCAACAGAAAGGGGAATGTTAAGGGGAATGGGAAGTATATCACTGTGGGTCAGGCAATGGCTTCAGAGATGACAGTCCTAGCAGCAATAGGTGGAATTCTCCCATCTGGGACTAAGTCCTGTGGCGGGGCGGGGACAGTGAGTGTTTCCCACCACAAAGGCTGATGGGAATTCCCACAATATCGCGTGACACTGGCCTAATTAATTATGCAGCCGGGGGTTTCCTGCCCCTAAGTTCAGTGACTCATCCCTGGGCATCCTCCTCGATCACATGGAGGCCAGGGGGGACTTCCTGTCCCCAGCTGATGGGAGGAGGAGGCCGAGCAGGGAGACCAGCCCTGCATGGGCGCAGGTCGCTACTCCTGTCAGTGCCCAGGGTGTAAAGCGTAGGTCAGCCATCCAATGCTGGAAGAGAACAAATGTCCTCATTTGCTCCGCCAAGGTAACTAAGCTGTAGCTGCTCACAGTTACCGTAATGGCTGAATGTCAGGGACACAGGCCTCAGTGGCAGCATCAAGTTGATGCCTCATAACTCTGCAGGTGGAGTGACCACTTGTGCCTCCTTCACCCTTCCACACAGAGAGCTCACAAGCTGTCTGGAAGGGGGAGGTGGGGGGTGAGGGCCTCAGGCACAGAGTGCACCAGCAAACTCTAACAAAGGACATGCTTCTCTGAGTCCTTATCGTTAGGTTTATGGGCTCACTGCTCTGGAGGGTGCAAGCCCAGAACCATTCTGGACAACGTGCAGTGTATTAATGAAATGCCGCACATCCGGTGGGTTATCTGTAAGGCTGCAGGTAGAGAAAGAAACATGAAATAGCTATGTAAAAGTGGATGTTCAATACAATTCCTCAACTCCATCTTTTCTGTTACCTTTGAGCAGGGCAAGATGAGACATAACCACCGAGAGAAGGAGTAGTCAGGAGAGAGTAGGCCGCACTTCAAGGAAGTGACTGAGTTTGAGGAGAGGGCAGCCTAGCTGGCAAGGATGGAGTGAGACTGGGCCATTGGAGATGGGGAGACTGGATTTAGACCTACAACCAGAAACGATGCAAGCACGTAATAGAAACCTCAAGCCCAAGGGTGCCACCATGTTGGAGGCAGCTCATGCTGTCCATATTTCTGCCTAATGCTCCCCCGCCTCTTGCTGACTCTCTGCCGTTAGTTGGAAGGCTGATTCCTTCATCATCATCAGACTCCACCCATCAGCCTCCATCCGTGCTCTCTCCACTCTCTCTCACAGGTGCCACCAGATGAGGGCAAGGCCAGAGCCAGAAGAAGAAGACTTGTCTGGCTTCAGCGCAAACCCAAGCCCAGAGAGGAGCAAGGAGATAACTCAAGAGACATGTGCAACAGCGGAGTTGTCACAGCAGACACCTGTACCTTTATCCAGCCCAGTGGCACACACCTCGATGGGCATTAGCTCTAGTGTAGGAAGGGTCACAGCACAGACATATGTCAGTAGCAGGAGGAAGCAGGGTCAGCCGAGCTCATGGGCACTTTGAGGAGTGCAGGGGAAGAAGGATCTGCAAGGCCTGAGTCTGATGATGGGTCTCTGGAATCATCCTTCCAACTAATGGTAGAGAGTCAGTAAGAGGCAGGGGAACATCAGGCAGAAATATTGAAGGGCCTCAACAGAGTGGCATGTGAGTTGGAGGAGTCCATCTGCCTGCTAGCTGATGAAGTGGTGCCAACCTGTGCATGCATCGAGGTCTCCATGGGGGGGATGGCAGACTCCATGGACATCCTAGACGAGCAGATTTTGCTCTCCACCGTGGTAGCGATGGGGGAGCTTCTGCAGTTGGTACGTGAGAGGTGGATGGGGCGCCTCTTTCTCCCTTCAGGTGTTCTTTCCCCTCAAGAAGTCAGGCAGGGTCCTTCAGGCACCCAGAGGGAGGAGGAACAGCAGCTGGACACCCCTGGGACATCCACTCAGAAATTTCAAAGGCTGTACGGTCCTTCCGAATTCTCTTTGCCTGTGATCCTTTCAATCTCGCACTCTACCACCACAGAAGGAGCAGCTGGCTCACAGCAGGACAACCAAAGTAAACCAGGGCCCTCCAGGCTTCAGGACTCCAGAGGACGGCCGCAAGGTTATCCAAGGCAACAGGGCCAACTATCTTGCTGCCTCCACCCATGCTTCAGGTTTCAGAGAAGGACTTAGAAGAAGCAGGAGGGAAAGGAAAATAAAGAAATATTAATCATACAACTGTTTGTGAGTGCGCAGGTGAACATGATAAAGAAAAATTCTAAAGAAAGGACTCACCATCCATGGTTAACTAAAGAAGTGAGGGAAAGCACCAAACTTGAGGAAAAGGTATATAACTGCGCAAAGATGAGTGGCAGGTCAGATGATTTGTCAGAATATAAAGAATGGCAGGGAATTGAATAAAAGGTTAATAAGAAAAAAGAAATTAGAGAATGAGGGGAAGCTAGCTAGAAATGTGAAAGCCGATAGCAAGAGTTTCTACTGGTATTTAAACAGGAAAAGAGTAGGGAAAGTGAGTGTTGGTCCCCTAGTGAGCGAGAGTGGGGAGTTCATAGTAGATAATAAGGAAATGGTGGATGAAATGAACAAATATTTTGCTTCTGTCTTCACCATAGAGGATATAAAAAACATTCCAGCATATAGCTGTAAATCGGGAGATGGAAGGGAGAGGGGAACTTGGTGAAATTATAATCACTCGGGAAGTGGTACTGAGCAAGCTGATGGAGTTGTGAGCTGACAAGTCTCCGGGGCCCTGATAAACTTCATCCTAGGGTCTGAAAAGAGGTGATTAAGAGGTAGTAGATGTGTTGGTGTTGATTTTCCAAAATTCCCTAGATTCCGGAAACGTTTCATCAGACCGGAAAGTAGCATATATAACCCCTCTGTTCAAGAAGGGAGGGAGGCAGAAAACAAGAAACTATAGGCCAGTTAGCTTGATGTCTGTCATGGGAAAGGTGTTAGAGTCGATCATTAAAGAGGTTATAACTGAGTGCTTAGAAAACACAAGGGCCTGAGTTCCACCCTCAGGGTGCGTCCGAAGTTGGCGCGGCTGGAAGTGGATGTAAAACCCCCTCCCGGCCGAGTTCGCGCTATGAACATGATCTTACACTGAGCGGCCAATTAAAGCCCAGTGTGAAACGTGACTACCAGTTGTGTTTTCTATGCGAGGGGTGGGAATGTGTCGGGCACCTGGTCCAATGGGGACCTGGCGGGGTGTTCAAATAATGGAAGAGGCAGCTCCCTGAAGGCTGCCAGGAGTCGTGGGAGAGGCTGAGGGAACTGTTTGGAAGCACTCCGAGGAGTGTCCTGATGCACAGTCATGGCCTCAGCACCTGGTGGTCACAGAAGGTGGAGGGCAAGTTGGGTGGGCACTCTGCCCCCCCGCTTCTCAGATGAGTGCCTGAGAGTAATGAATGAGGAAGTCAGTGCCAGGAGGCATCCCCTAATGCCCAGGGACGGCAAGAGAAGTGCGTCCCACCTGACCTAGATTGCCTGGGCAGAGGTCGCTGCCCAGCTAATTGGGCACGACGCGGTGCGCCATACGTGGCTTCACTGTTGCAAAATGATCTTCTGCAGTTAGCAAGGGTAAGTGCAGAAATGGTATGGACCCGTGAGGAGAACCTTAATCAGGTGCCTGTTGCTCGGAATGTTCAGGGGTCGACTGGCACTGAAGTCTGCCCTGCCAAGGCTGGGATGTGAGCATGACCGGCCTCAGTGCATTGCAGGGTAAGATGTACCACCATGACATTGCCCGCCTAATGCCCGGATGGGTGGGTGTGGTGGGGGGGGGGGGGGTGGTGGTGGAAACCAGAAAAGAACCTTCAGGGAGATGGAGCAATAATGAGGCTTTCTATTTTTCCCTGTCAGGAGGAGAGCAGTGGTAATGCTGTGGAACGCCGCAGAGCAGGTGAAGGAGCCAAATCTGTGCGTCCTCATGAAGCACGAGAGCGATGCACCGGAGCTGGAACGCCTCCGGCCAGCTCACCCCTCCGGTCACGGTGAGGTGGGGGTCTCAGATGAAGGTAAGGGTGCAGGTGACACTTGCTTGTAAGGTGGGTGCTGGAAACATAACGGGCTCCTCTCATCAGAAACTGAACTGTCGTAGCCAGAGAGCCCACTGAAGCTCCAATGCAGATGGTACCATGCAGCAGGTCTCCACTGTCTCCTCAGCTCGCCCAGCATGCAGAGTGACCTTGATGATTGAATGTCCTGATCCTTTGCCTTCCTCCCACAGATGCGCCAACCACAGGAACCACCAGCAACCCTGAGGACCCCCCCATTGAGCTCCGAGGAAGACCTCACACCTGCACCAGCGTCACACCGTCTCTCTGAACCAGGCACCAGCGCAGATACTCGCACATTGGCGGATATTAGTTCTTCAGCTCGCGGGTAATACACGGCAGCGAGGGCACATCACACTCGCATGAGGAGCTGGCAGAGGCAGAGAGGTCCCAGGGAGCCGACAGTGGGAGCACAGCTGGAGACCAGGACCATGATGCGTCTGAGGCAGATGACGAGTCTCTGGAGTCATCCATCGGGGGCAGATGCTGGATGTCCAGTAGGATGCGCGGGGAGAGCTGGCAGAGATCCATGAGGTCTGTATGCCATGGTCTCCGTCATGGACAAGTCCATGCGGAGCATGCGTTCTGCATTGACCCTTAACACCGAGCTCACAGCCTCCTCCATGGGGAGAGTGGCGACTCTCATGGAAAGTCACTGCCAATGTGAGAGATGGATGGGGCACCTAGTCTCTCTGCTGGGTGCCCACCTACTAATGGTGAGTAGGGAGGCGCAAATGTACCTCACACTGGCAGCCGAGCCATCTGTCTTCTCTATGGGCTTCTCTCAGGGCCCTCCAGATGAGGGCCCCAGCTCCTCCACCCCTCTGCCAGTGTCCGCTGCATCTGATGTTGCGATGACTGAGGAGAACTCAGCTATGGGGCTGGATGCACCCTCCCAGGGGGAGCCTACTCAAGCTCCAGAACCAAAAGGACAATCAGGGTCACCAGGGCAGCAGAGTCAGCATCTCTGTCAGCGAGGGGGAGGGTCACCAAGGCACAGCACCTACAGACGTAAGTTGAAGTCATCTTGAGCACAACAGGGGCGTGTCACGGGTGACATTATTTGTGTTAATTATTTTGACACTTGTGTTAGGGATGGACGCTTTATTTGTTCTTTGTTCATGTGAAGTAAAACAAATATTTATTTGACTTAAATGGTCTGAGTTGGCTGGATGGTATGAATAGGTGCCAGATGCAGCACAGGCTTGTAACTGTATGGTGCTGTGTGGTGCTGGCGTACTGGGCTGCGTTCTCATTTATTGATTGTAAGCAAATGGGACAGTGCCAGTGGCTTGATGAGGCATCGATGTCTTGGATGCCTAGCTGAAGGTTTGCTGGATCAAAGCATCCCTGGTGTCCCTGCCTCCATGAAGGTTCCTGTCCTCTGTCTCAGGGCCCTCACCCTGCGCCTCCCCAGGCTCTTCCTCTGAGCCATCACTTGAGTCATCCTCCGTGGCCTGTGGAGCTGCCTCACTTTCCGCAGCCTCCAGTGGGTCCCCCCTTGATAGTTGGTGCAGGGAGCAGCACGTGATGAGTATGAGGGAGACACGCTCTGGAGGATACTGCAATGCTCCCCCTGATCCGTCCAGGCACCTGAAGCACATTGTCAGCAGCCCAATGGTCCTCTCCAGCACCACCCTTGGGGAGGCATGACTCCTGTTATATCTCTCCTCGGCCTCAGTTCTTGGGTAACAGAATGGGGTCATCAGCCATCTCTTCAAAGGGTAGTCCTTGTCACCCAGGACCCATCCACCCACTCGTGCAGGAGCCACGAGCAGCCTTGGTACCTGTGAGTGCCGCACAATGTAAGCATCGTGTGAGCTCCCAGGGTAACAGGCACAAACTTGGAGAATCTGTGTCCTGTGATGATCTGAACATTCACTGAGTGGAACCCCTTTTTGTTGATGAAAGCTCCAGGCTCACTTGCTGGTGTCTCGATGGCCATGTGAGTGCATCTATTACACCCTGGACATGGGGGAACCCAGCCATCGCGGAGAAGCCTCGTGCTCTCTCCGCCTGGCTGGCCTCGTTTGTCCAGAAGTGGCTGAACGTGCGGACGTGTCTAAAGACAGCATCAGTCATGAGCTTGACATAACTGTGTGCAGCTGATTGAGAAACGCTGCACAGATCCCCCACTGAGACCTGAAAAGAACCAGAGGCAGAGAGGGTCAGGGCCACCGTGACCTTCAAAGCCACCGGCATGGGGTGTCCGTCCATGCAGTTGGAGGCCATTTCCGGACCTATCATGTGACATATTGCTGTCACTGTGTCCCTGGAGAGGTGGAACCTCTTGCGGAACTGGACCTCGGACATCTGGAGGTAGTTGGAGCGCTGCCTGAACACTCTGAATGCTGGGTAGTGGCGTCTTTGGCATGCTCTCCTGCCTTGGCCTCCCTGCTGACCCTGCACCAACTGAGCCCCTGCTTCTCCTCTTAAAGGTCTGTCCCTGGGACGCTGCCCATGCCCACTTGGCCTCTTCTCCCTCCCGCCCCTCTCTTCCTCTTCAGAGGAGGTTCCATTGGTGGAATACACTGTCCCCATCAGATGGGATGCAGAGGAGCAGTGCTTTGAAAATGAAGGAGCGCAGTGCTGCAATACTCAGGGGAATCTTTCAGGGAAGATGAGGACCTGAGATGCTGAAAGGCAGACTTGACAATCAAACGAGATGCAAAGAAACTCTGGGACAACTCTGTACTCACACAGCGAAGGGCTGGCAATGACAGAGAAAGTGCTACTGCTCCAGGGGCCTTTTATCCTGTCCGCAGATGAGGAAATGGATAAAACATGATTTCTGCCCCCTCATTTTGCCTGTGTGATGAGCTAAAAATTGCATGGACAATGTAAAATCATGGTCAGTAAGCTTTTTAATGACCTTAATTGGCCCTTTAATGGTCGGCAGGCGCTGCTCCAACTCACGCATGTGCCCGCTGACCTCAGTATTGCATGTGTGTGCGATGATGTTGGGACGCACACCCGACATCATTTCGTGCAATTTTACCTGCATTGAGGTCAGGCACATGCCTAGGCTCGGAATGCAAGATTCAGGCCAAGGTAATCAGGACGAGTCAGCATGGTTTTGTGAAAGGGAAATCATGTTTAACCAATTTATTGGAGTTCTTTGAAGGAGTAACATGTGCTGTGGATAAAGGAGAGCCTGTAGATGTGCTGAACTTGGATATCTAGAAGGCATTTTTTAAGGTGCCACAAAGACTATTGTGGAAAATAAAAGTTCATTGTGTAGGGGATAACATATTAGCCTGGATAGAGGATCAGCTGGCTGGCAGAAAACAGACAGTATGCATAAAGGGCCTTTGATTGGAAGGATGAGACTGGTGCAGTCACGCAGGTTTTGTTCTGGGGCCTCAACTGTTTACAATTTATATCAATGACTTATATGAGGGGAGCAAAGGCATGGCATCTAAATTTGCAGATGACACAGAGATAGACAGGAAAGTATGTTGTGAAGAAGACTTAAGGAGTTGGTAGACGGATAGAGATAAGTTGAGTTCGTAGGCAAAAATCTGGCACATGAAGTATAATGTTGGAAAATGTGAAGTTGGTCACTTTGGCAGGAAGAATAAAAAACTAGGATTAATTAAACGGAGAACAACCACAGAATTCCAAGGTGCAGAGGGATCTAGGTGTTCTCGTGCATGAATCACAAAAAGTTAGTATGCAGGTACAGCAAGTAATCAAGAAGGTTTTTACGAGAGGAATTGAATATAAAAGCAAGGATGTTATACTTCAGTTATGCAGGGCATCTGTGAAACGGCATCTCAAATAATGTGTGCAATTTTGGTTTCCTTATTTAACGAAGGATGTAAATGCTTTTGAGGTGGTTCAGAGGATGTTTACTAGGTTGATACCTGGAATGAGTGGGTTGTCTTATGAGGAAAGGCTGGACAGACTGGGCTTGTTTCCACTGGAGTTTAGAAGAGTGAGGGGTGAGTTGATTGAAGTATGTAAGATCCTGAATGGTCTTGACAAGGTGGACGTGGAAAGGGTGCTTCCTCTTGTGGGTGAGTCCACAATGGGAACACTGTTTAAAATTAGTGGGTGCCCTTTTAGGACAGAGATGAGGAGAAATTTTTTCTCTGAGGTTGTGTGATTTTAGAACTCTCTGCCTCAGAAGGTGGTGGAGGCGGGGTCACTGAATATTTTTAAGGCAGAGGTAGATAGGTTCTTGTTAGGCAAGGGGATCAAAGGTTATCGGGGTTAGATGGGAATTTAGTTCTTGAAATGAAACCAGATAAGCCATGATCTAATTGAATTGTGGGGCAGGCTTGAGGGGTCAAATGGCCTCTTTCTGCTCCTATTTCGTAAGTTCGTAGGTTTGTAATGTCACAACCTTTTGCAAACACAATGACTTTCAGTTTAATAATGTCTACTGTCTTCTTTTAGCTGCAGTGCTTAACATAGCACCCCCCTCGCTCCCATCCCCTGACTTCCTTCCTGCGGACACCCCATCCCACAGAATGAGGCATCTGCAGGGAGACAAATCAATGTGTCAAGTCCCTCGTGAGCCATGTGCAAACACTCTCCCATGCATGTTGACCCATTATCCTTCAATGTTATGTGTCCCAGGGCCTTAGCATTGGAAAAACATCATGGGGGCATTCCCTTTCAGTTGTCCAGCTCAGATGACCTGCATCGCCACCCACCCACTGACCCAAGCCCCATGCAGCATCTCGAGATCTCCACCACGCGGCCCTGCATAGTTGCTTGCTGCCTTGTAATGGCGACAGTCATGTTTTTCCAGTGCTCTGAAACCTTCTCCCCTCCCCCAGTCACCCACACCCTATCCCCCATAACCATTGACCTCCCTAACCCCCCAACAGCGGTACTACTTTCAACCTCCCCACCACTACCCTTCAACACTCTCCCATCACCTTCGACAATGTCCAGGTAAATGTTGAAGTCCTCTTCTGCCCTGAGAATCCCACCCCATTACCACTGATTTGCCCGGCCTTATCCTGTCCACCCCCTGAATCCATGTGCAGCTCCGCATCCCCACCAACCACCCTTGGTGCCTCTTCATGCAGCATCATCGCACCCTCACTAGCTCCCCCTGTCCCCTGTAACCCTCACCATTCGCTCCTACCACAGCTACCCTTCATTTTCACCCAAGAGTCTAGCACTGACTCCACTCACCCCACACTGTGAACCCCTTCACACCTCAACACCCCCCATTGCCCTTCAGAACTCAGATCCCCCCATGCACCTTAGCACCTGCTGAAGACCCCACCCAGCCGCTACCCGCCAAGAGCCTTCCCACCCCCTCTTTCCATTCCATCTGATGCCTTGAAAGACCCCTCTGATATCCTCTTTCCCCAGCACCCCCAACCCCCCCATACCCACCTCTAGGCCTGAACCCCCACCCACCTCTTTATTCCTCTCCCACCCTTCTTCCTTGTTTCACCCACCACCCCACCACCCCACCACCCCACCACGCCATTAGACCCTAGCTGGCCAACAGTACCTTCTACTGCTTTCCCCCTGCAGTTGGACAAACTGATCCTTTGGCCAAGACCCTAGATGAAGATGTGGACCCTTGAGAAAGTTGCTGCCTCAAGAACCCTGGATGCTGCTTCACAGAGAAGAACCACATGGTTGAATGTCAGTACTGGGCGTAGCGCTCCAGGGTCCGGTCGCTGGAGGCTTCCATCTTCTTTTCTGATCTCCGTGGGATGCCCAAGGCCTTCTCAAGGTAAGTCCTGACTTTTGCACGCCACATTGGTCCAGATGTGTTCTGAACCGACGTGTTTTCCTGCTGGAATGGGACTCGATCAGGGGTGGGGGAGCAATTTCATCTGCAACCCGTTAGTGGGATGAAAATTGGTTTTGCGCCTGCCTCTGGCAGGAATCACAGTCCACCATGGGAGGCAGTATCAGAAGATCCCGCTATCATTTCACGCCGGCACGAAACCCATTTTTGGACCTCCTGCCGAATTCTCCCCACCCCCACCCACCTTCGAACCACTGATGGGTACGGGAGAATCTCGCCCAATAATTGAGTCTGCAAATTCAAAGTTAACACTCCTAATTCCAATAACTGGCACATCAGTGTGATGAATCCAGCCCTATTGTAACAAATTGGCAATTAATTCATGCTTAGAGTCCACTAGGACCTCTGATATGTTGTTACATCACTGAAACACTGTTATCACATGGGACATGGCCCAGGGTGGCAGGGGGTGACATTGACATTGCACAATGATCTTAATGGAAGGTTAGGGGTATTGAGTAGTTTTGGAGTTTTAGTGGTACAGAGAAGGACGGGAGTACAGCAACCCTCCACACCACCTACCCTTCCCCCAACCTCCCGGATTGGCGGAGTCAGTGCCTGGTCTATTTCACCTTTTCCGACCTTTCAAAGCAAGATTTAACCAAAAGGAACTAGCCTGAAACAGAAGGAAATATCTCAGGCACTTTCGCACAGCATCTGAGTCAAGAGGCCCGCTAGCAGAGGCTTGGAAGCAAGCTGGTTAGCTTTCACATTGAGAAATGATATACAGCATTGGGAAATTCAGGTGAGAAGGTCAAATGGCATCTCTCAATACTTTATTACTTGCTTCATGTACTGGACAGCAGCGACATTGTGAATCAAGTTTCAAAGTCCATATAATGGTCCAAATTATGTTCAAAAGGCTGCTTCAATGCTACTTAATTCAGATCAAGGCAGTAATTCTTATTTGATGACACATAATAATTAATTCAAAAGGAGGAAGACATGATAAATTGACACTCTTATTGCTGTTAACATTTAGAATACACTTTTATTTGAAGATGTAATATATATTGGTCACGTAATTTCCCAGAAATCAACCACTGATAAACAACAATAATTGGTAGAAACCATCATAACATCAGGAGCCAGGGGTTCAGTGCCTACTGTTTAAAAAAATACACGCGCACACACAGACCCACACAGACACACACGCTCAAAATAGAACAAAATTAGCTGCAGGAACTTCACAGCATACATGATATTAAAAAAGTTACCCTGGAGTTATTTCAAAGCTGAAATCCCATCCTGGAGATCGGATGACTGTTACAAAGGCCTTGACGATATTACTCCCAGGTATCTATTACTCTTGATTTGCCAGAACAAAATGAAATTAAAATGACAGAAATTTACGAAGTGGCAAATGTCCAATTATTTCTCTGAAGGCTTCAGAATGGGGTTGTGAAAGGTCCCAGGGGAAATGATTCTGTAACTTTATCTTTGTTCGCTTTGATTTTAAACTATTATGCTTCATTAAATAAGAATTATTACCTTATTGCCTTGATTAGAAAGTATGCAGTAGGTGAAGAACGTTTTAAACTGTAATTTTGGTTATTAAATGGAATATGAAACTTGATTCACAATGTAGCTGCCTCCCACCATATGAAACATGTCACAGGGACTGAGAGATACCCATTGAACTCCTCAGCTTCTTTCTCCCATTTGTAGTCTTTTGAGATTTAACCCCCATTCTTAGGCATCAAAGTGCCATATTAATCAATATATGTCTACTTTCGTGCCATGGTCTTGTTGCTAAAGTACTCCAGAATGCATGACTTCATTTAAAAAGTTCCATGAATATAAGTCTGCCTTTGAAGTTTTAGATAGTTTTTCTCACGATTTCTCAATGCTGACAGATCCACAGCTACACCTTGTGCCTCAGGCATGAGAGTGGATCGATGGGATTTCAATTGTGAAATATCAAACTGCATTATAGTGAATACATTTTGAAGTTCCTTTTGGAGAGCATCAAAAAAGACAAGGGAGATGGAGATGGTCCAGGAAGGAATGTGGCATTCATTATTCGTAATATTCATTGAATCTCAGGATAGGAGATTAGTGAGGCTGTGACCATTTTATTCTGAATGGGGCCGGTGGAAGTTAGAAGGTCAAGAAGCAAATGGCTGCTCTTAATATTGTTGTGCATTATTATTAATAAGTACAAAATACATTGTAGAACTGTTATCTGTGTTGGTGGTGCCTGATAATTAAAGTCATCGCTTGCTGTTTATTAATAATCGAATTCTTTAAGGGGTAGTTTTTCTGCACTGAGAAGGTTTCAGTCAGCTGGTTTAAAACCATAATCCAAGATGGTGGCTGATGGAGAAAGTTGTTGCTACATTTAAGCATTTTAACTTAGTGTATTTTTTCTCAGTTGAATTTCCTCTAACATATCTTGCTCATTTTTTTCCTTTCACTATCCATCCCTCCTGAATGGTGTTCTGCCTTAATTTCCTTAAAACAAACTGTTTTTGCTTTTCAGTGAATGAAATAACTGTTAAGTAAAAGAGTAACTAATGCTGACTCTTGTCTCTTTCTCACTGATGCTGCAGAGAGAAGACCATTAGGAAGATGGAGTCTGGATTTATAGCTGCTGTATTCTAGCTTACGGTAGGAGAGAAGAAGGAAAAGATTGTGATGGAGGTGCCTGGCTTGTCAAAGTGAGGAGCAAAACCCTCAAGACCGAGGGCCAGCCAGGCCCTGTCCAGGTGCAGAGGATGAGGCTGAAAGAAATTTTGTGGGCAGGCGGCTGGCAGGACCCAGGGTCTACAGAACTGGCATGTCTCATCTGCAGATGAATGAGAGCCAGCGTCACCGACGCCTCCAAATGTCCAGCGATCTGGTGACTCAAATTTTCCACATTCTCCAGGAATTGGCACCGCAGGGACTGGGAAAACATCCATTGCCAGTGGCTCTGAAAGTAACGGCCGCACTCAACTCCTACACCAGTGGCTCCTTCAGGGCTCCACTGGGGACCTCTGCGGGATCTCTCAGACATCCACTCATAAATGTAGACATGAGGTGACAGATGCCCTTTTTTACCAAGGCCCACAATTGCGTCAACTTCAACAGAGATCAAGCAAGCCAGGATACCATAGCACTGGGACACACAGAGCTGCATCCCAACATTGTGATGAGAGCCTTGTGGCCATAATCCAGACAATTACAGGCTGAGAAGCGCCAGGGCAATAATGTAGCTGAGATGGGCAGAGCTTTGGTACCTTGAGGTAGCAAGATGCTGTCACTTATTAGTGAGCTTAGCAGATATACACTCGGAAAGTTGGAATCGCTGTTGGCAGACAGGAGCATACATGAGCTTTGAGTATGGGTCCATAGCATGATCCACCTGCTGGAAGACAGAGAAAACATGGAGTTGGATAATAAATGACCCTTCTCTGTTCATAACCACATCTCTCCTTGTACATAACACCTTCACCTTACAAGAATGCAGAAGAGTTAGGAGAACACCTCTGTCTCAATCTTACACAGCTAAGAATAAACATGACATGATCTTGCAAAGCATGTCAACGAGGTTTGATCCACAAGCACGTTTAACATTAAGATCGAGGCATCACTGATGTTGAGAACAATCTGGAAAAGGGCCACACACTGTGGTGTAATGGAAGCACACTACATGAGAGGCCCATGATAGCAACATCTGCGATAAATGGGGGAGGGACCATGGTATTGCACCTGATTGACAGCAACACAGCTCATCATGTGAAATGGATGTGATTCTATTTACATCTGTGAACATTATATACATGTTGTGAACGCCCATGCCACTGTTGTGCTCCTAAATCTTTTAAACTTCCCTAACCCAATCACTATGTCTTGGCACTTCCCTGGCATCCACAGAGGAGGTGGAGGCAGGCTGCTGACTGTTGCGCACTGTTATCTGTGATGACCTTGACAGACACCCTCTGGAGATCTGGGACCTGGAGGGCCAAGGCCTGCTTTGAGTGTCCTGCTATAGGGCAGGTGCACACTCCTCGGCCTGTGGAGCTAGAGATGATGGGGGTCACAGGAAGAGAGGATTGGGATTGGCCAGGCAGTCCTGGAATCAGCTGCGTGGATGGCCCCAGGTATCCAGCTGCTGGTCCTCCTCCCTTTGGGTGCCTGAGGGCTCCTGGTTGATGCCTTGAGCAGAAGGGGCAGCTGGACTGAGATCTAGCTGCTCCGCCTACCTCTCCTGTAGCTACTGATGGATGCCACCAGTGTCTACAGCGAGGGAGTGCTGCTCCTGCAGCATTGCAGGACTGATGTTCTACACCAAGGTCTGCATGGTGCTTGCCATTCTATCAGTGTTGACCTCGGTGTGTTAGCATGCCGGCACTATCACCTCAAACTGAAGGCAGACGGACTCCTCCATCGTACGTTGCAATCTGAGGAATGTTGCTGACATCCTTTCCTGATGCTCCTGTGACTGTCACTGCAGCTCCGGCAACTGGTTTAGGACTGAGTCCGGAGGATCATCCTCTGACTTGGACTCAGCAGATTCCAGTTCTCCAACAGTTCTCCGAGTGCCAGCAACCTTGGATGTCCCTACCTCTGCCTGCTATGGACCAGATTGTGTGCTGTGCTCACCAGATTGTGATCATGAGGCTGCTATAGAACTAGGCCCCACTGAGGTGTGTGTCTCTGCGATGCTGGAGGGTGTGGCTGAGCGCTGTGATGGGTCTTCTATGGTGCTGTCCTCAGGTTCCTCATCAGAGGTGCCATTGGTGCTGGAACTGAGGAACCAGCTGGGCTTGTGGGTGTCCTTGGGCACTTTCCAGAGGTGCCTATGAAAGAAAGGAGGGATAATTAGTGCATGGCAGGCGACTCTAAAACAGGACAAAGCACTCACAGTATGTTTGTCTGAGGGATGAGCTGGTGCAGGATCCTCACTTGGGTGTGCACTGCCCACCTCACCGTCGGCACAGGCCCCGGTCCATGTGCTCTCCGGCCAGCTCAAGGGCTCGATTCTCCTAGGGAGCGAGGACCTTGATTTTGGTTACTCCACTCCCAGTCTGAGACCTCTCCCTTTGATTGTGTGCAAACTTATCCTGCATGAAGACAGATGGAGGGTGTGAGCAGGACGCATGCCAAGGCAGATGATAAGGTGCCTGCCTTATGTGGGTGGTGAGCGTAGCCATGGTTGAGATGAGAATGTGAATGCAGAGGGTATGAGGTCAGATGGAGATGAGAGGGTGTGTGTGTGTGAGAGAGTGAGTGGTGATGTTCCTTGAGCTGGCAGTGAGTGAGATGCCAGTGAACGTGTGATGGGCTGGTGAGTGTGTTGAGCTGAGAGTGATGAGAAGGTTGGATTTACCCTGCCCTGGTGGATGAGGTCATTCATCTTTCTGCACTGACCTCTCCTTGTGCTGCATTTGCACTGACCAGTGCTGCCGCTGCCTGCTAAGCCGGATTGCTGAGGATGGTGGACCTCCTCCGGTCATCACGGGGTTAGAGGAAATCGCAGCGGGCCTCGACTGCGTATTCCAGGGAGGCGTCACTGAATTTCGGAGCGGCATGCTTTTTCCCTTTGGGAAAGCCATGTCTTCCGTGGAGCAGTCCTGGGCTGCAGACATTAAAGAAGCTGTGCACGGGAGCCACTTAAAACTGGCGCCCAGAGCGAAGAAACGGTGAGCTCACAGCGGATCAGAGGCTGCCCATCTGTGACCCAGCGTGTTTTCCAATGAGTGTGTAATTAGTGCGGCGGGAAGCGGACGATAAGGTGTCTAAACCCGTTGTTGCGGCTGGTGGGTAGAACGCTGTTTTTCGCGTCCGCTGCTGCATTTAATGCAATGGGGGGAAAATCCCACCCATTGTTATTAAACTGTGTAACATGTTCACCACTGGGGGTGGAACCCTGCTCTTAATTTCAAGCATTACCAACTGCATCAATTTTACCTTCCTCACACTGCTTCAAGCTATTTCAAAAGCAATTTAATTCTGTGTTACACATCACCAAGTCAGTAATCTGCATTGAATTTTTAATGAATATCTAGAGAAATTAAGGATAAGAATGGGTTTTGCCTGGTGTAACATAGATGAATCCTCTTAGGATTCCATCATTAAAAAACATAACTTTAAAATCAATAATAAAATATTTTCTTGACCACTTGACCCATTCCAGGTTAATGCTAGTTTCCTAATCATTTTCCTTTAAATAATTTTTTATTAGTTCTGCTGCCAGTCCTCTAGGGAGGAGTGGAACAGCGGTCAGAGGAAGCAGGTAAAACACTGTCTTTTCTGTCATAGAATAGGTTTCCCCAGCAGCTGGGCTGTGCATTAAGTCAGTCTCTGCTTCTGTTCTTTATGCTGCAATGTACAATAGATATCTGGTGGAAATTTGAGAGGTTAGGTAAATGAAGTGATTTGCAGCAAGACAAAATGGACTGACTTTGAAAAATAGCAACAATGTGCTTTAATGTGGAAAAGAATCTGAAGGCACTTCACGAACTTTATAAAACAAGCTATGACACTGAGCCACATTGGAGATCTGAGGGCAGATGACCAAAAGCTTAAGCAAAGAGGCCACCATACCCTCTGACCTTCCCCTCTCTGATGCTGAACGTTCAGTACTCAGCAAGGGACTCAGTTTCATACCCTTACACACTCATGTCAATGAATTTCCGGCTCGGCTCAATGTTGAAATCTTCTCCCGCCGCCCTCATCTCCGTGCTCACTCCTTTGGGCAGGAGTCCTCCCACCTTTCCTCGGATCCTTTCACCCACATCCAGCATTCTTCCTCCAGCTGGACACCTCCCTCTGGCCTCTTACCTGCTCTTGATCTTTTCATTGAGAACTGTCGGCGTGACATCATCCGTCTCCAGCTCTCCCCTCCTCTCACCCACTCCAGCCTGTTTCCCTCTGAACTGGCTGCACTCCGTCCTCTTAGGTCCAACCCTGGCTTTGTTATCAAACATGCTGACAAGGGCGGTGCTGTTGTTGTCTGGCTGACTGATCTCTACCTTGCAGAGGCTGAGTGCCAACTCTCAGACACTTCCTTCTACCTCCCCCTGGTCCATGACCTGCTATCAAACATCAAGCCATTGTTTTCAGGACTGTCCCTGACCTCATCTTCTCTGGAGATCTTCCCTCCACAGCTTCCAACCTCAGAGTCTCCCAACCTCAGACAGCCCGCTTCTACCTCCTTCCCAAAATCCATAAACAGGACTGGAGTCAATCATTAGGGAAAGCATTTATAAGAGGGAATGATAACAATGGATTTGGTATTCCCAATATTTAATTGGAAACAGTTTCTTCTCATCCAGTATTGGGTGTTAGATAAGCAGATAGATGACCATTTTGGAATAATGGAGGGGTCATGAGAGGTTGCGGTGAGGTAGAGTTGGATGCCATTAGCGTTGGTGCAGAAAGAGACATGTGCTTTCAGATAATGTCACTCAGGGACATCATGCAGTGAGAAATGGAACAGGACAAAAGATAGGTCCTTGTTGATACCAACGATAAGTGTGTGGGAGCAGGAAGAGAAGCCATTACAGGTGTTTCTCTGACTACAAGTAGGATGCCATTTGTCGCTTTGGTAAGAATGTTTTAGCGCTGGAGCAGGGATGGGAATTTTTTAAAAGTTCATTTATGGGATGTGGGCTTTGCTGGCTGGGTCAGCGTTTATTGCCCATCCCTAATTGCCCTTGAGAAGGTGGTGGTGAGCTGTCTTCTTGAACCACTGCAATCTATGTGGTGTAGGTACACAGACGGTGCTGTTAGGGAAGGAGTTCCAGGAATTTGACCCAGCCACAGTGAAGGAACGGAGATATATTTCCAAGTCAGGATGGTGAGTGACTTGGAGGGGAACTTCCAGGTGGTCGTGGGTTTGGAAAGTGCTGTCTAAGGAGCCTTGGTGAATTCCTGCATTGCATCTTGTAGATGATACACACTGCTGCCACTGTGCGTTGGTGGTGGAGGGAGTGAATGTTTGTGGATGGGGCACCAATCAGGTGGGCTGCTTTGTGCTGGATGGTGTCAAGATTCTTAAGTGCTGATGGAGCTGCACTCATCCAGGCAAGTGGAGAGTATTCCATCACACTCCTGACTTGTGCCTTGTAGATGGTGGACAGGCTTTGGGGAGTCAGAAGGTGAGTTACTTGCCACAGGATTCCTTGATGTCAAGGACAGTCACTCCCACCTCACCTCTGGAGTTCAGCTCTTTTGTCCATGTTTGTCCATGTTTGAATCATTGGTTTTATTGAGGTCAGGAGTTGAGAGACCCTGGTGAAACCCAAACTGAGCAGTGAGCAAGTTATTGCTAAACAAGTGCCGCTTAATAGCACTGTTGGTGACCCCTTCCATCATTTTGCTGATGATCAAACATATACTGATGGGGCGGTAATTGACTGCATTGGATTTGTCTTGCTTTTTGTGTATCAGACATACCGGGGCAAAATTTCACATTGCCGGGTAGATGGCAGTGTTGTAGCAGTACTGGGACAGCTTGGCTAAGGGTGTGGCAAGTTCTGGAGCACAAGTCTTCAGCACTATTGCTGGAATATTGTCAGGGTCCACAGCCTTTGCAGTATCCAGGGCCTTCAGTCATTTCTTGATATCATGCAAAGTGAATCGAATTGGTCATGATGCTGGGGAACTCCAGAGGAGGCAGAGATGCACCATCAACTCAGCACCTCTGGTTGAAGGCTGCTGCAAATGCTTCAGCCTTATCTTTTGCACTCATGTGCTGGGCTCCCCCATTATTGAGGATGGGGATATTTGTGGCACTTCCTCCTGTGAGTTGTTTAATTGTTGTTTAATTGTCCACCACCATTCATGACTTGATCTGGCAGGACTGCAGTGCTGTCTAGCTGTCCATCTGATTAGATAGATTCAAACATGGAGTTCCGGAAAAGATGGGCATGAATTTGGAGGGGCAACAATGCACTCATGGACTTGGGGAGAGGAAATAAAGCTTGGAGATGGGGCATTAGTTTGTAAGGAGGTCAAAGTTTGTTCTTTTATTTGAGGAGAGGGCAGTGATGCTGGCAGATTTGAAGGAGAGAGGTACAGTCCCTGTGAAGAGAGAACCATTAACAATATCGATGTTAATATAATGTAAGTATCCTTTTGTCTTGAGACAAATGGATTAAAATTGTAATTTAGGTGCATGGATTCACCTTTCAGATCCCGCTTCAGAATTCCAAAGGTCAAGTACCCATTAGTCCATATGCACATTTTGGATCCCAGTAAACAACTTGCATGCCTTGGTATATGACCATGGAATATGGGTATATAATCTAGCGATACCATCAGGAGAGTGATGGGCATTTATCATTGTCATTGGCATCTTTCCCATTGATGAAAGATGACGGACATGCGGGCCTTGTCATGGTGCATCATGATGGCTGAAGAGGCCAATCCTTGGCAGGCAACTTCTACCATAAGTGCCACGCATGGAGCTACCAGATGTCATTGTGGGTGGTTGTTTTTCGTGTTGGCATCTATTGCCAAGCCACTGTAGACACTGGTCATCGTGGTGGTGCACTCCAGCCCATGGGAGGTGCCGCCATTTCCCTCTGTCATCAGCTAGTGACTCCCAGGTGCGATAATTGATGTTTAGGGCCTTCGTAGCATGCTCACCAGCATCTTTGAAGTGGAGCTTTAGGTATCCCACTGGTTGTCTGGCCCTGGTTTCCTCAACATACAGAAAATCCATGGTATGCAACCTTCTTCTTTCCTGCAGTTGTGCTTGAGCCAACCAAGCTGCCTTTGTTGACAAGCGCTAACAAACTTAAGAGTTCTGCCTTTGAGAGGACATTTGTGATTTAGTCCTGCCAGGATACACCCATAATCTACCTCAGACAGCGAAGATGGAAATGGTTCAGCTTCTTTTCTTGAAAGCTGTAAGTAGTCCATGTTTCACAGCCAAACAACAAGGTGCTGAGAAAACAGGCTTTATAAACTGTCGGCTTGGTCCTAAGTGTTAGCTTGATGTTATTCCATTCGCATTTTGTGAGATGCTTTCCCTCAGTGTGTATCAAATTCTGCATCAAGTGACATAGGGGTGTGGCAATAGATGGGATTTTCCATGCTTGAGCAGTTCAGCTGGGATTCCATTCTTGCTGGGTATCTTTCTGTTTGCTAAGCGGTCTCTGGACTTCTCGAGCTGGAGTGATGAGTGCTCCTCATCTAACTCATCTTGTCAGGAAGCTGTGGGAGAGTGTCAAATGCAGTCTGGGAGATGTCCAACGCACAGGAATACAACTCACAGTAGTGTTTGGCCCAGCAGGACATCTGTTTACTTCTCTGAGTGAGTACTTCACCATCTGCCAACTTCAGAGGCAACTTTGGTGATTGTGGAGCCAACCTCTTGACCCCTTTATACATAGGTTTCCATCGTCACAAACAATTTGGATTTCTTGACATAATTTGACCCAGTGTTTATTTACACTTGTTTCTTACATGGCTGTCTTGGCTACTTTCTGGTTGTGCTGTGTTTTAGCTGTTGGATTTGTGTTGTGCAGTCTGTAGGTTTTGTTTTTTGCATCAATGACAAATATCATCTCAGCTGAGTAGGTCTCAGACTAGTCCTTGTTGTGGGTTCCACCTCTGTCAAATGATGCTTCTGCTGCTTCACAGATGACTGAGCTTAGTGACTTCCAACCTTCATCAATATCAGCTCTTCCTGGTAAGCATTTGGTGTGGAGCAATTGTTTGAGCAACAGTGTGGAGCGCTGTATTTGGCATTGATACTTGTGCGAGGAATGTTGATGCATGCATGGCAGGCTGTCGTGGTTGGAACTGTGATCTTTCTGGGGTGCACCTTCACTCTGCTGCTGATGAGAGAATGGTCAGTGTGGCCGTCTGCATTGTGGTAGATGCGGGTGTGGGGGACATTGGGTTGATCACACCTTCTCCTCAAGAGCAGGTTTAGTTGGTGTCAATGTCTAGACCTTGGGTGATACCAAGATACCTTGTAGCAAGGTCTGCCCTGAAAGAAGGCATTGGTAATATGGAGATCATTCAGAACACAAAGTTCAAGAAGGTGAGAGATGGACACTTTTATTTGCCTATATATTGCCGGTTATTGAATGTAGACCTCGAATCCAGAGAAATCAAATACAAACTCTCCCATTGTACCATCATGACTCAAGTCTTCCTATCCCAACACTCCAACTGAACCCAAAATGTCCAACCAAGTGACTAACTTATATTACTTCTTTCTTTGACCACAACCAACAATTACTTGGCTTGCCACCTTCAATTACTGTAGATAACAGGGGAGGTGGAGGCGCAGTGGTATTGTCACTGGACTGGTGTTCCCGAGACCCAGGGTAATGTTCTGGGGACCCAGGCTGAATCCCACCAGGACAGATGGTGACATTTGAATTCGGTAAAAAATCTGGAATTAAAAGGCAGAATTTTCTGGATGGCAGGAGGGCAGAGCGGGTGTGAGCGAGTCTGGACCCTATTGGGTCTGCGCCGCCACTTTACGTGGGCAGGCCAATTAAGGCTCGCCCAGCGTACTTCACGACTCCCGTGCATTGTGGGAGTGGGTGGGCAGCCGCGGGCACACTCAGCCTGCTGTGTCCAATGGTGACCTGGCGGCCTGTATAAAGGAAGACCCTGGCTGCCTTAGAAAGGCTGCTCGCAATGGCTGGGTGAAGGGCTCTGCAGGGGGGGCAATGGAGGTGACGCGGGTCCGGAGGGTGGACCATCGGGGCTGGCCAGGCCAGAGGATAGCCCGTCAGGACAGGCCTGGCCAGACGGTAGGGCAGGGGGCCAGAGTGCCCCTCGTTTTTCTGATGACTGCCTTGCTGCCCTCCTTGAGGAGGTGGCAGCACGGCCGGAGGTGCTCATACCCCAGGATAGGAAGAGGAGACCCCCCCACATGACCAAACGTGCCTGGGAGGAGGTGGCAGAGGTGCTGAGCTCCCGCGATGTGGTGCGATGCAAATGGATCCAGTGTCGCAAGCGCTTCAATGACTTATTGTGCTCTGGAAGGGTGAGGACCATGTTGGCATTGGTCACTTAGCCCAGCAGGTAGGCTTTCCCTCTGCTGCCCCCAAGTCTGAGTGCAGTAACTGCATTGAATCATTGACAGTATGTCTCCTTCGCTGGGTGGGCCAGCAGATATTGCCCATGTCGAGGTCACCCTGAGAGGGAGGTGAAGAGATGGGTTCTGCCCCCACAGCATGTGGTACACTGAGACCCACATGACTGTTTTGGGGGCAACGTGGAGGAGCTGCACCTGGGCACAGAGCTGGAACTCCAGGACATGTCAACGTCAGGGTGATGAGATGCTGGGAGGGGAGCTTCAAGGTGGCGTTGGCACCGATCGATCTGCTGCCCTCTGCGCTCCACGTGCTTGCACCTCCTTGCTTGTGGTGCCTAATGTGATGTAGGCAGCATGTGGCCAAGGGGGTGGGGTGGGGGGGGACAGGCCTAGCATCTTTGTGTGAGTGTTCGACAGCAGTCGGGTGAGGAGGCACTGGAGCCCTGCAATGTCCCACTCTGGTTGGGGTGGGCCGTCAATGAAGAGGGTCCAGGTACAAGTTGCACTAATCAATGCTCTTCTCTCCTTTTCAGGAGAAGAATGTACATAATGCCGCCGAGCGGGTGAGGACTGGTGGAGGGCCGGCATAGTTGGCGATTCTCAGCCACTTCGAGCAGGAGGCCCTAGATCTGGAGAGGCGCCATGTGCCCAGGTCCACCGGTGTCGGTGAGGCTGGGGTGCCACGGGCAGGTATGTTTGCCCAGCAGTGAGGTCACCATTGTTCTCCCAACAGCCATGGCAGTGCTGAATGTTCAGTGATTGAAGTTTGCAACATGGCTTCACCATTGTTTATGGAAGGTTGAGCACATAATGATCCGGGGGACAGGGATGCACATTGATGTTGTCTCCACTTTAACTGATCCAATGTCCTTGTTCTTCCTTTCAGCATCATCAGAGCAGGGCTGGGAGGAGGAGC
Organism: Carcharodon carcharias; assembly: GCF_017639515.1. Lineage (NCBI taxonomy): Eukaryota > Metazoa > Chordata > Chondrichthyes > Lamniformes > Lamnidae > Carcharodon > Carcharodon carcharias. The sequence goes on along the minus strand of NC_054488.1, from coordinate 7,060,127 downwards.
AGCAGAGGCCCCCTCTCACACCTGAGGGCCCTGAAGTCTCACCAGCATCACACCATCTCTGCCAGGCAGGCACCAGCGCAGATACTGGCACCTCGGTGGGAATTAGAACATCGGCTAGTGTCCTGGGGCACATTGGAGAGGGCACTTCACACTCGCTGGAGGAGCTGGCAGAGACAGAGAGTGCCCATGGTGCCAGCAGTCGGAGGACTGCAGGGGACCAGACACATGCTCAGTCGGTGCCTGATGATGTTCCTCTGGAGTCGTCTGCGATGCAGCAGGTGCAAGAAATGTGGCCGGGTATGCGGGAGCATCTGGGAGTGATACATGAGGCTATGCTTGGCTTGGTCTCCGTGGTGGAGGAGTCTACGTGCATGATCGCTGAAGCAATGAGCCACATGTCTGAGCGCCATGTGTCCTCCATGGAGAGAGTGGCGATTCTCATGGAGAGGTTCCTCAGGAGAACAATCATGGCTTCCTGGGGTTACGCTTGGACCTGCAAGCCTTCACAGTACCTGTGGCCACAGCTGGTCAGTGCCAGAGTGGGAGATGGTCTGGGCACCAAGTTTCCCAGCTCGTTGCCCATCCATCCACGGTGAGCATGGAGGTCTGAAGTGACCTCACATCAGCGGAGCAGCTGTCTGTTGTCTCTGTGGCCTCCTCTCAGGGCGCTCCGGATGAGGGCGGCAGCTCCTCCGCCCCTCTCCCAGTGACTGTTACATCCGGTGAGGCTGCAATGACTGGGGTGATACCAGCTGCGGAACTGGCAGCTCCCTCCCAGGCGGGGCCAGTACAGGCTCCACGGGCCAGAGGATGTCCGCCAAGGTCATCGAGGCCAACAGGACAGCAGAGTCAGCAGGCTGGCTCAGATACCCCTCCCAGCGAGGGGGCAGCACCAAGACATAGCACCCGGAAACGGAAACATAAGGCACGTTAGGGACACCACGGGTTTCTCACTGGTGATTTTGTGTTGGCCCAAGATGAGGTCTTTATGATTAGCTTTGAATTGGAACATTTTTTTGGCTTACGTTTCTTTGCTTGTGATATTAAATTCAGACATGTGACCATGAAGCTCCCTCTTTTCTTCTGTATGTGTATGGTTTCCAAAAATGTTAGGAGTGCTTTGTGGGACATTCAACTTTATTAACAAGGCCCTTAGTTAATGTTCCTGACCAGGCAGATTTTGCACTTAGGTATCGAGTCTGGAGCCTACAGCCCAGGCTTGGCCTAGAACTCCATCTGTGTTGTGCTAGCTGAAGGTTCATTGGATTAAAGTCTCCCGGGTGTCCCTGCCTCCCTGGAGTATGCCCGGGTCAGCGTCTACCCACTCAGCATTTCCCTGTGTGTGCTCATCCTCGGACTCACTGCTGGACGCATTGTGTGCAGCCGCAGACACTGTGTCTACATCTTCATCATCCACTGCGTCCCCCCTTTCCAATGCAAGATTGTGGAGAGTGCAGCATGCAACCACTATCACTGAGACACGATCTGGGGGGTACTGGAGTGCGCCCCCTGAGTGGTCCAGGCATCGGAAGCCCATCTTGAGAAGACCATTGGCTCTCTCCACCACAGCCCTTGTGGTGCCCTGGCTCCTATTGTACCGCTGCTCAGCTTCTGTTCTTGGATGGTGGAGAGGCGTCATGAGCCACCTTCTGAGGGGATAGCCCTTGTCACCCAGCAGCCATCCATCCAGCCGGGCTGGAGCACTGAAGAGCCCCGGCACCTGGGAGTGTCTGAGGGTGTAGGTGTCGTGGGAGCTGCCTGGGTACCTTGCACAGACTTGTAGAATCAGCATCCTGTGATCACACACTATCTGCACGTTCATGGAGTGGAAGCCCTTCCTGTTGATGAAAGCACTGGGCTCACCTGCTGGTGCCTTGATGGCCACATGTGTATAGTCTATAGCACCCTGGACACGGGGGAAGCCAGCAATGGCCGCGAAGCCTCTGGCTCACTGTGTCTGACTTACCTGGTCCCAGCTGAAGTTAATGAATGTCAATGCCTGTCTGAACAGAGCGTCTGTAACCTGCTTGACACAAATGTGGACAGCTGATTGGGAGACACTGCAAAGATCACCCACTGACCCCTGGAAGGAGCCAGGAGCATAGAAGTTGAGGGCAGCTGTGACCTTCAGAGCCGCTGGAATGGGGTGTCTACCCACACAGGGGAGATCTCAGGCCCTATCGTCTGACAGATGTAGTTGATTGTCTCCGTTGACAGACGGAGCCTCCTTCGGCACTGCACCACCGACATTTTGAGGTAGCTACTTCACCGACTGTAAACACTGGCAGCAGGATAGTGGCAGCTTCTATGGCCCCTTCCACCTTGATCTACCTCTTGGCCCTGTACCCCTTGTGCCTGCCCCTGACCTCCCAAAGGTGGCTGAATGTGCACTCCTGGCCTCCTCCCCCCTTCTGGCCCTCCCTTCCTCCTCAGAGGAGCTGCCTCCAGTGGAGAGTTCAGCTCCCATTCCCAGGCTAAGGGAAGGCTTCCTGAAACCTGCAGGCCCAGAAAAGATTCCTCGCTGCAGAGTGCTGGCCTGAAGGTTAAGAGTCCAGAAAAAGCAGCTGGGATGTGTTTTGAAGTATTGCAAATCACACAGGCAAGTTTCAATAACTTTGAAAAATCAATACTTGTGAGAGCACACTCACGAGCCAGTGAGCCTTCTTGTCCCACCCGTGGATGTGGTTTATACAAATGTGTCCTACCCGCCTGCCCGTTGTGCCCATGCGCCAATCTGAAGATTGCACGGGTACCAAAAAATCAGCGTCAATTGTTGTGTCAAGGGCCTTAAATGGCCCGTTTATTAATGGCAGGCGCGCATCAGAGATCATCGCGCGCCCGCCCAGTGAAATATCGCGATGGCGCGCAGTGACTTGCATCATTTTATGTGCGGACATGCGGAGTCCGCACCCACACACCAAAAGGAAAATTCTGCCCATGATGACCATGAAACCATTGCCGATTGTCATTAAAACCCATCTGGGTCACTAATGTCCTTTAGGGAAGGAAATCTGCTGTCCTCAACTGGTCTGGCCTACATGTGACTCCAGACCCACAGCAATGCCCCCTGAACAAGGGCACTTAGGGATGGGCAATAAATACTGGCATAGCCAGTGACGCCCACATCCCATGAATGAATAAAAAGAAGTGTAGACCACGGTGGAGATTGAGAGTTTGTGGTAAACTTTTCCAAAGCGCGATGGCAACCTAAAAGATCCAAATATGGAGGAAAATGTTGTAGGCTGATCTGAAAAGGCTCAATTCTAGTCAGAATTTGATTGGGATTTTACAATTCTTAATTATGCATCCCCCCCCATAGCAATAACATGGAAGTGTGAGTACTCCTTTTACTAACTAAGCTTATCAATCATGCAGTCATGAGGAAGGGAGTACAGAGGATGAGAATTTAAGTTGTGTAGGTGGAACTTTAATATTTCAATTGCAATGATGTAATAGGTTTTAATATATCACTGTCCTTGCTTGTTAGATCCTTTAACCCTTGTAGAACTGTAATATAGTGAGAGATCATGTTTGACAGGATGCTGCCATTAATTTCTTTTAGAGGTCTTGAAGAAAAGTTTTGAAAAGAAGAGGGTATTTTGCAATTCAAATCTGACGATGACTGTGAAACTCACTTGTCTGGAGTTGTTGGAAATTTGCACACCTGGAGTTCTAACCACTGCGTCTGGCTAGTGGAAGGTATCATCTTCAAAAGCTGCAAATTCCAGGGTGATGTGATCTGAAAGCTAAAAAGGGTTGGATTGTGAATCAGATCATTTTTACACCTCTCTTTTCAAAGCTATTTAATTCAAACGCACAACTTTGTGTTTAAAAAGTATTAGCTGGCTCTCCTTCCCCACATGTTGATTTCTCTTTTTTTTTCTCTTTGGGAACCCATGAACTTTGCCACCTTCCCCACTCATGAGGATGAGCAAACGTGTCCTGTTCCTTCAGTTGACCGCTGACTCTCTTCAGCTGCCTGCTAAGAGTCACTAGGGGCCAAATAGTGGGTGATAGAGTCTCCATAACCTCCATGCCTGAACATTGTTAATTACAGCTCTGAAACTGTATTCCTTAGGAATAATATGTGAAAACCAATGTCCTAATGAATCTCTTTCACACTGTTGGAGCATTAATATGTGACTGCACATCTCCCTACCCCAACAAAATATTATGACAAATGTATCCCATTCTTTTCTAATTTCATAACAATTTCAATGTATTTGTTGGCATCTGGAGAAGATGATACACTCATGGAATTTCAAATAAATTCACTTTGGGAATTTGTCCATTCGCATTCTTCTTAAAATAGCAGTGATTGCTATATTGTCTACTGACGGATCACTTCAACCCACTGCAACCACCTCAATGTTCCTTTTATCACATCACTTCTCCTGTAGCACAAATTACTGATAAATACACAAGGCATATTTCATAGTGTAACAATTTAAAGCACGTTGCTATCCATTTTGAGAAATGTAAAATCACTTAAATGGATTAATAATTTATCAAGTGAATGATATAGGAACTGACAACCACCAATATGAATAAGCTAAATCAATTCCCAACTTGGTTTGTAGAGGGAGCATTGAGTAGTGGGGAGAAGAGTAAGAACAAAATGGATGACCAGCTCGGTTCACTTATAGAATATCTTCCATGTAGTGCTATTAATGAGAACTAAAATGTAATCTAATATTGTATCCATTTGACTGAAGGAGACTCCATCAATATGGGATTGGCAAGTTGGATCTGTACACCTGTTGACATTATCATTTGGTTCTTTATTCTGTGAAAAGATTAGCAGGGCATTACCATTGGATTTGGCATTCTATGCAGGCTATGTTTCTGTGAAACAGGTTTGACAAAGCCAGTCCCAGAAACCCTATTAATATTTTGGCTGCTGGAGCAAGTTTATGGTGGAGCTACTTGCTGATTTGTTGTAGTGTGAATGGGTATGATGTGATATTTTTCTTAATGTGAGTTTTGGAGAATTTAAAAGGTTTGTGGTGCCAAACAGAACTGGTGACATACAGAGTCATGACATTGATTGTATTATGTTGCATAAATCTGTACACAAATTAGGGAGCGGAATTTCACCAAATAACATTGACAGTTTAAAGAGGAAGAGAGAGAGAGACCAAGATCTGTGATAAAATCCAGAGACAGATACAATACAGAACATACGTTTCTTTTTAACCTCATTAAATAAATACATTTATTTCAAACTGAAATCATGTGACTTACTGCTATAACTTTGTTTTGTGCTCCAAATGCAAATTAAATGCAGTTGCTGTCATATGGTAATGTGACTTGTAAGACTTTAGTCTTCTATAAACATTCCAATATGTATCTTGTTTTATTTACTCGGGTGGGAGAGGGTGTGGTGAGGGAAGTGGGTGTTGGAAACAAATTTAAAAGCAGTTTTTTTATTCAATAATGTCTTTTCTGTCTTAAACACATCTGTGAGTGTCTGCTCAGGTTGTTAACTAGCTATGCATTGGCATTCTACAGACATTGCCCCAATTCATTTCCACAGAATTCTCTCGCCATACACATATCGATACAGGTGAGCTAGACCCTTTACCTAAGAAAAGTAACACCTTCCCCCACCACTTTATGTCATGTAATTGGAGCAGAGGTACAGGCGTGGGTCAATTAGCAACACCCCCCCCCCTCCCCATCCTGAGCCTGTTCTGCCATTCAGTGAGCTGATCTGTGATCCAACTTCACATATCCACCTTTGGCTCATATTCTCTAATACCTTTGACTAACAAAAGCCTATCAATCTCAGTTTTAAATTTAACAATTGATCTAGTAAATTTCTACTTGCCAAAGAGAGTACTAAACTTCTACTACCCTTTGTATGTAAAAGCATATTTTCTAATTTCGCTCTTGGAAGGTTTAGCTTTAATTTTTGGACCACATCCCCTAGTCCTAGACTCCCCAGCTAGTGGAAATCATTTCTCTCAACCTACCCTATCTGTTCCCCTCAACTCTGATCACATCACCCCTTAAACTTCTAAATTCCGGGGACTGCAGCCCTAATCAGTGTAAACTGTCCTTGTAATTTAACCCTTGGAAGTATCATTCTGATGAATTTACTCTGCACTCCTTCTAAGGCCAATATATGCTTTCTCAGGTGCAATGCCCAGAACTGCTCCGGCTGTGTCCTAACCAGGGGTTTGTATAGCTGAAATTGCATTTTAAATTACTCAAATGTTTTACTTCTATGACCCTACTTGTAAGATCATTTGACGTCTTAGTCTCTTTTTGCATGAATAAGCTCATCCCAACATCTTTATTAAATTGGCCTTTTACAAGCATTAGCTTGCATCCCTTTTTTTTTGTGTCTAGGCTTACCATGGAGAAATGCTCTGGAGTCACTTACATACCTTGGGAAACTTTTATAAATTGTTAGAAAACAGCTCTAGCTATTGCCTGTGTTTCTCCAGTGATGCACTTCAGCTAGTTAGCAAAAGAACCAAAGGCAATATCAAGAGATTTTTTTTCTATATGCAGCAAGTTATGACCTAGACTGCACTGCCTGAAGGAGGGGTGGTAGCAGAATCAATAGTAACTTTCAAAAGCAATCGGATAAATAATTGAAAGGGGAATCAATTTCAGGGCTAGGGGGAAAGGGAATGGGACTAATTTGATAGTTCTTTCAAAGAGCAGGCACAGGCATGATGGGCCTATTGGCCTCCTTCTGTGTTTATATCATTCAACGATTCAATGAGCTAGACTTTGTATGCTGTTTATAATTTTTAATCAATGCAGAGTAAAAATATGCAGCTGGAATTTCCAGGGGGCTTCATTTCTGAGAAGGGGGCCAGAAACAATCACTTATTGCTGATTAACCTGGGTTCCCCATGAGTTTCCACTGGTGTTGCAGCTCGAGGTCAGGAGAACTCAGCAGAAAATCTACTTCCCCATTTAACTGTAGTTGGCAGGCACAAAGGAGTAATGAGATATCAGATCAGCAATTGATTTTTTTAAACACATTGAGTTACGTTAAAACATTCAACTTGTAGTAGAAGTGCCATTTGTTGCAGTCTGGTGGCCAACACAGTGATGCCAAATGCGCTGCCCTTGATCATTCCAGTGACTAAATCAATACAACATCTTCATAATGTGTTAATGCTGCTCTTTAAAACTCCAGTGTTGCATCATGTATTATACTTTTAATGGCCAGTTGCTTCAGCTCATGATTGTGCGTTTATACATTGGAACCTTGGACTTAGTTTCCTGTTTTTAAATCAGTTTCGGAGAAACGTTGGACCTGAGAAGCTAACTCTGTTCCTCTGTCCACAGATGCTGCCGGAGTTTTTCCAGCACTTTCTGTTTTTATTCCTGTTTTTAATGTTCAACAGTAGAATGAATCTTCATGTTACCTCCATGTCATTTTGTACAAAGACCACCTTTTCAGGCAACAAAGCAGTTTGTGCTTTATGTTTCCCATCTTTATATTGGTGCGAGTTTCTGTAAAGCTATGGAGGGGTGGGAAAAAGTCACATTTCCTTCAGTGCCATGCATAATCTTATTTTATTTTTCACTCAACAAGGGCCCAATATTTGCAGCAGAAATAATGACATCTGAGACGAAGACAAAATGATGAGCAAATATTCTGCTATCAGGATTTTTACACTGGGATCTGTAAGCAGTCTCATGGAGAGGCTAGAAAATGTGATTCGCATCTATCAGAAATTCTACCTGCCCTGGCTTCCCTTTTCCTCCTGGGATAGCACTTGCATTCCATTCTCCGCTTCCCAGATGGCAAGATCAGTAAAATATTATGCAGGAGAATTACTGGGTGAGATCCTTTGTTCTTATTACTCAGTTTGAAACATTCATTAAATAGCTTTTATGTAAGGACTTCTGTGATAGTTACTGATCAGATTAAATTGAGCATTACATTACACCACACCAGAAAGCTCTACAGATAGAATATATCATTACAAAGGGGCCTCTGTCACAGAACAGGGCTTTAGGCAGGGCGATTTCTATCATTACATGGAGGACCTCTACCACTGAACATAGCTTTAGGCAGGAGATCTTTGTGACTGAATGCATCATTACACCTCATTACACCAGAGATATCTCGCACTGGACAGGGTAATAGGTGAGTGAATTTTTGCTACTGAACGTATCATTACACGGAAAATTTGAACAAATGAAATTAGAATTGCACAGAGACACTTCCTGTAAACTGCACTCAAAGGCAGTGTTTCAAACTGAGCAAGAAGAACAAAGGATCTCACCACCCCCCCCCCCACACTTTCCCCCCCACCAACCCCCTCTGTAATTCTCCGCCATAATATTTCACTAATGCCATCTGGGAAGCAGAGAATGCTATGTAAGTATGATCCTGGGAGGCAAAAGGAAGAGCAGGGCAGGTAGAATTTCTGATAAATCCAACACACAATGTTTTCTAGCCGCTCCATGAAGCTGCTTAAAGACATCAGTGCAAAAATCCCGATAGCAGAAATTTGCTCATATTTCAGATACACGGAGTTGCAGAATCTATAATATTTTCACATTAGTTAAATCTGCCAAGGTAACAGAAAAAAACTGAAAATAATTTTGACTATGTGAATGCAGAAATATTCACCAGTTCTATATTTATTTAATCTGATTTTTTGGGGCACAGCAATAGGATGTAGCAGGTTGCCACTCACACCTGACTTCATAATGGGTACTTGAACTCCCTGTTGAGAAGACTAGGTAGCCTCGATCATTGTCACACATCTCCATACAGTTTAGTCACTGAGTGCTTTTGAAGAACCACAGGACAACATTATCCAACTGCTCTCATCTCTAGGTGGTGGAATAGCAGGGGGCAGGAACATTTAAACCAGTCATAGAAGTTAATCTTGGCTGCTTGGCTGTACAACCAGATGGTCAGGTGTCTCTGCTCCTAGGCCTGACCATCACTTTAGCCTCTCCTGCTGCTGCCTGTGATGGATATTCCCAGTTCTTAGTCAGCTTCAATATGGAGCCCTTTGCTCTGGCACAGCCTTTGCTCTCAGTGGCAGGGTAAATCAATGTAATTTGCTTACCTGATGGAACCGACCATCAGACTGCCCATTATCTAAAAATAAAATTAGTACTGTTGACAGCCTGTCTTTAGATGTGTAAAGGATATTACTGCACAAGGCACAAGTGTCTCACATTTTACAGTGGAAGCACAATTTTACCTGGCAATTTTGTGCTGCTTTCCCCCTCTATTTAGTTTGAAGCCATCGTGCAGTGTCCCAGTGTTTTGTTGCCCAAAATTTGCAACATAATTTAGAATATAAACAACAAAAAGTACTCGATTCACCTGAGATTTAAATTGCATGGCCTCGAAAATGCTGCCAAATGCCTTTTGTGATTTTGTCATCTGATGGGCATATTGATCGTGCCTAGAATTGTGCTCTTCACTGGAAACTAACTTTGGTGAGCTTTTAACTTTACAAAACCAGTAAGATTGAAACTTCTGTCATTTTAAAAAAGAATCTATCCCATTCTTCTCCAACAGTCTCAAGTACTGTGCTATTAAGAGATGTTCTTATTAATAAGTCATTATGTATAATAAAATTTGGTCAAAACTAATTATGGCTCCTATATTTCACCTCCTAATTGCTTAGATTGTATTATAGTATTCACTAATGTTATTTTTCAAACTGTTGCTTTGCTTCAAGTTTATGAAAGCCTAGACTTGTGTTCGACAGGACCCTACAATACACCCTTAGTACTGTGGGAAGATTTATACTTCACATTTGTGATTGGTTAATGAAAAACATAAATCTACCAAAAATAGTGTGAAGAATGCATTAAAAGTTAGTGTAAGTTAAACACTCCATAATTTTTGGCTGTATTAGGCTGTTTGAGGTTTTAAAGTCAAGTGTTTTATTTATCATGTAAAAAAGAATGTAGGCAACCTCTTCCATAAATGTCAAAAGAGTGTAAACTGATAAGAACCAGACCAAATACACTCCCAAATGTACATTACTGGCGTCTGTTCTTGTGTCATGACCTGGGAGCTATGAGAAGCAACACTGGCTTGTAGCCGAGTTGAAAGAAAGGGCCTGCTACAGTGAGTCTGAGGGTAAAGACATTAGCTCATAACTGACACTATTTGTTCCTTCACCAGTAAAGAAATGAAGAGAAAAAAACAATCATGTTCAAAAAATTATCCATGCTCCTTAGCAGCGTGAACCCCATTAATTATTTTGGTGCAACTAGGTCTAAGTGTTTAACATTGAATTCATCTGGATCAGGAATCGAGTTGTTCACAGAATCACAGAATGTTATGGCACCGAAGGAGGCATTCTGCCCATCATGTCTGTACCGGCCCTCTGAATGTGCTTTATGACTTGGTGACATTCTCCTGCCTTTTCCCAGAAGGGAAATTGTTTCTATTCAGATAATCACCTATTGCTCTCCTGAATGCCTCGATTGAACCTGCATTCACCACACTTCCAGGCAATGCATTCCACTCTTGAACCACTTGCTGTGTGAAAAAGTATTTTCTCACATCACATTTGCTTTTTTGCAAAACTCTTTAAATCAGCGCCCTCTCGTTCTTGATCCTTTTATCAGCCAGAACAGTTTCTCCCTATCTACTCTATCCAGCCCCCTCATGATTTTGAACATCTCTGTCAAATCTCCCCTTAGCCTTCTCTTCTCCAAGGAGAACAGTCCCAACCTCTCCGATCTATCTTCATAACTGAAGTTTCTCATCCCTGGAACCATTCTTGTAAACCTCTTCTGCACTCTCTCCAATGCGGTCACATCCTTCCTTTAGTGTGGTGCCCAAAACTGTACACAATACTTCAGCTGTGGTCTAACTAGTGTCTTATATAAGCTCAGCATAATCTCCCTGCTCTTGTACTCTATGCCCCTATTAATAAAGCCCAGGATACTATATGCTTTATTAACTGCTCTCTCCACCTCTCCTGCCACCTTCAATGATCTATGTACATGTCCACCCAGGTCCCTCTGCTCCTGCACCCACTGAAGAATTGTACCCCTTATTTTATGTTGTCTCTCCATGTTCTTCCTACTAAAATGCATCACCTTACATTTCACTGCATTGGACTTCATCTGTCACCTATCTGCTCAACTTGTCTATGTCCATTTGAAGGTCCAAACTCTCCTCTTTACAGTTTACAATGTTTCCAAATTTCGTATCATCTGCAAACTTTGAAATAGTCTCCTGCACACCAACATCGAGATCAATAATATATATAAGGAAAAGCAAGGGTCCTAACACCGACCCTGGGGGACTTGACTACAAGACTTGCTCCAGCCCGAAATGAAGCTGTTTCACCAAAGCTTTGAAAAGAATGCATCACAGATACTTAGCATTTGGGGTGATTTTTTTTCTGTGGATGCCTGCAGTATTGGCACTGAAAATGAAAAGTATTTTATTTACTTTGTCATCTATAAATGCCTAATGTAAATATGGTGTTCATCAAGTATATCCTTACACAACAACCAGGATCTGCTCTGCAGCATACCTAAGTAAAACAAAAGTTAAATAATCCTAGGTTATGAACAAATGCTACAGCAGTGGGCATGATGAAGCATAATGTTTTTAGCTAAGCGAAGAACTGGTCTGTAGGTAATGGAATAAGACCATAGTTTGATTTTTTTCAATTAGTCTGTTAAGTTATTTGTTGGGAAACCAAGGTGAAAGGCCAAAGCTCAAAGTGCAGGATGTCACCGGTTTTAAAAACAGTTGAGGTGAATCAGAAGTATTTTTTAAATGATGCCAAGGTTTGATTTTTTAGTAGGAAGGAATGACAAAGCCGAAAACTATTTCCACTGTTTAGACTCCTTTGAAAGAATGCATTCACTTCTACTATGCTGTTGGCCAGTAAGCTAATTATCTTTCCTAGCAACAGGGTATACTAGTGGAATAGCTTTGGTGATAAACTAACAGGCCAGTGGGGCCTGAGTTCAAAATCTACCATGGAAAGTTGTGAAATTCAATTCTGCAAATTCTTGTGATTTTGGGGCTAGCAGCACAAAGAATGATTGTCAACAGCTGCCATTTTAGTATTAAAATCCGAACAGGTTCATTATTGTCCTTTAAAGAAATTAATCTGTCACCCCAGCCAATTTGGCTTACTATGACTATAGTCCCACAATACAAGGTTGACTCTGAATTGAAAAACAGAATTACCTGGAAAAACTCAGCAGGTCTGGCAGCATCGGTGGAGAAGAAAAGCGTTGACGTTTCGAGTCCTCATGGCCCTTCGACAGAACTTGAGTTCGAGTCCAAGAAAGAGTTGAAATATAAGCTGGTTTAAGGTGTGTGTGTGGGCGGCGGAGAGAGAGAGAGAGAGAGAGAAGTGGAGGGGGTTGGTGTGGTTGTAGGGACAAGCAGTGATAGAAGCAGATCATCAAAAGATGTCAACAACAATAGAACAAAAGAACACATAGGTGTTAAAGTTGGTGATATTATCTAAACGAATGTGCTAATTAAGAATGGATGTAGGGCACTCAAGGTATAGCTCTAGTGGGGGTGGGGAGAGCATAAAAGATTTTAAAATATTTAAAAATAATGGAAATAGGTGGGAAAAGAAAAATCTATATAATTTATTGGAAAAAAAAGGAAGGGGGAAACAGAAAGGGGGTGGGGATGGGGGAGGGAGCTCACGACCTAAAGTTGTTGAATTCAATATTCAGTCCGGAAGGCTGTAAAGTGCCTAGTCGGAAGATGAGGTGTTGTTCCTCTAGTTTGCGTTGGGCTTCACTGGAACAATGCAGCAAGCCAAGGACAGACATGTGGGCAAGAGAGCAGGGTGGAGTGTTCAAATGGCAAGCGACAGGGAGGTTTGGGTCATTCTTGCGGACAGACCGCAGGTGTTCTGCAAAGCGGTCGCCCAGTTTACGTTTGGTCTCTCCAATGTAGAGGAGACCACATTGGGAGCAACGAATGCAGTAGACTAAGTTGGGGGAAATGCAAGTGAAATGCTGCTTCACTTGAAAGGAGTATTTGGGCCCTTGGACGGTGAGGAGAGAGGAAGTGAAGGGGCAGGTGTTGCATCTTTTGCGTGGGCATGGTGTGGTGCCATAGGAGGGGGTTGAGGAGTAGGGGGTGATGGAGGAGTGGACCAGGGTGTCCCGGAGGGAGTGATCCCTATGGAATGCCGATAGTGGGGGGTGAAGGGAAGATGTGTTTGGTGGTGGCATCATGCTGGAGTTGGCGGAAATGGCGGAGGATGATCCTTTGAATGCGGAGGCTGGTGGGATGATAAGTGAGGACAAGGGGGGCCCTATCATGTTTCTGGGAGGGAGGAGAAGGCGTGAGGGCGGATGCGCGGGAGATGGGCCGGACACGGTTGAGGGCCCTGTCAACGACCGTGGGTGGAAAACCTCGGTTAAGGAAGAAGGAGGACATGTCAGAGGAACTGTTTTTGAAGGTAGCATCATCGGAACAGATGCGACGGAGGTGAAGGAACTGAGAGAATGGGATGGAGTCCTTACAGGAAGCGGGGTGTGAGGAGCTGTAGTTGAGGTAGCTGTGGGAGTCGGTGGGTTTGTAATGGATATTGGTGGACAGTCTATCACCAGAGATTGAGACAGAGAGGTCAAGGAAGGGAAGGGAAGTGTCAGAGATGGACCACGTGAAAATGATGGAGGGGTGGAGATTGGAAGCAAAATTAATAAATTTTTCCAAGTCCTGACGAGAGCATGAAGCAGCACCAAAGTAATCATCGATGTACCGGAGAAAGAGTTGTGGAAGGGGGCCGGAGTAGGACTGGAACAAGGAATGTTCCACATACCCCATAAAGAGACAGGCATAGCTGGGGCCCATGCAGGTACCCATAGCCACACCTTTTATTTGGAGGAAGTGAGAGGAGTTGAAGGAGAAATTGTTCAGCGTGAGAACAAGTTCAGCCAGACGGAGGAGAGTAGTGGTGGATGGGGATTGTTCGGGCCTCTGTTCGAGGAAGAAGCTAAGGGCCCTCAGACCATCCTGGTGGGGGATGGAGGTGTAGAGGGATTGGACGTCCATGGTGAAGACGAAGCGGTTGGGGCCAGGGAATTGGAAATTGTTGATGTGAAGTAAGGTGTCAGAGGAATCACGGATGGAGGTGGGAAGGGACTGGACAAGGGGAGGGAGAAGGGAGTCAAGATAACGAGAAATGAGTTCTGTGGGGCAGGAGCAAGCTGAGACGATCGGTCTACCGGGGCAGTTCTGTTTGTGGATTTTAGGTAGGAGATAGAAGCGGGCCGTCCGAGGTTGGGCGACTATCAGGTTGGAAGCTGTGGGAGGGAGATCCCCAGAGGAGATGAGGTCAGTGACAGTCCTGGAAACAATGGCTTGATGTTCATGGTCCAGGGAGAGGAACATTCCTTGTTCCAGTCCTACTCCGGCCCCCTTCCACAACTCTTTCTCCGGTACATCGATGATTACTTCGGTGCTGCTTCACGCTCTCGTCGGGACTTGGAAAAATTTATTAATTTTGCTTCCAATCTCCACCCCTCCATCATTTTCACGTGATCCATCTCTGACACTTCCCTTCCCTTCCTTGACCTCTCTGTCTCAATCTCTGGTGATAGACTGTCCACCAATATCCATTACAAACCCACTGGCTCCCACAGCTACCTCGACTACAGCTCCTCACACCCCGCTTCCTGTAAGGACTCCATCCCATTCTCTTAGTTCCTTCGCCTCCGTCGCATCTGTTCCGATGATGCTACCTTCAAAAACAGTTCCTCTGACATGTCCTCCTTCTTCCTTAACCGAGGTTTTCCACCCACGGTCGTTGACAGGGCCCTCAACCGTGTCCGGCCCATCTCCCGCGCATCCGCCCTCACGCCTTCTCCTCCCTCCCAGAAATATGATAGGGTCCCCCTTGTCCTCACTTATCACCCCACCAGCCTCCGCATTCAAAGGATCATCCTCCGCCATTTCCGCCAACTCCAGCATGATGCCACCACCAAGCACATCTTCCCTTCACCCCCCCCATCGGCATTCCGTAAGGAACACTCCCTCCGGGACACCCTGGTCCACTCCTCCATCACCCCCTACTCCTCAACCCCCTCCTATGGCACCACACCATGCCCACGCAAAAGATGCAACACCTGCCCCTTCACTTCCTCTCTCCTCACCGTCCAAGGGCCCAAACACTCCTTTCAAGTGAAGCAGCATTTCACTTGCATTTCCCCCAACTTAGTCTACTGTATTCGTTGCTCCCAATGTGGTCTCCTCTACATTGGAGAGACCAAACGTAAACTGGGCGACCGCTTTGCAGAACACCTACGGTCTGTCCGCAAGAATGAGCCAAACCTCCCTGTCGCTTGCCATTTGAACACTCCACCCTGCTCTCTTGCCCACATGTCTGTCCTTGGCTTGCTGCATTGTTCCAGTGAAGCCCAACGCAAACTAGAGGAACAACACCTTATCTTCCGACTAGGCACTTTACAGCCTTCCGGACTGAATATTGAATTCAACAACTTTAGGTCGTGAGCTCCCTCCCCCATCCCCACCCCCTTTCTGTTTCCCCCTTCCTTTTTTTTCCAATAAATTATATAGATTTTTCTTTTCCCACCTATTTCCATTATTTTTAAATATTTTAAAATCTTTTATGCTCTCCCCACCCCGACTAGAGCTGTACCTTGAGTGCCCTACATCCATTCTTAATTAGCACATTCGTTTAGATATTATCACCAACTTTAACACCTATGTGTTCTTTTGTTCTATTGTTGTTGACATCTTTTGATGATCTGCTTCTATCACTGCTTGTTTGTCCCTACAACCACACCAACCCCCTCCACTTCTCTCTCTCTCTCTCCGCCGCCCACACACACACCTTAAACCAGCTTATATTTCAACTCTTTCTTGGACTCGAACTCAAGTTCTGTCGAAGGTTCACGAGGACTCGAAACGTCAACTCTTTTCTTCTCCACCGATGCTGCCAGACCTGCTGAGTTTTTCCAGGTAATTCTGTTTTTGTTTTGGATTTCCAGCATCCGCAGTTTTTTTGTTTTTATTTTTTGACTCTCAATTGCCCGCTGAAGGGTCTAGCAAACTGCTCAGTTGTAAATATGGCTGTAGAATTGAACAAGTTCTGCAATGGTTCAAGGAGAGGGTCCATCACCACCTTCTTAGAGTAACAAGTGAAGGTAATAAACAGTGTATTGCCAGCATTTTCATATTCCAAGAGCTGTATTTTTAAGTACGTATTAGGGTTTTAAACTAGTTTTCAAATGAGCAAAAAAGTTCATTTGAACTTAATTGCATTTGGTTAAATTGAGGCATTTACAAATTAAATCCAAAATGGCTCAATTTATATTCATTTCACCCCTCAATGCATGTATGAACATACACATTTAAATGCATTAACATTTTGTTATGAACAAGGATGAGAGAGAGCTGAAACCCCCATCCCCTTCCCTCACTATCCATATTCAGTGTATTTTTGAAAAGGAGGAATGTTGTGCCTCTTGACCTCTGACTGTGTGGGCAATTTGAATAACCAGCAGCAAGCTTTTGTGGGTTTAAATAAAGGTGATTAGTTATTCAATCATTCGTCCCGAAAGTCCAATGTTATATCACTCATTTGGCATTCATTTGCACATACATGCATTCGAGAAAAACATACAGATAAAGAGAGTAACCCACTTATACAAGTCATAAGCAAAAGAATAGTTTGTAATTCATGTGTTTGGCTCATCTTAAGAAAAAAACATGTGTTATAGGACCAGTGAGGAAGGTGTTATTACTCCTAAAGAGGGAATCTAGGTGAATTAATTAGCTGGAGTCGTATATCAGGGTTATTGCAGAATTCCCTCAAAGAGATGGGCTTTCAGCAGATCATGAAGTTAGTTACTTGTAGTCTTCTTACCAGGAGATCAAGTTTCTGTACTGGTGGGCTTGAAAAGGAACAGGCTGAGAAACCTTACTGCGGTCTCCAGTTTTGAGGTATAGATGTTGCTGCCTTTGTTGCTGCTGTTTCGTGCTGTTTGGTTTGCGGACTGACTGGTTTGTCCCTGGTTCTTGGGGCAATAAAATGAGCTATCTGAGGAAGTTTTGATCAGGTGACTACATGACCAATACATCTAGTGCCCACTCAGAGTGATCTGAAGTTCAAAGCCATTGCCGCTCAATGAAAGAGGGTTGGGGGCATTTACACCCAGGGCAGAATTTCCGGGTTGTCGGGCGGGCGCGGTGTGCAGGCCTGGGAGTGGCCGGGAACCGGTCTGCCACGAGCAATGGGTCCCTGACCGCGATTTCACACGGGCTGGCCAATTAACAGCCAGCCAGCCTGAATTACGCACTGATAGGCTCAAGGCTGCTGGGGTGGAGGGTGGGAGGAGGGTGAACTCTGAAGTCTGCACAGGCATGGGGGGAGTGCGCACTGAAAGGTCCCTCAGGGGCTGCCTCAGGGGGCTGAAGAATTTTCAAATCAAAAATAAAGATTTCAAAATTCTGAAAAAAATGTCCCCCACATAGGACTCACTCACATGAACATATACATAATAAAAATTATGCCAAAACCTTTTTATTTTTTAAAAAATTAATGTCGGAAGCCCCATCCTGCCCGTGGATGAGGTTTCCTCAAAAATGCAAAAGCTACCTGACCCATTAGTCCACCCCCTCCCCACCAACCATAACCTTAGACAGGCAGTGAAAAATCTCTCTTAATTAATAAATTAATGGCCTTAATAGGCTTCTTAATTGTTGGCGGGTGTGCTGCCGACTCTCATGCGCGGCCACCAACCAAAATATCGCGTGCAATTTTACACCCAATCGGGTCAAGTATGTGCCCGCCCGTGGGATGTAAAATCCGCCCCCCCCCCCCCCACCCCCCAACTTATGCTTAACTGGTTTCTGCAGCTCTCTTTTGTTAAGTATCCAGATATCAGGACTATAGGTCTAGGATTCCATTGATTTTGAATTTTGGGTAAGTCCGCAAACAATAGGAGGTGTGACTCTCACAAATGGTTTTGTCTTGGAATGTTCATTAAAGAGGAGGCACCCCACCCATAATCATTCAATTAGGAATTTTCTGGAGACTTGAGAAACTTCTGGGTCAATGCAGAAATTATAAAAGTCACCTGACCCTCAGAAGCCATCTTCGTGGGCTTTTAATGCCCATTTTAGAAAAGTAAAGGCTGTTCCAGAGAATTCTATACTGAATACAGTCCATGTTTAAAGTTATGAATGTGACATGCCTCTACTGGGCATGATAATACAAAGATAACTGTACTTCAGCCCTGCGTCACATTTAGATGCAACACTGTTAATTTGGAATCCTGTACAACTGAAACAAGTGAAATACTGAACAGAGCAAGTAATCTTTTTGTTTTAAAATGTTCGTGTACAATGAGTGCTGGGGTAATTTCAACCTAACCCTTTTGTAGACAAAGGAAAGTAAAATTGGGCAGACTGTAAAAGAGGCAGATGATCACATTCCCATCACCTATCCAATGGGCGAATGAGGTTAAAATTATCTCCAGAGATTTCCTAGCTGTTAAAAACAGGTCACACATTTACCCATTTATACTGCTGTTCCTTCCATCATGGATGGCTGACAGATGTTCCTCCGTCAATAACTCAGAGGTCCTTCTTTTAGACTTCATCTGGAATCACTCCTTCAAGACGCTGTTGAGACATTGAAAACTTCAACACCAAGATTGATAGATTTTTGCAGAGGAAGGGTTTTTAGGGATTATGGAACTAAGATGGGCAAATGGAATTAACATACAGCTCTGCCATGATCTAATTGGATGATGGAACAGACTTGAAGGGCTGAAAAGCCCCCTTCTATTCCTATATTCAGTCCCTCTGTTACAGTGGGCATGAAATGTTCACATTTTACATTCCATCAGCAAATCATATAATAAATTATAAACAATCACTTGTTTAGTGTGAAATGAGCACATAAACACTTAAGCAGGACTGCTGGCATGGCATCTAGTTAATATACCAGATTCCTATTTTCAAGTTGATAGTTTAATAACATTGTTTTATTAACTGGGATTTACTCTATTTTGTTCTAAGGATCTCCACCTGAAAAGTTCAACACTCCTTTCTATTTCCCGGTGCTCATGGAACTATGTGTTTCCTATTTCTCATTTCAGATTTCCAGCACTTGCAGCTTTTTCTCTCTTTTTCTTCAGTACATTCTACTTTGATCTGAAATATAACAACCAGAGCCATTTTGCCTTCTGTAACTATTCCAAGCCCATATGGCCATATAGAAAAAAAACATGCTCACAAACTATCAGACGGAAATCCAGTGGCAACACCACAGTCTCTTTCCATAGAGCAGCCGGTGATAAAATTAGCAACATATGCTCATTATTGGACTTGGTTTAGTGCTATGGAACAAAATATTTCTCCAGGCTGCACAAGCCGCTCATGAAATTAATATTATTTTAATCTATAATATTCCATTTAATATTTCATTCACATGCTGGTGAATTGGAAGGTGGCAGCCAGCCAGACACACTTTTGAGAGGTGCAAGTAGCTGATGTGTCACAAAATGAAAAGCATCTTCCATTATACCTAACACCCCCATTAGAATCCGATATAAATTTAATGTAAATGGAGACCAGTTGGTGCAGAGCTTCCCCTTCTGAGGTCTTCATACTATTCCAGTGGAAATGAGATTGGGCATTGTCAATCCAAATCCTGGTAGAAAATAAAAACTCAAGGTGTAGGGGGGGTGGCATATTGGCATGGATAGAAGATTGGCTGGCTAACAGGAAATGGAGAGTAGGCATAAATAGGTCATTTTCTGGTTGGCAAGATGTAACAAGTGGTGTGCCACAGGGATCAGTGCTGGGGTCTCAACTTTTTACCATTTATATAAATGACTTGGATGAAGGGACTGGGAGTATGGTTGCTAAATTTGCTGATGATACAAAGCTGGGAAAGAAAGTAGGAACATAGGAGTATGAATAGGCCATTCAGCCCATTGAGCCTATTCCACCATTCAATACAATCATGGCTGTTCATCTACTTCAATGCCCTTTTCCCACACTATCCCCATATCCCTTTATGTCATTGGCATTTAGAAATCTGTCAATCGCTGCTTTAAACAGACTCAGTGACTGAGCTTCCGCAACCCACTGGGGTAGGGAATTCCAAAGATTCACAACCCTCTGAGTAAGGAAATTTCTCCTCATCGCGATCTTAAGTGGCTTCCTTCCTATGTTCAAATTGTGTCCCCTGGTTCTAGGCTCCCCAACCAGGGGAAACATCTTACCTGCATCTACCCTGTCTATCCCTGCAAGTATTTTATAGCTTTCAATGAGATCATCTCTCATTCTTTGAAACTCTAGACAACAGAGGCCTAGTTTCTTCAATACCTCTTTGTAGGGCACTCCTGCCATCCCAGGAACAGGTCTGGTGAATCTTTATTGCACTTCCTCTATGGCAATAATATTCTTCCCAAGGTTCTATACAATTGAAAAGCAAGACTTCCCTTCTGCTGTACTCAAATCCTCTTGTGATAAAAACTAGCATATCATTAGCCTTCCTAATTGCTTGCTGCACCAGCATGTTAGTTTTCAGCGACTAATTGATGAAGATGTCCAGGTCCCTTTGTGCATCTACACTTTCTAATCTCTTACCATTTAAGAAATACTCTGTACATCTGTTCCTTCTACTAAAGAGGATAACCTCATATTTTTCCACACTATATTCCATCTGCCATGTTCTTGCCCACTCACCAAGTCTGTCCAAATCCTTTTGAATCTGCTTTGCTTCTCAAAATACAGTAAGTTGTGAAGTGGACATATGGAGGCTACAAAGTGACATAGATAGGTTAAGTGAGTGGGCAAAGATCTGGCAAATGGAGTATAATGTAGGAAAATGTGAAATTGTCCATTTTGGCAGGAAGAACGAAAAAAAACATATGATCTAGATGGTGAGAGATTGCAGAGCTCTGAAATGCAGAGGAACCTGGGTGTCCTAGTGCATGAATCACAAAAGGTTAGTATGCGGATGCAGCAAGTTATTAGGAAAGCTAATAGAATGTTATCGTTTATTGCAAGGGAAATTGAACACAAAATTGGAGAGGTTACACTTCCGTTATACAGGGTATTGGTGAGACCACATGTAGACTACTTTGCACAGTATTGGTCTCCTTATTTAAAAAAGGATGTAAATACGCAGGAAGTAGTTCAGAGAAGGTTTAGTAGCTAATATGTAGAATGAGACGATTGTCTTATGAGGAAAGGTCGGACAGGCTAGGCCTGTGTTTAGAAGAGTAAGAGGCGACTTGTTTGAAACATATAAGATCCTGAGGGGTCTTGACAGGGTGGATGTAGAGAGGATGTTTCCTCTGGTGGGAGAATCTAGAATTAGGGGTCACTAGTTAAAAATAAGGCGCCATCCATTTAAGACAGAGATGAGGAGAATTTTTTTCTCTTAGTGAGTCGTAAACTTTTGGAATTTTCTTCCTCAGAAGATGGTGGAAACAGAGGGGAGAATTTTCTGCATATTGGGCAGGCCAGCCAGGAGCGGCTCCATGCTGCCATTTTACATGGGGGGACCAATTAAAGCCCACCCAGCATGACGTGTACCCAGAAGTCCTCAGCGCTACCTGTGTGGGCGGTGGGGAGGAGGGAGAGTCGGATTCTTGCGTTCTTTCACGCGGCTCCTGAGGACCGGGAGAATGGGTGGGCGGTGGTGGGACTGCAGTGACCACTGGGTCCAATGGTGACTCGATGGCCTGTTTAAATAGCGCACAGGCAGCCTTGCAAAGGCTGTGCATCAGGGCAAACAGGAGGGTTCCCCAGAGCACTGCTGGAGAGTGGGCCAGGCAGGAGGGTAGGTCAGCGGGGCACTGTGCCCCTTGCTTTTCTACCGAGTGCCTAGTTGCCCTCCTGGAGGAGGTGGCAGCACGGCAGGAGGTCCTCATTCCTAAGGATGGGAGGAGGAGAACCCCCCCCAACCTGACCAAACGTGCCTGGGAGGAGATGGCAGAGATAGGCAGCTCCCATGACGTGGTGCGACGTACGTGGGTCCAGTGTCACAAGCGTTTCAATGCCCTCTTGCACTCGGGAGGGGTGAGTACCATGTAGGCAGAAGTTACTTAACACAGCAGGTAGGCCTTTCTCCCAGACTCCCTCACCCCCGCCAACTCTGAGTGCAGTTACAGCATTGAATCATTCACAGCATGTGTCCCTCGCTGGGTGGGCCAGCAGATGTTGCCAATGCCTGGTTCACCCTGAGAGGGTTCTGCACCCGCAGCATGTGGAATACTGACACCTAGAGTACTGTTTTGGGGGCTACCTCAAGGATCTGTACCTAGGAGCCGTGCTGGAACTACAAAACACGTCAAAGTCAGGCTGCTGACATGCTGGGAGGAGAGCTTCCAGGTGGTGGGGCACCAATCCATCTGCTGCCCTTGGCCCTCCACGTGCTTGTGCATCCTTGCTTTGCAAGGTTAAACTGTGTGGTGGCAACTGTGATGGAGGCAGCATGTGGACAAGGGTGGGGTCAGCCCTCGTTTCTTGGTGTGAGTGTGCGGGGTGATGATTCACTGGAGTCCTGCAATGTCCCACTCTGGCTGGGTTGGCAGGGATGCGATGGGAATCCAGGCACCGGGTGGACTAATCAATGCTCCTCTCTCCTTTTCAGGAGAAGACTGGGCACAATGCCGCCAGGCGGATGCGGACTGGCAGAGCCCAGGCCCAGTTGGCCATTTCACCAGATACCAGCAGGAGGCGATGGAGCTGGAGAGGCGGGGAGGCTGGGGTTCCATGGGGAGATAAGATTGCTATGCACTGAGGTCACCATGTGTGTCCCGGCAACCATCCCACTGTTGAGTGCTCAGTGATTTAAGCTTCCGACATGGCTTGACCATTGATTATGGAAGGCTGAGTGCATACTGATCCAGGGGCCAGGCATGCACATTGACATTGTCTCCACTTGAACTAAACAAATGTCCTTGTTCTTCCTTTCAGCATCACAAGAGTTGGGCCAGGAGGAGGAGGCAGAGGGTCTGCCTCTCAGCCCTGAGGGCCCTGAATGACTGGACTCACCAGCATCACACCATCTCTGCCAGGCAGGCACCAGCGCAGATACTAGCCCCTCAGTGGGAATTAGATCATCGGCTAGTGTCCCGGGGCACAGCGGTGAGGGCATTTCACACTCGCTTGAGGTGCGGGTGGAGACAGAGAGTGCCTATGGCGCCAGCAGTCAGAGGATTGCTGGGGACCAGGCACATGCTCGGCCAATGGCTAATGATATTCCTCTGGAGTCTCTGAGGCAGAAGATGCTGGAAGTCCAGCAGGGTTTGCGGGAGGATCTGGCGGAGATACATGAGACTTTGTGTGGCATGGTCTCCATGATAGAGGAGTCCACGCGGAGCATCACCAATGCAATGAGCACCATGCTTCCTCCATGGAGAGAGTGGCGACTATCATGGAGAGACTGCTCCAGGAGAATAATCAGGGCATCCTGGGGTTGTGCTCGGACCAGCAAGCTCTCACAGCGGCATTGACCTCAGCTGGTCAGTGCCAGTGTGGGAGATGGATCGGGCACCAAGTTTCCCAGCTGGGTGCCCATCCATCCATAGTGTGTAGGGAGGACCGAACCGATCTCACATTGGTGCAGGAGCTGTCTGTCGGCTCTGCGGGCTCCTCTCACAGCGCTCCGGATGAGGGTAGCAGCTCCTCTGTCCCCTTGCCAGCGACCATAGGATCTGATTAGGCCGCGGTGACTGGGGAGATGCCAGCTGTGGAAGTGGCAGCTCCCTCCCAGGCGGGGCCAGCACAGGCTCCACAGGCCAGAGGACACCCACCAGTGTCATCAAGGCCAACAGGACAGCAGGGTCAGCAGGCTGGCTCAGACACCACTCCCAGCGAGGGGGCAGCACCAAGACGTAGCACCCGGAAACGTAAACATAAGGCACCTTAGGTACACCACGGGTTTCTCACTGGTGGTTTTATGTTGCTCTGCTATGAGCTGATGACAAGTTGGTGTGATGATGAACACCTTTCAGTTTCTTTTCTGCTTCATTTTGTTAATTCATTAAATTTTTATATGTGAACATGGCTCAGGGTGATTCCTTACTTCTGCAGGTGGACGGGAGTCCATAATGTTATGAGAGAGTTGTTTGTCATTGAGCTTTGTTGACAAGGCACAAAGTTAATGTTCCTAACCAGGCAGATGTTGCTCTCAGGTATTGAGTATGGAGCCTGCAGCCCTGGCGTGTGTTGAAGGCCCATCTTTAGTGGGCTAGCTGAAGGTTCATTGAATTAAAGCCTCCCAGGTGTCCCTGCCTCCCTGGAGGATGTCCGAGTGAGCGTCTACCCCCTCAGCTTTTCCCGGTGTGTGCTCATCCTCGGACTCACTGCTGGACTAATCATGTGCAGCCAGTGCATCTGCATCTACATCTTCTTCCTCCACTGTGTCCCCTCTTTCCAGCACCAGATTGTGGAGAGAGCAGCATGCAACCACTGTCAGCGACACATGATCTGGGGGGTACTGGAGTGCACCCTCTGAGGTCCAGGCATCGAAAGCACATATTGAGAAGACCGATGGCTCTCTCCACCACAGCCCTTGTGGAGCCCTGGCTCCTATTGTACCGCTGCTCAACTTCTGATATTGGACGGCGAATGGGTGTCATGAGCCACCTTCTGAGGGGATAGCCCTTGTCACCCAGCAGCCATCCATCCAGCCGGGCTGGAGCACTGAAGAGCCCCGGCACCTGGGAGTGTCTGAGGATGTAGGCGTCGTGGGAGCTGCCTGGGTACCTTGCACAGACTTGTAGAATCAGCATCCTGTGATCACACACTATCTGCACGTTCATGGAGTGGAAGCCCTTCCTGTTGACGAAGGCACCGGGCTCACCTGCTGGCACCTTGATGGCCACATGTGTACAGTCTATAGCACCCAGGACACGGGGGAAGCCAGCAATGGCTGCGAACCCCCTGGCTCGCTGTGTCTAGCTGGCCTCACCCCAGTGGTAGTGGATGAAAGTCAGTGCCCGGCTGAACAGAGCGTCTGTAACCTGCTTGACACAAGTGTGGACAGCTGATTGGGAGACTCCTCAAAGATCACCAACTGACCCCTGGAAAGAGCCAGGGGCATAGAAGTTGAGGTCAGCTGTGACCTTCAACACCACTGGCATGGGGTGTCCACCCACACAGTTGGTGCCGATCAGAGGGCCAATCATCTGACAAATGCAGGAGACTGTCTCCCTTGACAGACGGAGCCTCCTTCAGCACTGCACTCAGACATATTGAGGTAGCTGCTTCTTCGCCTGTAAACCCTGGCAGCAGGATAGTGGCATCTTCTGTGGCCCCTTCCACCTTGCAGTTTCTGTTGGCCCTGCACCCCTTGTGCCTGCGCCTCTCCTCCCAAAAGTGGCTCCCCTGGAGGCTGAATGTGGACTCCTTCTGGCCCTCCCTTCCTCCTCAGAGGAGGTGCCTCCAGAGGAGAGCACAGCTCCCATTCCCAGGCTAAGGGAAGGCTCCCTGAAACCAGCAGGGCCCTAAAAATTATGTTAACTCCAGAGCCCTGACCTGAAGCCTGTTACTCCTTTTCAAGCAGCTGTGAAGAGTTTTGAAGTATTCCTGCTCACACAGGCAAGCAGCAGTAACTTTAAGCATTAAATGTCTGAGAAATAACACTCGCGACCCCACTCACCCCTCTTATCCCGCCCGTGGGTGAGGTTTATACAAATGTGGCCGACCCACCTGCCCGTTGCGCCCCTGTGATGACCTGAAAATTGCACGGGCTCCAAAAAATCGGAGACAATTACTGGCTTGAGGGTCTTAAGTGGCCCGTTAACTAATGGCGGGCAGTGCTGATAATTATCTTAATTACTTCCCTCATGGCCTAACAGGCCTTTGACAGTTCAGCGGGCACGCAGCTGCCCCCAGTGTGCGCCTGCCGAATGAAAGATCTAAATGACGCACGATGACATTGGGACCCAGCGTCATTTTACGCGTCGGCGTGTCGGGTCCCTCCCACACACCGATGTCAAAATTCTGGCCAGAGTCTTTGAATATTTTAAAGGCAGAGCTAGATAGATTCTTTATGCACAAGAGGGTGAAAGATTATCGGGGGTGGTGGGAATGTGGAGTTGAGGTTACAATCTGATCAGCCACGGTCGTTTGAATGGCAAAGAAGGCTCGAAGGGCCGAACTTCTGCTCCTAAATCATGTGTATGTTTGTATGTGAATTCTGCAGCGCTGAATCTGCCCATAATTCAGTAATAACAAGTACAGCATTATCAGTCTCATATAACGATCACCAATATAGTTCAGAAGGATTGTGCAGTCCTGGATTTGCCCTGCAATATAGATGGTCTTAGTTCACAGCAGTCAGGTGCCAAACATATTGTGGAAATGCTACAAATAAAAACTAGCACAGGACCCCAATTCTAAACGTTTGTGAAAGCTTTGCATGTGAAATTTCAAATTTCTGCCTTACTTGTGAACTGGGTGGAATTCCTGATTTCGAACTGTGAGATGAGGACTTTACAGAGTGAATAAAACAGAATAGCATAGCTTCTGTGGGATTGCAATCATTTCATTAGTGTATGAGGCAAATTAGGGATGTTATAAAGATTATGGGTTCTGCCAGGGCCAATCAGCTCCTGACCTCATTACAGCTTTGGTCCAAACATGGACAAAATTGCTGAACTCCCGAGGTGAGGTGAGAGTGACTGCCCTTGACATCAAGGCAGCATTTGACCGAGTGTGGCATCAAGGAGCCCTAGCAAAACTGGAGTCAATGGGAATAGGAGGGAAACTCTCCATTAGCACAAAAAAGGTTAGGGTTGTTGGAGGTCAATCACTTCAGCTCCAGGACATCACTGCAGGATTTCCTCCAGGTAGTGTCTTAGGCCCAACCATCTTCAGCTGCTTCATCAATGACCTTCCTTCCATCATAAGGTCAGAAAGTGGGGATATGAGGCAGTCATCCCATGAACGAATAAAAAAAAATCATTCAATGGTACTACCATTTCTGTATCCTCCACAATCTACATGCTGGGGTTTATCATTAACCAGAATTTGAACTGGATCATCCATATAAATACTGTGGCTACAAGAGCAGGTCAGATGCTGGGAATTCTGTGGAGAGTAACTCACCTCCTGACTCCCCAAAGCCTGTCCACCATCTACAAAGCTCAAGTTAGGACTATGATGGAATACTCTCCACTTGCCTGGCTGAGTGCAGCACCCACAACACTCAAGAAGCTTGACACCTTCTGGGGCAAAGCAGCCCGCTTGATTGGCATCCCATCCACCAACTTAAACATTCACTCCCCCTACCATTGACTCACAGTAGCAGCAGTGTGTACTACCTACAAGAAGTACTGCAGCAGTCCACCAAGGCTCCTTCGTCAGAACCTTCCAAACCAACGACTTTTCCCACCTAGAAGGACAAGAGCCGTGGATGCATAGGAACACCACCTCCTGCAAGTCCCCCTCCAAGTCACAACTCCAAGAACACTCGTACAGACTCAAAAGGTTAACTTTGTTTCTCTCTCCAAAGATGCTGCCAGACCTGCTGAGTTTTTCCAGCATTTTATGTTTTTAAGTCACAACATCCTGACTTAGAACTATATCACCGTTGCTGGGCCAAAATCTCTTCTTAACAGCGCTGTGGTGAATCAAGAAGGCAGCTCACCACCACCTCCTCAAGGGCAATTAGGGATGGGCAATATATGCTGGCCTAGTCAATGACGTCCAGATCCCATGAACAAGTATATAAAAAAAATCCTTTATAGACAAAGTACTGAATGTTAACAAGGAGCAACTAATGTTAGGCAAATAATTTTAATAAAAGAACATAAATAGCGATACTCAGAACACAGTACTGCAGGTGCTGGAAATGATAAATAAAAACAGAAAATGCTGGAAACATTCAGCACGTCTGGCAGCATCTGCAACAGAGCTGATGCTTCAAGTCAAAACTCTTCATCGGAACTTGCAGTACTCGGCTCTCACAGGTCCAGCCCTAACCAATTCTTGTCAAGGGTGATCGGCCTGAAAGGCTAACTCTGTTTTTCTTTCCATAGTTGCCGTCAAAACTGCTGAGTATTTCCAGCATTTTCTGTTTTTAATACCCATTTACAAGTGGGAAATGACAATTCATGTTTCCCTTCCAGCAAGGCAATTAACGAATGGTTTACCGCCTTCTTATCCTGATGGGTGATCGCAATTTCATCGCCGTATCACCTGTACCTATTGCAAAAGAGTGTCAGCTGAATGAGATTTGCTGCAAAGAGGACATACTCACTTAACTAATAGGACATTGCATTTTCAACATAGATGGAGCCAATGGTAAGCCATTTATTTGCAGGATGTAGTTGTGTATGCAGGTCTCTAATGTATTCAGTAACCAATTTTTTTAAAAGTCTGGGGAGATGTGGAGGTCGAAGTTGGGTCTATTGAACTGTAATCAGGCAACAGCAAATACAGCAGCATTATTTGACCCATTTATGACTGATTATTCATCGTTGTTTCTTTTTATTGTTCATTCCCTTTAAATCAATTGAATGCACCACCTCTTAAATGTTACTTCTACGAGCATTCATGAGCTTACCATTTCTCGTGCTTGCACATTAGTGTTGAAGCAAGATTTAATTTCAACTGAGGCAGGATGAAAGTGCAATGTTCAAATATGGTAATGTCATTGTAGGTGGTACATATTGCATTACACAGATAGGAAGATATGACTTAAGTAAGTCTGAGTTGGTGATCACTAATTGCATCTTGGGAAAAGACAAGGCCACCATGACAGATGAATCAGGCATGCATCACGCACTTAGTTTTACACAAATTACTCTATTTACATGAATATGTTTACAAATCAAACGGACTAAATAGAGGCTGGTGAAAGAATGTTCTACCTATTTATGTTATAAAATAAAATGGGTAACGATGAGCAGTTGAGACATTCCTTGTTTGTGCCCAATACTGCAAAGGCAGTCAGCTTTTAATCCAGTCCAAGATTGTAATGTAGCTGCAACATGCACTCACATCCCACAACACATCAAAGGTACAGCTAATAATCTTTGATGGAGACAGATTAAAGTCCTGTCTCATGGTTCATTTTAACTGTGGATGATTTACAGCCACACCGGATTTCTTCAAGTCTCTGCATTGTGCATTGGTCAGAATGGCTGGGTGAAGAGAGAATTGTGCCTTTGCACAGTTCTTAAATCATTACAGATCTTGAGTTTATATAATAGTTACTAGCAAGAAATACCGATTGAAATAAGAGGAGCGTCCATTTATTTTCATAATGCCTCGCAGGGTCAGATTTGCAAATTTATTTAAAACATATACGCTCCTGGATTTTAAACCTACAGTAATAAAATGAGAGTGAAATGATCCTGTAAGGAACCTTGTTATTGTAAACACAGTTAACAATATAACAACCTAAATTAGTGAGCATTTTCACTGCAAATTAATTCCTCTCATCAATGGTTTATCCTAGAGCTTAAGCTTTAAAGAAAACTAACTAGAATGGAGCCACAACTGAGATCAATTTGCAGGCATCTGCAAGTTTCTGATAATGAGGTTTGACTACAGTTTAGTTTGTATCAGACGTCATAAAAGCAAACCTTATATTAATGTGTTAACACGGGTGCCTATTGGACTAATTCTGCATGAAGTAGGCTTTGATTTAAAAAATTGTTTGTGGTCCGTATACTCAGCAAAAGTGTGTGAATAAAAGAAAAATGTTTAACAGGTCACCAACAATCCACTACCCCGCTTCCCTCAAGACCAGAAAGACACTTCTGTT
Organism: Carcharodon carcharias; assembly: GCF_017639515.1. NCBI lineage: Eukaryota > Metazoa > Chordata > Chondrichthyes > Lamniformes > Lamnidae > Carcharodon > Carcharodon carcharias. The sequence goes on along the minus strand of NC_054488.1, from coordinate 7,030,401 downwards.
GCATTATCATTGAGAACTTGGTTCTGGATTATTCATATTTGGCAATTACAGGCATGGGTAGGAATTGGTTTTGGCAGCAAGTTAGCCTCCTTTTCCAAATTGTAGCCATAAATGGTTGTAGCCTAAGTCATGTGACTTTAGCCAAACTTCTCACTTCTTTGACTATCCCAGGTGATTTCATTGGAGCTGGTGATAATATATGCCATGAAAAGGACATATTTCAACCTGTGTTCCTAGAGGAGGGGACATCTAAGCTTGTTACCATTAAAGGAAGAATCTGCCTCAATCCCAGTCTACAGATAATACTCTGTGGTGGAGCTTCTGCTTTTTGTGTAATTGGCAAACTGAAATTGTGCTTCAAATTGTGCTGTTGTTCTGAACCAACTTACAGAATACTGAAAGGCCTGGATAGAGTGGATGTGGGGAAGATGTTTCCATTAGTAGGAGAGACTAGGATCTGAGGACACAGCCTCAGAGTAAAGGGAAGACCTTCTAGAAGAGCGATGAGGAGAAACTTCTTTAGCCAGAGAGTGGTGAATCTATGGAATTCATTGCCACAGAAGGCTGTGGAGGCCAGGTCATTGAGTGTATTTAAGACCGAGATAGATAGGTTCTTGATTGGTAAGGGGATCGAAGGTTACGGGGAGAAGGCGGGAGAATGGGGTGGAGAAACTTGTCAGCCATGATTGAATGGCGGAGCAGACTCAATGGGCCGAATGTCCTAATTTCTGCTCCTATGTCTTATGATCTTATGGTGTTAAGTTATGGTTCAAGTTTCTGCCCAAACTCAGATGCATAATCACAAAATTAAAAGCTTCCATGAACCAGTGCAATTGAACAGCCTAATATTAACATAATGGTTTATTTATTTTTCCTTGTAATGAAACATATTCATATATTTAAGAGTATGAATCTGGTGCATTTGACTAATAAAGGTGAAAACGAGTTTACCACAATAACGGTATCTTTAAGAAGTCCACCACCTATTCATAGTCCACCAGCTATGAATAACCTGATTTTAAATCACTGAAGGTGATTTTGAAAGCTATACAAAACCATTTAATAGTTTCATTTGTGTACACTAGTCAGTTTGTTAGTAAATTAAATACTTTAGAAATTTAAAAATTTTGTAAAACACGTCTACTAGTGCCTTTAGTTCCCCAACAAAGCTGAATTTGGAGGACATCCTCCAATGGTTGCAAACTGATACAATTGGAATAAACTTGTCTTGCTCATTATTTCAATCTGACAACATGGTCAGTTTTGCTAGCAAGCCATTACAGCTTGATGTACTTTAAATCAGTGCTAAAAATTGATTTACGTTCAAAGTGGCATGTGCTTAAAACTCTGTTATCTTTTACTCTGGTCTGGATGATTTCAGGTGAGTTGCATTGATTACCAACACAAACCAGCATAAGCTCTCAGACTCTGAATTCACTGCTGTTATCATAGATCCCCTAACCAGGAATTAAATTCACCGTCATTGTGGCAACAACAGTCAAGAATAACAAGCTCCTGTCAAGTTTTTTCAAAATTTCCAACATTTTCTATTTCACTCTGACTCTTAACTGCCCCTTCTCATTGCTTTCTGTTCTATTCTTTTGATTCTACAGTTAAACATTCTATTGGTGATACTAATTAAATATATGAATATTGCTGCTTTGCATTGACTGGACTAGTTGAATGTAGAGTCTATAAAAATTCCTTGGATGACCTGTGTGTTAGTTATGTCTGGCACTGGACTTTGTGACTTTTAGCTGTCCCAAGTTGTTGGCCAGTAGATCAAATTTTATCCTTTCCTTGTCAGAAGGTGGCAGGTCCAATTTAATTATTTTTAAAGAAAAGTGCTGCTTGTTCTCTAAAAGGACCTTGTAGTGAGTGCACTAAATGGTATGCCAGTAAGTGAGTTCCAATTTGACCCCTGGATCTGAGTTAGCTGAATTCATCCAAGTGGCAATAATGGTATTACAATTCATTTTCAGTGTTTTGGAACCGGGGAGAAGGAAGGTTCCTAATCCTGGTTGCTACAAGATGATTCTGCTGGATAATGTGCTTGTTGTGATATTGGGGTATGGCAGGATACTTCAGTATGAATTACTGGTTTCAGCAGAGAAGGGAGAAAATATTTTTTTCAATTTAGAGTTTCAACAGAAATCTTTTCATTATTTCGACCTCTTACCATTGCTTCCTGCTGCTGCCTGGCCTCCACCAGTTAAGATGGTGGATTGTCTGTGCTGTGTGTTGTACTTCTCTTACAATTTGTGCCAGTTCATGATTAGCTAGTGTCAGATGTGCTTCTACAGTTAGACACAGAAGGAAAAGTAAGCAGCACAAATACGCATTGCATGGTGTTAAAATCACTAAGTATGAAGTGGGAAATGGTGACTGGCTAGTGTCCTGTTCTAGGAAAAACTAGTGATGGAAACAGCTGTGAGCATGTGCTTTGTCTGCCTCATATGCTACTAGACGTGGGAAGAGAAAAAGAGGAGGAAGAAGTGGGAGGAGACCAAGGAATTTTTATAGACTCTACATTCCACTAGTCCAGTCAATGCAAAGCAGCGATTTTCATATATTTAATCAGTATCACCAACAGAATGTTTAACTGTAGATTCAAAGGAATAGACCAGAAATCAAACTGTACATTGCTCTGGTAAGACCATATCTTGAAAGGCAGGAGGGAGACAAATGTAGGAAGGTTGGAGGAAAGATTCCAAAATTAATCACTAACTCCATGAACTTTATGTCATATAAATCAACACCGACTAATTTCTCAGTTCATTCTCTGGCAGAAATTGAGATTAGAAATAACCAGCTGGAAGAGGGATGATAATCTTAGGACTCAAAATCCAGGCCAATAACAAAAGGATCATTGAGATAAACAATTTAGGCAAAAAGATCATATTCCTCTTTAATCCTTCCAAAGGTTATTGTCATTGGTCTGTATTTTACACAAGGTGTGTTGGTGTTGCAATTTATTTACAATTAATAAGGAAAAATAAATGTTACAACTAGGCATCCTAAATTGAAAATTCCACAACAGTTTTTGTACATTGGATAGCAAAACCAACATAAGAGAAAATAAAAAGCAAAGTTGATAATGTGATACTGTAACTCATTTTATCAAATGGGTTGTGGTTGTGGGGGTTGGTGGGGGCTGGGAGAGAGGAGGAGGAGAATTATTCAGGAGGACAAAGCTCCACAAATATCCCCATTCTCAATGATGGAGGTGCCCAACGCATCAGTGCTAAAGACAAGGCTGAAGCATTTGCAATCAGCTTCAGCTAGAATTGCTGAGTAGATGGTCCATCTTGGCCTCCTCTTAAGATCCCCAGCATTACAGATGCTAGTCTTCAGCCAATATGACTCACTCCATGTGATAACAAGAAATGGCGGAACACAATGGATACAGCAAAGGCTATTGGCCCTGGTGACATCTTAGCTATGGCACTGAAGACTTGTGTTCCAGAACTAGCCGTCTCCCTAGCCAAGCTGTTCCAGTATGGCTACAACAATTCGACAATGTGAAAAATTGCTCAGCTATGTCCTTTCCACAAGGGAAAGGTAGGACAGATCCAATCCAGCCAATTCTTGCACTATCAGTCCACTCTTAATCATCAGCAAAGTGATGGAAGTTGTCATCGACAGTGTTATCAAGCAGTACTTACTCAACCTATTCACCGATGCTCAATTTGGGTTCCATCAAGACCACACAACTCCAAGCCTCATTACAGTCTTGGTCCAAGCAAGGACAAAAAAGCTGAATTCCAGAGGTGAGGTGAGGGTGACTGCTCTTGACACCAAGGCAGTGTTTGACCGAGTGTGACCTCAAGAAGCCAAGAAAAATTGAAATCAATAATAATCAGGGGAAAAGCTCTCCATTGTTTGGTGTCACACCTGGCGCAAAGCAATGTTGCTGTGCTTATTGGAGGCCAATCCTCTCAGCCCCAGAACATTGCTGCAGTAGTTCCACTGCGTAGTCTCCTAAGCTCTACCGTCTTCAGCTGCTTTATTAATGATCTCCCCTCCATTATAAGGTAAGAAGTATGGATGTTCACTGATGACTGCACAGTGCTTGGTACTATTCAAAACTCCACAGATAACAGTCAGCATCTGCATGCAGCAAGATCAGCACGACATTTAGGCTTGGGCTAATAAGAGACAAGTAATATTCTTGTCGCACAAGTGTCAGGCAATGACCATTTTCAAAAAGCAAGAATCTAACAATCCTCCTTTGATTACCACAGCATTACCATAGTTGAAACCCCCACCATCAACAGACTGGCATTTACCATTGACAAGAAACTTAATTGGAACAGCCATATAAATACTGCAACAATGAACAGGTCAGAGGCTGGGAATTCTGCAGGGAGTAACTCATCTCCAAACTCCTCAAAGCCTGTCCACCACCTAAAAGACCAAGTCAGAAGTGATGGAATGCTCTCCACTTGCTTGGATGAGTACGGATTCAACAATGTTTAAGAAGCTCGACACTATCTAGGACAAAGCAGCCCACTTTATTGGCACCCCATCCACTACCTTAAGCATGCACTCCCTCCAACACCGGTGCACAGTGACAACAGTGTGCGCTACCTACCAGGTATTCTGCAGCAACTCACCAAAGGCCCTTCAACAGCACCTTCCGAACCCATGAACGCTACCATCCATAAGGACAAGGGCAGTGGATGCATCCGAACACCATCACCTGCAAGTTCCCCTCCAAGTCACACACCATCCTAACTTAGATCTATGGGGAGAATTTTTCCCCCATCGGGGGGGTTGTGCTGGGTCCGCGCCACCATTTTAAGTGGGCGGGCCAATTAAGGCCCGCCCAGCGTGACGTGCGCCCAGAAGCGCTGAGTGCTCCCTGTGTGGGTGGGGGTAGGTGGGGGAGTTGGGGTGGGAGGTGGGGGGGGGGGGGGGGGGGGGGGGGTTGCGGGGAAGTTCCCTGAAAGAGCGCAGAAGTGTCTCCCTGAGGCACAGAATTTAGGTTCTCGTAGATGGTACACACTGCTGCTACTGTGCGACAGTGGCGGAGGGAGTGAATGTTTGTGGATGTGGTGCCAATCAAGTGGGCTGCTTTGTCCTGGATAGTGTCCAGCTTCCTGAGCATTGTTGGAGCTGCACTCATCCAGGCAAGATGAGAGTATTCCATCACACTCCCGATTCATGCTTTGTAGATGGTGGACAGGCTTTGGGGAGTCAAGAGATGAGTTATTCGCCACAGGATTCCTAGCCTCTGACCTGCTCTTGTAGCCACAGTGTTTATATGGCTAGTCCAGTTCGGTTTTTGGTCAATAGGATGTTGATAGTGGGGGATTCAGCAATGGTAATGCCATTGAATGTCATGGGGAGATGGTTATGTTCTCTCTTATTGGAGACCGTCATTGCCTAGCATTTCTAGGGGAGAATGTTACTTGCTGCTTGTCAGCCCAAGCCTGGATATTGTCCAGGTCTTGCTGCATTTGGACATGGATTGCTTCAGTATCTGAAGCGAATGGTGCTGAACATTGTGCAATCATCAGTGAACATCCCCACTTCTGACATTATGATGGAAGGAAGGTCACTGTTGAGGCCGCTGAAGATGATTGGGCCCAGGACACTACCCAGAGGAACTCCTGCAGTGATGTCCTGGAGCTGAGGCGATTGACCTCCAACAACCACAACCATCTTCCTCTGGGTTAGGTATGACTCCAACCAAGTATGACTCCAATCGCTGTTCCTTCACTGTCGCTGGGTCAAAATCCTGGAACTCTCTCCCTAACAGCACTGTGGGTGTACCTACACCACACAGACTGCAGTGGTTCAAGAAGACAGCTCAACACCACCTTCTCAAGTGTCAATGAGGGATGACAATAAATGCTGGCCTGGCCAGCGATGTTATATCCCATGAAATGATAAATTAAAAAAACATGTAAATACATTCAAAGAGATGCATACTAACAACAAGGATTCCACCAATGGTCAGATCCCTTCAAATTTCTATTCCATGGTGATACCATTAGATCGTCACTGACTGACTACATATTGTCAATTGAAAAACAAAAAAAAATTGTATGAAACCTATATTGTTCACTTTGATTTGAACAGTAACCTGTTGAGTAATACTTCAATAAATGCAACAATATTTTAGCAGATTAACAAATTAATTGTAGCTGTTGTAGGATAAAGTTGCCACCATTGAATTAATAAAGTTACCAACATTAATGAAGTCTTGGGTGTGTTGTCTCTATTATTGGTTTGAATTCAGCACTGATTTGTTTTTTAAAACTGATTTGGTTCAGCACCAATGAGTACAGTTTAATAACTGTTTACTATTTTTTTTCTTTTCCAAAAGGACTTAGCTTGGGACATCTGGCGCAGCATTCCAAAGCACAGTACTTAAAGTGGATGAGCAGAGCTGCCATTTTATTCTGGGCATTGCAATAGGATTAACCACACTGTGTAACTGTATAAAGTGTAATTAATTGCATTCTGTGTACAAAGATAATCTTTGTGATGGCACAGTAGAAACCTGAGAAGCTAATGTCCCTTCGGCAGCTGAGGAGTATATTTTGTGTCCAGATCTACAAGATACCGATCTGATAGAGCATTCACGATCACGTTCTTTACCGTATTTGGATGTCGCAAGCTCTTTGACTTTTGATTGGTGCAACGGGTGGATAAAAAGAACTTAAAAAGGCAACTATGTGTTGCTGTCACTAATAGCCAATCACGCCCGTTCATGAGACTCATGAGACGGCATCCGATTTTGTCAAGGTTACACTGTTGATAGCAGTTACTCATGCCGTGGCAGCACCGTTTCCAAATAAGGGAGAATCTCCGGAGTCATCTATCAAGAAACAATAATAAGGATACATTTTTTAAAAATTAAATTTTCAAAGAGCAAATGCCAAGGTTTTCTAGTTCACTGTAAAATGTATGCCTTCCTTTAGCCAGTGTTTCACAATATCAGTAGCAGTTTAGAAAGTGAAATTTCAGTTATGACATTTTGTCTTTCATATTACCTTTTATGATTTGTGCCATATTTGATAAGGGCAAGTTATTTAACCAAATCGATTTTGCGGTTGAGGGAAAAGAGAACTGCAGCAGATTTTAACCCACTGAGTACAAAGTGGTTTTTGCAATGTTCAGAATTCATATGTTTTCGATCATACAACATTGCAAAATATGATCTTCAATTAATTTTAATGGTGAACATGATAAAGTAACTGAAACATGTACTGAGCTTTAATTTATATTGCTGCACAGCTGAAGTCAGCATTTATTTTGACTGTCTGACCACTGATCATAATTTTAAATAAACACATAACAACTGAGCAAATTCTAAATCCCTAAAGGATCAACATTGTGAAGTAGACAGAAGAAATTAAGGAAACATTTTTAAGATTTTAACTGATAATAAAAACAACATATAAAGATTAATTTATGGTCAACAAAGCAAAACTGTGTACCTCAGATAAATTTAAAATACTTAACCTGAACCCTGCACTACTGAACGTGGTGAATGGTGCAACATGTTTTATGTTTGAATTGGGAATCTTGAGTTAATTAAAGCATTCAGATCTCATCTTGTGCTTTAATTAGTCCTCTGTTTCCTATTCCAGCATAAATCCGACTGGATTATACACTGAAGAACCAGTATTCTCTGAATAAATAGGGAAAGGAATTGACATCTTATCATTTTTAATTTGTTGCAGAAATGCTATTGCTGCCAGCCCTCAAAAGGTTAATAGTTGGATATGAACCCCTTAGAAAGGCTAACCTTACTGCTACTGAGCAGCAACTAGACAAGTACTCCACTGTTATCAATCACAACCTGACGGAACATTTTAAGCAGAAAATCAAGGAATTGTTGTAAGATTAAATCTGAACTTTAGGGTATGTACAATGAAAGATGGGCATTTATCTTTATATCAGTCTGCTTTTGCAGCAGTTTGTCTTTGTCGCGAGTATAACCACATCCATTGAGTGCTGTGGACTTGTGAGGAGTTCCTTTGCAGCTTGTCAGCTCCACAGTACCAAGAATGTGGGTTTGTTTGAACGATGGTCTGTTTGCAGGCTGCTTTTTGAACATGAATATTTTCTGCTGTGCGTTTACCGTGCTTTAAAAATCAAAAAGGAAGAATATTAAGCGAACTGGCCAGAATTAGGTGTGCCGTTAAGCATTGAATTCTTTGATGTGGTTTTACACTTTTCTTTCTAAAGGTTTTGCCAAGTTCTGTGTATTTTTGCAAAATGGCACTTATCAAATTATAAGGAACCGATCTGTGAAAAATCAGTCATATGGGAAACAAAATAAACATATTTATATATAAGTAATTTCATAGATTTTATACCATTTCCACTTTGAAATTTATTATAACAATAAAATGAAGTCATTTAAAAACATATTTTCAAGTACATATTCAGGCCTGAAAAATGTTTATCTGCTACCAGTTAATATATTTCCTAGGTCATCACCTTCATAATTAAGTACAATCTCAGCCATGTAACCTGACCCACAAGTGCTCTGTATTTATTTATAAATGTTGTTTATTCATGTAATTAATTTGAAATCTATTGAAGGTTAAATTTTCTTTTTAGTCACACTTGGCATATGCAGGTCAATCAGTCAGTGATCATGACATTTTGACATTAGTCCTCAATGTGATCCCTTCACATTGAATCTCAAAGGATCTGCGTCTCTTCTCTTCCACCAACCTCTCAGAAATGTGACAACTTCCAACTTAAGAAAATGAAATGAGCATCAATTTCCGTCTTTAATGCTGAATTCACACTTCGCTGCTGCATAGCAACAGGATTAGGCCATTCTGCCCCTCAAGTCTGTTCTGCCATTCACTTAGAACCATGCCTGATCTGCAGCTTAACTCCATCTACCTGCTTTGCTTCACTAACCCTTAACATCCTGGCCGAACAAAAACCTGCAAACCTCAGTTTTGAAATGTTCAGTTGACCTAGCTTCAACAAGTTTTTGGCAGAGAGACATCCTGATTTTCACTACCCATTGTGTGAAGAAATGCTTCCTGACATCCCTGCTGAACATTCAAATTTTAAAGTTGTGCCGCTTTGCATTGGGATCTCCACCAAAGGAAATAGTTTCTCTCTACCTGCCCTCTCAGATTCTTTAATCATTTGAAACTCCCTGATTAGAACATGGGCAAGAGTACAGGAAACTAGCCTACGACACAAGCTACAAAAGTAGCCATCACTTTAATGCACCTAGATGCAAATATTGCATCAAAATATAAATAAAAATTTCTGTCTTAGAATGCTGGTTCTAGAATATTATAACCAGTATCTAACTACAGAAGTCATACTTGCCACCTAATCATCATCTGCGCTGACAATTTCATAATAAAAGGGATGATTTTATGTAAAAGTCACTGCCAGTGGGACACTTCCCAGCTGGTAGATCATGTTGATAATTCAGGAAAGTGTTGAACCATGACTTTTAATTTTAATGGTTGAAAATCTTGAACCAGATTTATAACATGAACTGCCAGCCAGTACCAGCTGGGCTTATCAAACTAGCTCTAAAATGCATCAAAATAAACGGATTAAAAATTACAGGCACCTTAATTTATTTTTTACGGTTGTTGGTAAAGTTTATTAGATTTCTACATTTGACTCAAAAGCTGTTATTATTTTACTTAATAAAAGCAGAAAATCACAGCAGGTCAATTAGTACCTGAAATGGAAAAATATTCTTCTTTCCTCCACCTCCCCCTTCAGGCAGTGATACCTCACTGGGCTGTAACTCCGCACACTTGTGTTCACTTTTTGCTGTTCTGTCCAAGTGACTATTATTCATGTGTGAGCTTTGAGTGTCACAAGACATTTGAGCAGCGGGGGCATTAACACTGAACCTGTTCCTGTCTTCACCCCAACAGCTATACATTTTCAGCCAGGGTTGGTGGATAGCAGCCAGAATTAGGAACTCACGATGATTTTCTCCTCACTAACCAAGGGCTGCTGAGATTGATTATAACACCCTACCTTCTCCCTATCTGACATCAGCTAACCGAGCACAGACCAGGGATCGAATGTGTGCTTTTCTTCTGCTGCATTTTTCAGCTATTTACCACATAAACTCATCTGTCATTGTTGTGTTAAAAGCTCAGAAGTGATTCATTTCAGTTTTGATAAAGAATTACATACAAAACGTGAACCTACCTGTCGTTTCTGAGGCTGACTGACTTTGATGTGTGTTTTCTTTTGCATCTTCTGTTTTAATTGAGGTGTTTATCAATTATTTAATTGAATTTGAAGATTAATATTAGAGGTGCTGGTGCAGGTAGAACGTGGAGATTCAGGGACTTACTTTTATCTGAATTAGGAATGCCTATAACTTGACTTAGCTTTTTGAGGTTAAACTCTTGAGCATTAAAAAGTTCAAATCTGCCCTTTTGAGTTGGGTCTAAAGCATTAGTTTGGATCCTCTTTTTTTGGAGATAGGTTTCATTTTATCCATCTCCTTTCCAAATGGGCCTTGCATTCCTTTGAATAATTTGCTAAATGCAACTTTTCTGACTAGAAGTAAAATAAACAAGAGGGATGCTTCGACCCGGATCTATACAGACATTTAACAACATTGACAAAGTGCAGTAAGGGTGCCTGTAGGATTCAGATCTGCTGTTTGGAAAATATGTGGTGGGATACAGGAAATGTAAAGCAAACCATGCTATGAGAAACCCATGGTATGGATGCCTATAGGGAATATGCACTCACTTACTTTTTGACATCAGCAATACATGATTTCTGAATGATTAATGCATTTGTAAGTACATGTGGAACAGCTCTTTTCATAATCTTTCAAAGGGAGCACAGTGTGACAAAGGCTATCTGTAGAGCAGCAGAGAAACATGGGCCCGAGTGCCCAGAGAGAACTGTTCAATGAAACTTAAATTGAAGATAAACATAACACTTTTAAAAAGATTCAGTCCAGTACTCTGGAGCAGCTGGCCTGCAACTAGATTCCAGATGCTTAGAGATTCAATCACAGTTTATAAACCACGACTGTTTCTGTCTTCAGACTCATAGCACCTATCTGTAAACGTAAGCAATTTAAATCACTATTTCTGACTCTATTTCAATGCACTTAAGAAAATTTAAATAAAATGATAATTACTTTTGTAAGGCACTGTAATTCAACAAAAAATTACAAAGATTATTAACCAATTAACACTGGCCCGAAAATACATGGTGCAGTCGTGCGTGTGATGAATGTGGTTGAGGGGAGAGGGGGAGAAAGGGGGGAGTTCTCTCCTCATCCTTGGAAACACCGGCTCACCCAACCCGGATTGGCAGCATCTACCGCCAGAGGGAACTTCAAAGTCCAAAGTTGTTAACATCAATGTTAAGGCCAGACAGCTGATAAATACCTCGTAGAAAGATGAGGTGCTTTTCCTGGAGCTTACATTAAACTTCATTTGAACTTCATGTGGAAGGCCAAAGGCAGTGAGTCTAAAGTGGGAGGGAGAATTGAAATGACAAGCAACTAGGAGCTTGCGTTCGTTTTAACTGATAGAATGGAGGTAATCAGGGAATCAATCATCTAATCTGCATTTGGTTCCCCCTAATTAGAGGTGATTGCACTGTGAGCTGTAAATGAAATACACGTATTTCCCCCATTAAAAACATGGGCAGGAGTTAGCCCTTGGTGGGTAGGCTTGTCGGGGGCGGTTGCCGTCCGCTATTGGCTCCGCACCATGATTTCACCCGGCCAGACCAATTAAGGCCCACCCAGCGCGGAACACAAGTGGCTGTGCTCAGCGCTGTCTGTGCAGTGGGGGAGGGGCTGGAAGGTGAGCGGGCCCAGTGTGACCTTTGTACATGCCCGCGAACGAGCACCTCAATCTCCCTGAGGCACGGAGATGTAGCACTCTATAAAAAATATAATAAAGGGAATAAAATTGTCATAAAACATGTCCCCTCATGTGACTCTGAGCTGGGGCATGTTTTTTAATTCAAAAATAAGATTTTTGTTTGATATCTATTTGCTTTAGGAAACCTCATCCCGCCCATGGATGAGGTTTCCGAAAAAATGTAAAGGCCGCTTGGCCTGTTCGCCTGCCTACCAACCATCAGGTTGGACGGGCGGCGTAAATTCGAACTTAATTAGCTTCTTAATGGCCTTCATCGGCCTTTCAATCATCGGCGGGCGCGCAGCTGACTCCAGAATGCGTTGCGCCCACTGAATGAAATATTGCGAGACTGCGTGATGACATCGGGGCGCTAGTCCGACATCACCGCGTGACATTTTACATTCGGGCGTGTCAGGCATACACCCGCACGCCAAGCATAATATTCTGCCCCATGTTCTAATAGGGTGTTTTCATTTTCACAGGGTTTGTAAATTTGGGACATCCCTTGAAAAGCACGGCCACCATTTTTGTTTCAGTGTGGCTACTGAGCACGCTCACTCTTTTTTAAAAACAAACTGCTGCTTCGCCACCGTTTCTCTCCCTGACCCTCCTGCTTGCTGTCTCTCCTGCTTGTCACTTCCCTCCCCAATTCTTCTGTTTTCCACTTCCCTGACCCACTCCCTCCCTCCCTGCTTCCCACTTGCAGCTCCTCTCGCTCCATCACTTGCTCCCTCCATCTCACTGCGGGTTTGGGAGAGGGAAGAGGTGAGCAAGAGATAAGTTACTAAGAGTTAGTAAGTTAGTAAGAGTTAGTGAGTTATTTAGCATTCGTAAGAAGATTTTTTGGGTCAGTTAGGTTCAAAGCAGCCAATAGGTTTTTAATGTAAAAGTTACAGATTACGAACATAACCTACTCTCATTACATGTTTTCTTATTTAAAAGCAATTTTCGTTTAGCATGTTTTTGTTAAGCATGTTGTCTTTTAGGTTGGCAGAATTAAATTGCTGTCTCCCACAAGAGTATTTGGGACCTTAGGCATTGATGTGGGGGAAGATAGATCGTCAGGTGTTGCATTATTGACTCTATCGTACAGCGCAGGGAAGCCATTTGACACAAAAACAGAAAATGCTGGAAAAACTCAGCAGGTCTAAGGCATCTATGGAGAGTAAAACAGAGTTAACGTTTCGAGTTCATATGACTCTTCTTCAGAGCCATTTGATTCATTGTGCCTTTGCTGATGTAGTCCAATTAGTCCCATTCCCCTGCTTTTTCCCCATTGCCCTGTATTTTTTCCCTTTTTAAGGATTCATCCAATTCCCCTTGAAAGTTGTTAAAGAATCTGCTTCTACCATCCTTTCAGGCAGTATATTCCAGGGAATAATAATTTGCTGTATAAAAATATTCTCCTCACCTTCCTCCTCAAATTCCTTATCACTTGATTGAAAGTCAAAACCCTTATTTTAATCCTTTTAACTGATGGATCTATCAATCAACTGCACAAAATGAGCAGAATGACTGTTCTTAGTGAATGATACTTATACATTTTCTGAAGCTTTGTCTCCTAATTTCATGATATTTTGTATTTGACAAGGTTGAGAAATTGTACCACTGCCCAAATGGAATGCTTCAATTTTAGATACAAAGGACATGAGGATTTTATTCTTCACCATGACAAGTACACATCCCAAAGTGGTCTTCATCCAATTAAGTACTTTTTGAAGTGTAGTCTTTGTTGTTATGTAGAAAACACAGCAGTAAATTTATGACACAAGTTCACACCTAAACTGCAAGTTGGTAATAAACAAATCATCTGTTTGTGTTGGTTAAAGGCAAATTTTGGCTAGTTCATCAGGGAAAACGTTCCCTGTCTCTTTCAAAATAGTCCCAGGGAGTATTTTACATCCACCCAAGAGTATATATTTATAATGGATTACTAGATCTACTGGAAGACAGGTGTCTATGGAAGTTCATTTAAAGAGCACAGCAAAAAGATTCAATGAATGGCTTAATGTTTTCCTGTTCCATTTTTCTTGTTTCTTGATGGGGGTTGGGTGGGGAGGTTGGTGATGGCGGCTGAGTCTGTTGCCATTTAAGTTTTCACCAGTTTTTGTGGCACTTTTTTCTTTTTGTTCCTTTTTGCTATAAGTTTCATTAATGCCACAGTGTAAATCATTTTCTATATTTGAGTTTTATGGATAAATAAGGGAAGAAAGAAGAAGCAATAGGGGGATGCAAAGTGTGATGGGATGCACCAAAGTTGCTTCTCTGCCAATCCAACAATTCTCTTATATTTTTGTCCATAGGCAGAGATGCACATGCTTTGCTTTGTCAAAGAGTTAGGGCGTGCCAAAACTCTAACTCCCATGGGATGTCATGTGGCACGAATATGATACGAAGACCTGACTAATCTTAATTCCAGACGGTGCTTTAGAAATGTTTTAATCAGTGCATTAGAGGGTATCACGTTGAAATGACATTTTAAAATGACCCACTGCCAGTATAGCCCAATTGACTACACCTGTTAAGATGTCACCAACTGGAGTCAGGTGCTAGATATTTATGTAATTCCCTGGCAGCTACTGTGGTGTATTGGCTCTGCAGTCTCTGGATCCATTGAGAGCTAAGTGCAGAACTGTGCCATTTGCTGCAAAGACAAATGCAGCTAATATGCACCATCCACCAGCCAATAACAATCATAGTCATCTGTAGCTTCAAGCCTACATCGATCCACTTCCAGGTAAGCTGCAATGGTAACCAGGGGATAGTACCCTGAAGTGACAAACAGAGTCATCCACTTTAACGCCATCACATGTGTCATTAATCTCAGTGCACCGACTATCAGCAAGGGGTACAAGTTTTACTTCAATTAAATAAAATACCCTAAAACCTCAGCATAGCGCGCCTTCCTGCTCCAGTGCAAACTTTTCCATTCTTACAATGGACATCCTTATGGTCTTTGACTGAAGATCCAAGTTTCCAATTTGTGGGAACTTATGGATGTTTGGAGACGCAGTCTGAAAAAAAATGGACTTGAACCTGCCAGCTTCATAAAACCATTACAGCAAACAAAGAGAGGTCTTCATCCATTAACTTTGAAGTGGATTTGAATGCAGGTCCCAGAGCCAAAAGGACAATATGTCAACCCAACCCACTGCATCAGTTAACACTCCATAGGAAATGCTTTCTCAAAACAGCATAACACTAACTAAAACAAAGTTACAATAAAAATCATGTGAGCCATGAAAACGTGAAATAATTCATAATTTGTTTCAAAGTAATTCCGTGATATAATTTTATTCAGTGAAAAAAATGAGTACAGCAAGAATGACCTGCACTTATAAAGCACCTTTCATTAAAAAAATCTAAGGGGTTTTACAGAGAAGAGTGGAAGACACAGAGCACAAAGTTGGAAAGAAATTAAAGGAGCTGACAGAAGGTGTGGATGAAGGGGTAATTTTCAGGATGATGAGATAGATAGCAAGAGGGGCTTTGGAAGAGAATTCGGAAGAGCGTAAAAAAATGTGTTGGTGAAAAGATGCAGTTGAGAATGCTTGAACAGAGTGTGTTGGAATGAAGGGTGAAAGCAGTAAAAGACTGAAAAATACATGATTACTATTGTGTATGCAGTGTGTGCAGACAAAATTGTGCTTCATTCTGGCCACCAATCAAGTTTCACAATATGGGAGAAGTGTGATTGATTATTTCTCTAAAATTTCGATTACTATTAACAGAGGCCTCAGCTCAACTCACAACATGTACCAAAGTGTTATGTACTGAAAAACTGCTTTCAGCTTGCAAAGCCCATATTAATAACACTTGAGTTATATACTGAATATCTATAGTATACGGCTGCAGAATTCCCTCCTTGTTCCTTAGTTTTTGGTTGACAGGCCAATTTTCCCATTGATGGAACTTAGCATGAGTTATATAATCACAGGAAGCAAAGAAAAGCAATAAAATTCTGTATAAGTCAACTAAGGCTCATAAGTTAACATAATTTGACACAACCCGCCCACTAGAATAATTGCACTTTGTAAGCTGTGTTTAAATGCCAGAGGATTGTAAATCAAAATATTATGTTGCTAAGTATTCCACTTTTCTGACAAGAGAATTTTGTCAATAAGTAAATGGTTTAGGTTGGGGTATGGGCTTTCAATAAGAATTTTTATAAAACTGTCTTGATCCACGGAATATATGCTCATTCAAGTCAGGCCATGATATTCAAATATTTCAATCAAAAATCATAATAAAATTTGAAGACAAAGAATGATAGAAAATGCAAAAGAAGTTAAAAAATAGAGAAGAATACATTTGTGCGTATTTTTAACCTCTTAATGGCAATTGTATTTTAATAAAGTCAGTGCAGGTTTCAGTGATTGAGATGCAATCATGGTTTTTGTTCAATATAATTTGCAATCTAATATAGAGAAATGTTTGAAGCTGTTTCAGTTTAAAAGATCCTACCTTGATACTCATATTTGATCCACATTTATGTGGAGTCCCTCATCCCCCAATATTTGAACCTAGAAAGGGGGAAAATATCTATGACTGTAGCATAAGATGAAGGTTGACATCAATTTGCAAGTGCAGTTATTTCCACCATCCTTAGCAATTGTTGCTCAGCTCCTCTAGTGTGGTGTGATGGGAGGTTGAAGAATTTGATTCAGTGAGAGGTGGAAGGTTACACAATGAACTACTATGGTTGGACATCTTTAATGTGACATAGGTAAATCTTAAGAATATGGAAATATGTTATAAATCACCAAGTTTGAATAAGTAGACAAATTTTGCAATGAGTGGATTTGAAGGGTAGGTGATAACAGGTGGGTTATGTTAATAGAGGATTTCTATGGGGATACTCAAGAGGTTCAGAGCTTGAGTTAATAAATAACGCCTGCTTTATAATCCAGCACATTGGGGAAGTTACAAGAATCATTATATACCTTGGCAACAGTAAATCATCTACTCGATGGCCTGGAGTTCACATCATTATTCCTCTGAAACTGATAGCAGCTTCTGAAGTCTGCACAGGGGCAGTTAAATGTGGAGATATAGAAGTTGCTGTTGGTGATTCAACACTTCTCCAGAGGTTGCGCTGTTCAGGTTCCCCCAGACAGCAATCAATGGAAAACAAAAACAGAATTACCTGGAAAAACTCAGCAGGTCTGGCAGCATCGGCGGAGAAGAAAAGAGTTGACGTTTCGAGTCCTCATGACCCTTCCACAGTTTTTTGTTTTTATCTCTTTGTAGCAGTCAATGGAAAATCATTGAACTGATGAGAATTTCCATTCCTGCACTCTTAGTCTCACTGTAAATATCCTTCAGAAAGTTACCACTGTTGGGTGAGGTGAACCAGGGTGTTTCATTGTGTACTAAGTTCATAATTACTACTAAACAACGTCACTGGCCCTGAAAGAATAATTTTATATTTATTGAATGTCAAATTTCTCTGTTATGGTAAGAAATTCCACATATTTTTGAAATAAGTTTTTAAGGTTTATTGTATTTTATCTCCCAATTATTTCTTTTGTTGTATTAAAACATTTAAAATGAAAAGGGATTCAGTAGTTTTCACTTCCTGGTTTGCTCTCTGTGGGAATACATTAACATGATTGGCTGCTCACACTGCTTGATGATACCAGGATGCCTGGAGATCCCATTGACTTGGTGCCAGATATTAACTGACATCAGGAAATGTGAAATCCACGTGACAGAGGTCACAGAGATAGCCTACATTATAACAGTGTACACTTCAAAAATACTTCATTCACCTGTAAAGGACTTTGAGATGTCTAGTGGTCATAAAAAGCCTATATAAATAGAAGATATTTTGTCTTTTTTACTAGACTTTTGTGGACATCTTTCTTTGAGGTCAGTGGCAAGTGCTTTGCTTCTTGCTAATTGCAAAATCCAGCCCAATACAGAAAATATGAAATGCATAGCATCCTTGGGAGAAAATGAATGTAGAATAGTCAGTTTAACTTGAATCATGATTCATAAATATGGAGTACTAAGAGCTAGGCATATAAAGGGTTGGTATTTGCTCCTGATGATGAATGAATGATGCCAATCATTCTATAAGAAACTGCAATAACCAGAGAGCCATTTCAGTACAGGACACTCCACAGGATCTGGAACCTGTGTGAGTGGAACAAATAGCCGTGTGTTATCTTAAGCATCCAGATTGAAGAGTTGTTTATGAGGCATCTGGTTTGAACCAGGAAGTGTAAGCTTGAATATTTAATTCAACGTCAACTCAGGTACAGAATGTAAAATAAAGAAACAGAAAGAAAGATACAACTAGGAGAGAGAGAGATAAAAGAGATAGAGGGAAAATATAAAAATATATTTAATTTAATTTCCAACAATAACTAAAATCTGAATGAATGACACTCTACTCTTGCAGAAGTTAATTTTCTGTGCCAAAGACTTTGGGCAGAATTGTCCAGGTTTGTACTAAGTGTGGTAGCAGATGGGAAAAATGATGTTTTACCCACCAGCCACAATGGCAGCTTCTCATGCTGTATCGTCCCAATCCCACTGGGTTAATTATGCATTCCCAGGAAACACACAGTTTCGATGGTGGGCGGACGCTCATTCACACCATCGCATTGCCGCTTCCTCATGCTGGGCGCCATATTGAAAGTGCAGATACATGCACACCTCTCAGTGCTTCCGGCCCAGGACTGCTGCACCGAAGACATGGCTCCTAGAGGCAAGAAAACTGCAGCCGCCAGCTAGAAGACGCATCCCTCAAGTGCCTTTTGGAGCAGTGGAGGCTCGCCGGGATGTCCTCTACCCCCACTCTGGCCGCAGGAGGGGCAGCAACATCACTAATCTTGGGAGCCGGTAGCAGGGGTGGTCAGCGCCAATGTCCTGAAAAAGAGTTCAGCCACCCAGTGCCGAAAAGGGTGAATGATCTCCTCTGTTCCATTAGGGTAAGTCACTCTTCTCATCACTCTCAACTCTCGCACTCACAAACCCATTATACATCCATAGGGCCCTCACTCACTGCCAGTTCAAGGGACCATTCAACATTGACTCTCTCACACTGACCATCATTGTCCTCATCCCATTCATGGGACCACTCACCACCCACACATGCCGGGCACACTTATCATCTGGCCTGGCAGGCATCCTGCTTACACTCTCTCCATCTCTATTCATGAATGACAAGCTGGCACACAACAAGAGGGAGAGGTTGCAGACCGGTGGAGGAATGCCTGAAATCAAGGTCCTCACGGACTTTGAAATCAGAGCCATCCAGCTGGCCAGCGACGATCTGGACTGTTCCTGTGCTGACGGTGAGATCGGTGGTGCTTTATCAAGTGAGGATCCAGCAGTGCAACATCCATCAGACAACCATGCTGTGAGTAATGTGTCCTGTTTCACAGACCACTGCCATGCACTAATTATCTCTCCTTGCTTTCACAGGCACATTTGGGAAACAGACGATGGAGTCCACGACCCAGGGCCTCCAATCAAGTCCCGAAGAAACCTCTGAAGAAGAATCTTCATTGAAGACCTGTCACAACACTAACCCACACCCTCCACCAGCGGAGAGACACCCACCTCAGTGGGACCTAACTTTAGATCACAATCTGGTGAGCACATCGCACTGTCTGATCCACAGCAGGCAGCAGCAGGGACTTCCCTGGTGTCCGACACCTGGAGGACTGCCGGAGGCCAGAGATTTGCTGAGTCTGAATCATATGATGAGACTCTGGACTTGGTCATACATCAGTTGCTGGAGCTGCAAAGGCAAGTTCGGGAACATCAGGAAGGGATGTCTGCTTCACTCCTCAGATTAAAAGGCTTGATGGAGGAGTCCGTCCGCCTTCTGGCTGAGGTGATAGCACTGGCATGCCAATGCAATGAGGTCAACACTGGCAGGATGGCGGCCGCCATGCAGACATTGGTCCAGGACGTAAGTCTTGCAGAGCTCCGCAGCATGAACTCAATCACTGAAGCCATAGTTGGCCTCCAACAGTGTCAATGCGAGAGGGGTGTGGGGCAGCTCAATCCCACTCCTCATGGAGTCAGCCTGGGGCCCTTGGGCACCCAAAGGGAGGAGGGTCACACCTGGCGCCATCCACCGAGGTGACTCTGGGAGTCTCCAGTCCACCTGACTCCCCTCTTCCTGTGACCTCAGCAGCTCCAGCTCCACAGCTCGAGGAGGGCGCCACTACCACACAGCAGGATCCTGAAAGCAGGCCGGGGCCCTCCAGGTCTCGGCCCTCCAGAGGACCCCCACCAAGGTCATCACAGGCAGGGCGTCGTAGTCAGCAGCTGCCTCCACCTCTGCTCTGGATGTCGGGGGAGCACCAAGATGTAGTGGCAGGGTTAGGAAAGTTAAGAAAATGTTGTTGCACGACCTGGACAGGGGTGTTAATCATTTGTACATACTATTCACTATTGTCAACAAACTTCCAAGAATGTTTCCCTGCCTATGGCTCTTTGTTCTGATGAGCAGTGTTTGTGTCACTCAGATGTGAAACCTTGGTTCCTGCACAAGATAAAGGCAGGTGTCTCAGTCCAGGGCTTCTTCCCTGTGTCTGTGCAGCCTTCAGACCAAAGTGATGGTCTGGCCTCACACTCACTGAACACGTTACTCAAGCCTGCATCTCAACGGTGCTGGTCATTGCTGCCAGAATGTAGTGGACAGGCGTCACAGAGTTCTGTCATTCTCTCTGTGTGGCTCTCAGAACCTTTGAGGTGGGGCTGGCCCTCATCTCTTCAGCATCTGTGACCAGTGACGCTCTGCTCCTGAAGGGCTCAGGTGCTGAAGGTGGACAAAAGATCAGCTGCATTTAAAGTTTCATGGCTGCATCTCCATGATATGACCCTGAACACAGAGCACAAGCAAACTGCCCTCTGCCAGGCAGGAGTCAGACATTCACTGAGGCTATGTGAAGACCTATGGAGTGTCCTCACTGCAAGTCATCATCATCATCCTGGAATCGAGTGTTTTATGTTTTTGCTTATATATCCCCAGGAGGAAGAAGGATTCAAGGAAGGGGATAAACCAAGCATGGTTAACTAAGGAAGTTAAGGATAGTATCAAATTAAAAGAAAACACATACAATGTGGCAAAGATTAGTGATAAAAACCAACAAAAGGTGACCAAAAAAATAATAAAGAGGGAGAAAATAACCTTTGAGGGTAAACTAGCAAGTAATGTAAAAATGGAAAGTAGGAGCTTCTTTATATATATAAAAAGGAAGAGAGGGGCCAAAGTGAACATAGACCCCTTACAGAATGAGGTGGGGGAAATAATAATGGGGAACCAGGAAATGGCAGAGGAATTGAATAAATACAACTAAAACAAAAAAAGCCGGAAAAACTCAGCAGGCCTAACAGCATCTGTGGCGAGAAAGACAGAGTTAACGTTTCGAGTCCATACACATTTTTTGTTTTTGTTTCAGATTTCCAGCATCCACAGTATTTTGCCTTTATCTTAGAATTTAATAAATACTTTGCTTCAGTCTTCACGGTAGAAGACACCAGAGCATTCCAATACTAAATAATCAAGGGGCAAAAGATGGGGAGCAAATAAATACAATAACTATCAGTAGAGAAAAAGTACTAGGGAACCTAATGGGCCTAAAGGCCAATAAGTCCCTTGGACCTGATGGTTTGCATCCTAGGATATTAAAGGAAGTAGCTCCAGAGATAGTGGATGCCCTGGTAGTAATCTTCCAAGAATCCTTAGATTCTGGAGAAGTTCCAGAAGATTGGAAAACTGCCAATGTAACATCCTTATTCAAAAAGGGAAGGAGACAAAAAACAGGCCAGTTAGTTTAACATCTGTCATCGGGCAAATTAGAGTCTATTATAAAGGATGTAATAGCAGAGCATTTAAAATTACATAACCTCATCAAGCAGAGTCAGTAAGGCTTCATGAAGGGAAAATCACGCCTGACAAATTTGTTAGAGTTCTTTGAGGAGGTAACAAATAGGATAGATAAAGGGGAACCAGTAAGTTTGCATTTCTAAAAGGCATTTGATAAAGCTACTTAATAAGATAAGAGCCCATGGTGTTAAGGGTAGTATATTTGCATGGATAGAAGATTGGCTAACTAATAGAAGACAGAGAGTTGGGATAAGGGGGGCATTTTGAGGATGGCAACCTGTAAATAGTGCAGTGCCACAGGGATCAGTGCTGGGGCCACAATTATTTACAATATATATTAATGGCTTAGGTGAGGGAAGTGAATGTACTATCACCAAGTTTGCAGACAATACAAAAATAGGTGGGAAGGCAAGTGGTGAGGATGACACAAAGAGTCAACAGAGGGATATAGACAGGTTAAGTGAGTGGGCAAAAAAGTGGCAGATGGAATATAATGTGGGAAAATGTGAGGTTATGCACTTTTGCAGGAAGAATAGAGGATCTGGTTATCATTTAAATGGAGAAAGGCTGCAGAAAGCTGGAGCACCGAGGGTTTTGGGAGTCCTTGTGCACGAATCACAAAAAGCTAGCACACATGTTCAACAGGTAATAGGTAAGGCAAATGGAATGTTGGCCTTTATTTTAAAAGGAATAGAGTAAAAATAGGGAAGTCTTGCTAAAACTGTACAAGGCACTAGTTATGCCACACCTAGAATACTGTGAACAGTTTTGGCCCCCTTAGCTAAGGAAAGATATACTGGCATTGGAGGCAGTCCAGAGAAGGTTCACTCGGTTGATTCCGGGTATGGAGGGATTTTCTTATGAAGAGAGCTTGAGTAGGTTGGGCCTGTATTCATTGGAGTTTAGAAGAATGAGAGGCGACCTTATTGAAACATATAAGATTCTCCGGGGGCTTCACAGGGTAGATGCTGAGAGGTTGTTTCCCCTTGTGGGAGAGTCTAGGACCAGGGGGCATAGTCACAGAGTAAGGGGTCACCCAATTAAAAAAGATGAGGAGGAATTTCTTCTCTCAGAGAGTAGTTAATCTCTGGAATTCTTTACCACAGAGGGCCATAGAGGCTCGATAGTTAAGTATATTCAAGGCAGAGATAGATAGATTTTTAATCAGTAGGGGACTAAAGGGTTATGTGGAAAAGGCAGGAAAGTGGAGTTGAGGGTTATTAAATCAGCCATGATCTCATTGAATGGCAGAGCAGACTCGATGGGCTGAATGACCTACTTCTGCTCCTATGTTTTATGGTATTATAGGTTCACTTTGTCCGGCAAACGCTAGCTGCCCCTTGATATTAACACATTAGTTGGTGCTTGCAACAATATAGGCAGAGAAAATGATTGACTGTACAAATACTGGTAAATTATTGGAACTAAGACCAGAGCAGTAACAGCATGTGTGCTTCTTCAATCACCTCCAGCTCTAGACTTAGTTACCCAAGAAGCCTGCGCTGTGTAGTGAATGGTCAATACAGTCACATAGTCAATTAACTACATTCGCTTACAGGTACATAGCACTCCACTTTACCACAGAGTGACTAATAAGGCCTCCACTGTGTCCCCATGACAGGAGCCTTATCACAGAGTGTATGTGTGCTGCCATCAGCCAGACTTGAGCCAACCATCCACAGATGCAATGTGAGGATCTCTGATGTCTCCTCACTGCTTGTTGTCATCATCCTTCACAAATATAGCAGCTATAAGGGCCTCCTCAGCATGTTGGCCTTATCTGACCAGTGCGATGGCCTCATAACCTTCATTATTGCCTTCGAGAACCTCGTCACCCTCATCCCTGTGAACATCCTCTTCATCCGAGGAAAACTCCAGCTTCCCCATCCGCTCCTCAGCCAGCTCCTCTCCCCATTACAGTGCCAGGTTGTAAAGGGTGCAGCAGACGTGACAGCCTCTGTGGGCTATATTGCAGGGCTCCACCAGACCAATCCAGGTACCAGAACCTCATTTTTAGTATCCCGATGGTCTGCTCCACCAAGCTGCGAGTTGCAGCATGAGCCTCATTATAACTTCACTCTGCTGCAGTCTGGGGTTGCCACAGGGGTGTCTTCAGCCACATCCTCTGTGGGTAGCCCTTGACCCCGAGGACCCACCCCTGCAGCTTCTCTGGACCCTAGAAAACATCAGGAATCTGTGACCGACTGAGAATGTAGGAGTCAGTTGATGTAGTTGACTGCTTGTTGAGACGGAGATCTGAGCACCATGTGAGTGCAGCCGATGGCACCCTGCATCTGTGGGGAACCTGAGATCTGGGAAAATCCAATCGCTCTTGCGCCCTGGCTTTCCTGATCCCGGGTGAAATGCACAAAGTTGTGTTCCCTCGCAAAGGTGGCATCCGTGACCTCATGGATGCATTTGTGAGCGGAGGCTCGTGATATCCCACAGAGGTCACCTGTGGAACCCTGAAAGGAGCCATTGACATAAAAATTGAGCGCCACAGTCACTTTCACAGCCACTGGCAGTGGATGCCCTCCATGTCCCTTTGGAGCCAAGTCCTGTAGCAGGTAACAGATGTGACTGATCAGTTCCCTGGATATGAACAGTCTCCTGTGCTGTTGGTTCTTGATATTCTACAGGAATGAATGGAGGTGTCTATAAACCCTGGGTGGAGCTAGGTGCTGACCAGCGAAGGCTCGTTGTGGCTCTTTAGCAGCGTGTGCTGAAGCTCCAACCACTCCTTCTTCTTGAGGTGCTGCTCCTCCCTCTGGGCATCCAGTTGCCTCCATCACTCGCTTCTCCATTGTCACCACTCTCTGTAAGCCCTGAGGCAAACAGCTAGTTCACCAGGCTCTATGGCCCTGATGTGCTCCTCCTGCAGGGTGAAAGAGAGAGACATGTGGGTTAGCATGGGTGTATTCTTAATGCATTCTGGAGAGTGCTGGCCACCACTTGGATGGCCAGAGTTTAGTGCGCTGCATGGCTGTCTGAAGCCCCACCCATCTCCGCTCCACTCCATCTGACTGATTGGCAGCAGCTTTGCCCATTGGACAGCATGCTGTGCTCTCAGCTCAGGAACAGACATTCTCCTAACCCACACTGCAAGGCTGCACTGTTAGTTTAAACCATGAGGGAGACTTGCAAGGAGCTGTGAGCGCCTCCAGCAGTGACCGCTCCATGGCCAGCTTTAGCAAGGAGATTGTACAACATGTGCAGTCATCCAACCATTCTGCAGTCCACTAAAACACTCATTAGTTTGCAGTTGTGCCTGAGGGGTGAAAAGCTCTGGAGTAGTTGGTGACACCTTGATGCCTCTACGTTGCTCGAGTGGGCAGAGACGTTAGAGGCCCAACTCCAATCAGATCAATGTGGCTGCACCTGATCTGTCTCAGCTGTGGAGGAATGGTCACTTTATACAAGGTTTCCTTGATGCGTGCCCACCTCCTTCGCCCACCCCACCCCCCAAACCAACGCCCCCCACCCAGCACGTGTTTGTGCACTACCATCAACTGTTGGGCAGCCCTTGCCCCCCACCCCTCCCCGCCCCATCCAAAGCCACCTCAACCTCAGGGCGGCCCTTGCTCCCTCTTCAATTCGCCTCATCCTTGAAGTCCAACAGGCAACCCTTGGGAGAGCTGCGCAACATTACTGTGCGCTCACCTCTGAGTTCCCCTCAAAGTGCTGCCGGCTAAGTGCACGCCTTATATATCCTATTGTGAAACATGTTGGCATGATTACACGCCGACGTGCTCGGATGATCTAACATGGGGCGATGATTCCGGCGGGCTGGGTTTATAATAAGATGCAGATGTATTACAAAGAGATTCCCAAAGTCCGATGGCAGGAAACATGGCCTGCCATTGATAGGCAGAGCGGACAATTGCAAACTGCTTTCCTGACTTCATGAAACTGATTTTTGGCCTTCTTGCCATATTGTCCTCTCACACCGCTGAACACGCCCGATGCCAGCGGGCACAAAATATTCCGCCCGTTATTTGATAGTAATTAAGACTTTTTACCTTGTTAAAAGTGTCCTTACACTGGAATGGACAATATCTAACTTTTACTGGCAAGTATCTAACGTAATGACAGCAACTAAAGGCTGTTCCATGTATTTCAATGCTGAATCTTTCGGTGAGATACCAAGGCTTCTAGAAGAGTAGAACAATCCGGACAGCAGCTTCCTGAGTTTTGGATTGAACTGCATTGTCCATGTACATTTGCTGGAAGTTGTTTTCCACTGTTTCAAAAGAGAGAAGGGGATAGACCTAGTCATTGCAGGCCAGTTAGCCTCAACTTGGTGGTTGGAAATTTATTGGAAAAAATTCTGAGGGACAGGATAAATCTTCATTTAGAAAGATGCAGATCAATCAAAGAAAGTCCGCATGGATTTGTTAAAGGAATGTCATGTCTGACCAACGTGGTTGGATTTTCAGAGGAAGTAATGAGGGTAGCGCATTTAATGTAGCGCATATGGATTTTTGCAAGGCTTTTGATAAGGCCCTACATGACAGACCTGTCACAAAAGTAAAAGTCTATGGAATCCAAGACAATGTGACAAGCTAGATCTAAAATTGACCCAGAGGCAGGAATGGTCGATGGGTGCTTTTGTGGCTGGAAGCTGTTTCCAGTGGATTTCTGCAGGATTCAGAACTAGGTCCCTTTCTTTTTATGGTATTTATCAATGATTTGAATTTGAATGTAGGGGGTATGATTAAGAAATTTGCAGATGATACAAAAACTAGCCATATGGTTGATAATAAAGAAGAAAGCTGTAGACTGTAGGAAAATATCAATGGACTAGTCAGGCAAGACAGTGGCAAATAGAGTTCAATCCAAAGAAGTAAAGGCAATGAGTTTGGGGAAGGTTAACAAGGTAAGGGAATACACAATGAATGGTAGGTTACTGGGAAGTATAGAGGAAAAGCGAGATCTTGGAGTGTATATCTGCAAATTCCTGAAGGTGGCTGGACAGATAGATAATGTGGTTAAGAGGACATGCAGAATGCTTGCTTTTATTATCCAAGGTCTAGAATATAAGAGCAGGGAGATTAAACTGGAATTGTATAAAAGACTGGTTATGCCGCAGCTGGAGTATTGGAGTTTGGTCACCGCATTATAGGAAAGACATGGCTGCACTACAGAGGGTGCGGAGGAGATTTATGAGGATGTTGCCTGGACTGGAGAAATTTAGTTATGAGGGAAGATTAAGGAAGAAGAGGGTGACCCAAGATGAACTGGTGCCAGCCTGTCAATAGAAATCTCCAGCTGGTCTGTAGACATTGGAGTGATGCGAAAACATTAGTTACAAACAGGAGAGGATGGAAAGGAGTGTCTGCCTTTTGTCTCTCTTGATGTGGGAACTCAGAAGATTGGACAGGCTGGGGGTGTTTTCTTTGAAACAGAAGACACTGAGGGGAGACTTAATTGAATTGTATAAAATTATGAGGGATCTGGATAGAGTGGATGGGAAGACACTATTCCCATTGGTTGAGGGGTCCATAACCAGAGGCCATAGGTTTAGGGTAAGAGGTAGGATATTTAGAGGGGATTCAAAAAAAAAAAATTCTCAAATAGAGTTTTGTATGGATCTGGAACTCACTGCCTGAAAGAGTGATGAAGGAGGAAATACTCATTAAAAATCTTTTGGATATGCAATTGAACTGTCATAACCTACAAGGCTACAGACGAAGATCCAAAAAGTGGGATTAGGCTGGATGGCTCCTTCTCGGCCTGCGCAAACATGATGGGCCAAATTGCCTCCTTGCATGCTGTAAATTTCTATGACTCTATGATTTAATTTACACTTTAATAATGGTAACCACTGATAGTCTCACCATTGTTTCTATCACAAAATCCAGCCCAATGATTCAAGGAAATTAAGGAACAGCCTACGCAAGCTTATGTGTTTTTTCAACTTTTCAGTACAGGATGAATGCAACAAATCTATTAGCATAATACTGGGTTTGCAAAGTAAATGCACATCCAGGATTAGCAAATGTTGACTTTTTAAGTTAATTCATGGGATGTAGATATCCCTGGCAAGGTCAACATTTATTACTTATCCATAACTGCCCTTACCACCACCTTCTTGAATTGTTGCAGCCCATCTCCTGTAGGTATACTCAGTGTTGTTCAGATAGGGAAATTCAGGATATTGACCCAGTGACAGTAAAGGAATGGCAGTTTATTTCCAAGTCAAGATAGCATGTGACTTGGAAGGAAACTTGCAAGGCTGTAGTGTTCACATGTGTCTGCTGCCCTTGTCCTTCTAGGTGGTGAAGGTGGCAGGTTTGGAATGTGCTGTCGAAGACTAAGCAAGCATCATCTGAAATAGATTACCAAACTGATCTTAAGTGGAATAAAAAGGAAAAATATTGTGCAGGTATCAAGGTGAAAGAAGCCACTGGGATGAATCTATAACATGTAGAAATATATTAAAATTATGATCAGAGAGGCAAACAGAGAGCCGGGAGAAAGCATAGCTCCACATGCAAAACTCAACTATCAGAAAAGGTTGAGAACTCTTAAAGATGCTTATGGAGCTAAAACTGAGGACAAGCATAATATAGTTAATTGTTACAACCTCCATGGGAAAACTATAAACCCAAGTCATCAGATTTCCAGAATTTCTCCTTCCCACCACCCCCATCCTCCCAAGGGAGAAATTACCAAAAAGATTTCACTATTTGTAACTTTTAGTTTAATACAAATCAAAACCAATGGAAATTAAATTTGAATTAACAAGCAAATGATACTTCAAATAAAAAGATAAATTTCATATTAAATAGTCAATATAATAAAGATATATCTTACACAGCCACAAGTGCCTGCATTACTCCCCACCGACATGTGGCATTGCATAGTTACAAAGTTCCATACTATAGTTTTTTATTCATACAGAGTAGATCAGGAGTCCTGTCTGATAACAGTCTCTGGGTTCCATGGGTATGATTATCAACAGCAAGGCACACTTCTACGAACCCTCTCTCCCTTGGGTCACATCAGTCCTGATGGTGTAGCTTTCCAGAGTTCCTTTTTAACTGACCAATCAATAACACCTAGTTAATGACCTGCTCCTCTGCAAAATCTCAGCTCTTTCACATGCCTGAGCTATTCACACCACTTTTTTAGGATTCAGTCCCTATTAGTTCACTCATACATCATTTCCCCAAGATTTTCTAAAACTTTCTTACTGCCAAACAGAAAACTAAGCTTTTGGCAAAGCTTTGCTTGCTTCACCACACATGAATTCTGTTTTCCTCTTTCTGTCTGTATCTGCTTTCTCTTTGTGAGTGCATCTGTATGCTGATCACCTTCACCCCCCAGCTCTCCTGCTTGTAGCTCTCCTTAGCCTGCAGCTGCCTTTTGTGTCTGCCAGCCACATGGTTTCTTTCCTAACTTCCTTCTTGTTGGTACTGCTTCCAGGTCAAGGGTTGCCAGGTCAAATGGACCAATGATCCCTTTACAATTGATGCAAAATCTTAAAGTCTTTTCCAAACATTCTTAAAAACAATTACAGGTTTCACAGGCATTTTTTAAAAAATTACAGTGTTTTCTTACTGTGCTGCTTCTGAGTCAAAGGTTGTCACATAATACACTAAATTATTATTTCCTCTAACTATTCACCAGGAGAGACATGAACAGCATGCCGAAATAAATAACAGTAGTCTAAGCAAAATTAGTAACCTCAGCAAATTTTAGATCCAGGTCTTTGACAATATTAAAAGGGCAAAAACAGTTACGTCTCTGGATGCGGATAGTATTTATGCTAGAGTGCGATTTGTGAGGTATTGACAGTCATTTTGAAGGAGATGTTGAATGCTGGCAGGGCTTCTGAAGCTTCAGCGGTACCAGAATGCAGCATTGAAAGCTGGATAGTAATAGGATGACAAACTCAGAGGTAGCCAGTTACGAAGCCTTCTGAGAAGATTGCTGAACCGACCTCATTGCCAGCAAGTGTTGGGCTTAGGACCCCCATCTGGTCCTGATGTCGGGGACTTGAAACCCATGGGAACATTCAGCGAGAGGAAATCATATTAAAATTTTTCAGTGCTCTCGGCAAACTACGCCTTGAATTCCTTCCCCAGTTCTTGTCACTGAAAGAAATGGAAACATTCACACACGGGAGATGTTTTAAAGAAGAGCCACAAGACTGATTTTGGGAATTGGAATTGGGTAAGACTGGAGAAACTTGCACCTTTTCAGCTTTGAAAGGAAATGATCTTATGGATATACAGGTAGATTGAGACTGTGAGAGCAGGACAAGGAGATACAGATTCAAACCGGTAAGGAGAAAGTTTGAGTGAACAATTTTTTTTTAACACAAGAAATAATCAAGAGGTGGATTGACTTGCAGACTAGTGGAGGTGAGAAGCTGGGAATTAATAAGCAGTTGGATGGTGCATTAGGACAGGGGGTGGTCATAGAGTCTTTCTGAGTGGATTGACCAAGATGGATTGATTGGTCTTCCTCAACTCACCTGTATCTATTTTGTGAAATTCAATCAACTACGGTCTCTTCTTTTTATTATTATTTTTATTCTCCCATGGTGTGTGGGCATCTCTGGTTAGGCCAGCATTTATTGCTCATGTCTAGTTGCCCTTGAGAAGGTGGTGGTGATCTGCCTTCTTGAACCGCTGCAGTCCATGTGGTGTAGATACACCCACAGTGCTGTTAGGTAGGGAGTTCCAGAATTTTGACCCAGTGACAGTGAAAGAATTGTAATATATTTCCAGGTCAGGATGGTGTGTGTTTTGGAGGGGTGGGGGGGGAGTGGGGGTTGGTGGGGGGGGGGGTGCGGTGGGTGGGCGGGAGGTGAGAGGGTGGGGGTGGTGGGGGGAGGAGGAGGTTGGAGGGGGAACTTACAGGTGGTTCTGACTCTTATCCTGGTTCCCGCTGTGGATTTTCCTCCTTGGTCTGTATGCAGCCTTTTCGGTTGAGTCTGATTTTCAGGTGTCATAGGGGAATGGAAATGCAGAACCATTTTGGAGTTGCAGAGCAATAAGTGGCTTGACGGAGAGTTTCTGGTCAAGGCTTGAAGCAAATCCAGCAGGCAAACATGACCTGTACCACCCCTGCTACTTTATGCCCCATATGGTGGGAGTACATCTGAATTCATGCAATGGAGTAATTTCACTGATACTGTGCTCCCAGTGAGGAGCTGCGCTCGAAGGAAGCACAGTTCAGAGACAGAACCACAATGCTGCATTACCGATTGACTCATGCTCCCTGTGAGCCAATGAGAGCATTAGAATTCGTAAATTTTCCCAAGCATTGTGTTAGTAACAACACTGAATGTTGAATTTGTTATGAAGCATCATTCTTTCATGCATAAGATTTTGAACAGTAAACTGCTGATTTACCCGTCGGAACAATTTATGGTTAGCGTGTCAGTTTTGAAAATGGTCTTATTTTTAATCAAACTTTATCAAATTTTTAAAATCAAACTACTTTGAATTTATTAAGTAAAAATGTTTCGAGCGGTTATTTTAGCTTTTAAAGGAATTTTGAATTTTTTTTCTCCAAAGAAGAGTCTGAAACTTTCAAGTTTAATCTTTTCATTACAAATCCACCAGATGTCAAAAACCAATGGGTGGAATTTTCCATCCTGGAGGTTAAGTCTGGGGCAGCCAAGAAAAGTACCTGGATGAGCACTTGGCATGTCGTAACATTCAAGGTTACGGGCCAAGTGCTGGTAAATGGGATTAGGTAGGTAGGTCAGGTGTTTCTCACGAGTCGGTGCAGATTCGATGGGCCAAAGGGCCTCTTCTGCACTGTGTGATTCTGTGATTCCTGTTGGGTGGCAGGGCGGGACAGGTAAACACGTGTGATCTTCTGCTTTTCAACTTATTAATTATACATGAAGAGGAGCTTGGCGAATCTCTTGGCAGGGAGGGCAGAAAGCCACCGGCCCTGCCTTGAGGTCAAAGGTCCAGGTGCCATATTTAAAGGGTCCCCGGACGTTCATTCACTCAGTGAAGGCCAGGAGCCCTGCATTACTCCTCCAGAGGCCTTGCGGCCGTAGCTCTTACTTGGGAAGCTCACAGATGTGAGCAATCACATCCCGGGACTTACAAGGGCACCTCCAGCATTGCGTTTTGCTCATCTCTAGGTGAGAACTCCACCAGCAATTTATCCAATGCTCACCGTTGCAGTGATCCATGTTGGCCAGCCTCTTGACGTTATAGAGGTCCCGCTGCTTCTTGCTGCTCAGGGCCCTGCTCCTCCTGGCCCTGTGACAACCAGCGATGGCCCTCCTTCTCCTCCTCTGGACGAGAGCCAGTACCAAGGCAGGGTTGCCTGCAGCCTGCATCATCGACCTCTCAGTGCATGTGTGAACGAATTGAAGTGATACATTGGCCTGAATTTTACATTCTAAGATCAGGAGTGATTCCCTCTTTGCAGAACGTATTGTGGGGCGTGATGGCATTGGGTGCTATTCACAACATTACCACCCCAGTTTCCGATAAAGACGCATGCGGCAGGTCAAAAAGGAGGTGCCGGCCTGCATTATTTAAATATCAATTTAAAAAAAACAATTCAGCTAATTAACCACCCAACTCACTGCAATAATATGGTCAGAGGGCAATAATATACCTTCAGGGTGAGATTTACAACCGGTGGAGAATCTGTTTTTTTAAAGGACAAGCTTGTTTGGGTGGGTTTTAAAACTGCAGCTGAGACCAGAGTCTCTGATTTGCAGTTCAGACTCTGTTGACTGCAGGGGCGGCTTATCTGAGTGGGCAGAGGAACCTTTTGGATAGTTCTCATGAGGAGAGCTCTCCTCTGATTCAGAGGGCTCTTTTGATGGATTATTTTCCTGCCCATTACCCAGGGTTGAGGAGTGAAAAGTGCCTGAGACAGACAGGAGGAGGAGGAGGGTGAGTGGAAGAAGGGAACGCTGGGGAGTTCAGGATGCTGTGGTTCCTCAGCAAGGGGACAGGGCAGCGCCAGTCCCCAAGGGTCAGGAGGAACGCAGAAACCCTCAGCGGAGGCACAGATGAACTCATACTGCCTCAAGGGTACACAGGCAAGGGTTTAGTCACCCACATCTGACCTCATAAGGTCTTTGAGCCTTTTGTGGCACTGAAACTAAGTCCTCCTCACCAGCTCAACACTGTAGACCTCATCAGTCACCTCCTCCCACACAGCCCAAGCCTGCCTGGGCACCCTCCTCTCCCCAGTGCTCGGTATGAGCTGGTGACGTCTCTCACCCACTGCACGCAGGAGGGCACCAAGGGTGGCCTCACTGGCTCCGGAGGCATTTTGCTCATTCGAGAACACTGCTCCCCTAGCTCCGATGATGCAGACACCTATGCATGACAAATATGTAATAAACGTACAACAACCCCTCAATGCCAAAAGATGGGAGGCTTGCAGAATTTTATAACTTCTGGTACCTATGAAGTTTGACATGGTTGGCAGAGATTAGGTAAAATTTAAAACAAAAGCTGAAAATGCTGGGAATACTCGGCAGCCCTGACTGCATCTATGGAGAGAGAAACAGGATTAACGTTTCGAATCTGTGTCCCTGGCCAAGCTGTTCCAGTACAGCTACAACACTGGCATCTACCCAGCAATGTGGAAAATTGCCCAGGTATGTCCTGTACACAAACAGCAGGACAAATCGAACCCGGCCAATTACCACCTATCAGTCTACTCTCAATCATCAGTATAGTAATGGGAGGGGTCATCAACAGTGCTATCCAGTGGCACTTGCTTAGCAATAACCTGTTCACTGATGTCCAGTTTGGGTTCCGCCAGGGCCACTCACTCCTGACCTCATTACAGCCTTGGTTCAAACATGGACAAAAGAGCTGAACTCCAGAGGTGAGGTGAGGTGAGAATGACTGCCCTTGACATCAAAGCTGCATTTGATCGAGAGTAGCATCAAGGAGCCCTTGCAAAACTGGAGTCAATGGGAATCAGGGGGAAAATGATCCATGGTTGGAATCATACCTAGCACAAAGGAAGATGGTTGTGGCTGTTGGAGGACAGTCATCACAGCTCCAGGACATCAGTGCAGGAGTTTCTCAGGGTAGTGTTCTCAGCAAAAGCATCTATAGTTGATTCATCAATGACCTTCTTTCCATCGTAAGGTCAGAAGTGGGGATGTTCGCTCATGATTGCACAATGTTCAGCACCATTCACAACTCTTCAGATACTGAAGCAGTCCATGTCCAAATTCAGCAAGACCTGGACAATATCCAGGCTTGGGCTGACAAGTGGCAAGTAACATTTGCACCTCACAAGTGCCAGGCAATGACCGTCTTCAATAAGAGAGAATCCAACCTTTGTGCCTTGACGTTCAATGGCATTACCATCACTGAATCCCCCGCTATCTGTGTGTGCGATTATCTCTTTGGACCAGGTTGGGAACCTGTGCAGCTGGGGAAGGTAGGTAGCATCTTGGCTGCCAAGCATTGT
Organism: Carcharodon carcharias; assembly: GCF_017639515.1. Lineage (NCBI taxonomy): Eukaryota > Metazoa > Chordata > Chondrichthyes > Lamniformes > Lamnidae > Carcharodon > Carcharodon carcharias. Next base: position 6,996,255 of record NC_054488.1, on the reverse strand, counting down.
GCTGATCATGCTGATTTTCCCCTCCATGACACTCGCTAACCTGTCCATGGAGGAAGCTTGATGCTCCAAAGAGTGGGTGATCTCAGTACTCATGGTCTGAATGGACACCTCCACAGTCTGGGCCAGAGCATGCAAACCCTCCAGTGTATATGCTAAATCCCCATGGACCTCACGTTGGACATCCAGCATCTGCCTGCCTCAAGGACAACTCTCTATTGTTCACTTCCCCGGATACTCTCTCCATCCTTCCCCTATAAGCCTGCCTCCCCGTCCAGCCTTGGCTCAGCGTGTTACTAACAGTACTCGGATGAAGTTATCCGAGGTTTCCGAGAAGGAGAAAGCAACATCTACGGACCTCAAAGTCATGGAGGAGGTGAAGCTCACCAGGTGCACTCCACTTCTATACAGTCTTGAAATTGGACGTTCTAAACTCTCGCTGGCAGGGAATTTAACTTGGAGGGCGGACTTCATTCTGGTGAGGTGGCCTTTTAATGAGCATGCATGAGATGCTAATGCATGCAAATGGGGTTCCTGACATTGTTCGTCAGGGAGCTCAGCCTGCCTCTAACCTGCCTCGAATGTTAGGGGGACGCAATTCCAGCTGTTTATCCCACCGAGAAAACAGATTTTTTGCCTCGCCCCAAGTGTCCACGCCCACCACAATTCCCACTGATGGTGGAGTGAAAAACTCCACCCAACGTGTCAAACATGCATTTCCTGCCATGTGAATGTGAAAACCAGTTGGGAAATAGATGCTAATATATGGTAGATGCAGATAACAGGTGCTTGTTCTTACACAAGAGAGACTGAGCACCATTTTCAAAATCTGCCAGGGTCAAATTGCACACAAGCCAGAAAGAGAGAGTATCATTGGAGGCAAGGGAAAAGGTGCTTTCTAAACCTCAAAGAGTGAAGAATTTTTCCTTCCACGTTTGTGAGCGATCATTAAATACAACCTGGACTAATGGGATGAAAGTCTTCTTCCCGTTTACTGTTAAAGAGCTTGCTTGGTTTCTGGGTGGTGCAGAAGACATCCCAGGATTTGACATCAGATTGAAACTGACAATGTCACTGAAAGGGACAATGTGAACTGCAGATTCGGGAATAGAAATTTCACACTTCTGCAGTCAGAGTTGAGGTAACATCAAAATGCTGAATATGTAAAGAGAGTTTTAACCTTCATTCAAAAACAAGAAACATCTGGCCAGATGTTGCGACAGAAATTCCACCCCATAAAGTTAATATCTCTCTCTGTGATGAAGAAGTATTCTCTGCACCCCTTCCCACATTTAATAAACTCAAAACCTTGCCCACCCTCAAAGTAAAAAAATTGCAAGAGGAGATTGCCAATGTTTTAGTCAAAATTAGTCATACTGTTGAGCTTTTGGCGCATAATATTAGTCACATAAAGGCTCTGATAATCAATCACTGTCATAAAGAAAAGTGTTTTAATAAATATCATTTAGCTGTAGGGTGATCTTCTTATACCTGAACAATTATTGCATTGTAGCTCACTAAACAAAACAAGGCTCATAAACAGTCAACACTTCTGTTAACAATAGCCTTATAGTAAGGTCACTGCATTGTGCTCCATTGACTCCAAGCCAATTGATTAAATGCATTATGATGATGCCACTGACTCCAGATATGCTAGTCCTGCACAGTCCACAGCATTCACAGTGTAAAGTGCTCAATATACCTTGTCCAGGGAACACTGGAGTCTCACTTTCCTCCCTGAATTTGCAACTGAAAATGTCACTAGCTTGCAGGAGACTGGGAGCATACTTTAAATATAACAATGAGAACAAAGCAGGATCGTCTTGTAAAAGTTGCTCTCTCAGGTTTACACAGCACCGGGGAGTTGTGAAACTTAATATTTCCATGCCACTGTCATATTTAAATAGATATCGGTCCTTAATAGAGGAATAGTTGAATTTCTCTAAGTGATAGGCTATTTTTGAGAGACGTTACTTTGTTAAAAAGTAATTTGCAAACCTCTTTGTTTGTTTGTAATGTACAACACGATAACGTAATTTATGTTGAAATGCATGACAGCATCCTTTGGGCTGATGTCATCAGAATAATACTCCCTTTGCTCATCTTTTCCAAATGAAAATGAATTTTATGAATGCTTTTCATTGACAATGCTCATTTAATTTATAGTTTTGACATGTTCAGGATACTGAAGAACTAATCTAACTCCTTTGTATCTAGTTCCGTGATTTATAGGAGGTAATTTTTTTTTTCAAATAGCACTTAGATTTGAGAAGAAAGCCCTATGGTGGTTTGAAAATACCATCACTTTTTTTTTTATTTTGCTCATACAGATTGGTAAATGATACATTTACAGAACTAGAAAAAACATTGTACATGCAAATCAGTGCATCTATAAAATGCGCCGGAAATGTACAATGCAAATCTTTGAAAAATCATGCCTCAGGTCTATATTCCTTATTTCCTTCATAGTTTAATCTATAATAGGCAATTCAATAAAGGAAGATTAAAGTCAAAAAGGGTATTGCCTTCTCATTAAACTGGATGTGGGCCAACAAAATGCATGTCGAAGTTTTCTTCATTTAATTCTCCATTTCCAGATGGTTTTGAGGACCAGCATCAAACATGTGTTTCTCTTTGTGTACAGCGGGAGATTTCCTGCTTGTTTTATTTGAACTTACAGGTTTACAGAAAGCCATTTACTTTCAGATTTAAGAAAATGACAGAGTAGGACACAGGGCCGGAACTGCTAATGAAGCCTTGAGGAAGAAGTCTGAATGTACAATAGATTACAGTGTGATCGAGTTGCACTTAATTATTCCAGTATTTAGCAAATTGCACCTATTAGACTTGCACATCTGGTATCATTATTCAACAATTGGATGGGCTGTTTTCTAATCCTGAAATTGTTGTGTCATATCATTGCTTTAGCTGTAACCTATCTAAAAAGTCTTGACCCTTTTTAATATTGCCATTTAGCTCTTTGCAAATGATCTATTTTTAATAAAATATTATTTTTGGTTATTAGTTGATTGAAAGGAAGTTGGAAAGTAATATTGCTACTGTGAAGGGGTTCTATAACATGCTTTGATCTACAGTGGAAATCCTCATGTTAAATATTTCAGCTTGTTCAGTTGAACTCTTCCCACCTACCCTGAAAAAAGATACTGGAAATGAAAGGGGATAACATATGAATATGCACACAGGCTTGAAATCATCACCATTGAAGCTGCTTACTGCTGTCTTAAAACAAATTAATTGCTTGTCACGAAAATCTATGACGGATTGCATATTGAATTCTTTCTTGCTGGTCACAGTAAGATTAAGCATTGTTAATGGATTCGTATAGATGCTGAGAACATGGATTAGTCTGGTTTGTTTGATGCATTAAAATGCATCTTTAGCTCCTTCATTGCGGTAGAGGGTAGTTAAATATGCTAATGCTTGTTAACTGCGCAGTTTTGGTCCTCATCTGTCTAAAGCAACAACCTTAACAGATGAATGGGCTAGTGGTAATTTCATTCAATTGATCCAAATGTTTGGGACTGATCAGTGAATCTTTCTATTCCATTCAGTTCTGCCATTTCATACAAATTCAATAATTGATTGACGTTTGTATCTTAAAGTGAAGAGTTAGGTCCATGAGAGGGGCAGGGCCATGATTCTTTTCAGTCTTTATGATGGGCAATTATTTAGCCAGGAGCTTCCAATTGTAAGTTTGTATTTGGCTACCTGTTCAGTCTTCAATATTATTCAATAAACTTGCCCATTATTAACTTTCCCACCACCTGAGTCGATGTTATCCAGCGCTCGCACGATATATTCAGGAAGCGGGAGTTCAATAATAAAGCTTCTTTGTTCAACCCTTGCATACCAAGTTATGAGGAAGGTAAAGGCAAACCTTAGTTCATAGGGAACTAGAGGTTATGTTTATGTGAGTAACTGCAAATGCTGAGCTGAGCCCAAGGGAAATACCTAGGGGCAGAGATTAAAATATTTTGTGCCCATTTTATGCCACAAATTAGCTGTCATATTCCCAACATTACAGCAGTGACTAACACTCCATAAATACTTAAATAAAAACTGAAAAACTCAGCAGGCCTGGCAATATCTGTGGAGAGAAAAACAGAATTAACGTTTCAAGTCCATATGATTTTTCTTCTTCCAAAAATGCTTCATTGGCTGTAAAACACTTTGTGACATCCTGAGATCATGAAAGATGCTATAAAAATGCAAGTTCTTTCTTCCTTTCTACGCTATATTCAGTGTTGGGTATTAGGGCAGAATGAACATACATACCATTGCAGTCTAACTCCCAAGGCAATCTGTTGACAATCAAATTAATTTTAAACTTTGAATAGAAAATAAATTTAAAAGTAATCAGCTGTATTGCTGACTTGTATCCAACATTATTCGGTATTGACTATGTATTTATTTATTGATAATACTGATTGGCCAAGGACAATGCCTCCTGATTAAAAATGATAGCAAAATGCCAATGATGTCACTGCATCCATTGCTAGCCTTGCCTTTTGCTGCTGAAATAGTAAAACCCAATGCTGAAGAGTAAACAAAGCTTTTGGCCTGCGATAAAGCAAAACAATGTTGTACTGTACCTCAGGCAGTAAAATACATTTTGGTACTGATGTAGGTAACTGAAAGATAAAAAGAATACGGGTGTTGGAAACTGCAAGAACATTCCATTCACGCTGGCTGTGAGGGGACATTTTTGAAACAATCTATTGCTAATAAGGCAGATACTGTAATCACAGGAGGGAAACAGTGCATGCAGGGAGCATGCGTTGGAATTTAGAAGGTAACCTTGTAATCATACTTTAAAATAATGATCAAGAAAAGCACATGCAGCACGCACTGGAAGTTCCAAACTGTACTCTCGAGGGACAAGGAGGGGTTCTCAGCAGAAAGTGTGAAATTGAAAATTACCCTCTGATGTTTACGTAACGGGAATGGGGAACAAAGAAGCCTTTGAACCGTCACCAGGGAATTCCAAAGAGGAATTTTTTTTCTCAGTTATTTTTAATTATATTGCGATTGTGTGCCAATAATGCTTAAAATGTGGATTAATAATCTTTGTGCTTGATACAATCATAAGGAGATTATTCTGTCCTGGCTGCAGGTATGAGTGATACCAACTGGACACATTGCACCTTAGCCTGTGAGTCGAATTTATACAAAAGAATAAGGCTGCAAAATTGGACAGGGCCCAAACATGGGTGCAGGTTCATGATGCAGGATTACCCCAGTGCCTGTTGCTTCATAGCCAGGGTTAAGCACACTATTCACTAGTTGCACTTCTGGGCATGGGCCCAACATTATACTAGAATACCACAAGTTCAAGCTAGCCTGCACTACTTACAGCCAGCCTGTATCTCTTAGAAAGGAGGTGCATTGCTGCTGGCACAGTGTTGGAATCACTCTACAACTGATTCTGACCAGGAACGGACAGAAGGTTGACCCAAATGGCAGAGTGAGAGCTTCAGGATTTTCCAGTGCTGCATTGGAGGCCTTGGTGTAGGAGATGGAGAGGGGGAGAGATGTCATCTATCCACAGGAGGCCCACCACACAAACATTGCAGAGACAATGGAACAAGTTAGCCGTGGTGGTCATGCTGTATCCTACCAACCGCACCATTAGTGTCAAACTGCTTCATGCACCTCACCTCATTACTCACCTATCAACAGTCACTCATCTATCAATCACAACCCATACTTAACATCCATTAGGCTGGATTTTTAGCCCTGCTGGAGCTGGGATCAGAGGCAGGCGTGGCTGAAAATTAGCCCTGTTGGCTGGCATGCTGGCTCCCCAGCTCCTCCCTACCTTGGGACCATTTTTGCAGAGGTAGAATCAGATCTAGCAGAGCAACCCATCCACATGCAGCAGGACGCGGATCGATCCCATTAAGAGCCTTATTAAAACCAATTAGTTTAGTTATCTCGAGGCTGGCACTTGGCTGCAGGCCGCAGGTCCACGCTCCTGGCAGGACTAGAGACCCTTCTTGCCTGCCTGGGTGCAAGTGCAGCTACAGGCCGTACTGTAGAGGATTACATCCTCTGTCCCCTGCCCACAATGGTGGCCTGGCTGCTGAGTCTATTTTTTAATTAAAGGTGTAGAAAAGTTGGGGAGAGGGTGCCTCCATGTTGATGCTCTGTTCCTTACCTGCCTTCACAGCTTGTTGCTCCTCTTGAGCTGCAAGACCTCTGATTGGCCTATCAGGTTCAAGAGACTGCCTCCATTGACCTTAAATGAATGGACAACCTGCCTCCATTGCCTGTCCGGGGGGGGAGACCCCTGTAAAATCCCAGTGAGTTACCGTTTAACCCCGCAGGTGGGTTTGGTGCCCAGAATTAGTCCTGATTTCTATTTCCCACCTCAAGGGAGAAAACATTGCCCATAGTTTCACTTCATTCTCACAGCTACAAGCCTCACAAAGATGAGGGGGTCCTTATTCTCCATCCGCTTTCTCACATCCCATTCCTCCTCATCCCACAATCTCTTCTGGTTAAAAGCAGTGGGTGAAAGGGTGCGCCTCTTGCTTTCCCCCACCCCCGATTCCCTCACCACAATCCTACCCTTCTGCCTTTCTCCTTTCAGATACTCAAGAATCACAAGCCGGCCTAGCAGTGATGGATGAGAAGGAGGTGGAAATTCAGGAAGACAATGATGGAAGAGAAATGCCATCATTCACTCTCACGCTCACAGCTCCCAGCTCAGATGCTGATGCTTCTTGTTTTTTAGTGGATATCTTGGAGGTGGGAACTGCACCTGGTGAGGCACCAGGCACAAGTAGCCTGTAACCAGGGCAGGGGACAAGGGTAGCATACTGACTGGAGGCTGAGGCCACACACAAATTCTGCTGAGGAGGGGTCAGATGGGTACTTTGATGGGGCTGGTTACAGAATGGTCATGCACAATGAAATGCTTAGTGCATTGGAAGGCCTGCCAGAAAAGCTGCAGGCAGTGTCAAGAAGCATGGAGGAGTCAGGCATCAACTTGGCACAAGACTTTGCACTGAACCTGAAGCCCATCTTTCCCAGCATGGAATTGGTGATTGACATCATTGGAACACTAACGGACACAAACGTGATGCAACCTGAATGGCCAGTGTCTCAGTTTCCATTGCAACACAAGCAGAAGACATCCAACATAAGGATTCTGCAGTGGAACCTCACATCCAAGTCATGCAAGCTCAACTTGCTCAGGTTACTGCCATCACAGCTCCAGAAACCCAATGCTCAAAGGAACTTGTGGGCACTCACAACAGTCCAGCAATATGTCCTCCACCAGATTGCTGGAATTACTGAGGCTCTGCCTTGGGGAAGTGGCAGTGGCTCCATGGGCATGAACCTGCTGTCTCTCAGCATGACAGCATCTGTCCTTCCACCACTGCCATACCACCAGTGCCCTCACAGTTGCCTGTCAACCAGCCAGCCCCAGCCTCCCTCCTCCTTTGCCAAGGTGGTGCAGTCCTAAGCTGAGCCTAATATGCCTAGAGCTGCCTAAGATCATTCTCCAAGGGCATCTGCAGTCTCCCCCACTGAAAGCCAGTGTTCTTTCTCCAGCTGTGTTGCAGCCACTGGGGTAACACTGCATAGGGGAACTGGGATGGACAAAGGAAGACAGACACTAAGGGAATGCACAAGGGTGGTTAATTGACTTTTGTATGCAACATGGCATGGTTTTATTCATAACTTTGGTTTGGAATGTTTGATTTGTGGTGGCCTTTTTATTTCAGCATTATGGCTATGATGTGGACAACTGTGATGAGAGAGGGAGGGTAAGGTCTGTGGGACTGTTGATTAATTGGGAATTGGGATTATGGTTATTGGCATCATGGTTTGATGAGTCAGTCACATTCGGCTCAGCCAACAATGTGTTAGTTGCTCTTCCCTTCCCCCTGCTCCTTCTCTTCCTCTTCCTCCTCCTCAGATGATTGCTGTGTAACTGGTGATAATGGCTGTAGCCTCATGATAGTGAGATTCTGCAGCAGACCACCACAAATCTTGACCTGTGCTTGGGAGTCCTCCAGGACAGCCTAGGCAGCAGAAGCATTGTGCTAGCAGTCCATAGGGCTGCTCTGTCACATTTCATGTGGCTGCATGGATTTTGTTTTATGAATGTTGTCTATGATTATGTGGGTTGTGCATCAGAGTTATGAACCGTGTTATCAAAAGGATAGCCCTCATCGCCCAGTATCCACCAACAAGTTTTTCACGGTGGTTTAATTGTAGACGGCTCAGTGTAGTGCCACAGAGTGAAGGCATCATGACTCCTGCCAGGATATTGAGCATTGATTGACCTGTGTGGTACTTTGCTTATGGTGAAACACCAGCTGTATGTTGAAGCACTGAAACCCCTTTCAGTTGCTTTGCATGAGTTGCCATGTGGCATTGGCAAATTATAACGCATGCAGTCAATGGCACCCTACACCATGGGGAAGCCTGCAATCTCATGAAGCCACATGTTCACTCCACCGGCTTCTCTCTGGCATGAACAAATGGAATGTATTCAGTTCTCTTGGAACAGAGAGCCTCCTTGATCTCCATTACGCTACAGTGAACAGCAAACTACAATATGCCACAAATATTGCCTGCTCCACCCAGAAAGGAGGCAGGTGCTTTAAGATTCATATCCACAGTCAACTTCCCAGCTACTGGCCATGCTGTCCTCATCCTCCTGTGAGGATGCACTTACCACAGTAGCAGGTGGCAAATGTCAGTGAGCGCATCCTTAGTGAAGCCAAGTTATCTGAAATATTTTCCTTGCTGAGGCTGAGGTTGGAAAATTGCTTCCTGAACACCCTGGGCAGATATAGCCTCCTGCTGAGAGCCTTTCTCCTCCTTCCTCTCCGACCAACTTGTCCTACTCTGTGTCACCCCTGCTCATTCCACCTGTCATGCTGCATTTTAAGGGAGATATATACCACTGAACCTATGTCTGAGAGTACGTGGGTTGTGTGAAATCCTTGAAGTCAAGACCAAGTTCATCAACACCTGCCACACTACGTCCTGGAGACTTCAGTAGCTTTAAAAAGCTATCCAACACGTCTTCAATCGCAGCAAGAGCCAGTAGAAATCAACCAATAACTAACCTGAAAGTAGTCAATGAGCCCTTAAATAGTGTTAATGGTGAGGAGGGGTGGTGGGTGGGGTGCTCCTTCCTGCTGCTCCGCACGGTTATGAGAGAGCTTTAGCTGGACCATTGAGTTCCAAAGTGGCAACACTTCCCTCACATCAGAGTTACACCTGATTGACATCGCAACCTGCCCACCCGGTATACATCTCAGGAATGCACATGCTAACACCCTCACCAATATAGCAGCTGGCCTGGCTAACACCAGGGCCAGGATTTCCAGGTTGGCATGTGGGGGTGGGCCCCACATGCAGTGACGTCGGGCAAACACGCCATCGTGATATTTCGGTGGGCAGGTGTGCGATGATCCCCGATGCGCGCCCACCACTAATTAGCAGGCCAGTTAAGGCCCTTGAGTCAGTAACTGATGCCGATTTTTTGGGGCCTGTCTGATCTTCAGGTCGTCGCACGGGCGCAATGAGCAGGCGGTTAGGCCAGATTTTCATTAATCTCACCCACAGGCGGGATAAGAGGGGTGAGTAGGGTCGCGAGTGTTATTTCTCAGGCATTTAATGCTTAAATTTACTGATGCTTGCCTGTGTGAGCAGGAATACTTCAAAACTCTTCACAGCTGCTTGAACAGGAGTAACAGGCTTCAGGTCAGGTCTCTGGAGTTAACATAATTTTTGGGGCCTAGCTGGTTTGAGGAAGCCTTCCCTTAGGGAAGGGGAATGGGAATGGGAGTTGTGCTCTCCTCTGGAGGGTCCTCCTCTGAGGAGGAAGGGAGGGCCAGAAGGGGGAGGAGGTCAGGAGTCCACATTCAGCCTCCAGGGGAGCCACCTTTGGGAGGAGATGCGCGGGCACAAGGGGCTCAGGGCCAACAGGAATCTAAGCTGGAAGGGGCCACAGAAGGCGCCACTATCCTGCTGCCAGGGTTTACAGGTGACGATGCAGCTACCTCATTATGTCTGAGGTGCAGTGCCAAAAGAGGCTCTGCCTCCCAAGAAAGTCACCTCCATCTGTCAGATGATTGGCCCTGAGATCTGTACCAACTGTGTGGGTGGACACCCCATGCCAGTGGCTCTGAAGGTCACAGCTGCCCTCAGCTTCTAAGCCTCTGGCTCCTTCCAGGGCTCGGTGGGTGATCTTTGCAGTGTCTCCCAATCAGCTGTCCACACTTGTGTCAAGCAGGTTACAGACGCTCTGTTCAGGTGTGCATTGACCTTCATCCACTTCCGCTGGGACGAGGCCAGCCAGACACAGCGAGCCAGAGGCTTCGTGGCCATTGCTGGCTTCCCCCGTGTCCAGGGTGCTATAGACTGTACACATGTGGCCATCAACGCGTCAGCAGGTGAGCCCGGTGCCTTCGTCAACAGGAAGGGCTTCCACTCCATGAACGTGCAGATAGTGTGTGATCACAGGATGCTGATTCTACAAGTCTGTGCAAGGTACCCAGGCAGCTCCCACGACACCTACATCCTCAGGCACTCCCAGGTGCCGGGGCTCTTCAGTGCTCCAGCCCGGCTGGATGGATGGCTGCTGGGTGACAAGGGCTATCCCCTCAGAAGGTGGCTCATGACGCCTCTCCCCATCCAAGAACAGAAGCTGAGCAGTGGTAATAGGAGCCAGGGCACCACAAGGGCTGTGGTGGAGAGAGCCATCGGTCTTCTCAAGATGTGCTTCCAATGCCTGGACCACTCAGGAGGTGCACTCCAGTACCCTCCAGATCGTGTATCGCTGATAATGGTTGCATGCTGCTCTCTCCACAATCTGGAGCTGGATAGCGGGGGACGCAGCAGAGGAAGATGTAGATGCAGATGCTCTGGCTGCACACGATGAGTCTGAGGATGAGCACACACAGGGAAAAGCTGAGGGGGTAGGTGCTCACTCGGACATCCTCCAGGGAGGCAGGGACACCCAGGAGGCTTTAATCCAATGAACCTTCAGTTAGCCCACTAAAGATGGGCCTTCAACACACAACCAGGGCTGCAGGCTCCACACTCGAAACCTGATAGCATCATCTGCCTGGTTAGGAACATTAACCATGTGCCTTGTCAACAAAGCTCAATGTCAAACAGATCACTCATAACATCTTGGGCTCCCATCCACCTGCAGAAGTAAGGAATCACCCTGAGCTATGTTCACATATAAAAATTTAATGAATTAACAAAATGAAGCAGAAAGAAACTGAATGCAAAGGTGTTCAGCATCACACCAACTTGTCATCAGCTCATAGCGGAGCAACATAAAATCACCAGTGAGAAACCCGTGGGGTGCCTAAGGTGCCTTATGTTTCCGTTTCCGGGTGCTACGTCTTGGTGCTGCCCCCTCGCTGGGAGGGGTATCTGAGCCAGCCTGCTGACTCTGCTGTCCTGTTGGCCTCGATGACCTTGGCAGTCGTCCTCTGGCCTGTGGAGCCTGTGCTGGCCCCGCCTGGGAGGGAGCTGCCAGTTCCACAGCTGGCATCTCCCCAGTCACCACAGCCTAATCGGATCCCACTGTCGCTGGCAGAGGGGCAGAGCTCATCCGGAGTGCCCTGAGAGGAGCCTGCAGAGTTGACCGTCAGCTGCTGTGCCGATATGAGGTCACTTCAGAACTCCCTGTTCACCATTGATGGATGGGCACCCATCTGGGATATTTGGTGCCCAATCCATCTCCTACACTGGCACTGACCAGCTGAGGTCAATGCCGCTGTGAGGGCTTGCTGGTCTAAGCGCATCCCCAGGGGGCCCTGATTGTTCTCCTGGAGGAGCCTCTCCATGAGATTCACCATTGTCTCAATGGAGGAAGCATGGTGCTCGGCCACGGGGCTCATTGCATCGCTGATGCTCCGTGTGGACTCTGTCAGCACGGGCACCATGCCATGCATTGCCTCATGTATCTCTACCAGATCCTCGCATATACCCCTGCAGTCCTCCAACTGCCGGCACCATGGGCACTCTCTGTCTCTGCCTGGACCTCAAGTGAGTGTGAAGTGCCCTCACCGCCGTGCCCTGGGACACTAGCCGAAGATCTAATTCCCACCGAGGTGCTAGTATCTGTGCTGGTGCCTGCCTGGCAGAGATGGTGTGACGCTGGTGAGTGGATTTCCTCTGGGCTCTCAGGGGTGAGAGGCGGCCCCTCTGCCTCCTCCTCCCAGCCCTGCTCCGGTGATGCTGAAAGGTAGAATTAGGACATTTGATTAGTTCAATTGGAGACAATGTCAATGTGTATGCCTGGCCCCCGGATTAGTTTGTGCTCATCCTTCCATAATCAATGGCCAATCCTTGATGGAAGCTTCAATCACTGAACACTCAACAGTGGGATGGTTGCTGGGACACACATGGTGACCTCAGTGCATGGCAATCTTACCTCTCCATGGAACCCCAGCCTCACCGCCACCGATGGACCTGGGTGCATGGCGCGTCTCCAGCTCCATCGCCTCCTGCTGGTATCTGGTGACGATGGCCAACTGGTCCTGGCCTCCGCTGGTCAGCATTGGCTCGGCGGCATTGTGTGCAGTCTTCTCCTGAAAAGGAGAGAGGAGCATTGATTAGTCCACCCTGTACCTGGATTCCCATCGCATCCCTGCCAACCCAGCCAGAGTGGGACATTGCAGGACTCCAGTGAATCATCACCCCGCACACTCACACCAAGAAACCAGGGCTGACCCCCCCCTTGTCCACATGCTGCCTCCATCACAGTTGCCACCACACAGTTTAACCTTGCAAAGCAAGGATGCACAAGCACGTGGAGGGCCAAGGGCAGCTGATGGATTGGTGCCCCACCACCTGGAAGCTCTCCTCCCAGCATGTCAGCAGTCTGACTTTGACGTGTTTTGTAGTTCCAGCACGGCTCCTAGGTACAGATCCTTGAGGTAGCCCCCAAAACAGTACTCTGGGTGTCAGTATACCACATGCTGCGGGTGCAGAACCCATCTCAGCACAACTCTCTCAGGGTGAACCAGGCATTGGTAACATCTGCTGGCCCACCCAGCGAGGGACACGTGCTGTGAATGATTCAATGCTGTAACTGCACTCAGAGTTGGCGGGGGTGAGGGAGTCTGGGAGGAAAGCCTAGCTGCTGTGTTAAGTGACTTCTGCCTACATGGTACTCACCCCTCCTGAGTGCAAGAGGGCATTGAAATGCTTGTGGCGCTGGACCCACGCACGTCGCACCACATCATGGGAGCTGCCTATCTCTGCCACCTCCTCCCAGGCACGTTTGGTCAGGTGGGGGGGGGGGTGGGGGGGTTCTCCTCCTCCCATCCTTAGGAACGAGGACTTCCTGCCATGCTGCCACCTCCTTCAGGAGGGCAACTAGGCACTCAGCAGAAAAGCAAGGGGCACAGTGCCCCGCTGACCTACCCTCCTGTCTGGCCCACTCTCCAGCAGTGCTCTGGGGAGAATTCTGTTTGCCCTGATGCACAGCCTTTGTAAGGCTGCCTGTGCGCTATTTAAACAGGCAGTTTATTCACTGCAGTCCCACTGCTGCCCGCCCACACCCGCTGACCTCAGGAGCTGTGTTTCACGCTGGGTGGCCTTAATTGGCCCGCCCACATAAACTGGCAGTGCAGAGCCGATTGTGGGCAGCGATTGTCTCTGCGCCCGCCAGTGCCCGCTCCCGACGGGGAGAGAATTCTCCCCCAGAAGTGTCTATTTACGCCAGATGGCATATTGGAGCACACAACACTCTTGGCACAGTGAAGTAAGGAACTAAATTTTACAGTCCAAGTATTGTCCTAAAAAAAATTAAATAAATTAATATGATAAATTGGAAAGCATGTATTTATAGTACAGACCTTTCCCACTATAAAACACAACTAAATGAATCCAAAATGTTGAAGTGCTAAACTCATTAATAAAGTGCTTCTTCCCAAGTGTGGAGGAAGCAGATGAGTGTGGCACTGACATAACTCCAACCTATTATTCGTTGAGGCCACATTTTTTTCTCATTAACATTTTTACTTTAATTTAAGGTAATAGAGAACATATGTAGTTTGTTTGTTGCATGAAGTATAGATAGTTTTGGATTTCACTGTCTTGTTTTCCTTTTTATTCCAGATAAAGCGACAGTCATTTCTAGGTTATCACTAAAGGCATCTTCCCTGGAAGGGGTGAAAATCTATTGACAGGTGCCAGTGGTTGGAAAATGCTTTAATTGAAATTTGGACTATGTTTAGAAGTCTCGCTCTGAGTTTTTCTCTTCCTTCCACAACTTGTTGTTTTACACAGTTTTCAGTGGCACGTTCGCCAAGAACGCGGGGGTTTAAGTCTGAGCCTTTTTTGTTCAACTTTTAAAAGAACTCAAAAGTCTTACCAGAAATTTTATTTCCTGTTCTTGAAATGTGAAGCACCATCTCAAGCATCTCAGAGGCAGTGCTAAAAGTGTGTCATTACTATACTGTGAGCTTTCCAAAAGGTTCAATTTTCAGAACAACTAGTTCTGAGTTAGTGCTGTAGATCTTTTTTTTTTGTTGAGTGCAAGTTCATGCTGAGGCAGCTGTCCTATCCACTTCAATGTACAATTTTATGACACTTTTTTAATACTTTTTGTCTTCAGTTAATGGAGATAAAAACAATAGGTTTATAGCAGCACTGTACCACAATGACATTGCTCTTGAGATTAATGAAAGGGAGAAAATAAAAATCTTTGGATGTAGAATATCTGTAAAATTAAACCAGATTATGCAGTGTCAACCAAATACCTATAGTCACTAAATTATGACAACAAATCAATCCCAAACCATTTCCTAATAAATGTCTGATGTATTTACTGCTTTAATTATGTTCTTGTAATGTTGTTTAAGATGTCTGTGGAGGAATTTGTTAGCTTCAGGGCACATTTATAGCTCATTCTATATTTGCTATTAGCACTGGCGCCACTGTAGACCCTACAAATGGTTATATGCTGTGGTTGAAAGGTTGTGCTCTCTATAGTGACGTAGTGCAATGTGGTATAGACTGGTGGTGAATGTATAAATCATAATTTAAATTGCAAATGATCCCCTTTTATATTCACATTTATATATCAGAATGCAATACAGGGTGAGCAAAAAATTAAGGGCTTGCATTTTGAGAGTGTCTTTCATGAAATCTGGAAGTTCCAAATGCTTTGCAGGCAATGAAGCACTCTTGAAGTGCAGTCACTATTGAAATGAGGAAAACATGGCAGCCGATGTGTGCACAGCAAGCTTCCACACCCAGCAGTGTAATAATGACCGACTATCTGTTTTACTGATGTTGACCATAATACTGGGGAGAACGCCCCTGCTCGTCTAATAGTACCATGGAATCTTTCCACATCCACCTGCGAGGGCAGACAGGACTTTGGCTTATATCTCATCTAAAAGCCAGCGCTTGTGACAGTATGGCATTCTCTCAGCATTGCACTGAAATGTCAATCTAGATTATATGTTCAAATCTCTGGAGTGAGACATGTACTCACAGCTTTTTGATTCAGAGGCAAGAGTGCTATGATTGGGTGTTACCAGCAAATGTAAATACAACATAAGAATGAATTTGAACGTGCACTTGGAAAGGCTTGTAGCATGCTACTTAATTTTATTTTTGCATTAATGTATGAAAATTGAGTGTGCGGGGACCAGCAATTTAGGGAACTGGGTAATTTTCCTTATTGCCCACATTCTATCAAACAGCATATGTGAGAGGTTCACTTAAAATTCAAAATACAGCTAACAAGGTGACCACTGAAATTCCTCTATTGCTCTTGTTTGCACACAACGATAAGCTCATTGCAAATGGGTGTTAAAGGCCAACAAGGAACTGACCTACAGGTAAGCTTCCTTTACATTTCACTGCTCACTCCTTCCTGCTTCCCCTCAATTGAAAGCCATGGAACTGCATTTATTACACAACTTTGTAAAAGAGGCTGAAGAAGACCAAATAAGGGATGCTAGGGAGATCATGTAGCAGTAAAGGAGGGCTGGCCAACACCAGCTTTTCTGCCTCCAGCCATATCGACAGACACACACACAGCCAGCTGCAAGTGATTGAAGGGAACATTTTTCAGATTATGCAGATTCGGCAGGGAGTTAGTTACAGCACTATGCCAACTGCTGCAAAGGTATCTGCAGCTCACTTCCATAATACGGATGGCATTGCTAGTGGCAGGTGAGGTCACCCCGCCTTAGATTTTATACCTTACTTCCATTCAAGTTGTCACTTGAGACATAGGCAGCATCGCCCAACAAGGTGTTCACAAAGCTATCAAATAGGTGTTTGGTTCAATGCTCGACAGGATCAGGATGTTGACCATATGGGTCTCTAGGTCTTAAGCATAGGGCAATACCCTACTTGAGCAGAACAGGCTTCAACACATTGACATGCCGCTGGTCCGTGACCACCAATGTCATGTCATGCGTGTCAATGCCTCCTTTGAGGAAACAATCATAATGCTTTAATTTGAAAATAATGATTTGTGATGGCATTACTGGAAGGTGAAGGTAGACAGCAAGAATGGCTCCTCAGAGACCAAGGGTACAGTTGTCAATTATTGATAACAACATCTTATGGCAGCCATGGGTAGAAGCAGAGTGAAGGTATAATGAGGTCAACGTAGCCAACAAGCAACATTATGGAACAAACAAATGACATTTTGAAGCCATATTTATATAGAGATTGAGGGCGTCATGTAGCATTGACTTGCTCCAAAAATATTTGCATATGCTGCAATGTTTCCTGTATAAAGATGCCTAAACATGGAAAAGGAAGAAGCCAGAATGAAGGCTAAAAAATCAAGACACAGACTCTGTGGCAGAGCCATCGGACAGCCCAGCTGGGGGTGTGCCAGGTACTCATCCACAAGACATTTAGTTAACATTTTATTTATCTCCTTACGGAATCTTGCAACCCACAAACACTCAGCAATTTGCCTTGAGCATCTTCTGTAAAATTATTCTACACACTTTATCCACTAACATGAATACCATCAAACAGCAACATTTGCTTTTTTTCTTACATTCTACCCAATCAAAAAACCCCTCTGGACAAAGTTCAAAAAGAATATAATTGATTTACCATCCTACTTGTGCTGTGTGTCAATGACATGACAGCCTTGTTCCATTATGCTTTCCTTGCTTAGTGCTAGTGCACTGTATGCAACTTGTAGCTTCTCATCTGTGACTGCCTGCTGAGTGATTCCCCTGTGGAAGAGTTAAATATGCTTGCTGGCTGGCGGGTCTCAGTGGTTGCTGTTTGGAATTTTGTGGTAGCCTGGGGCGGGGGCCACAGTGGGGAGAGGGGTTTGGTGGTGTGGGTCCGGGAAGGGGGAGATGGAAGAGAAAGCCATGAAACACAATTTAGGATAGGGGGTCCCCGATGAAGATTTGGCTTGGTTGGCAGCTGTAAGAATGGTCTCAAAATAAAGACCAAAATATTCATGACCTCCTTGTGCTAACGGATAAAAGGGGTGGGGGAAGAGGGGAAAGGTTAAGGAGATGTATTCCAGTGTTACTTAGACGTTAGGTTTTGATTTTAGAGACGAAGGCAGGATCATGCAGTGATTATGTTATTAGACTAGTAATCCCAAGATCTGGATTAACAATCCAGAAAGTATGAATTCAAGTCCTACCATGCCCATTTGAGAATTTGAATTCAGTTTAATAAAATTTGGAATTAAGGAACTGCTAACATTGACAATGAAGTCCTCAAGTAAAAACTAAAACCATGAAAACCCTTCAGGAGAAGAAACCTGGTTTTCTGATCTAGTGTTATGACAGGCATTCTACTCAAAACCCAGAGGGAAACTTGAAGCAGCTGCCACAACTATTTGCAATTTGTATTTACTTTGAGATGCGGGCTTTGAATTCATTAAAAAGGCAATCGAGTCTTATAGCTTTCTGACAAAACAAAATAAAACCTTTATTAATAAAAAAATGATTTTAAGCACATACATAGGTTTACAACCTACTACTATGATAACTCCTAGCTTCCCTAGTTAATCTAACTCCCAGTTACACCTCCGTTAAGGCAACAGTAAAACACATAGATTTTAACAGACCCAGGCAAAGTACACACCCTGGACAGTCGAATTAAAAGCGAGTTTTTCCTCAGCTTTGGTTCCTTGTAGGTAGCAATTTGAGGCTTTTCACACTTGTGTTAGAACTTATAGATGCTTCTCCTGGCTAGGTGAAATATTTCACCCCCTCTTTTGAATTCAAGCTACTCTCATTTATTTAAAAATGCAAATATTCTTTTTACATGTCATGTTCTACAATTTCAACCATGTTTACCTACTTAACATTTCAAACCTAGCTTGTCTTCTGATAAATCAAAGTTTTCCGACTAGCTGCCTTTAATTCAATTAAGTCTCCCCCACACACACACCCACAGACACAGACCCCACTATTACTTTACTTTGCAATAAATTCCAATAACATTATGAAAATTATCACATCTTCTTGACATCTAGTCTGACCTATGATTCCACCAATGTGGTCGACTTTCTTAATTGCTCTCTAAAGTGGTTTTGTAAATCAATCAGCTCTCTCAAGAAGAACTGTATCACCATCTCTCAGGGCATCAAGCAAAGAGCAATAATGCAGTTTTGCCAGCTATGCCTACACCCCTGGAACAAATAAAACAGAAGTGTTGATGAAGTTTCGGCTCTGTTATCCTTGTACTTTATATGGCTATAAGTGAATAAAAGTATCAGAAAAGTTCATGTAAGTGTGCCATAATGAACTGAGAGATTGTACATTTATACACCAAAAAGTATGTATCAAACGTCTATGTGAAGTTTATTATTTTAATATGTATTTGACAAAGCAACGCATGATTTACCAGCCAAATTAGATTTCAATCTCAAGGGAAAGGCCTGAAACATACAAATACATTTTAAAGTACATAGTTCTTTTTTCAGCTGCCAGTTTCAAGTCCATTTCACCTGTTCTAAATCAACTAACCAGTGGGTTATGCCATTGAATTGATTCAGGAGCATGACCATCAATAAATAGGTCATCTCAAAGAAATTACCACAAAAAAGGCTTCAGAGAAAAGAAAAATAGCTATGGGAAATATCTGCAAAAAATCAGAGAAAGTGCATTTGTTTCACAGATTCCCAAGACATTTCCTGCACATTCTGAGTGGGGACAGAGTGAATGAAACAAACTGACATGGTCTAGTTTGATCAGAATGCCCTGTTCCTTGATTAATATGAAGTAACAATGGCAATTTAAAAAATGTTGGTAGTGTTGTCTTTCCTTTAAACTTTACAATGAAGGTCCTTGTCGGTCGATGAAGTTGGTTGAGTTAATATGCCATTCATTCCAGTTCTTACACCAAAAATGCAACTGCAGCTTTCCAAACCAATTTTTATTGAAGGACTGTAGCCCTGTTCTGGAGCATCTGGCTGACTTTAAATATGAAGGTCAATGTTGTAAGGTGATCTTCCAGGCACAAAACCTCAGCAGGTAAGAACTTGTACTGCAGGGACCGGCATGAAGCTCGCCTGATTCTCAACACTTTAAATGTTAGAACAGAAATGTTTAAAAGTTTGTTTTTATTTAGGGGGATTGCAGTCTAGTGTGAACCTCATTCTACCTGTGAATCTCACACACGTAGGGTAGAATTTTCTGCCTGTTGGGTGGGCGGGCCTGACCCAATCTCCAGCGGGCGGGGAGCCGATCACTGCCGGAGAAGCGGGCCCTGCCACCATTTTATGTGGGCGGGGCCAATTAAGGCCCGTCCAGCGGAAAGCGCTGTGCATTCCCTGTGCGGGCGGTGGGGGGGGGGGCGGGGGAAGGGGGGGGTGGTGGATTCCCCAAAAGCGAGAGTGCGCTCATTCACGCATGCGCACAAAAGAGTGCACACCTCCCTGAGGCTAAGTGCTGCCTCAGGGAGACCGCTGACACTTTTAAAAACTATTAAAAATAGAAAAAAAAATTCCCTAACATGTCCCCCTCATGTCATGGGACATGTTCATAATTTACAGAATAACTTTATCAAAATGTTTAAAACCCTGCATGAAACTCCATCCCGCCGGTGGATGAGGTTTCATGTTTTCTCTATTTCCCGCGGGGTCTCCTGGCCGACCCACCAACCTTAAGGTCGGACGGGCAGGTCCTTTAATTAGTTTATTGACTTCGTCAATGGCTTCAATTGGCCACTGACAGTTCAGCGGGCCCGCAGCTGATTTTGCTGAGCCCCCGTCTACCTGAAAATTTAAATGGGGCGCCGTGATGTCGGGGATTCCGCCCGTCATAATCCCGCGTCATTTTACATGTTGGCGAGTGGGCCCCGCCCCCTGCGCACTGACAGCAAAATTCTGCCCATAATGTTTGGTCTCATGCTGGATTTTGGGATTTGGGGTAAGATTCCTCTCCTTTCCCATATAAAACCATGTAAATGCTGCCTGTATAATCTGACCCTTAAGAAGTGATTTCTTAAAGGTGCATTACCAACCGTTGTTTGGCCAGTTTGCATTTATTTTAGTTCTGGTATTGTAGTAATTATGGTTTTATTTAGTGTGCAATGTATCTTTTAGAATAATACTTGTTAAGGAAGATCACATGATCTGTAGTGACCAATAGGAGAATAGCACTGGTTAGCTCAGCGGTCAGTGTAGAGATAGAGCTGGAGTTGAAAGCACATGTGTAGTTGTTGCTGAGTATATTGTAAATAAATTTAAAGCTTCCATGGAAGAAGTGTCTGCCGATCAACTCTATCAACAATAGTAGCAACTCGGCCACCCTTACAACATATTGGCCAGGAATTTCCCATCGGCGAGTGGGGGCGGGGCCCACTTACCGACGCATAAAACAATGCAGGATGATGTCGGGCGGAACTCCTGACATCACCGCGCCCCATTTAAATTTTTAGGCAGGCGGGGAGACCCAGCGGGCATTAGAAAAGCATCAAACCTCATCCACTGATGGGATGAGGTTTCATGTATGTTAAAAAAAAATTAACTAAAGTGTTTTTAAAAGTTATGGACATGTCTCAACTCATGTGACAGTGTCACATGAGGGGACATGTCAGGGATTTTTTTTCCTCTATTTTTAATATTTTTTATAGTAGAGCCGATCTCCCTGAGGCAGCACTTAGCCTCAGGGAGATGAGTGTGCTCTTTTGCGCGCATGCATGAAAGAGCACACTCTCGGGTCTAGGGATTCCCCACCGCCTGCACAGGGAGTGCACAGCGCTTCTGTGCGGACGTCACACTGGGCTGGCCTTAATTGGACAGCCCACGTAAAATGGCGGCGCGACCCCGATTGGGGCCGCCGATTGGAGGCACCCCCCCCCCCCATCAACCTCCCCCGCCGCCCCAAAGGGGGAAAGATTCTGCCCATTGTTCCTTTTTTTTGTTCCTTTTAACTTCAATTTTTTTTAGTATTGCTAGATTTTTATTTAAAATTTTCCCTAAAACAAACTTGCGGTTAATGCCCTTTCCAGCAAAGTGGATGGAAGGGGATTATTCAGGATTTTTCAGAATTTCCACAGTGTTCCTAGATTTGGTGAAAGAAGGGCAGATCACGAGGGGACAAAAAGATAGGTGCAACTGTCACTTTGGCAATGCTCTCATTTCCCCAGTTTCCACATTCACTGACTCTGACAGACTTGCTTGGGAAGATCAGAAGATATCTATATTCTCCACATCACAAAGGGTGTTGTTACATACCCCTACCATCTCATAATGGCCAAATTACAGAAACTTCAATCACGTGAACAGCCATTCCTGTAGCTACAAAGGTTATCAAATCTCAGCCATGATTTGTTTGAACAGTGGAGCAGGCTCAATGGGCCGAATGGCCTACATATTGGTACTAACGACATAGGCAGGAAGAGTGATGAGGTCCAGCAGCGGGAGTTCAGGGAGTTAGGCAGAAAGTTAAAAAACAGGACCTCTAGGGTTGTAATCTCAGGATTACTCGCTGTGCCACGTGTCAGTGAGGCTAGAAATTGGAAGAGAGTGCAGCTGAACATGTGGCTGAACAGATGGTGTAGGAGGAAGGGTTTCCAATATCTTGATCAGTGGGATCTCTTCCGGGGCAGGTGGGACCTGTACAAGAAGGATGGGTTGCATCTAAACTGGAGGGGCACCAATATCCTGGCTGCGAGGTTTGCTACTGTCACTCGGGAGGGTTTAAACTAGTATGGTAGGGGGTGTGGGAACCAGAGCAATAGGTCAGCAGGTGAAATAAATGACTGAGAACCAGTGAATATGGCCAGTAGGACTAAGAGGAAGACCAGGCAGGGAGAAATTACTGAACACAGTGGGACTGGGGGTCTGAAATGCATTTGTTTCAATGCGAGAAGTATAACAGGCAAGACAGATGAGCTTAGAGCTTGGATTAGTATTTGGGACTATGATATTATTGCTATTACAGAGACTTGGTTGAAGGATGGACAGGATTGGCAGATAAATGTTCCAGGATTTAGATGTTTCAGGCAGGATAGAGAGGGATGTAGAAGAGGTGGGGGAGTTGCACTGCTGGTTAAGGGGAATATCACAGCTGTACGACAGGAGGACACATCGGTGGGCTCATGCAGAGAGGCAATATGGGTAGAGCTCCGGAATAGGAAGGGTGCAGTCACAATGTTCGGGGTTTACTATAGGCCTCCCAACTGCCGGCGGGGGATTGAGGAACAGTTATGTAGGCAGATTTTGGAAAGATGTAAAAGCAATAGGGTTGTTGTGGTGGGTGATTTTAACTTTCCCTATATTGACTGGGAATCACTTAGTGCTAGGGGTTTGGATGGTGCAGAATTTGTAAGGTGCATCCAGGAGGGCTTCCTGAGACAATATGTAGATAGTCCAACTAGGGAAGGGGCAATACTGGACCTGGTATTAAGGAATGAACCCAGCCAGGTGGTCGAAGTTTCAGTAGGGGAGCATTTCAGGAAAAGTGACCATAATTCAGTAAGTTTCAAGGTACTGGTGGATAAGGATAACAGGAGTCTTCGGGTTAAGGTGCTTAATTGGGGGAAAGCTAATTATAACAATATTAGGCAAGAACTGAGGAACCTAGACTGGAGGTGGATGTTTGAGGGCAAATCAACAACTGACAAGTGGGGGCTTTCAAACGTCAGTTGATAAGAATTCAGGACCAGCATGTTCCTGCTAGGATGTAGGATAAGCATGGCAAGTTTCAGGAACCTTGGATAACGAAGGATATTGTGAGATTAGTCAAAAAGAAAAGGGAAGCATTCATAAGGGCTAGAAGGCTGGGAACAGATGAAGCCTGTGGAGAATATAAAGAAAGTAGGAAGAAACTTAAGCAAGGAGTCAGGAGGGCTAAAAGGGGTCATGAAAAGTCACTGGCAACCAGGATTAAGGAAAATCCCAAGGCCTTTTATACATATGTAAAAAGCAAGAGGGTAGCCAGGGAAAGGGTAGGCCCACTCAGGGACAGAGGTGGGAATCTGTGTATGGAGCCGGAAGAAATGGGAGAGATACTGAATGAGTACTTCTCATCAGTATTCACTAAAGAGAAGGACTTAGCGGTCGATTTGTCTAGGGAAGAGTGTGTAGATAGCCTGGATCATGTTGAGATCAAAAAAGAGGTGTTAGGCATCTTCAAGAATATTAAGGTGGATAAGTCCCCTGGGCCAGATGGGATCTACCCCAGAGTACTGAGGGAGACAAAGGAGGAGATTGCTGGGGCCTTGACAGAAATTTTTGTATCCTCACTGGCTATGGGTGAGGCCCCAGAGGACTGGAGAATGGCCAATGTTGTTCCATTGTTTAAGGAGGGTAACAGGGATAATCTAGGAAATTACAGGCTGGTGAACCTTACATCAGTGGAAGGGAAATTATTGGAGAAGATTCTTCATGACAGGATTTACTACCATTTGGAAGCAAATGGGCATATTAGTGAGAGGCAGCATGGTTTTGTGAAGGGGAGGTCATGTCTCACTAACTTGATCGAGTTTTTCGAGGAAATGACAAAGATGATTGACGATGGAAGGGCAGTGTATGTTATATACATGGATTTCAGTAAGGCCTTTGACATGGTCCCTCATGGCAGACTGGTACAGAAGGTAACGTTGCATGGGATCAGAGGTGAGCTGGCAAGATGGATACAGAATTGGCTTGGTTATAGAAGACAGAGGGTAGCAGTGGAAGGGTGCTTTTCTGAATGGAGATCTGTGACTAGTGGAGTTCCACAGGGATCAGTGCTGGGACCTTTGCTGTTTGTAATATACATAAATGATTTGGAGGAAAATGTAACTGGGCTAATTAGTAAGTTTGTAGATGAGACTAAGGTTGGAGGAGTTGCAGATAGTGAAGATGATTGTCAAAGGATACAATGGGATATAGATCGGTTGGAGACTTGGGCAGAGAAACGGCAGATGGAGTTTAATCCGGACAAATGTGAGGTAATGCATTTTGGAAGGTCTAATACAGGCAGGAATTATACAGTAAATGGCAGAACACTTAAGTGCATTGACGGGCAGAGAGATCTGGGTGTACAGGTCCACAGGTCACTGAAAGTGGCAACACAGGTGGATAAGGTAGTCAGGAAGGCATATGGCATGCTTGCCTTCATCGGCAGGGGTATTGAGTATAAAAGCTGGGAAGTCATGCTGCAGCTGTATAGAACTTTGGTTAGGCCACACTTGGAATATTGCGTGCAATTTTGGTCGCCACATTACCAGAAGGATATGGAGGCGTTGGAGAGGGTGCAGAGGAGGTTTACCAGGATGCTGCCTGGTCTGGAGGTTATTAGCTATGAGGAGAGGTTGGAGAAACTCGGATTGTTCCCACTAGAGTGACGGAGATTGAGGGGCGACTTAATAGAAGTTTACAAAATTATGAGTGGCATGGACAGAGAAGATGGTCAGAAGCTTTTTCCCAGAGTGGAAGAGTCAATTACTAGGGGACATAGATTTAAGGTGAGAGGAGAAAACTATAGAGGAGATGCGTGGGGCAAGTTTTCTACGCAGAGGGTAATGAGTGTCTGGAATTTGCTGCCAGAGGAGGTGGTGGAAGCAGGTACGATAGTGGTGTTTAAGAGGCAGTTTGACAAATATATGAATAGGATGGGAATAGAGGGATACGGACCCCAGAAGTGCAAAATGTTTTTGTTGGCAATATGATCGGCGCAGGCTTGGAGGGCCAAAGGGCCTGTTCCTGTGCTGTACTTTTCTTTGTTCTTTGTTCTTTGTTCTATGTTCCTATTACTGCATTAGACTTTCATGCAAAATGCATCAAATCAGTCGGCTTTCCACAGATGCACCAAGCAAATTATGACACTGGTTTGAAACAGACATTGGTCTAGATCTTCCTTGAAGTAGCAATCAGTGTCGGATTGCCACTCCGCTCAAAATTTTCAATGCCCCGGTGGTGCTCTGCATATCTGGCTGGGTCTTCCATGCCAGGCTTCTTCAGAAATGTGGAGCGTACAGCCCCATGAAGAACTCCATCGCGGTGCTGTAGAATTGGGGGAAGACAAGACACGGCCCCTTTTACATTATCTGCCATAAGGTAAGTGTAAATGTCCTGTCTGAATGTTGGTGAATGGGTGAGAGGATGAATGAGCGAATGGGTAGGAAGGGTAGGTGGATGAGGTAAGTGGGTGCCCAGGGTGAGATAAGTGGGTAGGATGGCAATTGGGTGAGATGGTAAGCGGGCAGGGTGATAGGTGGGTAGGGTGGCAGGAGGATAGGTTGGCGGGGGATAGGGTTGCAGGTAGGTAGGGTCACAGGTGAGTAAGGCAGCAGGTGGGTACAATGGCAGGTGGGTGAAACAATAGGTGGGAATGGTGGCAGGTAGATAGGGTCACAGGTAGGCGAAGTGCGTAGATGGGTAAGTAGATAGGGGGTATTCTGGTTGGGTTGGGGGTTTATCAGGAGGTCAAGGTGGGCAGTCAGGGTGTCGGGAGGTCAGTGTGAGTGATTGCAGGGGTCAGCTCTTTAGTTACCCAGGAGTTAGTCAAGGTCCCCGACTTTAACTCATAGTCAAAGACATCCACAGAGGGTCCCGGAGAGCAGGGGAATTGCCCATCAGAAGTTCCAACTTCCCAGGCAATTCCCACAGAGGTCAGTGCGTTGAGACTTCTTCAGGGTCTTGGGTGGTATGCCTGGTCTCCCACGATCCAGACACCGGAAAATCTGGGCCAATATAGTTACCACCTTCCCTATAAGTCGGGGAAATAGGCTTGACCAAACTTTTCCCATGTGGCTGCGTTTCCAAGGGTCAGAGTGTCAGAGACAGTTGTAACATGGCTAGCAGGCTCCTGTTCCTTCTCCGCCACCTCCAGTTGCCCAATTTGCATCAACTGACATTAGCTCCTCAAGATCACAAACTACACCCTCTGGAATATATATGTAATTGTGCTGTTGCTTGCAAATTTCACTATGCCACACCGCTTTGTTCTGGGAAACCTGTATTGCTGACAGGTTGCTTATCCTGACAAATATTGGGCCAAATATTTGAATGATAGCTCAGTGACCACATGTAAAGTGTATATTGCACAATAGAATATTTCTAAGGTTACCTTTATGCCTGAGCAGAAATGAATAAGCTAAAAAAGTGGGATCATACTCAAACTGTTTCAACTTTTCTTCCCCTCTCAATTTCTGATAGGAAGCCCTGTCAGTCTCTAAATGACAGAATTCATAATTGTTTTAATAATTCAAATCATCATAACACTTTACACTTTTAATAAATTTACAAGATTGAATCATTTTAAATTGATTACTACAGCAGCTAGCTGAGCTAGAATAAACTTATGATGACTCAAAATGCACCAACTCTATCCTATTGTCATTCAAATATTTTTTCTTTAATCTTTACTACACAAATATTGCAATCTTCATAAAAATAATGGGTGATTCATTTGCAGAGCCTCTGTCACTTAAATGTAAAGATTTGCAGGTAGTGTCATACTTTACACCCACAATCTAAAACGTAGAGGAAGATAATTACAATCCGTCTTAATTAACATTTGGTGGCCTTTGACGTGCTTTATATATACGGATGGAGAGATGTGGGGTTTAGTAAATGTTTCCTTTTTGATAATTCTGTTCAAACGAACATGATAGTTTTCTATCAATCAGCCTTTGGTCTTCCAAGATCAAAAGGGTAGCATGGATTATAACCCCAAAGGAAATGTCTTCTCAATACTTCCTCCATTTATGCAGATGCAAACATGTGACCGTGTGTTGCATGTTAACTTTATGTTTTGAGGCTGGTCCATGTTCGGGTTATTAGGAGAGACAACGAAATCTCACATCTTTTATTAATTTGCAAATTGAGAAGGTAATCATTAAATGTAATCTAGTAAAATCTGTGTTGTATTTAGCTGCTGTTTAATTTTTAATTTAACAGACATATTTATTGATTGTATCCTGAACCACCTAAACCAGTATGATTATTCTTCCACTTTTCAGAGATTTAACATGAATAGGCTTGTGTCATTTCCAGTGAGAAATGCATTGTATCAAGGATGTTCCATTGAATCTTGGGCACTGCAATATGACAAGAGATTGTGTGTGTGAGGGCCTGGATTTTCTTCTGAACTAATACCCAGTTGGGGTGGATTTTGAGTGGCAAACATAATAAAATGCATTCTTAAAGGGTGTTACCTCAAATCCACCATGAAAAACTGTATTTGTATTCCCTTCCTAGCCATCAGAACCCAACTCTGTTGCCTTCAATAAGGTTATGAGACGAAAACTAGCCTCTATATCTCATTGTCCCCTCTATTTCTGCCCCAAATCTATTCCAACTAATTACTATCATGATATCAGTTAAAGAGTCATTTATGACACAGAAGGAGGCCATTTGGCCCATCAAGCACATGCAGGCTCTCCTTAGATCAATCCAATTGTCCCATTCCCCTGCTCGATCCCCGTAGCCCTGAAGGTTTATCTCCTTCAAATGCCCATCCAATTTCATTTTGAAATCATTGATTGTTTCTGCTTCCACGACCCTCATGGGCCAGCGAGCTCCAGGTCGTTACCACTTGCTGCGTAAAAAAGTTATTCCTCACATTACCCCTGCATCTTTTGTCCAAAATCATCAACCTTTGTCCTCTTGTTCTTGTACCATCAGCGGATAGGAAGAGGTTTTCCTTGTTTATCTTATCTAAACTAGTTATCTTAGCTATACATCTATCAAATCTACCCTCAATGCTCTTACAACCCCAGCCTTTCCAACTTAACTTTGTAACTAAACCCCTCATATCTTGAACCATTCTGGTAAATCTCTTCAGGATCTTCTCAAAGATCCTCATATCCTTTCTAAAATGTGGTGACCAGAAATGGATGCAATACTCTAGGTGGGGCCTAACAAGATCTCTATGTAGGTTCAGCGTAACTTCCCTGCTTGTACACAGTTCCTCTGTTTATGAAGCCCAAGATCTCAATATGCTTTTGCTAACTGCTCCCTCAATATGTCGATGCACATGCACCCCCTGGTCCCTCACCTCCACACTCGTTAGAACTGTGCCACTAAGTCTACATTGCTTCTTCCTATCCCTTCTGCCAAAATGCATTATCTCAAGCATCTCTGTATTAAACTCCATATTCCATTTGCTTGCCTATTCTGCTAGCCTCTGTCATGTTGCACACAATTTGTATCATCCTCACTGTTTGCCATGCCTCTAAGTTTGATATTATCAGCAAATTTTGAAATTTTAATCTGTATTCAAAGTTTCAAGTCATTTATATAAAATAAACAGTGGTCCTAGCACTGACCCTTGGAGAACACCACTGTCTACCACCCTCCAGTCTGAAAAATAGCTTTTTATCACTACTTTCTGTTTTCTGTCCATAAGCCAATTTTCTTTCCCAGTTGGGCACTCACCTGCCTATTCCATGAGCCTCAATTTTGTTAACCAGCTTTTTATGTGGTACTTTGTTGAACACTTTCTTATCGTGGGAATGGCTGCAAGTATCACTGAGAAGGTTACTTTGTGCTGATGGTGAACATTGGTGATTCTTTGCTTTTGTGCACTGAAACAGAACTTGCAAAATTAATTTTATTCTGTGGAGTACTGCTTCACAATTCCAACAGGAAATTCTCAATGGGCATCATTTTGTTACGATGTTCGAAATAGGATTGAATAGGATGAAGCCAGGTTGGAGGTTCTAGTGTTCAGGCATCACTGAAGACATCCATAGAAACTGATTTGCCTGGAGAATTCAGGCCAGTTTCTCAGTTTGGTTCATAGATGGAGAGGGTGTGCTCATGGGAGCGGTTCTTGAAGCTGAACAGCAGAGAAGCTGTCTTCTCTTACTGAGTCACAGCGCCTGCAATTTTTGAGCTATTCTCCCTTTGGGACCTGTTCTTTTGTGCCACTTGTACACAGGAACTGAAGAGGAAATGCACTGTGACCGACATGCGTCCAGCCTGTGTTGCCTAGGTTATATTTTAATGCTTTGAAGTGTGAAGATTGTCGAAAATATGTTGATGCAACAAGGTTTTTAATTGTGTATTGCATTTTTCCTGTTGAGTTATGGATTGTATGAAATTCAATGACAGTTTCTGGGGCAACATTGTGTGAGGTCTTGGCAAGGGGAAGCAGTAAGTATGGAAGACAGACAGCACTTTGTGGTCTGTAATCTTGGGTAAATCTGTGTTATATATTATACTGTTGGCAAAGTTTTAGCATGGGATTTTCCTGCCCCACCCAATGCTGGGATCATTAGGTGCCACCAAAAGTCAATGGAATTTTGGCTGGGCCACTGTATCTCCCATGGCGGGTCCCACCATAACGGTGCCAAAAAATCCTGGCCTTGGTATCAGTCATGGATTCCCTGGGGTAGCAAACTAGACTGTCCTTGCATCCAATTCTTAAAGCCGGGCTTATACTTCAATCGAAAAGAAACAGGAGACTCAATGCGGCACCGCTCCACCACTTGCCCACAGACTGCCTCTCGTGCTTGCCAAAAGCTGAAGTCATTCCCTTAATGCCGACTGCCAATGCTTTTAACTCCATCTGTCTCCATGACCACTCTCTCTGGCTGTGTTGGAACATTCATAATCTTGGTATCCAGAGCTGAGCTTCAAGCCCCAAAACCTTTCCATCAGCAAGAGCACTTGGTTCCATCTTCACAGCCCTGCTTGCCTCTGTCTTTAGCTTAGCTCTTCTGCCACTGAAACTGCTCAAATCCTTATATACACCTTTATCACTTGCAGATGTGAATAATTTAATACTCTCCTTGTTGACCTCCTATTCTCCATAAAGTCAAATTTGTCCAAACCTGTGTTATATGTGCCGTATTTTACACAAAGTTGGCTTATGAATCACCCCCATCCTGACCTTCTTCCAATGCTAAAGTCACAAAATATTTGCTCTCACCTATAAATCCTTCAATCACCTTTCCCAACCCATCATTGCAATTTCCAAAACAAAAACAGAATTACCTGGAAAAACTCAGCAGGTCTGGCAGCATCGGCGGAGAAGAAAAGAGTTGACATTTCAAGTCCTCATGACCCTTCGACAGAACTAGGTGAATCCCAGGAAGGGGTGAAATATAAGCTGGTTTAAGGTGGTGGGGGGGTGGGGTTGGGGGGGGGGGGAGAGAAGTGGAGGGGGGTGGTGTGGTTGTAGGCAAAAGCAGTGATAGAAGCAGATCATCAAAAGATGTCACAGACGGCAGAACAAAAGAACACATAGGTGTCGAAGTTGGTGATGTTATCTAAACGAATGTGCTAATTAAGAATGGATGGTAGGGCACTCAAGGTATAGCTCTAGTGGGGGTGGGGGAACATAAAAGATTTAAAAATATTTAAAAATAATGGAAATAGGTGGGAAAAAGAAGAATCTATATAATTTATTGGAAAAAAACAAAAGGAAGGGGGAAGAAACAGAAAGGGGGTGGGGATGGAGGAGGGAGGTCAAGACCTACCTAAAGTTGTTGAATTCAATATTCAGTCCGGAAGGCTGTAAAGTGCCTAGTCGGAAGATGAGGTGTTGTTCCTCCAGTTTGCGTTGGGCTTCACTGGCAATTTCCTTCCTCCTTTAAACTCTGTGCATTCTTTTCCGCTCCTCTTGACTCTTTTAGTGACAAAGCTTTCAAGTGCTTCAGTTTTACTCTTTGGAACTCCCTCTCCCTAACGCTCTCTGCACCCCACTTCTTTCATTCTGAAAACATCACAACCCACTTGTGCTGGAACAGTACCTAGCACTGTATCTTTTTTATTAATATATATTCTCATGGCTATTTCTTAAATTTAAACTGAAACTTTCAGCTGGCAAAGGCCATTTAAGATGCTGACCCTCTGTCTGTGAGTTATTGTCTGTGAGTCACCAGAACAAAAGGAGCCACGTTGCAGTATCGGAAATGTCACACCTCGTTATTTCTGAGGAGCTACTAACAGACCACTTTGGGGTCCGTAAAGCCCAAATTCAAAGGGAGCTATACGTGGATCATTTATATTTGATACACTTGGCCTACCAGTGGACTCAGAGAGTCTATGGAGACAATTACTTCCCAACAAATATACCTCTTTCAAACCATAATGGCTGAGACATTATCAGCGAGGAACACAAAGCCAATTTCCAGACAATGGATGAGCATCCTTTGTTGAAGACCTTGTGGAGAGGAACAGTCACATGATCTAAGACTCTGGCTTGTTGAGCAAGTTAATATTGCCTTCCTGGGCTGCAAGCCAGCCTACTGCTTTAATACCTGACTAGCAGGCCGCACAGAGGGAGTTCTGGCGAGGCTGGACAACTGGCTCCATCTACCTTGCCTCTGCTGAAAGTTCTGTACCATCGCTTACAAACTGATGCATCTCTGCATGCCTATTTCATTTTGTGAAGTCATTTTGGGAAAAGCGAATCTTACACCCTCGGTTTTCAGCCCAGTGACCTCTGTGAAGGAATTCCTCATGGGACTTTGATTCTGAACTCTGGACCTCATGTGAACCAATGTTTATTTTCCCTGTAGTAAAACCTTTGTTTCTCCATCCCTCTCTTTACTGTATGTGTGCGGGGGGGCGGGGGGGTGGTGGGGGTGGGTGGGGGAGGGGGGACGTTGTGGACCCTCCTTTCTCTAGTTTCTGAAAGTGTACAATAAACTAACCTCTTTCAGTTCATTCAGAATTTGCTGTGGAGGTTATTAGTAGGAATTGGATCACACAAAAACTAAAGGGTTGGGAAATACACAATCGCTTATTAAAAAGGAAACAAATCAAAACATCTTCCTGTTTATGGATGGGTTGTGAGAGAAAATAATAGTGCTGTTTGAATGGACCCACTCCTGTCCTATCCATAACACCATCAACTTTCACTAAGTGTTTGGTCAACCCAGTCAAATGGATCACTCCTCACATATGGGTTAATATATTTTTTATGAGCATTATGAGAATGAACAAAAGATAAGGCTGATAGGGCAGTAATTGGCTGCGTTGGATTTGTCCTGCTTTTTGTGGACAGGACATACCTGGGTAGATGCCAGTGTTGTAGCTGTACTGGAACAGCTTGGCTAGGGACACAGTTAGTTCTGGAGAACAAGTTTTCAGCACTTTGCTGGAATATTTTCAGGGTCCATAGGCTTTGCAGTATCCAGTGCCTTCAGCCATTTCTTGATATCACGCGGACTGGATTGAATTGGCTGAAAACTGGCATCTGTGATGCTGGGGACCTCTGGAGGAGGCCGAGATGGATCATCCACTCAGCACTTCTGACTGAAGATTGTTACAACTACTTCAGCCTTGTCTTTTGCACTGAATGCAGGGCTCCCCCATCATTGAGGATGGGGATATTTGTGGAGCCTCCTCCTCCTGTTAGTTGGTTAATTGTCCAGCACCATTCACGACTGGATGTGGCAGGACTGAAGAGCTTAGATCTGATCCATTAGATGTGGGATCGTTGAGCTCTATCGCTTGCTGCTTTCGCTGTTTGGCACACAAGTACTCCTGTGTTATAACTTCACCAGGTTGACACTTCATTTTTAGCTATGCCTGATATTTTCACTTATACCTATTTGTGAAGCAACTTGCGATATTACTTTAATTTAAAGGCAATGTAAAAATTCCACCACTTTTTTCTCTCTCCACAGATGCTGCCAGACCTGAGAGTTTTTCTGTTCTGTTTTCATTTCAGATTTCCAACAGCTGCAGTGTTTTGTTTTTATTTTAGCTCTTGCTGCTGTTGATTTCTCACATCCCCTGGTAGATGTGCTCCCCAAACAAGGCACCAGCATGAAGATTGTATTTAAATTATATGTGGTAGCTAGTTTGAAATATCCAACAAGCTCAGCTCTCTTCTCTGCCAGGTTGCACTGTGACAGCACTTAACACTGGAATCACACTCAAACTAGGATTAAAATTTAAAAATACCTTAATAGTCAATTTAAAGAAAATTTAAAAAAAATTATTAGTGGAGAAAATTATAGTTAATGCTGCAGAATGAATTCTGTAATGGACTAAACCACTTCAGCCTAAGAAAACAGCTTTATCTTCAACATTTATTTCAATACAAGTCAATGAAAGATATTGGCCTGTACCTACCGAGCTCCAGGGCAGTGTATCTGGGGGGGTATCCCAAAGATGTGCTGGGGAACCACCCTCAGATGCTCTCTGGTAAGGACTATACAGCAATTGCCTGGGAAATCCAAACTTCCAAACTGGTCAATTGTCCTGCACTGGGAACCACCTGAAAATGCGATTTAAATTGCAAACTTTGGATGGTTCCAACTGTCTTGCAGGAATAGTTACCCAGAAGAAGTTAGAAGAATTAAAACCACTTCTAGCTTTTGGGTAACTATTGTGCTGGCCTCCTCCAACCCCCCCCATGGGATCCCCATTTACCCCCCACACTCCCACTGCACCCACTCAACCTCCCATGGGACCACTCCCACACCCCTCCAACCCCCCATGGGACACTCCACAGCATCCTGACAACTCATATAACCTCCTGACTACACCCCACACCATCAGCCTCCCCCGACTACCTCCCAACACACCCCCACCCACCCCACCGCATGGGACCTCCCCGGTTACACCCTCCCTCACTGACTGCAATCCCCCCCAGACTAGACCCCCAACCAAGCCCCTCGCCACTGAGCACCCTACCCTCAGCCCGAACAACCTGATTCCCCCACTCCAATGACTTACCACCCCCCACCGATGGACCCTTCCCACTAACCGTTGATTTCCCTAAGCAACCCCTCTCTCCCACCCCTATCCCCACCGCCCATCCTAGCTACTTATCTTACAAACCTACCTTCTCCCTGGTTTGAAAGTGGCTAGACCTTTAAACCTACCTGCTTTATGGCAGCCAAAGCTGTAAAAACAGAGACGTAGCCTCCTTCCATCCATCTCTGCAGCCCTTGACTGAAGATGTCAGGAGCGTGCTGTTCTCACACAGCCAGAGGCAGAAGGTCAGCTGAGAAAGAATCGCCTGGATTTTGAAGTGGGAAACTAGGAGCAGAGCCGCAATCTGACACTGACTGCCACTCCGCGGAAGTTCAGGCCCATTGTAGCTTTCAAAGAACGTGGAAATACTTTCATAAAGAATTATAGAGCTATTAGAACAAGTTTTGGGCAACTGGAGAGTAGATGTCAAACACCAGAACAGGATGACAGCAAGAAAACAAAGTTGGAGATGACATCACCTGGAATTCTGCTTTTTATCATTTGAATAAATTTAAGGTAAGAAAACGGTGGCCTCTTCTCATACTGGCTGAATTACAAATCAGAAATTATCTTGCTTTAATTCTCACCCTTTTCTGCTGATGCTGATTTCTGATGGATATAGTTCAACAGCCATCACCCTCCGTCTGTCACCTGTAACTGAGCATTCCCACATGGAGGATGGGGCTGCAGGTGAGGGTGGTGGGGGGTGGAGCAGAACCTCACAGACAACCACAAAGATTCAGCTGTAAAAACAAAAAAACTGCTGATGCTGGAAATCCAAAACAAAAACAGAAACAGAAATACCTGGAAAAACTCAGCAGGTCTGGCAGCATCGGCGGAGAAGAGCACAGTTGACATTTTGAGTCCTCATGACCCTTTGACAGAACTAAGTAAAAATAGGAAAGGGGTGAAATATAAGCTTGTTTAAGGTGGGGGGGGCGGGGTTGGTTGTTGTTGGGACAAGCAGCCAGTGATAGGTGGAGATAACCAAAAACTGTCACAGACAAAAGAACAAAGAGGTGTTGAAGGTGGTGATATTATCTAAAGGAATGTGCTAATTAAGAGTATAAGACAGGACAGATAAGGTACAGATAGCTCTAGTGGGGGTGGGGGAATACTAAAAGGTAGAAATAAACAATGGTTGAAATATATTTAAAAAAATGGAAATAGGTGGGAAAAGAAAAAATCTATATAAATTATTGGAAAAAACAAAAAGGAGGGGGAAGAAACGGGAAGGGGGTGGGGATGGAGGAGAGAGTTCAAGATCTAAAGTTGTTGAACTCAATATTCAGT
The DNA here is from genome assembly GCF_017639515.1 of Carcharodon carcharias. Lineage (NCBI taxonomy): Eukaryota > Metazoa > Chordata > Chondrichthyes > Lamniformes > Lamnidae > Carcharodon > Carcharodon carcharias. Next base: position 6,960,839 of record NC_054488.1, on the reverse strand, counting down.
CTGGAAGGCTGTAAAGTGCCTAGTCGGAAGATGAGGTGCTGTTCCTCCAGTTTGCGTTGAGCTTCACTGGAACAATGCAGCAGGCCAAGGACAGACATGTGGGCAAGAGAGCAGGGTGGAGTGTTAAAATGGCAAGCGACAGGAAGGTCTGGGTCATGCTTGCGGACAGATTCTGTTCTCTCTTCATCCACTTACACTGGCTTTTCAGCAAGAGGTACTGGGACAAGTAATCACAAGTGGTACCAGCCTAGTCCAGCGGTTCTGAGGCCAATTGTGGTATTCATTTGCTGTGGTCAGCAAACTGAACAAAACTTGGGGATTGTTTAGTTTATCCCTGTGCTACACCAGCCAGTGTTAGTGCAAGGCAATGGGTTTTACTTATTTTTAAAGCAGGAAACAATTAGTCAATTTAAGAATTGAGAATTTTTCCCCACCACACCGAACTTGTAGTTGACTTCAGATTGGACGAACATTCTGGTAAGAGGTTACATAATGAGAGTTAACGTGTTGCCTGAAGGGTGATATGCCTTAGTAAGAATGCTGTTTCCCTTCTTCTGGCACCTGTACCAGTTTCCTGCAAGGATTGTTGGTTCTGTCCTGACATTAAATGAACATATCATCTACTTTCAACCATTCCAGGACTTTACCTAATCCATTTAATCCAAATAAATCCAAAATCTCCTCTGAGACAAGTACTGATGGGATTTGATTTACAGATCAGTCGGCGTCACGGAGACGACTGTTGTGTCAGATTTCACCTTTAATGAAGCTGTCTCTTGCATACTATATCCTTGATGGCTGCAGAGCCACTCTCCTGAGATGGTTTGGGGTGTTTGGAGTATAATCAGTAGCAATGTTAGGATCTGTTTAGTTCAAGACAGCACCAGGGGAGTTGGTGGGAGGTGGAGCAGACAGAACTGCACAACATCAACCAGCAAGTACTCTTATCTGTTTTATAAGAGTCTGATTGATCCTGATCCTGGAAGCATTATCCAAGATGATGCAAAGGCATATAAGCAGAATTGGCTGCAGATTATCCTCAGCCCAAATTGCACAGAACATCTCACCACTGGCATTAAATTAGTTTTCCAGTGATCAGTGTGAAAGAGCTGTAACATTCAAACCCTATAGCCACAGTGAAATATGTTGGGTTTTAACCTGACCGAAACAACAGGCATTGCTCCCTGTCACAGGTGAGATATTTAGTTTAGCTTGTGGACACAAGGTTCTGGTGGAAGTCTTTGCTGGGCTACTCCAGTGAAGTTACAATCCTGCAAGTCGTAAAATGATCCCATAAATCTTAAATTGATACTCAGACTAATCTTTTCCAATTAATGCTGTTTATTAAATGTTTATTTTTCTAATTAGTTTTCGTAGAGCCAGCAGATTATTGAGTTCAGCTGTTTCTAATTCTTGTGAAATGTGGAGCTTATTCTCCCTCTAATCAGAGCAGCAACAACTTGGGGCGGAATCATCCCAGGTTTGCACTAAGTGGGGTAGTGGGTAGTGAAAAATGGTGGGTTTTCACACAGTAACATCTCCCTCCCACCTCATAAATGATGCAATCACAGGAAATATGCTCTCTCGCTGGTGGGCCGCCTCTGGATCGCCCATCACACCATAGCTCATCACTTCCTCACTCCAGGCGCCATATTTAAACTATAGACGCGCACACAGATCTCAAGCTTGCAGCCCAGGACTGCTCCAGTGGTCCTGGAAGCCAAGAAGAGTTCAGTGACCCATCTCTGGAATGCCTTTTGGAGGCCGGACATGATATCCTCCACCCCAGCTCTGGTCACAGGAGGTCAGCAATCTCACCGCTCTGGCTTGGGAGGCAGTGGCAGTGGTGGTCAGTGCCAATGCTGCACAGAAGCAGTTGGTCATCCAGTGCAGAAAGAGGATGAATGATCTCATCTGTGCCACCAGGGCACAGATCTCATCACCATCTCATCACCCTAAACTCACACACTCACAAGCCCATCACACATTCACTGGCATCTCACTCACTGCCAGCTCAAGGGACATCACCACCCACTCTCACACACACCCTTACACCTCTATCTGGTCTCACCTCCTCTGGAGACTGCCTCCTCAACCCTCACTGTCTTGAAGTCACTTGTACAGATCAACATGTGCCCCCCCCCCCACACATCCAGGGATACCCCATTTCCCCAGTACAGCCCTCGCCCTGCAGCCTCTTCCCTTGCCTGAGGCCACCTTCCCCAAGCAAGCGCTAGCCCTGCAGCTGTTGAAAAGCCAACCCCACCCCCACCTTACGTCTGGTAGGTAGAGACTTGCCCGTGAGCCCCCTTAAGAGTGACGTGGTGCTGTCTGTGAAGCCTGGCACTACTGACTGTGAGTGCTGACTGAAGCAAGTTAGGGAAATAAACCTCAAGGTCCAGAGTGAAGTGCAGCCCGCCAGGCGCAAGTTGCTTATGTACAGTTGTGAAACACGTTGGCATGCAATCACACTGATATGCCCGGCTGATCCAGTGTGTTGTGGGGGTGGGTGGGGGATGATTCCGGAGAGCAGAGCTTATAATGAGATGCTAAAGTATTGAAATTAGGTTCCCGACATGCAGCAGTGGGAAACGTGGCCCACCATTGACGAGTGGAGGGGACCATCGCAAATTGGTTTTGTGATGACATGAAACCGATTTTTTGCGACCTCCTGATGTTTTCCGCTCCCTCCTGCTACAAACGGGAACAGACGATTCCGGCCTTAGAGTAAATCATTTGCATTTGTGTGTTGTGCCACCGTGGTGGGGATTTTCTGGCCCTGTCGTGGTGGGACCTGCCGTGGGTGATTCGGCTGCCCAGCCAAAAGTCCATCGACTTTCGGTGGGACCAGATGATCCCAGCGATGGGTGGGGTCGGAAAACCCTGCCCCACATCTCTCAGGAAGGGTTTAGAGTGTTTCATAGAGAGTAGATTACTGTGAATGCAGTCACTATTGTTAAGTAGGTAAAAACATTTGGGCCAGGATCTTGTGTTCTCGCTGTGTTCTTGGAGGCGGAAAGTATTTACTTTGGCAGGATGGTGGTGAACCACAACTCCGCCACCTTCCTGCCTCTGCCAGACATAAGTTTTGGGCAGCAGGACCCTTGGTTGACCTTCCTACCCTGTTGCCAATCGAGGCCCTTAAGTGGCCAATTAATGGCCACTTCAGAGCCTCATCCCACCACCGCTGGCATTAACGCAGCAGCAGGTGGGTCTGTTGCCAGGCAGTGTGCACAACAGGTAGAACTGCAGTCAGCTTGTCACTTCTGGGGTGGGGAAGGAGTGGGGGTTCCCCCTCAATCAAAGTCAATCAGTGCCTGATCAGGAAGAAGTGGGCCTGCTCAGAACCACCCCACCTGGCCTTGCTGTGGCCTCCTGATCCCCTCACCCCATGACCCCCACCCCCATGAAAGCACCCCACAACAGTGCCCACACCCCCACCCCTCCCGCCCCAACCACTCCCACCACCAATACTACTTAATTGTGGCCTGGGTAGCTCCAAGATACTGGGCCTCTGGTACCTGTCCTCCTGGTGGCGGCCATGGTCTGTCCAGCTGCTGGCCTCTGATTGGCCAGAGTCTCTTGGCAGGTACAACTTCTGCCCCTGGGGTCTTTGACTCCAGGGGAAGGCCTTCCCCACTGCTGTCCTTGCCGTTGTTTGATTGGCATGTGGTTCGGCGGGCAGGTGACCAGGCGAGACCCCCCATCATCTCACCCAGATTCCACCCAAGATGGTATTCTTTAAGCATAAGAAAATATCTTCAAACATTTTACATGAAGGTTCAAATTTTAAAGGGAAGCCATGACTGCAAGATAATTTAAATAGTGACTTAGAAACAATTGTGAATCAATATGTTCGATGACATAATGTTATTTCAGAAGAAAAATATCATAATGAAAATGATTTTAAAACAATTTAGTGATTTAATACCCAAACTCTGCCTCAACAATATGGGATTAAGCTTATTTTTTTAAGAGGAATCAAGCAGATAATTCATAATTACATATTTTTTAGCAGGGATATATTAAAAAATGTCATTATAAAAACTAACTGAGGCTCCAGTTTTGATCTAGTGGCCTAGACACTGCTTGGTGCAATAGATCTAAACTTCAATCCCTGGTTTATGATGAGTTAGCTGATCTCGACTTGCCTGAATGCCCCAGATTTAGGGAGATGGAATAAAAAGACAGATTCCCTACTCCTGACTGTTATTCAGTTACCACTGCAGGAACATGATCCTGGTGGGCATGAGGTGAAGACGGAATCAAGTTTGTCTGCAATACCCTCCATGCCAACACTCAGCACCTAGGCCCAAGATTGAAGAATAGCAGCTTAGTTGGGTGAACACATTAAACTGCCCAGTTGGAATCAATGGGCGTAATTTTGTCTTTGTGCGATAGGTATTAATTCTGCCTTATCATTGCCAATGGTAACATTTTTTTGTTAATACTGTGAGATCATCATAGCATCTGAGTGTAAGGCTATCACCAGTGCTACACATATGTGGCCAAAAGGTAGAACAATTATTCAGAATGGAGCACAACTGATATTAGGCAGGGAACCAGGAATGATACAGGCAGGTTGAAATCAATATTACTAAAATATTCAGTGTAGTTGGTAATATATGAACATGCTTAATAATCCCAATTTGTTTAGTAGATTGTAATAGAAATGTTAGTTTTAATGCATTTTTTATATAAACAAATTAAATGCATCGTAGACCCAAAAACATTCGACATTTTCCCCCGATTCTTTCTTTCAACATGTAGTACTCAAATATACTACATACACTCAAACAATCCCATTTTTTCTGCAGTTTTAAGCTAGTCCTGCAAAATCATAATTTTCTATTCATAATTGCTCTCAGTGGCACAACAACTACACAGTCTATCAGGGTGGACAGTAGTCGCTGGGAAAGGAAGAAATCCAAAGCAAATGCATATAATAGCACGTGATGATGTTGGTCAAGTGTCCCAACGTCATCGCGCACATGCGCAATATTTCAGTCAGCGGACAAGCGAGTGCTGGTGATGCACCTGCCAACAATTAAGAGGCTTATTAAGGCTGTAACATTGTAATTGATGGAGATTTTCCATTGCCCGTCCAGTGTTACAGTTGGCGGGCAGGTGAATGGGCCAGGTGGCCTTTGCCTTTTTGAGAAAACTTCATCCAAGGAAGGGATGAGGTTTCCAATATTAATTTAAAAAAAATGTTTGGACATAGCTGTCACCATCCATATGCACAGGTGACTGATTCTGATGCGTGGACATTTTCTTCAGCACTTTAAAATTTATATTTATTGCCTTTGGATTCTTCAGCTCCCTGAGGCAGTTGCCTGCCTTCAGGGAGCTTTGATTCTACGCACCCGCGCTGACTTCAGTGCTCGCCCTCCTCTTGCCCCCACCCTGGCAGTGCTGAGCATTTCAGTGCATCTTTCACACTGGCAGGCTGTGAATTGGCCAGCCAGCATGAAATCAGGGTGGGGGCCGATCAGAGTTGGCAGTCCATTCCCTGGTCGCTCCTGGATCATGGGCGCCTGCCAATCTAAAAACCCTGCCCTTTGTTTAGCCAAAGGCATATCATGAATTAGTCTACAATCATTCTGACAGGAATGGAAAGGAATGGGAAGTCAATGGGACTCTGAACTCCTTTAAGTTGATTGTTTTATTCATTGGAAGCAATTCTATTGATGTCATCCAAAACTTCTACCAGGAGGAGATACCTTGGGACTAAGTTAAATGCTGCTTTGTGGACTGGGTGGTGAAGTTTCTAAATTGGATCTGTACTGATTCTATTGTAGCTGTGATTGCTGTCAGGACAGAAGTGATCCCAAAGCTAATCTAATTTACAGATGAAACAAGAGTTATATTGACTGAAAAAATGGACATTAAAATACAGTCTGCATGTTTTAAGTTAATGTTGATAAATTATTTGTTTGTTTTAAGTTGGACTATTTGACCCAGGTGAAGGTGAGGGAGTGGTTGAGCACATTGACAATTGTTGAAGTATCATGATGAATGGAGAGCCAAAAGCTAGGCTGTTGACAGCTTGAAAGCATAATTGTTTGTTGAGGAAAGTCTTTGACAGGTGTGGATGCAGAAGTAAGTGGAATGTGAAGTGGATGATGTGGGGATACAAAGAGCCATCAGAGATTGCCTTGCCTATAAATTACACCTTAACTCTGTATTAGTCCCCTATTTCATTGGAGAACCTACTGAAAATGTCATTATCATCTCTCCAAGTTTTGAATCTTCAAACTTGACTTGAAGTCAATTTTAATATATTTTTGCATGTTTCTTGATTTTATTGATAGTGTGTTGTGTGACAAATCAGAAAACACTTTTTCACACAAAGCATCTGGAACTCGCACCTCAAAAAGACAGGATCAACTGAAGTTTTCAAAACTATGACTGACAGATTTTTGTTAGGGAAGGGTATCAAAGAATATGAAGCAAAGGCAGGTAAATGTTCATAGGTTCTGATACATTGAGTATAGGGAAAACCAAGAATAGATAAAAGATAACCATATGCCTATTTCTCCTTAGGCCCCACAATCATCTTTGAACTGAGTGTCTTTTGGCTCTTGTTATTACCCATATTCTCACATTTGAGCTAGAAGATTGGGCTCAAAGCCACACCACACCAGCACTTCAGCATATTATTGAGGCTGTCAGTTACTAAGGAAAATGCTTCGCTGGAGGTACCACTTTCAGATTAGCCATTGAATCATGGCCCCATCTACCCGGTCAGGTGGCTGTAAAAGATGCCATGTTACATTTACGAAGGAAAGAGTGGGGAGTTATCCCTCCTTCATCTCTTAATCAGCACCGTCATGAACAGATTAGTAGATCATTCCACTCAGTGAGATTTGTGGGACCTCGAGCATAAATTGCTTGCCGTATTTGCCTACAAAACAAAAAGGCACTATCGTTCAAAAGTAATTCATTGGCTATGAAGAACTTTAGAATGCCCTGCGGTTGTGAAAGTTGCTGCTACTTTCTAATATCAGTTGAAGTTTGACACAGTTGATTGCAGTGGTTGGTAATTTATAATTTGGCCATATTTGTTTATTGCTGCTTGTCATTAACATGGACTTGCCCATCATTTTTCCATTTGTTCTTAATTTAAATGTAATTAAATTGAAATACAATGGGCAGAGATTGCTATACTTTCAAACTCCATTGGAGAGACATGAGAAAACCCTCATGAGACATTTCAGCACATAACATGGTGTTAGCCAGCCAGGTTTTTCAGCATATTGTGAGCAGCAATTGAGAATTTGCTTGTTAACTGGTTTATGATTTAGAAGAGCAAAGTTTATTAATCAAATAACTGGCAGAAACAGCGCGGGAAGCTGTCCACCAGAATCTGGACGTTGAATTGATTGCAAAATTTATGAGGCCCTATTTACAATGCTGATTTTATTATCGGAAAATATTTGATTGCTTCTCTAGAGCAGTGTTAAAGAGAGGGTCTATCAAATGCATGTACGGTATACATATATGCAATAGGTTCAGATGCTTTAACTACTGTTGAGTAGCAATAAATAACCCATATATATGAAAAAGGTAGTTTAGTTGAGGGACTCTATTTTAAGGTTTCATTCTTTAGCCTAACTGCTAACATTTTAATCTCCCAGCACGAGACATTCCTTAATCTTAATGCAGCCATACAAGTGGGGAGTGAGAACATTTAGCTCTGGTTAAGCACTGCATTTACAAACTGATTGAGTCTATGGCCAGAATTTTCCAGCCCCTCCTGCCCAGTGGGATATTACAGTCCGGACTGAATGGAGGTTTAACTGGCTCGCGCCATCTGCCAGGGAGACACACGCTGCAGAGGGCTCATATAATCCTAGATGGTATCTTATAATCGCTTCACTTAACAGGTAACAATCACAGCAGTAATTCAGGGAGGGAGGAAGGGATGGACAAATGGTCAGTCTTGCAGCCATACAATCCTTTGAGAACTAGGTCTTCCAACTTTGGCCATTTGTGCATCTCTCACTTCCTTTACCCCATTGGCGGACATGCCTTCAACCATCTAAATGGTCCCAGGCTGGTTGATTTTCTTAACATTGTCATCTTAGTCCTTCACCAATTTGCTCTACTCAGCTCCCATGAAAAACACAGATGATTCCCCATTATTTCTGAAATCAATATGTGGCAAAAATATAAATAGCCATCGTGAAAAGAACATCTGTCATTCATCAAACAAAGCTATTTTTCTCCTGCATTTGAGTGTGGGCCCTGTTTAAGTAAACTGTTTAAAGAAAGTCAAGTGCTCATAATCATAATGACACTTTGGGACTCTTCATTCCAAACACCTTAAACATTTTGCAGTTCTAGCAAAATTAAATTCCTTAATAGTAGATAAATTGCAGGAAAAATTAAAATATTATTAAACAACTAGTGATAATTTTGTAAGTGAACCATTTAGCCAGACTCAAATAATTACCTGACTTTTTCCCTAGGGAATATTTATCATGTTTATGCATTTATAATTTTGCACTTTTATAATAACCTCTGCTCCTCATTTGATGTCATTGTATTGTTTTAGATTTCAAAATAATTGAAATTAACCACCATTGTGCTAAAAGCCTGCCATGTTGGGATGGTGAGCCAATGATTCCTATTAATACCATGGAAAGTTATGTGCTAAAAGCAGAGCGTTGCACAGGGAGGGAAATAGAAAAATCAGTCACACGACATGTCCGGTTCATTCTGAACATGTCATGGCTGAATATTTTTGTTTGTTTCTTGTGCCATAGTGCGGTGTTTCAAAGCACAACATAACTCCCTGTAATATAAAATGTGAATGTTGGTGGCAGGCTTTGAGGCAAATTCATTTCCCTGACAAAACCCAATTAGCTCTGCAGGTTTATATTGTTGCCTGGAGCCTGGGGCTTTGATCATTTCTGCCAATAAAGCTTATTACAGTTACATTATTAGTGAGGAAGGGTATGATTAACATGTCACATTTATGTATTACCACACAGGTACAATATTTTAATAAGTTGACAGGAATTATGCTGCTGATTTAAGCTCTCAGGAAATCCATGTAAATGAGACAATAATACATGTTACTGTGTGGTTTTTCTGTGCATCTGGAACTCCCATAGGCAGCTCTGAGGATTATAGGCAATCTGAACTGAAAGCTGAGCTATCTGGGTCTAAATTTGATGAAATTAGTGATGAATTTGATTGTGGTTAATTTCAATTATTTTAAAATCTATAACAATACAATGACATCAAATGTGGAGTGTAGATTCTTGTAGAAGTACAAAATTATAAAAGCATAAATGTGATAAGCATTCCCTAAGGTAACAGTCAGTTGATTCTTTGTGTCTGGCTAAATGGTTCATTTACAAAATTATTCATGTCAAATAATATTTTAAAAGCAAAATATTTTTCCGGCATATTTCACTACTATTGAATAATTTAATGTTACCTGTGTTTCTTTCTTAGTTTATATGACCTTGGTCTTTCAGGCACCAGTGGTCTGCCTTCAGAAAATGATGCTGATTATGAAGTGTGATGCCTGAAAACAATTCTTTGCTTGTTATGATTTATTAGGTTCTTTCAATGCACGTGATAAGAACTTCCTCAGCATAGTTTCTAATATTTGGGAAATAGGAGTGGTGAGAGAACTAAAATTGCTCATAAATTAATTTCCTTTCCACTAATTCTGTAGTCGCTGAAACAAGGAATCCCGGAAGAAAAGGAAACGTAATTATTGATAGGTGTAGGAATATACTTTCCATTCACTCTGATCAGGTCCTTTGGATTTTTGTTTTCAAAATTTCCCAAACAGTTTGTTCTTGTTATAATCTGATAGAATTCCGTGGCATTTTGCATTGTACATCTGTCTATTATATACTGAAATTCTTACATCTGCATACATTTTCCCATCAACTTTCTCCACATTCACATTAATAGCAATGTAATATTGTCATACTGTATTGCACCCTGCTGCTAGTTGGACTGCTGTAGTTCCATAATTTTATATCTTCCAGGGCTTGAGCCTTTGCTGCAGATACACTGCTAGCGGTTTATTTTGGTTAATGTGTGAAAACAGGAGATAAATGGGCACAGAGCTATTAAGAATAGCCTGCTTGAAAGCCTGGACTTAGCAAACAATTTTGGTCCTAATTGCTGATTCTCATTATTTGAATTTCCTTGACGGTGCAAAACCAGTGCTGATTGGACACAATTTTTGTAGAGCAGTGTATGTGGGCTCCTAACACCCACTTCCACTGAATGTGTAGAGTGCTCTGGCTGACACACGGTGGTTTGGGGACTGGGGGAGAAAGGTGCACATGTTCTTGGATGCACTAGCTAAGTGAATATGAGATGGTGTTGATTTCAAGCATTACTTAAAAAGAAACTCACCATGCTTACTCCCAAATAGCTGTTCGTGGTGGTGTGGGGTGGGGGTTGGGGGGGATGGGGGGTGGGGGTGTACAGAGGACAGGAGTATTAGTTGAAACATTAGCCCCTAAAATGCCATGCAGCCTCTTTAATGAGCACAAGCAGGTATGTTAAGTGCTGATCCACTGTCTAACGAGTGTCCCTGTTGCTGTCCCTAGCTCTGCCTTCGACACCTTTACCAAGGGGGCGTCTTGTATTACATGTTGGCTAACTCAACGTTTCAGCTCCTGGCCCCATCTTGGCCACTTCAGAGGATCAATAGCGCCTGAATGTGGTGCCGAAAATCACCCCTATAGGCTCCAAACAACACTACTCTTTGCTTCCCAAATTCCCATTAAGTTTACTATTTATAACTGTAAATACTAAATAAAAGTATTAGTTAGAAAATAAGGACAGAATGTAAGGTTTTAAAATGAGGACTGAATGCAATTCTAATAATTCATTGCCCTCTAACCTCACTTTACCTCAAGACTGTACTTAACTTTGACTTCAACATTATGGAATGCTAACTCATAATATATTAAAGTCTTGCATATGGCATGCACCTCCTGTAAGGAGGACGTTTAAAATCTGTAATAAGGCGAATCTCAGTTGTTATATAACACTGTATCTTCCAACAAAGCATGAACAATGCCAAAGGAGTTCTTCAAATTCTTAATTCTTAAGTTCTTAAAATCATTCATGTATAAATAGAAAGACCCATTTCTCAGTCAGTTCTGGTACAGCTTCTATCTGATCAGAGGCTTGAAACTATGGTGCTGAATTTTGCCTTGAGGTGGGGGGAGTCAAGTCCTGTCACAGGGAACCAAAGCAGGGCGGCGGGCGGTGGGACCCTGTGGCAGTCAGTGCTGGTGGTGGTCAATTAACAAGCTCAAGTGAGGACTCTGGCTGCCTCTGGAGCCCAATGAAAGAGTTGCCAGTTCAGCAGCTTCAGCAACGCCACCGCTAGTGGTGAACATTGCTGAGACTGCTTCACTAGGGATAGGGCGCCTCATTGCTGAGTTGACCCGGAAGAGAGGCGGTTTTATTTGGGAAAACCAGAGCCAGGCACGAACGCCTGGTATTCTGAGGGTGGGCGAGGCTGATTTTGGGGCAGACCCTAGGTGCAGAAATGAACATTGCTGCTGGGTGGGTGTTGGGGGGGGGGGGGGGGGCTGTGGAGAATGGGAGGAGGGTGCCATCCGTGGGCCATGGATCACCAACCACCCCCTCCACCCCCAGAACCTGCTGGCAGGCTGCTAGGGTTTACCTGATTGCCTCCCCACATGGCTGTGGGCCCTCCCAATGCGAACAAAGTGCCCACAGGAGCAAGCATTAATTGAGCCCTTCAGCAGCTCATTTGACTGCTCAGTGGACAGCTGCACCACTAGCTTTCCTCCTTTGGAAGAGGCTTAGTAAATTCCACAGAAACCTTACATCCAAATATAGTCTAAATTCAAGTTTTATTTCAAAAATAATCCACACTGGGTCAGGTTTTCCTCCCTCGTTCCTTCCAGTTTTGAGTAATATTATGTTGGGCTGGTGAGGATAATCTGTTCTGTCGGGCCCTCATCAGCCTTTAGGTGCCCGACCCCAGGAAATTAGCTAGGTCAGGTGTGAAGTCCAGTTCCTACCGAAACTAAACTGACCTCCTGTCAAGGAAGAAAAAACATCCCTTGACTCAAGTACATTGGATTTAGTAGTGAAAGAGCTTGTCAGATTAATAGCTTGAGAAGTTCAAAAAACAAAATAGCTCTTCTTAAAAATTCTTTGAAGTGATGTGGCCGCTGCTAGCAAGGCCCAAATTTATGCCCATTCCTATTGCTTTTGAGCTGAATGGCTTGCGAGGCTATCTCAGAGGGCAGTAAGAGTCAATCATATCACTGTGGATCTAGAGGTCACATGTAGGCCAGACCAGGTAAGGACGGCAGATTTCCTTCCCTAAAGGACATTACTGAACCAGATGGGTTTTTATGACAATCAATGATAACTGTCATGGTCACCATTACTTAGGCTGGGATTTTCCGGTCCGTCCCACAATGGGAATTGTCATGGTGGGATGGATAATTTGATAGACCAGCCGATGGTCCATTGACTTCAGGCATGAATTTTTGGTCAGGTGGTGGGCAAGCCTGGAAAATTCCGGCCTTAGGCTAGCTTTCAATTCCAGATTTTTTATTGACTGAAATTAAATTCCAACAGCTGACTATGTCTCCAGAGCATTCGCCTGGGTCTTTGGATTACTAGTCCAGGGACATTAGCACTATGCAACCATATTCACTCTAACACTTTAGATTAAACTTTGCACATACTCCTGTTCTGACATTTCTACATAATTCCAAGCAACCACCTGTAAAATATTTATGAGGGTCATAGATCCATTGGAATTTATGGCACAGAGGAAGCCATTCGGCCCATCATGTTTATGCTGGCTTTAACCAAGATCCATGAAATGAATCTCACTGCCTTGTTCACTGCCTATAACTCTGCATCTGCCTCTGCTTCAAAAGGCGATTTGCTCTTCCTTTTAAAAGGTTCAGTAGCCTCTGTTTTATCACTTACCATGGTGAAGGATTTTGCGTTCTAGCAACTCTCCTGAAGGCAAAATATACTTTGCCTTAGTTTTTCCAGATTTCTGCTCAGCCAATAGAAAACTTGCTTCAGAAACTGAGAACATTTTACAAGCTTCTTATAATGTCAGTTTGTCTGTTGTAGGGTACTTAGCATGCATCCTCAATAACAAAGAGGTCAGTCACTTTTCAGCTAAGTATAAATACTTTTAAAATTCTAATGAGATTAGTAAATGCCTATGAATTTGGTGTAAATTTGAGTGCTGACAGCTTCAAAACTAAATCCACAAAGGCTAACAACTTTAATTTACCATGAAATTAAACTGAAATAAGTAAACCTATTTCCTTAAGTATTATCTACCCCAGTGGTTCATTTCACATGGATTATAAAACTCAAGCGGCACCTAAGCTTAGGATCTGAGCCCAATTGCATAAGACAATCGACTCCTTTGGTCCTGGGTTTGAACATAAAACGCAACTGATAAGTTGAAAGTTTCTTCTGGCTGAAGATTGCAGATGAATGTTGGTGGTTTGAATAAACGGTATGGGTTATAAGCACAAACCACAATTCAGCAACAATTGATATTCGGGCACATAGACGGTTAGTATTTAATTAAAGAAAATGCTGGGGCAAGATTTTCACCTCCCCGTTTTCCCCAATTTTGAGCATGTTTTGCTGGGGCGTGCTGATGAGGATAATCCATTCTGTTGAGCCTTCACCACCCTTTAGATTACTAACCCCATGGAGCCAGCCGGGTCAGGTGCAGCCTTGTTGGCGGGCAGAAGTCCCATTCCAACTGATCCCGATGCTGACCTTTGACCTTTTGCCAAGGTAGGAACATGTACCCGACTATATCAACTGCCGTCGATTCGCATTAAGTTCCGCTGTTGTGTAAATGCTGATGCTGATTGTGGTGATTGCCTTTGCTTTGTTAAGGCACAGGCTCAGCACTAAAAGTTGCTAGCTGGCAGACGGCACACCGTGTTAAATCCATTGAGTTACCCTGTCAGTCAGTGCACTTTCCCAGAGCATGGCCATTTTAGCTCACTGATTTGACTGAAAATGTAAACAAAGACGCTGCTGGCTGTAAATTTGGGCAATGAGCCTGCCCCAACCAACCCAATTAAAAGAAAAAAAGAAGGACTTGCATTTGCAATTAATTTGAATTATCGTCATTCCACTTTATATTAATTTCGCAGGAGTACAGGGGTGATCAGATAATTGAAGTGTTTACAGTTGGGCTGTAATAGACTGCTGATATAAAAAGCTTTAAGAAAGCCCTGAGATTCCATCCATATTTTTTATCCTTGTACCCACCTTTATAGCAATCCATCTTTTTTAATCTTTCACCACTGAAAACACAATTATTTTTGTGTTTAAATGCATTCATTATATAAATACAGATCCTGTATAGTGACTTGAACCCTTTAGCCTGATTTGTAGTTTTCCATTAAACAGCTTGATAGAATGTTTTCTGTTAAGCTTTAAGTGTGATGCCTAGCTGAACAGTGATATAGTTAAAATACAAGGATCTAGGAGGAGAAATTTGTTGGCGCGTTCCGCAGGCTTACGTTGATTCCCCAGCGCAGATGGTGTCGGGGGCAACAACCTACATGGTGCATGCAGCGTTCCTCAATGATGCCAATGAAAAAAGCCATGCGGGGAGTGGCCTGCAGATTTGCGTGTCCCTGGGGAATCAACGCAAGTCTGCGATCAAATTTCTCCGCCCTATTTTCTGCAGAATATTTTTGGACTGTGATTCATGTATGGAAATTAAAAGCAAATGGATTGTTGGCACATGCTGTTCTCAAAGTTGTGTTAGTCTTGTCATTGTGTTAAAAAATCCGATGCTGCTTCAGATTGTCTTTGACTGTGCAGCATCTTTTGTGAGATGTTGCCCTGAGTAAAGGCACAACTTTCATCCATAGATGCAAAATTGGACTAATGTATAATTTTATATCAGCTGATGGCTAAGTTGGATAGGAGAATGTTGAATTGTTTTTTTTTTGCGAGCTATAAAATGTATTAGGGAGGAAATTGAAAGTGATTGTTCGTAGCCCGTCCACTTTTACAGTTGGCGGACGGGTCAATTGGCCAGGCGGCTTTGACAGTTTTGCTCAAACCTCGATCCAGGGCGGGATAATATCTCCGTGGGGAAATAAAATAAAAAGAGATATCTGGGGACTGGTTTTTTTAATGAGGTCGGCTTTCAGGCTCTTGATTGTGCTGCATGGACATATTTTGCAGCATTTTTGTTTATTCTGTGTAGACCTGCAGCTCCCCTGGGGTAGCTGTCTGTCTTCAGGGAGCTCGGTGGGAGTGCTCGTGACATCGGCGCCCACCCTCTTCCTGCCCCCAGCGGCAGTGCTGAGCCTTTCTCAGTGCGTGTTTCACACTGGCTGGCCGTTAACT
This sequence comes from Carcharodon carcharias, assembly GCF_017639515.1. NCBI lineage: Eukaryota > Metazoa > Chordata > Chondrichthyes > Lamniformes > Lamnidae > Carcharodon > Carcharodon carcharias. The sequence continues at coordinate 6,945,446 of NC_054488.1, read as the reverse complement.
GGCCAGACAACATGAAATCATGGCTGGCGGCTCGTTTCCTGTCAGTTCCTGGACCCACTGATCGCACGTGCTCAGCAAGCGAAAAATTCATTTACTTGCTCACTTAATGCTTTCAAAAAGTTACGGTAGTTTTACTGTCAACAGATTTGATGGTAGTTTTGATTTATTTTTAAAGTTCACTTATTTAACTGTTAAGGTTCTTACAAACGAATGCTTTGTTCAGTTTTCAGTTTTCTGTATACGTACCTCAAATTATACGTAACTAACTCCAAATTGAGTTCTCAGTGATCATTAAGTTATGTTGGTACTTTTAAAATTAAATTTCCAGTAAAATGCAGGAAGTACAAGTAAAAATAACAGCACAAAGTCGATTTTTTTCCAGAATATTGACAACTTAAAGTTTGATATGCGATGGAAGCCATTTTATATTAAGGAATAAAGACCAATCTTGGATTGATTGTAAGAACCCTTTCACAGGTTCTGGGCATGCAAAAACACTTCACATTCAATGAGTTACTTTCCCAGTGTAGTCACTGTTATCATGTAGAATATTTTGAGTCAATCTTACATCACATGTTCCTGAGAGCAGCAATGAGGCAAAGTTATTTTGGTGGTGTTTGTTGGGGAGATGTGATGAATGGAATGGTTGGAGAACTTCCCAGCACTTCAACTGGTGCCACGAGTCCTTCGTTTCCACTTGAACAGGGAAATGAGGCATTGGTTTAATATCTCATCTGTAGCACCTTCCGCAATGCGGCATTCCCACAAAGCAGCATTGAAACTAAGGGTGAAATTTTCCCAGATTTGCACAAAGTATGGCAGCGGGCAGGTAAAACGACATTTTACCCGCTGGCCATGATTTCGGGTTTTCACACCGTATCATCCCGAACCCACCTCATTATTTATGCACTCCTGGTGGGTGGATTCTCATCCACCACTGCATCAGGCCAGGCACCATGTTTATAAAGTCCAGCCAAAAGCACAGCTCTCATTGCTTCCAGCTCACCACCGCTGCACAGAAGACATGGCCAGGAAAGGGAAAAAGACTACAGCCCCCTGCTTCAATGACAGGCCCCTCCAGTGACTGCTGGATGCCGTGGAGGCCAGGATGCCCTGTGCCCCCCGCTCTGGCCGCAGGATGGGCAGCAATGTGACCAATCCGGCTCGGGAGGCGGTGGCAGCAGTGGTCAACGCCAACGCCCTTCATAAGAGGACAGCCACCCAGTGCCGCAAGAGGATGAATGATCTCCTCCGTTCCACCGGGGTAAGTCACTCTTCTCATCGCTCTCAACTCACACACTCACAAACCCATCACACATCCACTGGGCCCTCACTCACTGCCAGTTCAAGGGACATCACCATTCACTCTCTCACACTCACCGTCATTGTCTTCATCCCGTCAATGGGACCACTCACCACCCACACAGGCCAGGCATACTTATCATCTGGCCCGGCAGGTGTCTTACTCTTTTACCATTTCTATCCACACAGGATAAGCTGGCACACAACAAGAGGGAGAGGTCGCAGACCGGTGGCGCAATGCCAGAAATCAAGGCCCTCATGGGCTTTGAAAACAGAGCCATCCAGCCGGCCGGCAAGGATCTGGACTGTTCCTGTGCCGACAGTGAGGTTGGTGCTGCTCTATCAAGTGAGGGTCCAGCAGTGCAAAATCCATCAGACAACCATGCCGTGAGTGATGTGTCCTGTTTCACAGGCCACTGTCATGCACTAATTATCTCCCCTTGCTTTCACAGGCACATCTGGCAAACAGCTGACAAAGTCCATGACCCAGGGTCTCCATCAAGCCCCAAAGAAATCTCTGAAGAGGAATCTGAAAGCACCCTCCCTGAAGTCCCATCACAGCGCTCACCCACACCCTCCACCAGTGCAGAGACACACACCTCGCTGGGACCTAGCTTTACAGTAGCCTTGGCATCACAATTTGGTGAGCATATCACACTGTCTGATCCACAGCAGGCAGTGGCAGGGACTTTCCAGGTGTCCGGCCCTCGAAGGACTGCCAGAGGCCAGAACATTGCTGAATCCAAGTCAGATGATGAGCCCCTGGCCTCAGTCATGTTACAGTTGCTGGAGCTGTAAAGACAAGCTTGGGAACATCAGGAAGGGAAGTCCGCTGGACTCCTCAGATTGCAAGGCAAGATGGAGGAGTCCATTCATCTTCAGGCTGAGGTGATAGTGCCGGCATACCAACGCACCGAGGTCACATTAGTAGGGTGGCGGCCGCCTTGGAGACCTTGATCCAGTACATCGCTCCTGCACTGCTGTGCGGGCTTAACTCCATCGCTCCATAGTTGGCCTCCAACAGTGTGTACACGAGAGGAGCGTGGGGCAGCTCGATCTCACTCCAGCTACACCTGCTCCTCAAGGAGTCAGCCTGGGGCCCCCAGGCACCCATAGGAAGGAGGATCAGCAGGTGCGCACTCCGGGCCCATCCATCCAGGTGACCCCGAGAGTGTCCAGTCAACCCAACTCCCCTCTTCCTGTGACCACAGAAGCTCCAGCTCCACAGGCCGAGGAGGGGGCCACTGCCACACAGCAAGACCCTGAAAGCAGGCCGGGGCCCTCCAGGTCTTGACTCTCCAGAGGGCGCCCGCCAAAGTCATCATACACAGAGCATAGCAGTTGCAGGCTGCCCCCACCTCCGCTGTGGATGTCTGTAGAGCAACAAGACATAGCGGCAGGGTTAGGGAAGTTAAGGAGAATTATTTTCACAGCCTGGGCACGTTCTATTCACTATTGTCAATAAACTCCCAAGAATGTCTCCCTGCCTATAGCTCCTTATTCTGATGAGCAGTGTTCTTGTCACTCAGATGTGAAACCTTTCTGCACAAGATAAAGGCAGGTGTCTCAGTCCAGGGCCTCTTCCTTGTGCTTTGTGCAGCCTTCAGTCCAAAGTGATGGTCCGGCCTCACTCTCCCTGGAAACATTATTGATGCCTGTACCTCGGCGGTGCTGGTCATTGCTGCCAGAATGTAGTGGGCAGACGCCATAGAGTTCCCTCATTCTCCGTGTGTGCTCTCAGCACCTTTAAGGAGGCCCCCATCTCTTCAGCCGCCGATCCTGTGCCCCAGCTCCTTTGGGCTCAGGTGCTGAATGTGGACAAAGCACCAGATGCTTCTAAAGTTTCATAGCTGCGTCTCTATGATATGACTGTGATCACGGAGAATAATCGAGCTGCCCTCGGCCAGACAGGAGTCAGACATTCTCAGTGGCTATGTGAAGATCTATGGAGTGTCCTCACCGCATGATGTCATCATCCTCCTGCAATCGAATGACTATTAGGGCCTCCACTGTGCCTCCATGACAAGAGCATTCTTACAGAGGGTATTCATGCCGTCATAAGCCAGACTGGAGTCATAGATGTGATGTGAGGATCTATGGGGTCACCTCGCTGCATCTTGTCATCATCCTCCACAGATCTGGCAGCTATGAGGACCTCCTGAGCATGCCTGCCTCATCTAGCCATTGTGAGGGCCTTGTCCCCATCATCGTCACCTCTGAGGATCTCCTCAGCCTCATCCCAGTCAGCATCCCCCTCATCGGAGGAGACATCCAACTCCTCCATATCCTCCTCAGCCAGCTCCTCTCCCAGTTGCAGTGCCAGGTTGTAAAGGGTGCAGCAGATGACAACGATGTGTGACACCCTCTGCGGACTGTATTGCAGGGCTCCACCAGACCGGTCCAGGCACTGGAACCTCAGCTTCAGCATCCCAATGGTCTGCTCCACCAGGTTGTGAGCTGCAGCGTGAGCCTCATTATAGCGTCGCTCTGCTGCAGTCTGAGGCTGCTGCACGGGTGTCATCAGCCACAGCCTCTGTGGGCAGCCCTTGTCCCTGAGGAGTCATCCCTGCAGCTTCTGTGGACCTTGGGAGACTCCAGGGATCTGTGACCGACTGAGAATGTAGGAGTCGTGGACACTCTCGGGAAACTGTGTGCCCACCTGCAGAATGCGTTTCCATTCAGCGAATGGAAGACCTTGCGGTTGATGTAGTTCACCATGTGTAGCGACGGAGATCTGAGCATCACATGATTGTGGGCAATCGCACCCTGCACCTGTGGGAATCCCGAGATCTGGGAGAATCCAGTGGCCCTTACATCCTAGCTGTCCCGGTCCCGGCGAAATGCACAAAGTCGTGTGCCATGGCAAAGATGGCTTCCGTGACCTCATGGATGCGCTTGTAGGTGGCAGTTTATGATATCCCACAGAGGCCACCTGTGGAGCCCTGAAAGGAGCCACTGGCATAGAAATTGAGCACCACGGTCACTTTCACCGCCACTAGCACTGCATGCCCTCCATTTCCCCTTGGCACCAAGTCCTGCAGAAAGTAGCAGATGTGCGTGACCAGGTCCCTAGACATGCGCAGTTGTTGGTGACACTGGCTCTTGATCATCTGCAGGAAAGACAGGCGGCGTCTATTGACCTTGGGTGCCTCTAGGTGCTGACCGGCCATGGCTTGCTGTTGTTCCTGGGCAGCATGTGCGGGAGCCCCTGCTGTCCCCTCTTCCTGAGGTTGCTGCTCCTGCCTTTACGCAGCCAGGAGCTTCATTAGACCATAAGACCATAAAGCATAGGAGCAGAAATTAGGCCATTCAGCCCATCGAGTCTGCTCCATCATTCAATCATGGCTGATAAGTTTCTCAACCCCATTCTCCCGCCTTCTCCCAGTAACCTTTGATCCCCTTACCAATCAAGAACCTATCTATCTCGGTCTTAAATACATTCAATGACCTGGCCTCCACAGCCTTCTGTGGCAATGAATTCCATAGATTCACCACTCTTTGGCTAAAGAAGTTTCTCCTCATCTCAGTTCTAAAAGGTCTTCCCTTTACTCTGAGGCTGTGCCCTCAGGTCCTAGTCTCTCCTATTAATGGAAACATCTTCCACACGTCCACTCTATCCAAGCCTTTCAGTGTTCTGTAAGTTTCAATTAGATCCCCCTCATCCTTCTAAACTCCATTGAGTATAGACCCAGAGTCCTCAAACGTTCCTCATATGTTAAGCTTTTCATTCCTGGGATCATTCTCGTGAACCTCCTCTGGACCCTCTCCAGGGCCAGCACATCCTTCCTGAGATATGGGGCCCAGAATTGCTCACAATATTCTAAATGTGGTCTGACCAGAGTCTTATAAAGCCTCAGCAGCACATACCTGCTTTTATATTCTAGTCCTAGAAATAAATGCCAACATTGCATTTGTCTTCCTAACTACCGACTCAACCTGCAAGTTAACCTTAAGAGAATCCTAGACTAGGACTCCCAAGTCCCTTTGCACTCCAGAATTCTGAATTCTCTCCCCATTTAGAAAATTGTCTATGCCTCTATTCTTCCTACCAAAGTGCATGACCTCACACTTCCCCACGTTGTATTCCATCTGCCACTTCTTTGCCCACTCTCCTAACCTGTCTAAATCCTTCTGCAGCCTCCCTGCCTCCTCAATACTACCTGTCCCTCCACCTATCTTTGTATCATCTGCAAACTTAGTCAGAATGTCCTCAGTTTCTTCATCTAGATCATTAATGTATAAAGTGAAAAGTTGTGATCCCAACACTGACCCCTGCGGAACTCCACTAGTCACCGGCCGCCATCCTGAGAAGGACCCCCTTATCCCCACTCTCTATCTCCTGCCAGACAGCCAATTTTCTATCCATGCTAGTACCTTGCCTCTAACACCATGGGCTCTTATCTTACTGAACAGCCTCCTGTGCGGCACCTTGTCAAAGGCCTTCTGGAAGTCCAAGTAGATAACATCCATTGGCTCTCCTTTGTCTAACCTGCTCATTTCCTCCTCAAAGAATTCTAACAGATTTGTCAGGCATGACTTCCCCTTGATGAAACCATGCTGACTTTGCTCAATTTTACCATGCACTTCCAAGTATTCTGAAATCTCATCCTTAATAATGGACTCTAAAATCTTACCAATGACCGAGGTCAGGCTAATCGGCCTGTAATTTCCTGTCTTTTGTCTTTCTCCCTTCTTAAACAGGGGGGGTTACATTAGCGATTTTCCAGTCCTCTGGGACCCTCCCTGACTCCAGTGATTCCTGAAAGATAACCACTAACGCCTCCACTATCTCTTCAGCTATCTCCTTCAGAATTCTGGGGTGTAATCCATCTGGCCCAGGTGATTTATCCACCTTCAGACCTTTCAGTTTTCCTAGCACTTTCTCCTTGGTAATGGCCACCATCCTCACCTCTGCCCCCCGACTCTCCTGAACTTTGGGGATGTTACTCGTGTCTTCCACTGTGAAGACTGATGCAAAGTACCTATTCAGTTCCTCCGCCATTTCTTTGTTCCCTACTACTACTTCTCCAGCGTCATTTTCCAGTGGCCCAATGTCCACTTTTGCCTCTCTCTTACCCTTTATATATAAAAAACCTCTTGCAATCTTCTTTTATATTAATGGCTAGTTTACCCTCAGATTTAATCTTCTCCCTCCTTATTTCTTTTTTAGTTGTCCTCTGTTGGTCTTTGTAGGCTTCCCAATCCCCTGGTTTCCCACTGCTCTTCACTGCATTGTATGCTTTCTCTTTAGCTTTTATGCTGTCCCTGACTTCCCTTGTCAGCCATGGTTGCCTCGTCCTCCCTTTAGTATGCTTCTTCTTCCTAGAGATGAATTTTTGCTGTGTCTCCCAAATTACTCCCAGAAATTTCTGCCATTGCTGTTCCTTTGTCTTTCCTGCTAGGCTCATCTCCCAGTCAATTCTGGCCAGCTCCTCCCTCATGCCTCTGTAGTTGCCTTTATTCAACTGTAATACTGTTACATCTGATTCCAGCTTTTTCCTCTCAAATTGCAGAGTAAATTCTATCATATTATGGTCACTTCCTCCTAAGGGTTCCTTCACCTTAAGCTCCCTTATCAAATCTGCCTCATTACACATCACTAAATCTAGAATTGCCTGTTCCCTAGTGGGTTCCACCACAAGCTGCTCCAAAAAGCCATCTCGTAGACATTCCACAAATTCCTTTCCTTGGGATCCACTACCAACCTGATTTTCCCAGTCTACCTGCATATTGAAATCCCCCATGATCACTGTAACCTTGCCTTTCTTATACACCATTTCTATCTCCTGGTGTATCTTGTGCCCCACATCCTGACTACTATTCGGAGGCCTGTACATAACTCCCATTATGGTTTTTTCACCTTTGCGGTTCCTCAACTCTACCCAAACAGCTTCTACATCATCTGACCCTACATCATTTCTTGCTATCGATTTAATTTCAATTCTTACTAACAAAGCAACCCCACCCCCTCTGCCAACCTGCCTATCTTTTCGATAGGATGTATATCCTTGGATATTGAGCTCCCAGTCCTGATCCCCTTGCAGCCATGTCTCCGTGATGCCCACCACATCATACCTGCCAATTTCAATCTGCGCCACAAGCTCATTTACCTTATTTCGTATACTGCGTGCATTTAGATACAACACCTTCAGTCCTGTATTTCCCTCCCCTTTCTCATTGTCGTCCCTTTAGCTGATGTGCTTGAAGTTAGATTCCTAGCTCTTTCCAAACACTCCACCCTATTTTGTGTTCTGGAGACTTTAATAGCCTCTCCTGGGCTCTCCTTTCTTTTCAGTTTTTTAATAATTTTCCATGAAGTTAAATCCACCCCCCCACATGCTAACCTGCTGCTTTGTTTCCCATTAGTCATACTTCTTGGAGTTTTACCCTTCCGTCCCCCCCACTTTCTAGTTTAAAGTCCTGTTGACCACCCTATTTACCCTTTTCGCTAGAACATTGGTCCCAGATCAGTTCAGGTGGAGAACGACCCAACGGTACAGATCCCTCCTGTTCCAATACTGATGCCAGTGCCCCACGAAATGGAACCCCTCTTTCCTGCACTACTCCTTTAGCCACGTGTTTACTTCCCTTATTCTCACGTCCCTATGCCGATTTGCAGGTGGCTCGGGTAGTAATCCAGAGATTATAACCCCTGAGGACCTGTTCTTTAATTAGTTCCTAGTTCCTGATAATCCCCAAACAGGTCCTCTTTCCTAGTCTTACCTATGTTATTTGTCCCAACATGGACCACAACAACTGGATCCTCCCCCTCCCTCTCCAATATCCTTTCAAGCTGGTCAGAGATGTCCCTCACTCTGGCAGCAGGCAGGTAACATACCATGCGGGACTCTCGATCCTGCTTACAAAGGATGTTATCAATTCTCTTAATTATAGAATCCTCTACAACTACCACTTGTCTTTTTGCTCCCCCCCTCTTGAATGGCCTCCTGTGCCATGGTGCCGTGGTCAGCTGGCTCTTCCTCCCTACAGCCCTGTTCCTCATCCACACAGGGAGCAAGTACCTCGTACCTGTTGGACAAGGTCAAGAGCTGAGGCTCCTCTGTTCCAGAACACAGGATCCCTCTACCTGCCTCACTTGCAGTCACACCCTGCTGACCCTGACCACTGACTGAATTTGAGGTACTTAATCTACCGGGTGTGACCGCCTCCTGAAACAAAGCGTCCAGGTAACTCTCCCTCTCCCAGATGTGCCGTAGTGTCCGGAGCTCGGACTCCAGCTCATCAATTCTGAGCCGGAGTTCCTCCAGCAACTAACTCTCTCCTCCATCTCCTCCGCTCTCTGTAGGCCATCAGGCTTACAGCTAGTTCACCAGGCTCCATGCTCCTGATGTGGTCCTCCTGCAGCATGAATGAAAGAGACACATGGTTATCATGACTGTATTTAGCACCTTTCCAGGCCCTGTGTGACGGGTCCTTAACGCTTCCTGGAGAGAGCTGGTCACCCTTCGGATGGCCAGAGATGAATGTTCTGCATGGCTGCCCTGTCAGCCTGTGACATGGGGGAGACTGCTCCTAACTGGGATGCTGAGATTGTAAGGGGCTGTGAGCACCTCCAGCAGTGACTGCTACATGGCCAGTGTTGGCGAGGAGATTGTACAATGTGTTCAGTCCAACTGCTCCACAGTCCAGTAAAATGTTTGTGGACTCGCAGTCTGTGCCCGGGGGAGGTGGGGGTTGGGGGTAAGGTCTGGAGCGCTTGGTGGGACTTTGGTGCCTCTGCATTGCTTGCATGGGTGGGCAGGCTAGGAGCCCGACCCCAATCACATCACAGTGGCTGTGCCTGAACTGCCTCAGTTGCAAAGGAATGGTCAGTTTATACAGGTGCCCCAACAGCATGGCCACTTCCCTCACCTACCCTGTGCCCAATCTCAATTTGTAATGTGCGGAATCCAATGCCAGGGCAGCAGGTGCTCCCCTACATCCCACCCCCCTCCCCCCGGCTCCCCAGGACAACAGTCGCCTCCACCGCAGGGTGGCACTTCACCCTTGCTCCCTAGCTCCGCTGGAGCCTGCAAAGCAACAGGCGACCCTGGCAAGCTCAGCAGAACGATGCTGTTCACCCACCTCCAGTTCACTGAAAGTGAAGCCGCCAAGCGAACGCCACCCGTGTGCTGTTGCGAAACACGTCAACGTGTTTTCCCATCAAAGTGGACGGACAATCCGGTGGGGGGTCCAGAGCCTGGCAGGATGGCCTTTTAATGATTTGCTGATGTATCACAATGAGCTCCCTGACAACCGTCGGCGGAAACACAGCCCACCATCGGCGGGCTGAGCGGACAATCACGACCTGCCTTCCCACCAGCATGAAACCAATTGAGCCACATTGTCCGTGCACGCTACCTATCACGCCCACTGCCAGCGGGCATGGAAAATTCCGCCCTAAAGTACATTAACAATGGCATTAATTAATTATATTTGCAGCAAGTGAATTAAGTTACGAGGCATCAAATCATTCACTTAAGAGGAGATTTGTATGAAGATGTGTTATACAGGATTGTCTAATGTACTCAAGCATCTTGGAGGCGCTTCTGCAGCTCAGATTAATATAAACTCCAATACAGTGTGTTTGTGTGGGGACTGAGCCATGTTATTCGGAAAACTAATCGCAAAGTGTAACCAACACAAATGTGGTTGGTAAGGGAGGGGTAATTGAGATAGGCCAATCTGAGGCCTTCTTGGCAGATGTTAAATATGCTTTTTACTTTATGCACTTGAATAATACATGCAATGAGCTTTGTAACATGCATTGTGCGCAGTATGAATTATATAGGACATCTCAAAAGCATTCAATCTGTAGATGCTAACCTTGGGATATTGAGTAACTCAGAAATACTACTGTAGGCCCCAAAGGACTAATAGAAAAACAGCTGCCACTAGGCAAAAAAAACGTGAACTGATACTTTGGGAATAGGTGATGCTTTGAAAGTCACAATATAGAATTTCATGACTGTGTGTCTTAGACAGGCAACAGTTTAATGATTTCATTTTATCCCTCCCTGTTCTTCACAAACCACATGTCACTATGCATCCCTGACTCATGTGTTCATGGTGCTATAGTCTTTCATGAGTGAAAATCGAATGTATTTTTGGAGAATTCGGCACTGCAGTTTCTCTAACCGAAAAACAGCTTGTATCCATCTGACAGAATCTGTCATCCTGTACTTGCACTGTTTCGGTGGCACAACCTTATTTCAGCATCCTGTCAGAAACTATTTAACCCAAGGAGACTGTAAATTCATATCTGTAGTGGTTGGATACAGCAAAACAAAATCATAACTAGGGAATAGGCAGTAATTTTCAGAAATCTATAGCAGCTGTTTTCTGTCCGCCAAGGACCTTTCATTCCTCTTTCACCACCTAATGATCTCTTCAAAGATTCAGTAAGGAAAGGCATAATTGATTGGAACGCTACAGTATTCAACACTATTTGAACTTGTAGTTTATATTATTTTTGAGTACTGTTGACGTTTGAACCCCTCCCTGTAGAACAAGACAAACCCTGTTTATTTTTGTGCAGAACAAATGTATATTAGTTGAGTTGATTCTGGTATGAAAAATTGAAAAGTTGTATTATTGATAGTCCAAGTGTAGAGAGCATAGAAACTGTGTTTCTGGTAGTGTTGAAATGGGGGATATTTGAAGAATTGCTTTGGTGTTTTGTCGTTATAATGTACTGTAGCTTATGACCTTTCCATTCTGAGGCATTTTTTCCAATTTTCTCTCCCATGTTAAAAATACATTGCGCTGGCCCTGGTACCTGACCTTTATTACCTCTGCACGGAACCATTTTTCTTATGTGAGCCTAAACAATGAGTGTTGGTAGACTTTTCAATCACCAAAGGTTACTTCATACCAAACAGGGATAATAATATCATTTAATTTGCTTGCTCCTCCCTAGCCCAGGCACTGAGACCAATTGTCGCATATTTAATGGCTGCCCTGCCTAAAACCAACGAACTCAACGTAGACCAGGAACTGAAGCTGGGATTTTGTTGTCAGTATTGTTCCAAAGTCTGCATTGCAGTTGTCTACTAGATCATTCGTTTATGTGGGGTAGGAGATTGCAATTGATTTTCAGTGGAATGGTATAAACTGCAGTTCTATAAACCTTTGTGACATTCAGTGCAACTGTATACAACTATGTCCCTTTTTCAGGATCATACTGAAAGTTGATGCAGATCTGAGGGGCAAGTGTACATAAATTTAGCAATAAAGGTAGGCGTTTTTAGATGTGTTTGTTTCAGGGCTTTAGTTGGTTACCAAGTATTTAAAAACTTGGGGAAAGAATGCCAAGTAGCACATTAACCCTTTCCATCAAAAAATATAGAAAAACTATTGCGATAAAGGACACATTTGCAAGGAATTCTGCAACGCAGTATTGAAATAAGGTACTAGTCCTTGCCAGTTTAAAGAAGGAGTTTTGTAACTACCTGCGGTTAAATTGAATGAATATACCAATCTTCATGAGTCGTATAATGGGTTACATAGGTTCACAGAGTCAAATATATGCAAAATTGCCAAAAGATCAACTCTATTAGGCAGTAACTATTGAGCCTCATGTCAATGTGATGTTGCTGAAACTGCTTCAAGTCGTCTGGGCTGAGTTAAACTTTCTTAACCAATGCAACTAATTATAAGAAAGGAGGTTTCTGCTGAGCGTAACAAGCAGTGAACATTTCTATCTGTATAACACATGCAGCCTAAATTATAATTCAGGTAGGCCCTGATTTTAATCCCATCCAGCCACCACTGCCCCCACCCCCCCAACCCCCCCACAACCACAACCACAACCAGGGAGGTGCGGTTAAAATGAGCACAGTCAATTATTACTACCTCTGATACCGCTACCTTCCCTGCCCATCCCAATCTTAACCTGCTGTTTGGAACAGGCAAACAGGACAACAGCAAGAAAGAATTGACTCCTTCTTTAAATTAGCAGATCAAGCCACAGTGGTCTATCTACCATGTGCTACCTTCACCACACCCCACTATCACCCGCCCCATCACCCCGCCACCACTCATCATTCAAATCAGGGCTGTATGCTTGTATTTCCGAAAGTTCTGAGAAATGCAGTCCTGTTAAAAGATAATTATGAGTGTAAGGACAAGCGACCGATAAAAATAATGAGAACATGGACATAACACGTAAGCACTATCAATCGTATTTGAACTGAATTCATATCAGATTTACATGCCAGAACCAATGATTGAAATACTAAATGCTAATCAGCATTTTCTTTGAATTTTAAACATTTTACAGAATGTTCCTGGATGGATGAATAAAGACAAGCCAAATTGCCTTCCTTATCCAGAAATCTCTTGTGATTTAAACTAAAGATTTGGGATACAATTGTATAAGCTTAAGTTGTTCATGAAGATAAAAGGTCATCGTGCTATCAGCAGTCACATTGTTCATGCCAGGCAATGGGATTCATAAATAACAACAAACATAATTTTGTTACCATATAGCCAAGCCTGGATTTAGTCAACCATTACATTTTTGGGGTAAGCCAAGCAACAGTTATATTTAGACAAGTTCCATTTTTAATAGGATATCCACTCTTGAAGTGTTGTCTTGCTTGTATCTTCATTACTATTATCATGCCCAGCAAAGGCATATCATATTCACAGCTTTAAAAATGGACTGTATTCAGTATAGAATTTTCTGGAACTGCTGTTTCTTTTAAACATGGTCATTAAAAGGTGGCTAAGATGGCTGCTGAGAGTCAGGTGACATTTTCAATTTCTGCACAGACAACCACAAGTCTCCAGAAAGTTCCTAATTGATTAACCATGGATGAGGTTGCCCCTTGAATGGGCATACCAAGACAAAAACCATGTGTGGAATGCACACTTTCTATTATTTGTGGACTTACACAAAACTCAGAATCTATTGACTCCCAGACTGACTGTCTCCAATGCTCAAAATCGAACAATGTGAGATATAGAAAAACCAGTCAAATCATAAGTAGGCGTGAATGGCTTATATCCATTCTCTATTGTATAGCAATAGCTTCTAATTTTGAAATCATCCTGGATGGGAAACAAAAGTATTGATCATGTGACCAAAACTGACTGCAGATAACAAATCTTATAACCCCAAGAACTGGGGGGAATGGTGAACCAGTCAATCTGTGGACAATAGCTGCAGAGGCCACAGCAGAAAAGGCAGCAACATCTACATCTTTAAAAAGTAGAGACCGCAACAGCTTTAAGTCTCCAAGCCTGTTCCTTTTTAAGTCTACCTGTACAGAAAACCAACCTCCTGTAAGAAGACTACAAGTAACTAACTTTGTGACCTGCTGAAAATCCATCTCTTCAAGTGAATCCTGCAACAATTCTGATACATAACTTTGGCTGTTGAATCCACCTGGACTACCATTCAGCAATGAAAAAACTTCTTCACTGGCCTGCAACACATGTTCATTCTAAGGCAAGTCAAACATATGAATTATGAACTATCCTTTTGTTTATGACTTGTAAAAGTGCACTTTTCTCTTTAACTGCATTTTTCTTGAATGTGTGTGTGTGTGTGTGTGTGCGTGTGTGTGTTTGTGTGTGTGTGTGTGTATGAGTGCTAAGTGAGTGACATGGCATTAGGCTTTTGGGGTGAATGTGTGAACAAATGATCCTCTTTATTTAAACCTACAAGAGCTTGTGGCATTTTATTTAGGTTGAGCATACACTCATGGGTTAAGAAACACACATATCTTCCTTTTCAAAAACACGCTGATTATAGATAGTAAGGAAAGGAATTGGGGTTTTAGTTCTCTTTCACCCCTGTCCATTACAGAAACACATCTTATTTCAAATAGTTTAGATTGAAAACAGTTCCCATGAAAAATGTCTGAACTGGAACTTTTTTTTCCAAAACTCATTGGGCAGAATTTTGCCGTCAGGGAGCAGGGGGCGGGGCCCACTCGCCGACACATAAAATGACGCAGGATGATGTCGGGCGGAACCCCCAATGTCATCCCGCCCTATTTAAATTTTCAGGAAGGCGGGGGCTCAGCAAAATCAGCCACTTGAGGCCATTGATAGCATCAGTTAAACAATTAAGGGACCTGCCCGTCCAACCTTAAGGTCGGTGGGTCGGCCAGGAGCCCCCGTGGGAAATAGAGAAAACACGAAACCTCATCCACCGGCACGATGAGGTTTCATGCAGGGTTTTAAACATTTTAATAAAGTTAATCTATAAATTATGTGACATTGTCACATGAAGGGGACATGTTAAGGATTTTTTTTTTCTCTATTTTTAATATTGCTAAAAAGTGGAAGCAATCTCCCTGAGGCAGCACTTAGCCTCAGGGAGATGTGCGCTCTTTTGTGAGCAGGCGTGTAAGAGCGCACTCTCACTTTTAGGGAATGCCCCCCGCCCACACCTGCACAGGGAGTACATAGCGCTTCCCGCTGGATGTCACGCTGGGTGGGCCTTAATTGGCCCGCCCACATTAAATGGCGGCGGGGCCCACTTCGCCGGCGGAGATTGGCTCCTCACCCACTGGAGATTGGGTCAGGCCAGCCCGCCTGACAGCCAGAAAACTCTGCCCATTATCATTCACGATTCAAACAGCTTTGTTCACTTCTCAACCGAAATTTTGTAGGTGTTCTAGGAATTGACTAAAGGAAGGAAAAGTTAAGCTTGCTCATTCACCACACTGCTAATATGCATTGAGTAATTATAGTAATAAGTAACTAACAATGGGGAACTCTAAAGTTATGGAAAAGAACAGCTGCATAATAATAGGACAGTGACAGTAAAGTGAAAGAATTAGCTACTGTTTCATGCTCATGCCCCATTTATAAGTTATAATTTGTGTGGTGGCCAGAGAATACAAATGTAAACTACCAGGGACACGCGGTCACCGCCGAGTGACTTGAGAACAGAGATGCAACCTCCACCCACAGGAAATGGAGCCATATTCATTAGGCCACCAAAGAATACAGATGTGTCTCTGACCACTAGGTTAACTGACATCAAATGTATACTTGCTCCTAGGCCTCCAAGAACTGGATGTACCAATTAGGTATATACAGTTACTTTTTTAAACAGTTCCCCTTTGGGGATGTGGCAGTGACCACCAGCTGCAATGACATTACAGAGTGTGTGGCTGCACAGGACAAATGGTCATAGTGCATTCCCAGTGGGATGTTTTGCTTTCTCGTGTGTTTAATTATTAAAAGAAATGCGCATATTCAAAATTGTTTGAACTTCGCTGGATTTGGAAGTTGATGAGTGAAGCACATTAGGCCACTTCAGGTCTTAAATCAGTTTGCTACTTATCCTTCAGTGAAAGGAAAAATTAAGCCATTAGAGATGCAGATTTGTACAATCCAATTCCATCTCATGGCAAACTTCTCTCATTCGCCATCCTGCATAAATTTCAGTTTGCTGAAAGCTCACCTACCTATACTCCATCCTACACTACTCATCATCCCATTCACTACATTGACTTCCTGACACCAGCACATTAAAGTTAAACTCGTCATCTTTACCTCCCTCGGCAGATTCCTCCAATCTTACAATCTTGTGGTACACTTTGGTCCTCTGATTCTGCCCTTGTTTGCATTTCCTCCAAATCTTTGCCCCACCATTGGCGAAAGAGCCTTTAGTCACCTTGGCCCTAATGTTTGGAACTCCCTGTCTTAAAGTTCCACACTCTTCACCCTTCCCTTCACCTCTAAAATCCATCATTTCAGCTTCTAGTTGCCTCTCTCAACTCCAGTACTATGGCTCCTATTTTTAATCACATTTTTACCTGTGTGTCCTATGTAAAGCACCCTGAGGCCTTTTCTACATTAAAGGTGTGATATAAATGCTATGAACTACAAAAGATTTTATTATGTAGGTAAGCATAGCAATGATTTTGCAAGCTGCAATTCGATGACTGAACTGTTAATCTGTTTTAGTGATTGCGCTTGAGATGAGGAATTAAGTATTATTACAAGGGAAACAAAACAAACGCCTTGTGTAAGGAATTTAATTGCTATAATTTAAAGATATTAACTATTGCAGTAGGAATTATTATTTTACAGAAATATTTTAACAATTTTTGTATTTGTCACTGAATACCATCAGGAAAAATGGAAATCTGAACAGGAGCTAAAGTATGATCTGTAAACATTTGGAAAAGGTACAGTTTCCATGGAGAACTTCTAATTTTTTTGTATGTAAATGAATGTAGGACTGTAGCTTTAAGAATAATCCTGTGTTGTAAGATCACATGATCTGTGCAAACCAATGTGTTATTAGTGCAGGGAACCATGTCAGACGGGATTTCTTCTTTAGCTGTGGAGTTTGATGCACACGTGCAGTTGCTGCAAGTGTCTTGTAAATAATGTTAAATGTTTCCACTAAGAAAAGTTGCCTGAAGATCAACTCTATAACAAACTGGCGATGAGGATAAATCAGATCCATTGCTGTATCTCGCCCAGCGATTACGAGTATCAAGTATGTTAAAAATAAAAGAAGGTATATTCATCTGAAATGACACAGCTTGGCAAAATTGAACCCTTTTAGCCAGCTATAGATGATTGGTCTCAATAAATAGAACATCTGGCATTCTACTTTCAAGCCAACAAAATCACAGGGGAGGGAAAAAGGATTCTCCTGAGTATTTCTGGGAGCAAGACCTACAGTTTAATTCAACATTTGACAGCCCACAATGCCCCACATTCGAAGACTTTCAGTGAATTAGTAGACCTTGTTCAGGGACATTTTCAACCCAAGCCCTCAGTCACAATGCAGAGGTTCAGGTTCAATTCACAGAATCGAGCCCCAGGGAAGAGCATTGTTACCTACATGGCGAAATTAAAACAACTAATGGAATATTGTGATTTCAGTGAATCCCTGAATGACATGCTCAGGGATGGTTTAGTATGTGGCATGCAGGAAGACACTATTCAATGAAGATTGTTGGCTGAAGTGAATCTTGATTTTATGAACGCGTTAGAAATAGCACTGGTGAGGCAAAGTGCTGTAAGGGATTTGCAAGCAATTCAAGGGATGCAGAATGGCACCGTGCACTAAATCGGGTGGGAACAGCCAGCCAAAAGTGGCGCTAAAAGCCGAGGCTCCATCACAACGCGGGAAACAGCCCCCAACCGAAAAATGAGAGGAAACAGCTTAGCAACTAAATCGAAAACTAATTTTCATCAACATGGAAACAATCAGTCTTCTAGTGATTGGCAATTTAAAAAACTATTGTTATTTTTGTCACAGAAGTGGACACATAAGGAGACAGTGCAAATCGAGATTTAAACAGGCCTCCAAATAACAAACAAAGCCCAATGAAGTCTACAGCGTGGAAGAGCCAGAAACAACCAACTCTGACATTTATTCATTGTTCAGCATGAAAGTTGGGAATACAGAGCCAATTATTGTCACAGTGCAAGTGATGGTAAGCCATGAAAAATGGAAGTAGACA
Source organism: Carcharodon carcharias (assembly GCF_017639515.1). Taxonomy (NCBI): domain Eukaryota; kingdom Metazoa; phylum Chordata; class Chondrichthyes; order Lamniformes; family Lamnidae; genus Carcharodon; species Carcharodon carcharias. The sequence goes on along the minus strand of NC_054488.1, from coordinate 6,927,696 downwards.
TGGGTGCTTCTACCACTGTAATAGGAGAACACACTTTCAGATATTTAAATAAAGGTGATCAACAATTAAATTTGGAACAAACATCTGCCAAGTTGAAAATGTTCTCAGGCAAATAAATCCAAGTAAAAGGTATCACCAGAGTAACAGCTCATTATAGGCACCGATTGGCATAGCTACCAGTGATGGTATTAGACGATAGAGGACCAAGCCTGCTAGATCAAAATTGGTTGAGGGAAATTACCCTTGATTGGCCAGTGAAAGGAAGCTGGAAGAGTTCCTGTCTTGAAAAAGGAACAAGGAAAGGTACTTCAGAAAGAGCAAAAAGATAAAAGCAAAATACCGTAGATGCTGGAAATCTGAAACAAAAACAATAATTACTGGAAAAACTCAGCAGGTCTGACAGCATCTGTGGAGAGAAAGAGTTAATGTTTCAAGTCCAGATGACTCTTCTTCAGAACTAAAGAGAAGTTGACATGTGGGGAAATATATACTCTATAAGGCAGGTGGGACAGGTGAAGCTGGATAGAAGGACAGTGATAGGTGGAGGCAAAGGAGAGTTGCAAAAGCTGTCATAAGCAAAAGGTGGAAGGGGTGTTGATGGTGGTGATACTGGCTAAAGGAAGTGCTAATGGTGACATTAAGAGTAGAAAGCAGGATGAGCAAGTGACAAATGGCCCTAGTGGGGGTGGGATGGGTGGAGGGGGAACAGGGGGAGGGAGTGTCGGAACAAGGATCAAAAGAGGCTAAAAGGTGGGGATAAAACAATGAATGGAAATAAATTTTAAAAATAATAATAGAAATAGGTGGGGAAAAAGTATATATAAAAACTTAAAAATAAATATTTGGAAAAAGTGGATCAAAAACGGGTGAGGATGGAGGAGAGAGTTCAAGAACTCAATGTTAAGTCCGGAAGGCTGTAAATTTCCAATCAGAAGATGAGGTGCTGTTCCTCCAGTTTGCGTTGAGCTTCACTGGAACATTGCAGCAGGCCAAGGACGGACACGTGGGCATGAGAGCAGGGTAGAATGTTGAAATGGCAAGTGACAGGGAGGTCTGGATCATGCTTACGGACAGACTGGAGGTGTTCCGCAAAGCAGTCACCCAGTCTGCATTTGGTCTCTCCAATGTAGAGGAAACCACATTGGGAGCAGCAAATGCAGTAGACTAAATTGAGGGAAGTGCAAGTGAAGCGCTGCTTCACTTGAAAGGAATGTTTGGGCCCTTGACAGTGAGGAGAAGGGGAGTAAAGGGGCAGCTGTTGCACCTTCTTCTCTCGGACAGGATTTCCATTTGTCTTTTTTGCCCTGCTCACCTTCATTGCTTTCCATTTCCCTCCTGGTGTTTGACAAGGTGTTTATTAAAACTCACTTTCACAGCCATATTTCCTTCCTCAGTGACTGTCTCCGTCTCTGTTTTACCTCACATAGATTCCAACTGATGTTCCATCCCTCATGTTTCAAATCCACCCAGGATTACAGGTATCTCTGGGATATACAACACTCCTCAGACTACTGTTCTCGCCACATCCTGAGATCCACAATCAGTGCCATGCACCGCTATATGAACATACTCAACCTCTGCCTCCAGCAGTACTGACTCATCCTTTCTCTAAGCTGTCCTTGCCCCCAGTTTCATTTTATTCTTTGTCTCATCCGACACCTTAACAAGAAACTTTGTCTCTTTCTTCCAGGTGCTAAGGAACGCAAGCTCCAATAACTAATTGACACCAATGCCCATCCAGGACCCTCCACCCATTCCCGTCCCTCTGAACACGGTCCGTCTTTTAATCCCAGCCTCGGCCATGTATTTACCCCTGACCTTCCCCTCTCTGATGCTGAATGTTCAGTGCTCAGCAAAAGAATCAGTTTCATAACCTTATGCCCTCACCTAATGAACTTCGGGCTCGGCACAATGCTGAACTCTTCTTCCGCTGCCTTCGTCTCTGTGCTCACTACTTTAGGCAGGAGACCTCCCCCCGTTCAACAGATCCTTTTACCCACCTCCAGTATTCTCCCTCCACCTGGACCCCTCCCTCTGGATTCTTACCTGCTCTTGATCTTTTCATTGAGAACTGTTGGCATGACATCGGCCACCTCAATTTCTCTGCTTCTCTCACCCACTCTAACCTGTCTTCTTCTGAACTTGCCATGCTCCGTTCTCTCAGGTCCAACCCTGAACTTGTTATGAACTTGATGATAAGGGTGGTGCTGTTGTCTGGCGCACTGACCTCTACCTCACCGAGGCTGAGCGTTGACTCGCAGACACTTCCTCCTACCTCCCCCGGACCATGACCCCACCACCGAATATCAAGCCATTGTTTCCAGGACCATCACTAACCTTATCTCCTCTGGAGATCTTCCCTCCACAGCTTCCAACCTCATAGTCTCCCAACCTTGGACAGCCCGCTTCTACCTCCTCCCCAAAATCCATAAACAGGACTGTCCCGGTAGACCGATCATGTCAGCTTGTTCCTGCCCCACAGAACTCATTTCTTCTTATCTTGACTCCCCCCTTGTCCAGTCTCTTCCCACCTACATCTGCGATTCCTCTGATGCCCTACATCATATCAAAAATTTCCAGTTCCCTGGCTCCAACCATCTCCTCTTTACCATGGACATCCAATCCCTCTACACCTCCATCCCCCGCCAGGATTGTTCAAGGGTTCTCCACTTCTTCCTTGAACAAAGGCCCGAACAATCCCCATCCACCACTACTCTCCTCCATCTGGCTGAACTTGTTCTCTTACTGAACAATTTCTCCTTAAGCTCGTCTCATTTCCTCCAAATAAAAGGTGTGGCTATGGGTACTCACATGGGCCCCAGCTATGCCTGTCTCTTTATGGGGTATGTGGAACATTCCTTGTTCCAGTCCTACTCCGGCCCGCTTCCACAACTCTTTCTCCGGTACATCAATGATTACTTCGGTGCCGCTTCATGCTCTCGTCGGGACTTGGAAAAATTTATTAATTTTGCTTCCAATCGCCACCCCTCCATCATTTTCATGTGGTCCATCTCTGACACTTCCCTTCCCTTCCTTGACCTCTCTGTCTCAATCTCTGGTGATAGACTGTCCACCAATATCCATTACAAGCCCACTGACTCCCACAGATACCTTGACTACAGCTCCTTAAACCCCACTTCCTGTAAGAACTCCATCCCATTCTCTCGGTTCCTTCACCTCCGTCGCATCAGTTCCAATGATGCCGCTTTCCTAACAGTGCTTCTGACATGTCTCCCTTCTTCCTTAACCGAGGTTTCCCACCCACGATGGTTGACAGGACAATCAACCGTGTCCGACCCATTTCCTGTGCCTCTGCCCTCAAAACATGAGGGATGGAACTTCAGCTGGAATCCACATGGGGTAAGTTGGAGACGGAGACAGTCACTGAGGAAGGAAATATGGCTGTGAAAGCGTGTTTTAGTAAACACCTTGTCAAACACCAGGAGGGAAATGGAAAACAATGACAGCGAACAGGGCAAAAGAGACAAGCAGAAATCCTGTCAGAGAGAAGAAGGTGCAACACCTGCCCCTTTACTTCCCCTCTCCTCACTGTCAAGGGCCCAAACACTCCTTTCAAGTGAAGCAGCATTTCACTTGCACTTCCCTCAATTTGGTCTATAGCATTCACTGCTCCCAATGTGGTCTCCTCTACACTGGGGAGACCAAACGCAGACTGGGTGACCGCTTTGCAGAACACCTTCGGTCTGTCCACAAGAATGACCCAGACCTCCCTGTTGCTTGCCATTTCAACACTCCCCCCTGCTCTCATGCCCACATGTCCATCCTTGGCCTGCTGCATTGTTCCAGTGAAGCTCAATGCAAACTGGAGGAACAGCACCTCATCTTCCGACTAGGCACTTTACAGCCTTCCGGACTGAATATTGAGTTTAACAACTTCAGATCACGAACTCTCTCCTCCATCCTCACCCGTTTTTGATCCCCTTTTTCCAAATACTTATTTTTTAATTTTTATATATACATTTTTTCCCCACCTATTTCTATTATTATTTTTAAAATTTATTTCCATTCATTGTTTTATCCCCACCTTTTAGCCTCTTTTGATCCCCTCCCCCCACCCCACCCCCACTAGGGCCATCTGTCACTTGCTCATCCTGCTTTCTACTCTTAATGTCACCATCAACACCTCCTTTAGCTGTGTCACCACTATCAACACCCTTCGAGCTTTTGCTTATGACATCTTTCGCAATCTCTCCTTTGCCTCCACCTATCACTGGCCTTCTATCCAGCTTCACCTGTCCCACCCCTTAAACAGTATATATTTCACCACATTTCTACTTCTCTTTAGTTCTGAAGAAGAGTCATCTGGACTTGAAACATTAACTCCTTCTCTCCACAGATGCTGTCAGACCTGCTGAGTTTTTCCAGCAATTTTTGTTTCTACTTCAGAAAGAGCCTGGAGATTCCAAGGACCGCAACAGAATGAAAAAGGAGAGTGTTAGCATTCAACAACCTGAAGAAATGAAGACTGTCTTAAACAATGACAAGGAAGAACAGCAACAGCAGAAGAAACCCTTGGAGACTCTGCTGAATTACAGAATTCAAGATGAAGTGAGTGAACTTCGCAAAGACAAGGAAAACCTGTTGATAGACCTTACCTCACTAAAAGGATCCCTCAAGTCAAAGTTTGTGGCTCTGAAAAATGATGAAGAGAAACAGGAAGAATTTAACATCTCCCTGAACAAACTGAGGTACCAGTTGGCAGGAAAGATACAGCAATGTCCAAGTTTCCAGGAGGAAGCCAACAGATACAAGAAGGAGACAGAAGAGCTGAAGAATCAGATGAACGAAGCTAAAGAGGCTTTGAAAGGAAAAGTCGTGGAACTTCCCAAGATGCGAGTAGATAATGAAGTCATTGGCAGCTCAACTACTGAACTAAGACAAGTTAAGATTACATCTGAGAGTAGTGGACAGTGAAGTCAAAAAGGAGATGGAGACTAAATTCTGTGGCAAAAAGAAGACACGTAGAAAGAGGATGCAGAATTACTGATGAGGCGCCGTCTTCGAACAAGACTGAGCCTAATACCTCCCAAATTGGAGGAGAAGGTGGAGAAAACTCAAGGGAACCAAGAAGTGACTCATGATTTACATAGCCGTGAGCGACAATTTACCGTTGGAGTAGCAGAATATGTATGGAATTTCGCTGGAGGACTGAAGTGGTTAGCTGGTAAAGTAAGCTCCGTGATTGGACCACTCTCATACCATGTGGAAGTGGAGGGCTGGATCACCAGCAAGCACGTGACCATTTAAGAAAAAGAGAGATACCCCAACAAAATGGCTCACCTGTAACCATTACTGAACCAGTGGTTCCTGCTGAAGTTGTTCAACCAAGGCCATGCCCGATGTTTTTGTCAGAGTGGAAGACACTAAACTGCATGTACCTAATGAGATGCCTGATGTTAATGCAGTTCCAGAGAATGTGTTTCCTATGAAAGAATCTGAAGTGGTGGAGCTGTGATGTTCCACACGGATCAGGAAGCCACTTGAAAGACTGAACTTGTAATTTCATGACCTGTGTAATTATTGTAATGTCATGAGATAAATATCCTCGCAAATACAAAATGTACAGAAAAGTTAAAGGGGAAGGAATGTCGTAATTACAGTTTTTATAAACATAGGACTGTAGCTTTAAGAATAATCCTGTGTTATAAGATCACATGATCTGTGTAAACCAATGTGTTAACAGCGTGGGGAACCTCGACAGAGGGGAGTTCTTCTTTAGTTGTGGAGTTTGATGCAGACGTGTAGTTGCTGCTGCTGTATTGTAAATAAGGTTAAATGTTTCCACTAAGAAAGATTGTCTGAAGATCAACTCTATAACAGTAATGTGTAATTTTGTCAACATATTGCCCAAGCAGAGGAATTGAGCAATAATAAAGATAAAAACAAAAAACTGCGGATGCTGGAAATCCAAAACAAAAACAGAATTACCTGGAAAAACTCAGCAGGTCTGGCAGCATCGGCGGAGAAGAAAAGAGTTAACGTTTCAAGTCCTCGAGAGGAATTGAGCAGTTCTGTGGCAAATGGGCGGAGGTAAACCATGAACCCAATTAGCTTTTGTTCCACAGCATACACTCATTTTCGCTGTAACTTCTGTCTAGATTAATTCTTGTCGCTTCTATTTTATATTTTAATTAGTTACTGGTAAAAAGGTCTTACAAAATGACAAAAACACATAATCACCTTAGTTTGCTTGTCCACTTTCTTGCTGACACATCTCCTCCAGGCTTTCTGCTATTGTTGAATAGTGGGTGTCACCACCAAAATTCAGTTTGTTCTATAGTCTAAAACAGATCATCTTCTAAACAATGTTCCATTTAGGAAACACTAACCTTTTTGTTAACTGAATGGATGTTTATAAAATGTAAGTTTTTTTTTCACAAGGACTGGCTGAAAGCTGAAAACATCATAAATCTACACACTAGCCAAATCTACATGGAATCCACACTTGGCTGCCCTCACTAAATACATTTCAACTGTCTTTAAGCAAGTTCCTTTACTTAGAACAGTATTTGATGCTGAAGTGTTCCATCAACAACAACTTATATTTATATAATGATCTTTACATAGTAACATGTTGCACACAATAGCACTAAGAAGGAAAGCACAATGGAGAAAGACTATCAATGACACATCAATAACAGTAACTTATATTTATAATGTGCCTTTAAAGTAATAGAATGTCCTTAGATGCTTGACAGTAAATTTCTTGAATAAATTTTGGCGCTAAGCCACACAAGGAGATATTAGGACAAGTGGCAAAAGCAGTGGTGGTATAGTGGTATTGTCACTGGACTGGTATCCCAGACACCCAGGGTAATGTTCTGGCAGATGATGGAATTTGAATTCAATAAAAATCTGGAATTAAAAATCTAATGACTATTGTTGATTGTCATGAAAACTCTTCTGGTTCATTAATGTCCTTTAGGGAAGGAAATCTGCCATCCTCACCTGGTCTGGCCTACATGTGACTCCAGATCCATGGTAATGTGGTTGACTCTTAAATGCCCTCTGAAGTGCAAGTCACTCGGTTATATCAAACCGCTAAAAAGTCAATAAAAAAAGAAATGAAACCGGATGGACCACCCGGCATCAACCTAGACACCAGAAAAGACAACAGCAAACTCAGCCCCGTCAACCCTGCAAAGTCCTCCTTACTAACATCTGGGGGCTAGTGCCAAAATTGGGAGAGCTGTCTCACAGACTAGTCAAGCAACAGCCTGACATAGTCACACTTGTGGAATCATACCTTACAAATCACATCTGAGACACCAGCATCACCATCCCTGGGTGTATCCTGTCCCATCGGCACGACAGACTCAGCAGAGGTGGTAGCACAGTGGTATACAGTCGGGAGGGAGTTGCCCTGGGAGTCCTCAACATTGACTCCAGGCCCCATGAAGTCTCATGGCATCAGGTCAAACATGAACAAGAAAGCTTCCTGCTGATTATCGCATATGCCGCCCACTCCTCAGCTGATGGATCAATTCTCCCCCATGTTGAACACCACATTGAGAAAGCACTGAGGGTGGCAAGGGCACTGAATGTCCTCTGGGTGGGGGACGTCAATGTCCATCACCAAGAGTGTCTTGGTAGCACCATCACAGATCTAGCTGGCTGAGCCCTAAAGGACATTGCTGTTAGACTGGGTCTGCAGCAGGTGGTGAATGAACCAACAAGAGGGAAAGATGTACTTGACCTCATCCTCACCAACCTGCCTGCCACAGGTGCATCTGTCCATGACAGTGCTAGTAGGAGTGACAACCGCATAGTCCTTGTGGAGATGAAGTCCCATCTTCACATTGAGGATACCCTCCATTGTGTTGTGCAGTGCTAGAAAAAAAGTATCCCAGGCCAACCATATTCAACTGCATCATCAATGACCTTCCTTCCATCATAACGTCAGAAATGGGGCTGTTCGCTGATGATTGCACAATGTTCAGCACCATTCACAACTCCTCAGATACTGAACAGTCCATGTCCAAATGCAGCAAGACCTGGATAACGTCTGACAAGTGGCAAGTAACATTCACGCCACACATGTGCCAGGCAATGACCATCTCCAACAAAAGAGAATCTAACCATTTCCTTTTGACATTCAATGGCATTACCATTGCAGAATCCCCCACTATCAACGACCTGGGGGTTACCATTGACCAGAAACTGATCTGGACTAGCCACATAAATACTATGGCTACAACAGCAGGTCAGAGGCTAGGATCGTGCAGCGAGTAACTCACCTCCTGCCTCCCCAAACCCTGTCCACCATCTACAAGGCACAAGTCAAGAGTGTGATGGAATACTCTCCACTTGCCTGGATGAGTGCAGCTCCCACAACACTCAAGAAGCTTGACACCATCCAGGATAAAGCAGCCCACTTGACTGGCACCACACCCACAAACATTCACTCCCTCCGCTACTGATGCACAGTAGCAGCAGTGTGTACCATCTACAAGATACCCTGCAGGAATTCACCAATGCTCCTTGGACAGCACCTTCCAAACCCACGACCACTATCAGCTAGAAGGACAAGGGCAGTCGATAGATGGGAAGTCCACCATGTGGAAGTTCCCCTCTGAGTCACTCACCATCTTGCCTTGGAAATATAGCACCGTTCCTTCCCTGTCACTGGGTCAAAATCCTGGAACTCTCTGCTTAACAGTTCTGTGGGTGTATTTACACCACATTGACTGCAGTGGTTCAAGAAGGCAGATTATCACCACCTTCTCAAGGGCAATTAGGGATGGGCAATAAATGCTGGCCCAGCCAGCGACTCCCACATCCCGTAAATGAATTTAAAAAAGAGTGAACTTCAAGAGATTGTTAAACAATAACACTAACCATCAGCAATCCACCTAGAAGTTGATGGCTCTCTGTGAAAAGGAGACATGCATTCTATCTGTCTAGCCCGATGGACGGTATTTAATACATGTGATGAGGGTGTTGATGCTGGTCAGAAAAATGATAAGAACCCCACATTGTCTCCTTTCAGCAATATCCACCCCATTAAGTGTCAATCAGGTATTAAGTGGACAATGGCTGTTTTCCCCAAGGTCAAGAAACTTCTGCCCCCTGAGAGCTGCTGGCCAATCAGAGGCTGGCAGCTGTGCACTGTAACAACCCCAGGGAGAGATGTGGCTGTTGCTGATACCCCGCCCACCAGAGGCCCAGGATTGCCAAGAGACCCCAGGCCAAAGCTGAGTGAGGGCAGGATGACGGCACACGGAAGAGATATCGGCAGCAAGGGCAGGCAGCAGCAAAGGCAGGAAGGGGGTGGATCTCAATGGTCTCCCATTCCCAGTTCTGGATCCCTTGATCAGGCACTGAGTGCTTAAAACCAATGTGGGTTTGCTTTTTGAGTTTCCTGCATGGCCAGTTTCCCATCCACTGCCAGCTGAATGCCAGCAATGGTGCAGTGAAGCCCTTAACTAGGCATTCAGTGAAAGAAGATACGAGCATCTCTGTTGATGAGGCCTTCATTCCTAGAACAGCGGAGGTTGACCAATGGGAATGCATGATCCTTGCATGGGCCATATCCTGAACTCCTCAGTGACCTCCTCCCACAGCAACCCAGTCTCCTGTGAGGTAAATGTTTCTAGTAACAGCTGATCTCCAAAAAGGTAATTGTTTCTTAGCAGTCATGTTGATGAACATTAACACTGTGACCCTGCAGCTAGAGTCCATCCACTTCCACCCTCCTTCTGTCACCCTCAAGCTTCCTCCCAACTCCCTTGATGCTCCCAACATCACCCTACTCCTTCCCCCAATCATTCAAGAGCATCTGACCATCACCCTTCACCCAGAGCCATTGACCCAGACCTTCCATCTTTAACTCCTGACTTTCCTTCCATCTCTAACCCTCAACTCTCCCACCCTAACACTTGAAGCCCCCTCTCCAATCTTTCATCCTTCACCTGCCTTCACTTTTCCTTGAACCCCTTTCCTTAATCAATGACCATTGACCTGCTCCACCCCACCCCAGCTGAAGCTGGTCCTGCCCTGCTTCAAACACAAGATTCAATTCCCTGACTGTTGATTTGCCCTGTATGGTGCAGCTGCCTCCCTTGGACACACAGACAAGGCTACTGCAAAGACAGACCTCGGCCTATAGGCTGGAGCCTGGCTCCCTTTGGACACCTCCTTCCTCCCAACCCCAAACCTGCTAGTGCCTTGCTGTGCTGCTGTTTGAGTGCCAAGCACCAGCCCCATACTTTTGCCAGTCCAATCGCCAGACTATTTGGGGAAGATGGTGGTATGGTGGTAGGGCCCTAGTAATTCAGGGGCCCAGGCTATTTCTCTGGGGACATGGGTTCAAATCCCCATGGTCACTGATTTAAATGCAATTTATAAACCTGGGATATAAAGCTAGTGTTAGTAATGATGAGCCTGACAGCTATTATTAATTATTTTAAAAACCCATTTGGTTCATTAATGTCCTTTAGGGAAGGAAATCTGCTGTCCTTATCCAGACTGACCTACATGTGACTCCAGGCCCACAGCAATGTGGTTGACTCTTAACTGTCCTCTGAAGTGGCCTAGAAAGCCACTCAGTTCAAGGATAATTAGAGATAGGCACCAAATGCTGGCCTTGCCTATGTCACATGAAAGAATAAAAGAAAACTTAAGTCCATTTTCCTGGAACCATTCCAGAATTTTTTTCTGCACCTTCTCAAAAGCCTTCACATCCTCCCTAAAGTATGGTGCTCAGAATTATATACAGTACACCATTCGTGGCTGTGCAGTGTTTTATAAAGGTTCATGATAACATCCTTGCATTTGTATTCTATGTCTCTACTTATAAAACCCAGGGCCCCATATGCTTTTTAAACTGTTTTCTCAACTTTCTGTGCCACCTTCAATGATCTGTAGAGTATATATCTTTTTATTTCTGTTGAACTGTTGTAGGGAGTGTATCTTTTTGTTTCTGTTGGACTAAAATTACAATGGCTGCAGTTTGATGGACAGGTCTACTGGAAAAGTGTGAGGGATATATACAATGTTGCTACCCTGGAACAGAATGTGCCATGAAAGACAGGATGGTGCTGAGGAGGAGCCTGGTCTAATGGAGAACTGCCTGACAACGTTTTGATTGGCTCCTGACCAGGTAACCAGGGTTTGTGTCAGAACAGTGCAGCAGAATAGCTCCTAGCCTGAAAGGATAAAGACCTAAAACCTCTCTCTTCTGTGTGTATAAGATTCCAGTAATTCTACAATAATAGCTAGCTGGTTTTTGCACTTCATATCTCTATATCCTGTTCTTTCTCTCTCTGAAAACCCCTGGAAAGAGGCAAAGGACAAAATCACTGTTAGAGACATTGAAAGGCAAGTGCTCAACCAGTGAACTAAAGACTGAACGTGCTGGAAGACCACCTCATGTCATCACCAAGAACTGAAAGACATTTGGAAGACATTGATCAAAATCAACCCACCGAATCCTGTATCTGGAATTGGTGCTAGTGAACTGTTTTATCCCACCCTTAACAACCATTTTTTTGTGTGTTTTATGTGTTTTGTACGTGTGTACACAGGGATTTAAGAAGAGGGAGTTTAGGTTATAAAGTTCGAAGTTGGCAGTTTATATTTCTTTCTTTTGCCCTTGGTTAAAGCCAATTTGTTCAATAAACAGTTATTTACTTATTACATTTACTAACCTGGTGCTTGTATTCTGTTAACCTCAATTAAACAACTAGGTGGATTGATCAAACTTTTTCATATTTGTTGCAATTTGAGGAGCAGTGGGGCTCGATATTGCAGTGCACTATCCCCAGTGAGTCGTGACAGATTGTGCACCTATTCCTCCAGGTTTCTCTGTATCTTTATCCACTTTAGAATCACAGCCTTTAATTTATATTTCCTATCATCTTTCTTCCTATCAAAATAAATCACTTCACATTTCTCTGCATTAAATTTCATCTGCCACATGAATGTCCATTCCACCAGAATATCTTCTTGAAGTCTATCGCCTTCTCCTCATTGTTCACTACACTCCCGAGTTTTGTGTTATCTACAAATTCTGAAATTGTGCACTGTACACCCAAGTCCAAATCATTAATATATATCATGAAAAACAGTGAAGCTGGTACTGACCCATTGGGGACCCTACTATACACCTTCCTCCAGTTCAAAAAATAGCTATTCAACACGACATCCATTCTTAATTAGCACACTCGTTTAGATAATATCACCAACCTCAACACCTATGTGTTCTTTTGTTCTTTTGTCTGTGACATCTTTTGATGATCTGCTTCTATCACTGCTTGCTTGTCCCTACAACCACACCACCCCCCTCCACTTCTCTCCCCCCACCCAACCACCCCCCCCTCCCACCCCACACACACACCTTAAACCAGCTTATATTTCACCCCTTCCTAGGATTCACCTAGTTCTGTTGAAGGGTCATGAGGACTCGAAACGTCAACTCTTTCCTTCTTTGCCGATGCTGCCAGACCTGCTGAGTTTTTCCAGGTAATTCTGTTTTTGTTTTGGATTTCCAGCATCCACAGTTTTTTGTTTTTATTCAACATGACTGTCTGCTTCCTGTCCTTTACCCAATTCCTTATCCATGCTGCTTTTGCCCCTTGTATTCCATGGGTTTCAACTTGACTGACAAACATATTAAGTGGCACGTTAACAAATACTGGGGTTATCAAATCATTTATAGGAGCAGATTGCATGTTTAGTTGTTGGTTGGAAGCACACGAAATGTAATATGTGTCTCTGTAAATACAAGGTTGAAAATGTATAAAGACAGCGCTCCATCCTTCACTGCCTGGCTACCTAAACTGTAACATGCCAGCTTGGAAAGCAAGAAAGCTTAAGCACAATAAGCACAGTAAAACATTTAAAAGGCTGCTATTTGCTATTCGATTTTTTTTGACTATATTCTCTACTTCTATTTCCATCCCCAGTATTATAGCCAATATAACTTGGCTGGTGCACAGCATCACCAGTTCAGCACCTACCTACCCATGGAGCCAGCCTTGCACCAGGAATTTAGCTAAAAGCTCATTATGATATTGTGAAATTATTAAAAAGGAAATTGTATGAAATTTTATGTGGTCTGTGCGATTCAGCAGTTGGCACATGGGCCACATGGTCAGGCAGACATCCCGTTTTTAATTGAAACTCAACCCAGGGAAGGATAAAAGTCGAGCAGAGCTGTGACAGTGTGACTAGGTAGGGGTTTAGGGGAGATTGGGCTGTAGGTGCTTTTCTGACAACTCATTGCATTTCCTATGTTTTCTGGAGGCCTCTTTGTCTTACAGGCTTTCTTAGAGGCTTTCTGCCGAGTGCACCCTTCAGAGTGCTACCCTGTGTCATCTGAATTCCAGCAAATGGGGATTGTCTACTCTGCCGGAGTGTCCTCCTCAGGAGAGGAGGAGAAGGTCAGAAGGAAGAGGAGGCCTGGTGTCTGCAGGCAGCATCCCGGAGAGTGACCTGTGGGAGGAGAGGCGCAGCGATAGGGGGTGCAGAGCCAGCAGGAAGTGCAAGGCCAAAGGATCTGCAGAAGACATCATTATTCTGCAGCCAGTGTCCCCAGGCAGCGCTTGAGCTACCTCGCTATGTCTGAGGTCCAGTGTTGAAGGAGGCTCTGCCTCTCTAGGGACACTGAGACCTTCATTTTCCAATTGATTTGCCCAGAAATTGCCTCAAACTATATAAATAGGGTGGCCACCCTATGCCAGTGGCCCTTAAGTAACAGTGGCCCTGAACTTTTTCACTTCTGGTTCTTTCCAAGGGTCAGTGGGGGATCTATGTGGTGTTTCTCAATCTGTTGCCACAGCTGCACCAAGCTGGTCACTGACTCTGTTCAGTCAGGTCAGTAACTTGATTCATTTCCAGACCAACGAAGCCAGGCGGGCTGAGTGAGCCAGAGGATTCACTGCAATTGCTGGGGTTCCCCCACACCCAGAGTGCCATAGATTGCACTCATGCAGACATGAAGGCACCAACGGATAAGTCAGGTGCCTTCGTCAACAAAAAGGGCTTCCACTCCATGAATGTGCAGATTGTTTTTTCTTTATTCATTCATGGAACGTGGGCTTCGCTGGCTGGGCCAGTATTTATTTCCCATCCCTAGTTGCCCTTGAGAAGGTGGTGGTGAGCTGCCTTCTTGAACCGCTGCAGTCCATGTGGTGTAGGTACACCCACAGTGCTGCTAGGGAGGGAGTTTCAGGATTTTGACCCAGTGACAGTGAAGGAACGGCGATATATTTCCAAGTCAGGATGGTGGGGAACTTCCAAGTGGTGGTGTTCCCATGTATCTGCTACCCTTGTCCTTCTAGGTGGTAGTGGTAATGGGTTTGAAAGGTGCTGTTGAAGGAGCCTTGGTGAATTCCTACAGTGCATCTTGTAGATGGTACACACTACTGCTACTGTGCGTCGGTGGTGGAGGGTGTGAATATTTGTGAGTGTGGTGCCAATCAAGTGGGCTACTTTGCCCTGGATGATGTCAAGCTTCTTGAGTGTTGTGGGAGCTGCACTTATCCAGGCAAGTGGAGAGTATTCCATCACACTCTTGACTTATGCCTTGTAGATGGTGAACAGGCTTTGGGGAGTCAGGAGATGGGTTATTTGTTGCAGGATTCCTAACCACTGCCCTGTGACAACAAGATACAGATTTTGCAGATCTGCACCAGGTACCTGGGCAGCTCCCATGATGTGTATATCCTGTGACACTTGCAGGTGCCAAGGCTCTTCATTGCTCCAGCTCAGTTGGATGGTTGGCTCCTGAGTGACAAAGGTTATCCCCTGAAAAGTTAGCACATGGCACCACTCCGACACCTAAGGACAGAAACGGAGAAGAGATACAATGTAAGTCATGCCTCTACAAGGACGATAAGGACCTTTGGGTTGCTCAGGATGAGGTTCAGATGCCCGGACCAATCAGGGGGAGCACTGCAATATCCGTCAGAACACATCTCACTTACTGTCCTTGTGTGCTGCGCTCTGCACAATTTAGCTCTGTCAAGGGCGGACGCATTGGAGGATGAAGAGAGCAAGGAAGCTTCCCAGGCCGTTGAGGATGACTCAGCTGATAGGTCTGATGAGGAGGCAGAGGAGGCCCAGGTTGGGGACGTGGCTGCAGAAGTAAGGAACCTTGTGGAAGACAAGGAGACCAGGGAGGCCTTAATTCTCCGTTCATTCAACGAGGCATCCAAGGCTTGGCTTGAACTGTGGGCATGGGTGACGCCCCCTTATTGAACGTTCCTGATGAGGCCATCCTGTGACCCCTATGTCAAGTAATGTTCTTTGAAATTAATTGGCCAGCCAGTGTGAAATCATGTCCAGGTTGCAATTGCATGTGCACAACGTGTGTAAACTTCATGTCTTTAACTTATGTGGTGGTTATATTGGCATGTTATATTATACTTGAGCTGACACAATGTACTCCCTTGTCAGACCATCATCTTGAGCAGGTCTCATCCAAGGTGACAAAGTGGAGTTTCTTTGGATTCAGTAGTAACTTTGTATTGGAATTTTTATGACATGAATTACCATTATGAGCATAAAAGCCCAAATATAACAAGGGTGTTAGTCATGTGGGAGGTAGTTGGTTGTCAGATGTAGATCTTGGAGTGCGGTTATGAATTGTAACAGCCAAAAATAGTTCACGCTCTGAGGCTTAATGCATACATTTACATGTCACCTTCTTCTCTGGTGTGATTTGCAAACCTCATAAATAGCTCACTGACACAGTTCTATTTATTTTTGAGGTAGCTTGACTGACTGCAGGCTGCAACATCAGAACTTGAAGGAAACAAAAAGAGCATCAATTCATCACAAGTTGCTTAGAAAATCAGATACAGGAGAAGCTTTTTTGTGTTACTCACACTGACACAAACTGTGTTATTTTACATATTGATGAGGTATAGAATGAGCCCATTTTGGTGTAGTGTCATTACCTGTCACCTTTTGGCATTGTGCTAAGCTTGCATCTGCAATGTTCAGATGGCCCATGATTTATCTGTTTATATTACTAAACATTTAGCTCAGTGCTTCCTAATTGGTGCTCCAAAAGTTGGAAGTGGAAAATGTAACGTTGGCTGAGATTTTCTGGCCGTGTCCTGGGTGAGGTGGTGCCCCAGCCATAAGTCCATTGACTTGAGGCAGGACCAGAAGATCGTGGTGGCAGGCGGGTTTGGAAAACCCTGCTGATTGACCTTGCTCTCCCACAGCAATAAAATAGTGGCTGACTTGAAAACAAAGTTACTGATAACAAGAAAAAAACATCGTCACTGCTCAACCCAACTACGCTCCTCTTAAAGCTCTGTCTGTACCACACTCAAGGTATTTTCAGCTCCTGCAAGATAAAAAAAAAAACTGGTCTAATAAAAAGAAATTAAAAAGAAAATATTGCTTAAACTATGCCAGTTTATAATGTGTCATATGTCTTAAGGACACTGTGTGAATTTTCTCAAGCAGCAGTTTCAAAGCCCTACTTTGATACAGTTAAGGCAGGGAAGCCATGGCACAAATGATTCCTCCGAATGTTGGCACTATTATGGTACAAGTAGGAGGAGGAAGGCCCCCTCAAGAATGGAAAATATTAGTGATGGCCACATATTTTGGCTACTCCTTTCTTCCTTTTGTTGGGAAACTGCTCCAAAGTTTATTTGGAATGACTTTCTCAGCAAAAAGGTAAAACTATGATTGTACAGAGAACACTTTTGAAATGATCTCTTTTTTGGAAACATCATTAACTTATCTCTAATGACAGATTTGCATTAAATGATAAGACAGTATGGAATTACTCCACTGGAACCTGATAAGGTTTGCCTTCATTATGTTGCTGCTGAATGTTCATTCATTCAGTTTAGAACATTACTCCCAAATTTGTCATTTTTTTCTTTGTTCATTGTTTATTTCACCGATGCATCAATAGCAAATATCTTGTCACCTAGTATGCAGAGGTCTAATAAAATTAAATTCAAAGGAAATCAGGGGGACAACTCTCCATAGGATGTTGTCATATGTAACTGAAGGAAGATTGTTATGGTTGTTGGAGGCCTATCATCCCAACCCAGGACATCACTGCTGGATTTCTCAGAGTAGTGTCCTAGGGCCTCAGTTTCACCACTGACTTTCCCTTCATCATTAAGTCAGAAGTAGGGATGTTCACTGATGATTGCACAATGTTCAGTTCCATGTGAAATTCCTCAAATAATGAGACAATCCTTATCCACATGCAACAAGGTCTGTCCAACATTCAGGCCTGGGCTGATAATTGACAACTAACATTCATGCCACACAAGTGCCAGGTAAGGACCATTTCCAACAAAAGAGAGCCCTTGACATGTAACAGCATTACCATTGTTAAATCCTCCATTGTCAACATATTAGGTGTCACCATTGACTGGAAACTTAACTGACTGGCCATATAAATACTGTGGCTACAAGAGCAGGTCAGAGGCTGGGAACTCTGTGGTGAGTATCTCACCTCCTGACTCCCCTAAACCTGTCCACCTTCTATAAGGCACAAGTCAAGACTGCGATAGAATATTCTCCACTTGCCAGGGTGAGTGCAAATCCAGCAACACTTAAGAGGTGCAATGTCACACAGGACAAAGCAGTGTGCTTGTTTGGCACCCCATCCACAACTTTAAATACTCACCGTCCTCCACCAGTAATGCCTCAACAAGGCTGTAGTGTGTTTCATCTACAAGATGTACTGTAGCATTCACCAAAGCTTCTTTGACGGAACCTCCCAAACTTGTGGTTTCTACCACCTAGAAGGGCAAGAGCAACAGGTACATGGAAACACCTCTACCTTCAAGTTCCTTTCCAAGTTACACACCATTCTGACTTGTGAATATAGTACCCTTCCTTTATCACTGCTGGGTCAAAATACTGGAACTCCCTATGTAACAGCACTGTGGGAGGATCTTAACTATGCAGGCTGCAGTGGTTCAAGAAGGTGGGTCACCACCACTTTCTCAAAGGCAATGAGGGATGGGCAATAAATATTTGGACTTGCCAGTGATGTCCACATCCTGTGAATGAATAAAGCAAAATGTAATTAAGCTCTCTTTGACTCATTTCTATGGCTTGCCTTGTTGCAGTTGTTTAACATATTCATAGCTACTAATCGAGTGATTGATCTAATACAGTATCACCTAAGATCAGAACCAATAAACTAGCAGCTCCAATCAAAGTTGTTCATATAACCCAAGAGTTCTGATATATAATGTACACAAATGAGTCACTACCCAAGCAAAAGTTCTATTGACACAGTCTCTAATCAAGTGATTCGGATTGTGCTGTGATTTATAATAGGAGTGCTACTAAGTCGTTTGGAGATTTCCAGACAAGTTCAGTAGATTTTGTCAGGGATTTCCAAATCTTCAGGTTGATATAATCCCCTCTTGAATATTCATTCATTTCTCAAGTAGTTGGCAAATTTTCATTGTTCATTTTATATATATCTTAATGACAAATATCTTATAACCATAGAAATCTGCCCTAGTTCTCTTTGCTTGACTCCTTTAGTGGTTACATAATCATTCTTAGCCCTGACATTAAAATTGCAGATCGCAAACTACACATTATCCAGATGTACTATTGTAATACTGACTGATGGAGCTGTCAGTACTATAACTGTAGCAAGAAGATGGTACAGTGTTAAGCTTAAACATAAATGGTTTGAAATTCCAGTATCTTCCTGGGGGAAATGTAGAATAGCTCCAGATTACTGGATTTAGGACATAGGTCAAATATGTCAGAGTTACACCTATTCAAAAACAGGGATAAGTTAGCTGTGTGATTTTCAAACCAAGAGTTCACAGGATTTGAATATAAACTTGTCTGAAATATTGGCACCGTCTTTTTCCATCAAAATTGTTGGAATTCATCATCTTTACTCCTCTGAAACTGTCAGCAACTCTGGAGTCCACACATGTACTGTTAAACCGACAGGGAAGGATTTTGCCCTTGGTGGGGTGGGAGGGAGCACTTGGGAAGCTGACCTGCTGCCTGCGATTGGGGCTGGACCGCGATTTCACACTGGCGGCTACTTAAGGCCTGCCCAGCGTGAGTCACACGCAGCATCGCTCAGCGCTGCCTGTGTGATGGGGGAGGAGGGCAGACGCGATCTTCACGCATGTGAGTGGGTGCGCGCTGGAAAAGTTCCCTGAGGCACAGAGCCGCCTCAGGGAGATGAAGAGTTTTAAACATTAAAAATAAAGATTTAAAAAATGTTAAAAAACATGTCCCCTCACGTGACTCTGTCACATGAGCAGGGACACATTACAAATGAAATGTTAAAATGCTTGTTTTATTTTTATTTGATGTTGGAAACCTCATCCCGCCCACGGCCTCAATAGGCCTTTTAATTGTCGGCGGACGTGTTGTGAATCCGGTGCGTGCACGTCAACTGAAATATCGGGCGAGTGCGCGATGATGTTGGGACGCTCACCCGATGTCATCGTGTGTCATTTTACACTCGGTCGGGTCAGACACCCACCCACCCAATGAGCTAAAAATTCTGGTTATAGATCCAGAAGTTGCTGTCAATGATTCCCCATTGAGAGTACTGTTCAAGTCTGTGCAAACCGCAATCAATTAGAAATTATTGAATGAACGAGAATTTCCCTTTCTGCTCTTATTCACATTGTAAAAACCATTGAAAAAATTACGAGCTGTTAAATGAGGTGCAGCTTGTTTTTAATGAACTGCTAAATTCATAACCTCTCTGATTCTGAAAAAAATAAGTTTACATTTGTGGAATGTCAAATTGTCCTACAATGATAACAAAGATGTAGATATTTTTAAAATAATATATTTTTTTTTAATTTATGAATTTCAGCTTCTACTTTAATCCCATGTGTATGCCTCAATCTTTATTTCACTTCCTGTGAAATGATATTAAAACGTATAGAATAATCAGTACTTTTAACTCCCTGGTTTGCTGTCTGGGAGGATTCTTCAATGTGATTGGCTACTTATCCTCCTTGTTGATGTCACTGTAGCTGGGTGGTTGAAGATCCCCTTGACTTGGTGCCAGATTTAAATTCATGTTGAGAAAGGTGAGATCCACACTACAGAGAGTGTTAGACCAGTTCATTGCTGACCACAAAAGCTGGGCCATTAGGTTTGAAAGTATTTTTTCAGCTGTGTTGTTAAGGAAGGATTCTGCAAATTTCCTTTCAGAAGCTTCAGATAATGAAATATTTTCCTTCCCGTCCTCCTGTCATGAAATCCCTTCAATGGGATTTACTGTGGCCATTTCCTGAATGATCCTTTGTATGGAGGCAGAACAAGAGCAATCTGACGAGAGAAAGGAAGTGTGGGAAATACATAGGATGAAACAACAACAAAAGAGAACAGCAAAGAGGTACACTTTCACCAGAGCTGACAGAGCTTCCTGCTTCCTTCAAAATATGTCAGCAGAGATCTACTGAAGGAGGCATAGAAGGAATTGTGGCCAGAATTTCCGGCCTTGTTGGCATCAGGTGTCATAGCGGGCACGGGGTGGGGGAGGGGGCAGTTCACCGTGAGGGGCAGAAATCAGTTTCATGCTGGCATGAAAGCACAGCGGGATCCTCTGATGGTGCCTGCCATGGCAGACAGAATGAGACTCCCGCTGGAGGCCAGCAGAAACCCGATTTGCATCCTGGTGATGGGTTAGGGCCATGCTCAGATCGCGGACATCCAAGGAGAAGAAGATGCTGGAGTCTTACAGCTATTGGACCCTGGAGGAACATGTGCACTACAGACTGGGGGGATTCTCGTTGACATGGCTCCACTGCAAAGCAGCACATGGAAGGTGGGGGGTCTCCATTGATGCTTTGCATCTGCTTCGGAGCATCACGGTCTTGGCCATGAGCTGCTACAGATGATCGGCGAGGGGGGGCGTCAGAGGAAGTTCCAGCTGTGAGTGGGAGATGGAGGTGTACTGGGGGAGGTGGGAGAGGAAGGCTTAGGTTTGACTGTGAGAGGAAAGTATACCGGGGGTAGTGGGGTTGGGTGTGGGGAGGGGAAACGAAGGTGTTGGGAGGGTGAGGTTGGGAAGGGGGTGGATGAAGATGTCAGGGGTCGGGGTGAGTTGGGAGGGGGGAGGAGGGTGTAATGGGAGAGAATGTGGCAAGTGGGGATGTAGGTGTAAGGGGAGGGCAAGATGTGAGGGGAGGAGTTTGCAGGTGGGAAGGAACTCAGAGAGAGGAAGGTGTTCGGGAGGAGGAGAGAGCTCAGAGTGGGGATGTTATTCAGGGGGAGGAGGGAGTTCAGAGAGGGGAGAGGGGGATATCCAGGTGAATGTGCAAGGGAGCAGCCTATTGAGTCAATAACTGCCTCCTGCGGAGAGAATTGAAGGAGGGCATGGTAGCAATGGATGGTGAGTGTGAGAGGAGACAGAGGGAGCTGGTGAGATGGGAGGGTAAGGGTCCACCAGTAATGATAGAAGCGATGGCGAGGGTAGTTGGTGGGGACTGAGAGCAGACAGAGACACTGGGGGTGGGAAGGAGGAAGCCTGGGAGGCGAATGTGGATAGGGGTGAAATTCTCAGGAAGGTACTGAATGCACATGTTCACCTGGGCCTCCTGGAAAGAAAAGGATGTGGTTTGATAAGTGATGATGGAGAGGTGGAGGGTGATGATGGGGGGTGGGGGGGGTGTCATTGACAGTGGTAGGGGAAAGGGCATGGATGACTGGGGGAGGGGTAAGGACATGGGAGCTGATGATATACTCGAACAGGACCATCGTTGTCGAAATTGAAGGTGAGAGGAGCCTCATGTTGGATGGGCACAGAGGCTGCCTGGGAGTGTGATCAGTGGGTGGGTGGAGACGCAGGTCAGTTCAGATGGACAACTGAAAGAGAACCCCAGCAGCAGCATTGAAAATGCTCAGGACAATGAGGTGGGTGTGATGGATGAAGCCTCCATGTGTGTGGGAGAGTGCTTGCACGAGGCTCTGAAAGGCCCTGTCACACACACACACACTTCTCCCTCCAGAATCACTCTTGATCTAGCTGCATGTAGCTGAACTGCTAATGGCCAGGTTGGAGGGGAGGGGTGTGGGCGGGGGTGGAGGGGATGTAGTGGGGAGACTCACGGACCCTGTCAATGAAGCTGAAACACAACTTCACACATTATTCAGTGGAAGTGAATATATTTTCGGGTCATAAAGTGACAAATCGTGTTCACTGTGCAACCACTTGTGATCAGAATTTCTTAACTTTTCTAGGCCTCCCATTTCTTCTAGGTGCTGCCCTGACATCTGCAGCAGGGGTGGAGACAGCCTGTGCAATGGTTGGCCCTGTTGCCTCTGATGGCATCGGTGTGCGTCCTCTGGAGAGCCGAGGCCTCGAGGGCCCGCATGCTCTGGCTGCTCCCTCTGTGGTGACAGAAGATGAGGTTGAGGGGGTCACAGGGAAAGGGGACTCAGAAGGAGCGGACAGCCTCTGAGATTCCTAAGTAGATAATCCAGGGGTGTCCAGCTGTTACTTCTCCTCCCTTCGGGTACCCGAGGGCCCCGGCCTGACACCTTGAGGGGAAGGAGCACCTGGAGAAATGTTGAGGTGCCCCGTTTCCCTCTCGTGTTACTACTGCAGGAACTCACACATGGCCACCACAATGGAGTGCAGTCTGCACACATCTCCGCATTCTGATGGACCAGGGTCTCCATGGCATCCACCATCCTCCTCAGGAGACCTTCATACTCCCACATGTAGACATCAGATAGCAGGCAGACATACTCCTCCGATTCATCTACCACTCTATTGAGGGCTTCCAACAGCTATGCATGATGTTCCTCCATCTTCCGCTGATTCTTCACAATGAGTTGGAAGGCCGAATCCAGAGCCTCGTCATCTGACTCAGACCTCAAAAATGCCTCTTCCCTAGCAGTCCTCCGAGTGTCAGGAAACTCAGCTGAACCTGCCTCCTCCTGCTGCAGACACGTGTCCATGTGTTGACCACCAGATTGTGAACCCGAGCCTGCTCTAGATCTAGGTCCCACTGAGGTGTGTGTCTCTGCGCTGGTGGAGGGTGTGGGTAAGCTCTGTGACGGGTCTTCCAGGCTGCTTATTTCCAACTCTTCAATGGAGGACGTATCCTCTAGGCTGGAGGTGAAGACCTGGATGGAGCTGAACGACTGCCTGGCTGAGGGTGTCGGTCGCTTGGCGGAGCTCCCTAGAGATAATTAGTACATGGCAGCAGAGTCAAAAGCAGGAGACAGAGCACTGACACATGTGTTGAGAGAGGGATGATGTGGTGCAGGATCATTAGGTGGGTGTTCACCACTGACCTCACCATCACTGCAGGCAAGGTCCCTGCACTCAACAAGTCAACACGATGACACACTCCTCAAAATGAATGAAGGGCCTAATGTTATAAAAACAAAAAACTGCGGATGCTGGAAATCCAAAACAAAAACAGAATTACCTAGAAAAACTCAGCAGGTCTGGCAGCATTGGTGGAGAAAGAAAAGATAAAAAATAATGGAAATAGGTGGGAAAAGAAAAATCTATATAAATTATTAGAGAAAACAAAAGGAAGGGGGAAGAAACAGAAAGGGGGTGGGGATGGAGGAGGGAGTTCAAGATCTAAAGTTGTTGAATTCAATATTCAGTCCGGAAGGCTGTAAAGTACCTAGTCGGAAGATGAGGTGTTGTTCCTCCAGTTTGCGTTGGGCTTCACTGGAACAATGCAGCAAGCCAAGGACAGACATGTGGGCAAGAGAGCAGGGTGGAGTGTTAAAATGGCAAGCGTCAGGGAGGTTTGGGTCATTCTTGCGGACAGATCACAGGTGTTCTGCAAAGTGGTCGCCCAGTTTACGTTTGGTCTCTCCAATGTAGAGGAGACCACATTGGGAGCAACGAATGCAGTAGACTAAGTTGGGGGAAATGCAAGTGAAATGCTGGTTCACTTGAAAGGAGTGTTTGGGCCCTTGGACGGTGAGGAGAGAGGAAGTGAAGGGGCAGGTGTTGCATCTTTTGCGTGGGCATGGGAAGGTGCCGTGGGAGGGGGTTGAGGAGTAGGGGGTGATGGAGGAGTGGACCAGGATGTCCTGGAGGGAATGATCTATACAGAAACCCACTAGGGGGGTTGAAGGGAAGATGCGTTTGGTGGTGGCATCTTGCTGGAGTTGGCGGAAATGGCGGAGGATGGTCCTTTGAATGCGGAGGCTGGTGGGGTGATAAGTGAGGACAAGGGGGACCTATCATGTTTCTGGGAGGGAGGAGAAGGCGTGAGGGCGGATGCACGGGAGATGGGCCGGACACGGTTGAGAGCCCTGTCAACGACCGTGGGTGGAAAACCTCGGTTAAGGAAGAAGGAGGACATGTCAGAGGAACTGTTTTTGAAAGTAGCATCATCGGAACAGATGCGACGGAGGCGAAGGAACTGAGAGAATGGGATGGAGTCCTTACAGGAAGCGGGGTGTGAGGAGCTGTAGTTGAGGTAGCTGTGGGAGTCGGTGGGTTTGTAATGGATAGGCTTGCAAAGGGCCTAATGTTGTCCACTCCACTCCTGGTCTGGGACCTCTCCCTGCAGTTGTGAGCCAGCTTCTCCTGCATGGAAACAGATGGAGGGAGTATGAACATGGCACAGCATGGAATGTTGTGTGGTGAGCGGAGACATAGACGGGATGAGATTGCGAGTTCCAGATGATAGGAGCCTGGTAGAGATGTGAGGGGGTGTGTGAGAGTTAGTGCTGTTGTCCCTTGAGGTGTGAGGTCTCTGTGGATATGTGATGGGTTTGTGAGTGTGTGAGTTGAGAGCGATGAGGTGGTTGACTTACCC